>NC_080574.1:134174272-134793022 GCF_029962835.1 Magnolia sinica
GCCCCACCAAGTGCTTTGATATGTTTTAGGCATTCTTCACATGGTTTTAGATGGTATGGCCCACTTGAGTTCTGTACATGACTGATTTTTGAGATATCCCATGACCTAAAGGGGACCCATCAAATGCATGGTGTTGATATTCAACACAATCATGGTAGGACCACATAGCCGGACCTCATAGTACCATTTCCCATACATATAGAGAGAGAGGAATGCTCACTGCACACCTTTTTATAGTGAGAACAATTTTTTTTTTAGCTTGTTAGTACACCCATTGTCGGTTCACACTTCACTATTAGCCACCCCCTAGGTAATCAATACCAAGACCTCATTGTTGAAACGAGGTATCTTTCACTCAGTCTACCACTTGAGCTATGGATCAAGGTGTATTTTCATGCAAGCACATGTGCATACCTTTGCACACTTGTCATTGGCACAAATTTGAACAGTTGACGTGATGCAGCACCCCTTAAACCTCGCAAGCTCAACTTTCAGCCCAATACAAAACTCTGGTGAGACATAGCAAAAGAAAATAATTACCTCCCTTGATTTTTATTTCTCTTTGCCACAGCCCCACTAAAGTTTTGGATCATGGTAAAATTTGGGCCCATAGAGTTTCAAGGGGTGTCATATCATGTGGACCATTCAAATTCTATCTACATGACACATGTGCAAAGGTGCGTGACTCTGTGTGTGTGTGTAGTGATTTTAATATTAATTGAAAAGAAGTTTCCTGAGCTATAAGCATATAAGGGTGCTCATCTACGCACCATACAAATAAAGTGGTACATGGGTGTGTGATCTAAAGTTATCCATCAAGTGGGCCTGACCTTGTAAATGCTCTTACTTGACCGAACCAACTAAAACCGTAGATCTAAAAACCTAAGGGTACCCTATTCGATTGGATATGGCCAGAGCCTTCAAGAGTAATAATCGTTTTTATTTTATGCTAATGCGTCACGGCGTGAGAACATCCGAGCCATGGAAAAGATGCGCCATACATGAAGATGGCCTGCAGCAAAAATTGGAATAGCTGGCCATTAGGTGGGCCGCACAAGTACAATGACTAAGATCTCTGGCTGTTCATTATTTTGTAGGGGTAGTCCACCTGATGAAAGGATCATCTTCGCCCCCGGTAATCTTTTTTATGTGCCCCACCTTTTGTACGGCTTGGATGTTACACACAGGTGATCTGTTGGAAACGTTTTACATGAAAGTTCACCTACATTATTAGATGTGAACATACACACATTGCTCTTTCAAATCTACGTGGATTTTTTGCTGGAGCTACGAGAATATCGTGAGGGCGATTTGCAAGGATGAAAATTTAGGGCTGCTAATGGGCCAGGCCCGAGTTGGCTTCGGCCCAAATTTTGAACTGGTTGGGCCGGGCCTGATGAGCGGCCCTATTCAAAATGTTGATTTTAGGGCTGAAGGTCTGTTGGGTTCAACCAAACCGACCTGTGACTAACCCGACATTGGGTTGGACTCAGGTAGGATGTATCGGGTTCAGTCCGAGACTTGGGCTATACAAACACCAACCCGATAAAACTTGGGTCGGGCTTGGGTTGAGGTATCGGGTTGCCCGACCAAGCTTGAACCCAATCGATATATAAGTTATAAATTATAATTGAGTGTGGATCGTCTATGTTGAAGGCACAGGAAATTCCAATGTCATCAGGTTTTATTGTTTCTTTGTCATTTCTAATGACTCACGCTAACAAGATATGCCAAATTTCTCTCCCAAATAGATTGCGTGCTAGACAATACAACTTTTAAAGGAGTAGTTGTCCTATATTTTAGTTTGTTTATTTAGAAAAAATGAAATTCTTTGAAATAAATAATTATATATATAATTAATAAAATCATAGGTATAAAAAGTAAGACTTTGATTGAAAATTTGATAAACTAATGTAATAACAAAACTAGTAGCATATATAAACCCAACCAACTCCACTAAGCCCACTTGGGTTGAGAATTCCTAACCCGAGGTTGGGTTGGATTGGGTTAGGGTTGAGGCATAGGACCCTTGGGTTGGGCTAGGGTTGAGCACCAACCGGACCCAACCCACCTTACTTTCAGCCCTTGATTTTGCCTAGCGCGAGCCCGGCCCATTGACAGCCATTGATGAAATATTAATGAAAGTTGCATAAAATTTACGGTGCTCTCGCAGCAGGGTGACCGTTAAAACCGAAGACAGTGCGATCTACAGATCTCTGTCAGTATCGGTGTCCTCCAAACCAATCTCATCAACTTTATCTGAGCCTGATTTAATGGTGGGTCCCCCATGTTTATAAT
Organism: Magnolia sinica; assembly: GCF_029962835.1. Lineage (NCBI taxonomy): Eukaryota > Viridiplantae > Streptophyta > Magnoliopsida > Magnoliales > Magnoliaceae > Magnolia > Magnolia sinica. The sequence continues at coordinate 134,176,571 of NC_080574.1, forward strand.
CCAAATAATTAGTGATCTCTAACAACCATCCGATTTTGATAAGGTGGGTCCTTGGATGTGGGGACCACCATCTAAACTAACTAGGTGTGTAGACACTCTGATCTTATAGGTGATGGTCCTGCAATTCCATGCAAGTGATTATACTAATGGGGACTGTTCACATCCGTTTGAACGTGGCACCATACATTCAAAGCTGTGTTGGGCCTGTACATGATGTGTACTTAGAATCTAAACCGTGCATCTGGTATTTCCCCTCATAATCACCATGCCTCCCAAGAATCATCTCGATCCAAAACTCAGGTGGGACACACCTCAGTGAATCATATACAGTCACGGCGAAAACCTGCTTTTCACTTCATGTGGCCTACCCAAGTTATAGAATGATGAGTTTTGTTTGTCCCTTCATCCGAGTGGGGGAATTGGTGACTTTGTATGAAATATACAAACATCATAGTGGGCCTTGGGCTTAAAAATCAAGTCAATCCATGACTTGTGTAGGCCACACCACGTACAAAAGTTGAGAGGGGTTACCCTCCCATTAAAACATTCATAATCATTTGTTGGGCCCAGACATGGTTCACAAATCCAGCCCATTCATTATGTGTGTTCCACTTGGATGAGGGGTCAGACCAAGTTTCAGACACATCCAGGTCTCAGGTGGGCTCTACCAAGTGCTTTGATATGTTTTAGGCATGTCTTCACATGATTTTAGATGGTATGCCCCACCTGAGTTCCATATAAGCTGATTTTTGGGATATCCCATAATTTAAAGGGGACCTATCAAATGCACGGTGTTGATGTTTGACACACATCATATTGGGGCCCACACAGCTCCACCTCATACAACCAAATAACCATTTCCATTATATATATATGGGAAAAGGTACTATGCGCTTTACCTCACGCTAAGCTCCCGTGAGGTCGAGCTGTGTGGGCCTCACCGTGATGCGTGTTGACCATCAATACCGTGCATTTGATGGGTCCCCTCTAAATTATGGGATATCCCAAAAATCAGCTGTATACGGAACTCAGGTGGGCCATACCATCTAAAATCATGTGAAGACACCGTTAAAACATATAAAAGCACTCGGTGGGGCTCACCTGAGTTTTGAATGCTACTGAAACTTGGTCTGAACCTTCATCCAAGTGGGACACACATAATGGATGGGCTAGATTTGCAAACCACATCTCGGTGGGCCCAAAAAATGATTATGAATGTTTTAATGGTGCAAGGCCCCTCCCCACTTCTGTATGTGGTGTGACCCACACAATTCACGGATTGACTTGATTTTTGAGACCTAGGCCCACGATGGAATGGTGCATCTAACTGATGGGGTAGATGTTTGAAACGCATCACGGTGGGGCCCACACAGCTCGACCTCATGGGACGGACTTGCGAGGTCTAGCGCATAGTACCTTTTCCCTATATATATATATGGAAAAGGTTTTATGCCGTGGAGCTCATGGGAACTTCCCACGAGGTCGATTTGTGTGGGTCCCACTGTGATGTATGTCGAACATCTACCCCATCAGTCAGATACACCATTCCATAGTGGGCTTAGGGATTAAAAATCAAGTCAATCCTTGAAATGTGTGGGCCACACCACATACAAAAGTTGAGAGGGGTTTCCCTCCTTTAAAACATTCATAATCATTTGTTGGGCCCACCGAGGTGTGGTTCACAAATCCAGCCCATCCATTATGTGTGTCCCACTTGTACGAGGAGTTAGACACCCCCCCCCCCCACACACACACACACACACACACACATATATTCTAGATGGTTCTAGACGGATCAAGCCAATGGGCTCTCAAATATAGTCCATGCACGGGCTTGAACTTTATTGTGGGACGGGCCTGGCCCATGGGCCTAACTTTTTAGACCTAGTCTGCCCCATGGACAGTCCTAAGATAGATATTTGTTTATGGAGTGCTGACCCACTATGTCATTCCCAGACACATGACATGCATGGACGAGATCAGAACCGTTCACTCAGCAGGCCTAGCAATGATCTGCCATAAACTAAACTTGAAAATGTTTGGAGAATCCTAACTTTAATCTGTGTCACACAAGTTTATACTAAACAAAAGTCAGCAACAACACACATTAAGGAAATAATTTAGTAGATGTTAGGATAATTAGATTGTGGAGCCTTTTGGTTATATGCCAATCACCGTCAGAGCCCATGGAATGTGTGGTTCAGATCACCACACAAATTTGCCAGTTATATTGTCCCCGACATGGAAGCATGAAATGATTGTGGAGCCTTTTGGTTATATGCCAATCACCGTCAGAGCCCATGGAATGTGTGGTTCAGATCACCACACAAATTTGCCAGTTATATTGTCCCCGACATGGAAGCATGAAATGTACTACCCTGGGGAATACATAGTTTAGATCATTATTCATATTTACTGCACGCGAGCTTGACTTGGCTCGGCCACTGGCTGACTCCAGTTCAAACTTGACTCGGCATAGTCCTCAAGCTTGGACAGCTCATTCATTTTGCTTCACCCGTAATTAGAGAGTGAAACTACACGGACAATCCTTGCTTGAAAGCACTGGAGTTACGCACAAGCGCTTCGGGTGAAAGGCTTTCAAGAGTTTCAACACAAAATCATAGGTTCAAGTATCCGTTATGGTGAAAATCCACGGGAGTGTAAGTGTGCGTCCGCGTGTGTAAAAAAAGAAGTGAATGCCGATTAGTACTACTTAATTATGACCTAGATAGAGACTAACAATATTTTCAATAGTTCTATGAGGCCCATCGTGATATATACATATTATCTAGGCCACCCATTTTATCAAACGTTTAAGCCTAGAAAGGAAGCTCAAAGGCTCTAATCAGCCACACCATAGGAAGCAATAGTGAGAGTTACTTATCATTGAGACTTTCTTAGAGCTCATGTTGATGTTTATTTGCCATGTAAACTGTTTATAACGTCATATAAGCTTTGACGAACGGACAAAAATAAATACCTTGATCCAAAACTTTTGTCAACTCTTGTGGAGTTTTTGGTAATGAGCATTTAACTCTCATTACTTCTTATAATCTGTTCTTTGGATATGTCTTAATTTTTAAATCATCAATGATAATTATTTTTTAAAATGGATGAACAGGGTAAATGAAAAACATGCATAGAGGGTTCACATAGCCCTTGATTAGACGTTCTGCCTCTTGCCATGTCGTGGTGGGCCGATGCGGATTAGCTACTGAGAAATTGAGTGGGATACTAGGTATTGGAGTGCCGTCATCAAGTTCTAAGAGCCCCACCATGACGTATGTTTTGTAACCACACCATCCATTCACTTCACTTTAAGAGATCATTTCAAGCAAGAGCCAAAGGATGAGTTAAATCCAAAGTTTTAGGCAACCCAGCACAAAAAAAAATGAAGAAAGTGATGCCCATAGTTGAGAACTTCTATGGCCACCAAAGTTTTCCATATTGTTTTGCCACTTCTTTCATGTCTGCGTTAACTGGTGAACAAGTTGGATTTCAAATTAACATAAAGGTAAGCCTTAGGAAGGTTTAATCGGATGGCGTCATTCTCCCCACTGTTTTTTGTGGTGGGGCCCGCTACAGCTTTAGATATGCATCTACTTTTTTCTCATGCCATAGAATGCTTGAATGGACAGGGTAGGTACAGTACATTCATCATGGTGGGCCCACAGAACTTGGTAACGTCACTTCAGTAGCTAATCGGCGTCCTGGTAGGCGTAGTATCCCATCGACGCAGGTGCAAGTAATGCTTATATATCATGTTTATTTGCCATCAAACGGTTCACAAGGTCACACAGGCCTGGACGAGGGACAACAAATATATATTAGCTTGGTCTAAAACTTAGACGGCCTTTAAAAAAGTTTTCAATGGTAGGCGTTTAATCCCCACTGCGTTACGTGATGTGGTCTAATTGAGTTTTGGATGTGCTTATTTTTTTTCAATTTATAATAAAATGATCTGAAAAAGCGGATGGACCGTGTGGATATAACACATTCATCATAGTGGGTCCCACAGAGTTTTGCACGTATACACAGTACCGTTGCCAGTGCTATGTTCTGCGAGGATCAATCTCGTCCGGTCTACAGTGTACGGTTGACACCTGTACGGCTGAGATAAACGCTGCAAAATCCTCGATCGGACGGCTGAAACTCATCGCCCCATCCTTCTAAAAGCCCAGCTCGAAGGGGTGGCCTTTCTCAACCAACTCCCGTCAGATCTTCAAATCCCCAAATCTCACCCTCTCTCTCTCTCTCTCTCGCTTTCTCCAAAAAAGGTAATTTCCAAACCCTAGCTATTCCACTCTCTGCAGACGAAAAATCTCATTTCAAATCGATCTCAGAACTAGGGTTTGAATCCCTCCCTCTCTCTCTCTCTCTCACACACGCACACACACACTCTCTCTCTCCCCCTGCATATATCTGTCGTTGATTTTCCTTTTTCCCCTATTTTTTACGTCATTTAAGATGAAAATTCTCTTTTTTATGTAATTAGCGTTTTGATTTGTTTTCTAGGGTTGGTATCTTTACTGATCCTGCCACGATCTGCTTCTGCATTGATTTATTTATTTATAATTTTCCAATTTACGTGTAATTTCTGATTAGTCTTATTGTGCTGGGTTGAATCCTGATCGATCGTTGACAAACCCTAAAACCTTCCAAGAAAAGGAAGTAATTGCTCTTTTTTAAATTCCCCTGCGGACTTGTTGTTATCTGAAAATTTTAGATTGACCGTTGATTGTAGATTTGTTATTTCCTTTTCTTTTCGCATCTAGAATAAATGATCTGAACTTGCTTTTTTCAGTAATAAATTCAAACGATTGCTTCGATTTGGATGTATTATGTTTTCTTTGCTTCATCATTATTATTTAGGGCAGCATTTCTTGTGAATGGACTAGTAGTTGAGTGAGATCTGATCATTGATCTGGTTGCGCCTACTGTTGGTAGATGATTACCACAACCATTCCATTGGTGGAGTTATTGTTGTATATTGACCATATGCTGTATTTTGTTTTTAGCTGTCCATTTGCGGACCAATTATCAGATGTCTAGCATTGCCTCACAAGGGGAAATATCTGAACCATTGAAAGGTAGGCCCTACCTTTATGGAATATTGGGTCTACAACAAACAGCAGTAGCCAGCCCTGAATTTTGTATTTATATTTAATCCAAATGTTGATATTCTCAAAGATTCCTTATTGTGCGCTCCATGATTTGATAGAAATGGCGGATGCAAAGCCAGGAATGAGGAAACCGGTATTTACCAAGGTTGATCAGCTTCGGCCTGGAACCAGTGGGCATACACTTACAGTGAAGGTGGTGAGCTCAAAGATGGTGTTGCAGAAGGGCCGCCCTGATGGGCCGCAAGTTCGACAGATGCGCATCGCTGAATGCTTGGTCGGAGATGAAACGGGAATGATTGTCTTTACAGCCAGGAATGAGCAAGGTATACTTTTGTTAATTTTATATGAAAGTTCTCTTTCTGAAGAATAGGCTAATCCTAATATCCTATTGATTTTTAATGGCTTTGCCTTACTTGAATATTTGATAGTGTCTGTAGTATCCAGAAGTTTCTGTTTTGAACTTTTATCAATGGTGCTTATTAGGGAACCAATATAACATGCAGTCTATTCGTGGCTCAGTTGTACGGTACTCTATGTTGCAATGTTGAAGCTGGTTGTTGTATAAAAAAGAAAAAGAAGAAAAAGAAAATCCTGAGTAGTGAGTCAAAGGAGAAAGCCCTTGGGGATTTGGTAACTTTAAGAAAGCAGCGTAGGCCATTCTTCTCTGTTCGTGTTAGGGAATTAGTTGAGAAAGAACATAACCATAAGAAAGCAGCGTTGACCATTCTTCTCTGTTCATGTTAGGGAATTAGTCGAAAATTGCCAGACCCTTAGAAATCCATTACCCTGCCAGGTAGTCAGCCCTACAATTAGCCTCCTGTTGGACGTCTCTAGGCTACATATTCGAGGCAGGTAGGGTAGTTCTCCCTGAACCCCTACAGGACCACTTATGTGATTCTGTAAGATCCTGATTACCTGGAGCATTGCCTTAGCCTCAGAAGCCTTGGAATCACAATTACCAAGAGGGCCCTAGAAATCTTGGATACTTGTGTGGTTATGAATAATCCACCCAAACCCGGCTGTGAATTGCCATCAAATGCAGCTTTATCGTACCAACAGGCAGAGCTTCCCACCTTTCCATCACCTTAGCTGCAGCATAGCCAACCAACCATCTTGCAGAGACAGCTTGATATATTTGTGTTGTAATTGGAATTCCCGCAAAACCTAACCATGGAACTGCCATCAAAACTCAGTGCTGATCCTGGAGGCAGAGCTTTCCACCTTTAGCTGTGATCCTTTCAACCAGATGCTGTCCTGTTTTGAATCATGCTTTGGACTCTCGCACAGTCGCACTTGCTCCTGTTTCCTTGTGTTTTATGCTGGCTAACAGATGCAACTATGCTTCCACACTTGAATTTCCACTCGAATTTCTGCTGCTTCGCTTTGTGCTTCATGCAACTATGTTTCCATGATCTTGGCTGCATTATAGCTTCAAGCAACCGCTCGCAGTTTTGTCTTATCATGATTTTTGAGAATCCCACAAAGGCTTAAATGAATTTCCCCAGTTCCATGATCATTCCTTTATACAGCAAAGAAACAATCGCTGTTTCACCACTATGCTCTTCAAAACATTTGCAATTCCTTTTAAGCCAAATAGCCCATGTGAGCCATTTTCTAAAGCATGGATCCAATTCTTGAAACTGCCACATTCCACCATCTTGCAACCAAATTTGCAATCAATATAAGGATGGCTCAATGGATACTTGCAGACACCCCACTTGAATGCCAACGCTTCTAATCATTTAACCCGATGGAATTAAATCAGGATGGTCTTGCATCTGAACTCTGCTTTTCAAAACATTTGCAATTCCTTTTAAGCCAAATAGCCCATGTGAGCCATTTTCTAAAGCAAGGATCCAATTCTTGAAACTGCCGCATTTCACCATCTTGCAACCAAATTTGCAATCTATATAAGGATGGCTCAATGGACACTTGCAGACACCCCACTTGAATGCCAACGCTTCTAATCATTTAACCCGATTGAATTAAATCAGGATGGTCTTGCATCTGAACTCTGCTTTTCAGGGATTGACTCTGTATAGGAATGAAATCCCCTATCCCCAATTCTGTTCTGAAACCAAATATTCATGATTTTGCAAAATAGTACAAAAAGCAAATTAGGGGAATCGGACCAAGCCGGGCCGGAGCCTGGGCTGCACTCTGTTTATCATCGTCATCATTATTAGCATTGTTATTGTTGTTGTTGTTGTTATTACTAATACTAATAATATTATTATTATTATTTATACAAGTTTAGGATTTCTGCACCTGCAAATATGACTTCTGAAATCATGCACCAGCTCCCTCTTCTGCTTCCTAGCTGTTTCATACTTGCTCCCAGATGCTCCCCTGCTCCAGCACCTGAATCTGTTGCCTTTTCGCTTCATGCACCGTGCAACCATATTTCCATCATCTTGGCAGCTTTGTAACTGCAAACAACCACTCTTGCACTTTTGCCTTATCATAGTCTTGGAGAATTCTGCTAATGCTTCACTATTATGCCCATGAAAATTTCTGCAAATCATTCTAAGCCAGATCCACATAATATTTTGCTTGAAGAGTTGTTTTCCAAAGCAAGGATCTGATTGTCGAAACTGCTCCAGTCCACCGTCCCATCTGGCGACCAACTATGCAATCAACACAGGATAGCGCAATGGACACCAGATGATAATATGCACCAAATGTTAAATCAAGAGATGATTAAAAGAAGGGAGAGATGTGCACGCCCCCCAAAGCAACACTTATACCCACCCCAGGTCTGTGTCTTATACCATGGCCAAATAAGGGTGTAAAGCATACCAAGTACATTTGTGCTGGTATTTGATTCATTCACGTGCCAGGTCACTAAAATTGCTGAACCTATTGAACTTTCATGTACTAGGTGTACATGTCAAATGCATGGTGGCATGTGAGCAATGTAATTTGCAGAGCTGAGAGAGGGTGGGTATTGCTTGTCATCTGGCAGGCTAAGTACATTGCATATGGACCATTGGTAAGAAGGGTATTCCAAATGGTTATGTAATGGCTATAATGGTAATGGTGGTAACTGTTAGTCCGTTACCCATTATTGGGTTGTAATGGCTATTATGGAAAAATTGACCCTCGAGGGCTCGTAGTGGCCATAACGGTCCGTTACGGGGCTGAAATGTTTTTTTTTTTTAATAAATAAATAAATAAACGTCTTTTACAACTACAGTTACTGTTATAGAATATGTTGATTGATGATAATATTTACAATCCATCATTTCTTGTATATTTTATTGTTGAACTACGAAGAGTTTTGCCCCAGTGGATCTACACAGCATGGCCCACCTTCCAAAATTGAAAATGGATTTATAATCTGTGGAATGACTGTTGCTTGGGCTTGGGGCTGTATGCAAAATAGTCAAGCGTGCACAAGAATTGAATTTTGCATCAGGAGTCTGGTCATTTTTTCTTTTTGAAAGATGATGCAATTTTATTAGGGCCGAAGGCCAAGGAAAAAGAGCAACACAATAAATAAAGGGAAAATACAAAACTGCCAAAAACCCCACCTTGGAACAACCTTGGGCAATGAATTAAACATCAACATAAATGACCTGATTAAGTACCCCACCTGCAGGGCTACTCTGATTACGACAGACTTGATTATTCCTTTCCAACCGGATCAACCATAACATGGCCAAAAAGGCAGGTCTCCATCTCCAGATAACAAAATTGCCTCCCATTCCATCATGCCAGGACTGGAACAGAGCATCTATTGACTCAGGCATCTACCCAAGAAACACCAGAGGATCGAAGGATGCCAAACCACACCACCTTGGAGAAGGAGCAATGAATAAAGAGGTGATCCATGGATTCCTCCACACTTGGGCACATCAAGTAGGCAATAAGAAGTGCACCATGGCTCTTTTACGAAGATTATCGATCGTCAGAATCCTTCTCTTCCCAGCAAGCCAGGTGAACACAGCATTTTTAGGAGCCCCATTGGACCAGACGTTAGCAGTACAGTGATGATCCCTTCTAGACTCGGACAGATAATTTTAGGTGCAAAGACAGGACTGAAAAATTTCCAGAGCCTGGTCATGCACTGCGTAGGTGATCAAACTTCCAGCCAGGGAGGGAGGAAAGGAGGGAGGGGCCAAACTTTCAAAATAGGCTGTACAGTACATAATGCAAAAACCTCCAATAAATGTGAAATACGGTCTGTATACCACCATGTGGACTATCATGAGCTTTATGTTTAGCAATTGGCTGAAAGTTGGGAACATTTAGTGCTATTTCCATACAATTAATTCCGTCCAGGATTCCAACTTCAGCTGTATGGATCCTTTACACAGCCATATGGTAAAGAACTGATGTACGGTTATTTATTATAAAGCTTGTATCCAGCAGCTGATTAATATATAGGGCTACTCTAAAAAGTGCAAATCAACTAGAACACTACACTACTTGTATTCAACCTTTTTGTAGGTTCCACTGATAATTTTAAGAATAAAACACTTGTAAAATGGGCAGGTTAAGTTCACACAGCCAATTGTAGTTGAACAGTCCTTATATATGAATATATGCAATATCATTTATGTAAAATATGATTAAATAAATACAGCTTCATTGCTTTTTTGCAATTTGCAAAATAGTTGTAAAATGGGTTGTTGGTTAAGGCACGGCCAATGTAGGTGATCAGTCCTTTACACAAAAAAGAAGAAGACTAAATACAACATTGTTTTTTTGGAAGACGTAATATATCTTTTCATGCATGACTTTTTTTTCTCCTCAAGGGTAGAGGACCCTTCTCTTTGAGAGGGGAGATCCTGTGGGGAAATGCTTCCATATGCAATTTTATGGGGCATTTGGAGAGAGAGGAATCTAAGGATTGTTAAGATAATCACCTAGCCAAATTCCTTAGAAAGAAAGACTCAAAGTTATTGTATAGGAGTGAGCTATTTGCCAAGTTGGGGGAATCTTCCTTTTGACCTAGCTTCAAGGGAGCCTCTTGTGGTGGGAAGAGGCATGCCCTTTTGGGTTGAGCCTTTTTGTATTTGGGTTGGGGTTCTTTTTGTGTTTGAGATCATCCCTCATCTTCTCTTTTTGATCTGTATCCTTGTTTCCAGGTTTTCTTTTTTACAATAAAGTGTGTCACTATTTAAAAAAGAAAAAGGTTTGGATACTCATAGACAGAACCAGCCCATTTAGTAAATGAGTCGGCTTATTTCAATCCATATTCAAACCACTTATTAGTGGGCCTAATCTTGATTATTTAATAGGTCGGCTCTGGAACTCAAACCTGTTCAAATCCTACCCATTTGTGTTTCATCACTGAGATTTGGGTATAATTGTATAATGGAAACGTTATCCAAAAGTGATGCAAGTTGGTGCATCAGGAACACTTCAGCAGTTTGTAGAAAAAGGATCATTGATGAAGGCTCATGTGGCATATCAATATAGGTAGGGGGGTAATTGAAGTTGAGGTATTATACAAGAGAAATGATCGGCTATAGAGGCTATATCATCAGTTAAGTAACTGCCAGTTTTTTTTTTTTGCTAATTGGTCACATGTGCATAATATCCTATCCATTCAAAAGGCACACACCTTTCTGATCACCTGATATGAAATCAGGTTGATTCACACATACAGCGGGACATGTTATGGAAAGCAAATGGTAGGACTTAGTGCACTGGTTTGGCCCACCCAGTGAGTGGATTGTCCTGATTTCGATACCAGGTGATCATCTTGGTGTGACTCACATTTTTATTTATTATTATTATTATTATTTTTTTAATTTTTAAGAATAAGATATACTATACAAGTGACATTTTGGCCAGAAATTAACTTATAAATTATGATACAACTGTTGTATCTGGTCATTACTCATCATACAATGCTCTTTTTAGAAGTTTGTACAATATCAATATATCATGTGTCCTGAGTTTCACCAAGTGGAGCCATGGTCCCAAATTGTTGATATTATGTTTATGGCTCTGCTTTTAATGGCGCATTGACCAAAAATAATAATAATCCTCCAATGGGTCCAACAAATAGACAGTTAAGAAAGAAAAAACTGCAGCGCTTTAGTGCCAGCATAAAAAAAGGCCAAAAAAATAGGAAGGTTGAGGAAAATACTGCAGCACTTTACCTTCAACGGTTCAACCTTAAAAAGGCCAAATGTTATATAGCTAGGATTCTTCAACATCAGGGATTTCTGGTGCATGGCCATCCATGGTGAGGCCCCATCATATCAGCAGTTTGGGTTATGAGCCAGGGGCTCATATCAACTTGAAACTTGAATGCGCTATACAAACTATCAGCTGGGCACATTTTAACACCTCACATACAATCTTTCCACCACTTGCTCTCTCACTCACTCTATCTATCTACACACACACACGCGCGCAAGGCATATAATGATCTTGCCCCTAATCTTTGCAATTGATTGGGGATGAGAAGGTGGGAATGATGTCTTCAAACTAGAAAAAATGAGAGCGGGGAAGTTAGGGACTTTGACCACGATAGATGCATTAAGAGCAATGACTAGAGGTATGGTTAGGGATGATGAGATTGATGAAAGGTGGAGAAGCTATATGAGCTTGTTAAATGGCGATCACTCTAAGAGCTTGGGGATAGAGAGAATCATAACCCCAAATGAGGGTGGATGCCACAAATACTTTCGTAGTATAGGATATCTAAATGAAAAAAGCTTTGAGAAAGGTGAAGATAGGAAAGACCCTTGGACTAGATGATATACTTGTAGAGGTTTGCGGTGCCCATAAGATGTTGGTTTACAAAGTTATTCAACGAAATTGTATGATTGAAGAAAAAAGTCAGGCGAATGGAGGCAAAGCTGGTATGTAATTTATCAGGGGAAAGGAAACATACAAAGTTCCACTAACTATTGTAGTAAATTGATGAGTCATACTGTGAAACTTTGTGAGAGTGATCGAGCAAAGATTTAGTCTTGAGATGAATACATCAGAAAATCAGTTTGGATAACAGCTAGGAAGGTTGAACATTGAAACTTTGAGAGTGTGTGTGAGCAAAACATTAATGCGTGGAATGAATATATCAAAAACTTAATTTGGATTCATGCCAGGAAGGTCGAACATTGAGGCTATTTTCATACCCGGAGAAAGTCCAGAGTCTTTATTAATTTAAGAGAAAGTACACAATAGGATCCCTGTGTTAGTCTGGTGGGTGTTGGGAAAAAAAAGGAGTCTCAAGAGGTTGTATTGACATGATTAAGAATATGCATTAGTGAGCGGTTACAAATGTCTAGACGATTAGTGGAGAAACAAGTGGTGCTCCCAGTTATCCTTAGCATAAACCAAAGTTCAATATCGAGCTTGTATCTTTTTGCATTGGTTACTGCTGACTTTAGTGAGGCATTTACAGGAATAGGTCTTGTTGCTTATGTTGTTTGCAAATGACATAGTTCTGATAACTAGACACGGGATCTAAAAGCTTTTAAATTATTTTGGACAAAATCAGAGTATGTCTCCTGCTCATTAGATGAGCTGGTGGAGACGGTGTAGTATAGTGTGTGTGAGTGACCTGGGTTCAATCCCTGGTAATGTTATGATACGGGACAGAATGATCTAACATAATATGATGCCATGAAATTAAAAGACAGATTAAATAGAGCAATGGAATGACAAAATAAAGCTAATATACCATAAATTCAGAAATTTTAGATTCATGACATGTCCAAATTCAAGCCTACGATGGTCCTGCAATGCGAATCTCATAAATTACTGATTAACCGGGACCTACGGGAGATAAAACCCCCATCTTACAATAGGATTAAATCTGAATCCAATGGAAATCATGTGTCTTGTAAGAGTTTTGACGCGTTAGGGTTGTTTAAAGGCTAGGGAATGTGTTAAATGGGTTTGGGGTATCTAGGCATAGAGGAATTAGGGTTTGGAACATTAGGGTTCAGGTTTTGGGAAGTTTCGGGGTTAGGATTTCAGATTTTGGGTTTAAGGGATTTAGGATTTAGGGTTTCTAGAATTAGGAATATGAGTTTCAGGTTATGTGAAATAGGGATTTATGATTTGGACAAGGGATTTTCAGATTTTGGAGATTTGGGTTTGAAAAAATTGGGGATTTTAGAATTTGAGAATTTTAAGGTTAGAATTTGGTGAAATTAGTTTAAGGGTTTTGAAGAGGGAAGCAAAGGGAAGGAAAACATTTGTGACGAAAGGGGGCCACTGTACAAGGTTGTTCTTATGGACAACTGTACGTGTGTCCGTATGTTCGTACTGACAACAAAGGATGGCCGTTGTGGTTGGTTTGGGCTTGTGATGGGTTGATATAGGTTTTGGATGGTAATAATGAATAAAAAAAGGAAGAGATGAAGAAGGAAGAAAAGAAGAAGATGAGAAAGATGATACTTTGTTGAGAAGAGAGAAGTAGAAAGATAACTAGGGAATCGCTCTCCATGGTTTCGCACCACCAATCCAATCATAGGATGATTTTTTTTTTTTTTTTGCTCAATCTCAAAGCAAAAGGAGAGAAATCTCTTTCATTCATGTCCACTTGATCCAACGGTCCGATGTGTCCATTAAGCTCCTATTTAACTCACATGCATGAACATGCACATGGGTCTTCAACCTGCCTAGGAGTGAATTGGGCCAAGTGGGCTACCATGTAATGGTCATCTAACCATAAGGAGACTGGTTCAGCCCTCTGGTATGGTGCTCAGATGTCCTCATCATGTTACCTTCCAAAAAAATAAAAAATAAAAAGATAATAGAAAAACAGAATGTGTGGAATGCAATTTTAGTACCAATAGGAGTGGAAATGAGTTGTACCAAAAAATGACCCCTTTTTTTTTTGGATGTCTATGGTCGATAATTTAGGAGAGGGGAGGTTGTGAAGGTTGTTGCACATGGAATTAGGGCTGGGTGGATGAAGAAGTGGAGATGTGCCTCCAAAGTTTTACATGATCACCGCATAGCAACGAAACTGAAGGGGAAATTTTTGTAGGATGGCTATACCATCAGCCATTCTTTATGGGACAAAATATTAGGCAGTCAAGGAACATCATGTTCATTGGGCGTGTGTAGCTGAAATGAGGATGCTGAGATGGATGAGTGTTAAGACAGAACAATAGAATTGGAAAAGATTGCACTTGAGGAAACTGAAGAGTAGCACCAATGGATAATAAGATGAGGGAAAGTGGACTTTTAGATGGTTTGGCCAACCGTGTTCAACGGAGATCAAGAATCACACTGGTTAGGAGTGCAGGTTCAAGTTGAAGGCACTAAAAGGATGTGGGTGGAAGTAGTAAGGAAAGACTTGCTTATGGCATAACAGGATTTGTGTAGCTAATCCCAGCAAGTTTTCTAACATATCGGAGGTTTGGCTCACTTCAGTTGCTACAGCGGCACTTATGACTGCAGAAATCCAGATGGCCCACACAAGGATTTCATAGCTTATCAGAAATTAATCATTATGTTTCATATTTGCATATTGGTTGAATTTAAACTCTGCTGATTTATTATTTTTTATTTTTATTATAGGGAAATGGCAAACATAGTTTTAAGACTTATCTGAGTCGGGTGTGACTCGGACTCTGTCGGACCTGATCTGGTTTGGCACCACTAGTCACCCCCAATTCGTGTGAGTCTCTGGCTGATTCGGCCCCAACTCGGGTGATTCCCAACTTGATTCAGGGCTGAACAAGTTGATCCGAGTGGCTGAGTCTTTTAACCATGACTTTCAACCATGATGATAAATATAATTACTGACATCTTATAGAAAACTAAGAAAGATCCAAAACAAATTTTACGTCAAAATTTATTCCTAGAAAACAGTCTTTATTGTATTTTCTTCATGAACATGACTCTTACAAAATAAATAAATAAATAATAAAAATAAAACGGAAGCACAAAACAAGCTATTAGACATCTTGGTCCAGCCTCCCATGGTTTTATTTGTTCCTGCAATCTTGTTCCTTCTTACAATGTGTGTCTTTTGTATTGTGGACCTGATTTTTATTATTATTATTTTTTTGAACATTTTGTACAGTGGACTTGATGAAACCTGATACAACTGTGATCCTGCGCAATGCGAAGATCGACATGTTCAAGGGGTCAATGAGGCTTGCCGTAGATAAGTGGGGCCGTGTTGAAGTCACCGATCCGGCAGATTTCACGGTGAAGGAAGATAACAACCTGTCACTGGTGGAATACGAACTGGTGAATGTCGTGGAAGAGTGACCCATGAGCTGCAATCTTCTACTACTTACCCGAAGCGAACACATGATGTGATTTTGTGGTTTTTTTGAGGCCCAAATGCAGTTTTGGGCAAATGCTCTTTTAGGAAGAAAGAAAGCAAGTCTGAGGTTACAATCTTGAAGCTACCAAGAGGAGTTGAACCCCCTTCCACAACGCTCAAGTCAGGCAATGGAACCTTCAGATCCAGTCAGAAGAATCATCTGGTCTGGTGATTGCACCTGATTGGCAACTATCCGTATAACTTTATTGGGTTTCTATCTCTAAATCTTATATGCTTTTTGGTTGTTTCATTTGGACATGAAATGACTCAGGTTATGCTTTTGGATTATGGAAAATGACATTATGCAATATATAGTTCTACTTTATTACACCCTTCTACTAAAATTTCCGGTTTTGTTTCAGTGTTTTCTTTGGGGTTGTGAAGCCCTCCGGGATTAGCCCTTTATACCAGCCGTCCAATTGTTGGTCCCTTACAGAGATTCTGTAGGCACTGGGAGGAACTTTACTGGTTGGAGGGCCCACCGTGATGTATGTATTTTGTGGAAAAATCATTTTAGGTGATGAGCCCAAAAATGAGGCAGATCGAGTGCTCAAGTGGACCACACCACAGGAAACAGTAGGGATTAAACTCCACCTGAAAACCTCTTGGAGGCCACAAGTTTTGGAACAAGATGATATTTATGTTTTCTTTTCATCCAATATATGTGACCTTATGAACAGGTACGGTGGCAAATAAACATCATGGTGGGCCCTAGGAAGGTTTCAAGGATGGGGATCATTGTCACCACTGCTTCCTGTGGTGCGGCTCACTTGAGCCTTTGATCTGGGTGATTGCCACCACTGCGTCATGTGGTGTAGTCCACTCGAGCTTTCGATCTATCCCCTTTTTGGGCTTATGCCTTAAAATGATGCCAAAAACAGATGTCAAAAATTGACTGAATGCATGGATGAAACACATATCACGGACGGCCTCACAGAGCCCCGACACGACCGTTTGGTCTCTGGTATGTCCTGGTGCAGCTAGTTTTGGAGCCTTTGGATTCTACCGGTTGTACATTCTATGTGGTGGCATGGTAATCTAAACCATTTGTACGATGCATTCAACTTTAGATTGACCGTCCCTCACGAATTTGCTAGTTTACCTGTACGTATAGCCAAGTGTCCGAATTGAAGCCCAACAGGAGGATCTCTGACCTCACCTGTCTTGCCTGTTTTTCTTTTCTTTTTTTTTCAGTTTAATGTGGATCCTGATCACATTTCACCTCAACCGCCTACATTTGGGCCAAAAATCTAACGGTTAAGATTGTCCCATTAAGGATCAGTATCAGGGAGCAGCTGATCTACAATGTGATACGATGCATAAGTAGGATGGATTACCGTGCAATGGCCCCCAATTATTCGAACTAAAAACCGAGGTCACTGCAAAGCTTTGTCGGCCCATCCTGATGTGTGAATAGCATTCAACTCTTCCATCACGTGGGACACGAATGTACGTATGAACCCAACATCAGACTATCCCACACCTCGGGTGGGCCACACCACGTGATTTTAGAATTTAGGCATGATTTTACATGGTGTGGGCCTCGTGAATTTTGGAAATAGCCTGATTTTGGATCCGAGGATCACAAGAAATTGTGTAAATGATGGCTGATTTGACTGCATTCAACTGTCGCGGTGGGCCCCCCGCATTCAAAACTTTTACGGTGGACCCATACCCATCGTGCAAAGACGGCGGTGTAATTCCTCCTGCGTCTCCAAACTTATTAGTTACCCACCATTATAAAAAATGGTGGTGACACATCTACGGAAATCCAGACCGTCAAAATCTCTGACCCGCCTGTGTTTGTAACAGAACCTGACAATCACATTAATCAGAAGACAAAAAATTCCGAGTTTCCCCGTTGAATTTGGACAACTCACCGTTTCACTCTTAATCTTCCACTTAATAGATCCCCATTCGACCGTTACGATTCCTAGATCAACATCATCTTTGGAATATTATCCATCCACGACATGCGCAGGAACTTGGATGGTCTGGATATATGTACACGTGTGCCACATCTAAGAGTGAATGAGTCACCACCATTTGAAAATGGTGGCTGACTACCACAGTATCTTTTGGTTTCTATAAACAACATAAACAGGATTTCTGCGTCTGGAATCGGGAAAAAAAAAATGGCAAGCGCTTGTGCAAGACGAACCCTTCAAAGCTCCTCCTCTTCAGCTGCTACTCTATTTTGCGGTTTAAAATCATTCTCTACTGGTGGGCCAGCTACCAAAATGAACTGTGGATTCTCTTCTGCAGCTCCCGCCTTTTTCCGCTCCTCTCGACACAGGCTCTCATTCATCTCAAGGTAGAGATATGTTCTTTTTATGTTTGCATTTTCTTCATTTTTTGTTGATTCTGTTTGGTATTACTAAAATATCATTTTCTTTTTTGGTATTCTTTATTGAGTTTTTCTTGTTTTGAGTTATTGTGATGGTATTTGCTGAAAACGGTTTGAATTTTTTGAAAATTTGAATTCCTGTTTGCATTTTACATCATTTCAATTGATAATGGATGTAATTCATGAGTACCCATTTGGGAGTTTCTGAGATTCATATTCGCTTTTTTTTTTTTTGTTTTTTGTTTTTTTTGTTTTTTGCCTTTTTCTTTGTTTCTTTTTCTTTTGCTTTGGTTTATGCATTTGGTATTGTAGGGGTCGTTTTTTCAGATGTAAGCTGTTTACATGCTATCTTGTTTGGCTTTTAGTAAGAAGTCAGGTGTGCACACGTAAACAGTTTGTGTTTGGCTGACTTGTAAAGTGTTTACAATGTATAAAGTGGGTATTTGCACCACATGCAGCTTGGGGTAGTTAATCCCATTCCCACCAAAATATTCAAATCACATAAAAAGGACTAAATTTTTTGGAGCCCTAGGAGAGCCTCAAAGGAAACACATGATGCGCGGATTGGATGTCCTGCAACACTATCTGGAAGGTGATGTAGAGCGGGTCGCGGACAGTTACATGGCCAAGATGGATCAGAAAAGGCCCGGTCGACGACAGAAGTGATCCAGACCATCGAACCTTAAATTGGGCGTATCTTGCAATCCGGAATGAGTTACCTGACGTAAAATATATGATTTTGGGGTAGAATGAGCTACTGAAGCCAACCCAGCTACGCCGGGTTGCGCAGCCCGGAATTGCGAAAAACCCCTGGATCGACGGTCGTTTCCCTGTTTTAATTTCGTTTTTACTATAAATAGTAAGTTTTAGTTTGATTATAACTCTTCATCCGTCGGGCTTTAGGAGTTGCGCCCAACGTGAAAAGAGCTTAGAATAATTAGGAGAACGGTTTAGTGAAGCCAAATAGGACACTTACTATTTTTGGCCGAAAACCTCACGCACTAGTAGACATCACGACCGTCTATAAATAGTAAGTTTACTATTTATAGTAAGTCGCGGATTCTAGGAGTTTGAGTTGTAGTTTGATTCTAATTTCTTTCCCATTGCTTGGTACCCCTATTTAAAGGGTTGTGACCTCGTTTTTATTCATCAATTAATCAATTTCGAATTTATTAGAATTTATTTCTATTTTCTGCTTTCTTTCCTCGTGGATTCGAGAAGTCTCTGTGAGGAGTCCAGAGAAGCTCCGTGGATTCGGAGTAGTTATCCTCATCACGTTCATCCCTGCGTCACCCAACCCAGTATCACCTGACTTTGTATGTAAATCTGTGATATCTCAGATATGGCCTTTTTTGGTTTTTTTGATTTTTTGGGGCTATAGGAGAACATCAAGGGACACACATGATGGACAGATTGGATGTACTGTGCACATCATGGTGGGTCCACACAACACACATGTGCATCAAACATCGTGTTCTACTATGTATAATGTCTTTTCAGGTGTAAAGACTTTGGATGCTGATTGCCTGCTGAAAGGGATTTCTGTGTTCAGAAGCTTGGTGGGGCCCACTGCGATGTTTGTGAGAAATCAACCTTGACCATCCGTTTTTCCAGATTATGTTAGGACATGAGCCCAAGAATGAGGCGGATCCAAAACTCAAGTGGGCAGCATGACAGCAAACAATGAGGATTGAATGTCCACCGTTGGTCACACGTTTTGGACTTTGTGTTTTCAGTTCATTAGGAATGACCTTATGAACGGTTTGGATGGCATCTAAACATCATGGTGGACCCTAGGAAGGTTTCAATGGTAGGCATTTCCTTATCCACTTTTTCCTCTTGTGCGGCCCACTTGAGTTTTGGATTTGCCTCATTTTTGGGCTCATGTCCTAACATGATATAGAAAAATAGATTGGGTGGGTTTTTGACATAGAGAAGGACGTGAGGTCGAGCACCTTCTTCCTCAGGGGGATAACTGTTCAGAATCCACGGAGCTTCTATGGACTCCTCACAGAGATGCCTTGAATCCACGAGGAAAAATAGAAATTAATTCTAGAAAAATCGAAATAAGTTTATTGATAGATAATTGTCTGACATGTGTGTCCCTGTTACACCATAAATATAGAAAAAAGACCGAAAATTCATAATTATCAAAAATAGCAAAATCCTAACTCTAATAAAAATCCTAGTTCTAATAAAACTCTTTTATGCCTAATTTCTAAAAATAAAAATTCCAAATAAACATTTGCTAGAAGAGTCCTAACATGATTAGGAGTTGTTTCTAAAAAAGAAGAAAATCTAAAACTCTAAAAATAAGAAAAAAATTTTAAAAATCGGAATTACTAAAAATAGTATTTTTTCTTAAATTTCCATTTTTGAGCTGGAGGTGCACTCTTTTTGATGAAAATGATAGATGCGACCCACTTTTTGGGTCGGTTCACCTCGGATGGACCTTCTCGTAATAATACCTGGATCAAAAGTTATGATCAATTTACGGTCCACTTTCTTATGGTCCAACCATGCTAGGAATGTATCGATGTCACGTCCTACATCAAACCCCTCCACTTGAAAAAAAATAACTCGTCCTCGAGTTATCTAAATGACTTTGCTTATGATACTCAAACAATTTATGGCGCCGATGTGTATCAGTCTTTTCATTGTACTTTGCATTAGGCTCTTGAGTTGACACAATACATGGACTCATGCTTTCCTTGACTTGGCTAGTATGGATTAGTTCCTTCACTTATGTCTGCAAGATATCACATCCTTTTTTTAAAAAAAATAAATAAATTTAAATAACATGGGCAATTAGTCAGACTTGCCCCTGAGACAAGATCAATGTGGTTTTGTATATCTCATATGAGAGGAAATTTATTAGGGAGTTCATCGAACACAATCGCCTTGAACTCCTGTAACACTGGTTTCAAATCTTCTAGGATATTCATAGGCTCCATATATTTTTCATTTTTAATTAATGCACGTATATATCCTGTTTCCTCATATTGTTTAACAAAATCCTGTTCAGTTATGAGAGATTGCTCCTCCACTTTAAAAGTCTTTGGTTGTTCTCCGTTCTCATAGGTGCCACATGTCCGCCATTGATGAATCTTGCAGCCTGTTGCAACTTTATTTCGATGTGGTCATCTCTCACCGACAAATAATGAGATTTCTCTACATAACTCCTTATTGATTGGCTATCCTGCCAGTAATTTTGGTTTTGTTGGAATAATACCTGATCATAGTTGGTAGGGAGGAATCACATGCGCAACAATTGTTTCATCCGCGACCACGTGCGAATTGATGCCTTCATCTGTCTCATCCGATCAAATTGAAGTTGTTCCCAACAAGTTGAAGCGCCGCCCTTCAACTTGTAGGCCACAAGCTTAACCTTATTTGCTTTAGGGATTTCCATATAGTCGAAGAATTGCTCAACTTCAGAAAGCCAATCGAGGAAATTCTCAATGTGAAGTTGGCTGTTGAAGCTAGGAAGATCCACTCTCATTTTGAATTCTCTATTCATTTGTTTTATTCGATCAATGCCTTGCCCAAGATGTTGTGGAATCATATCGCTGGATCCCACCTTCCAAGGAGTGATCTAGTAGTTCATTGCTGACATCGTCCTGCGATCAATGCGATTATGAGTTCTAGTGCCTATTGGGGGTGGATTACCGCCACGAATATGGAACTGTTGTATGGCCTCTACCAAGCGATTGATGGAAGCCTGCAGCCCTTGCATGACTTGTCAATTCTCTCGCCACGTTGCTTCGAAAGCCACACCGCTGTTGAATGATAATTCCCTAGAGCACCATCCATGGGATTGTTGCCCGACCCATTTTTAGAAGCCATAGATCCGAGGAGAAAGCCTTTCTCTGATATTAAACTGACGCAGAGAAGGATGTGAGGTCGAGCACCGTCGTCCTCAGGGGGATAATTGTTCCAAATCCACGAAGCTTCTCTGGATTCCTCATAGAGATGCCTCGAATCCACGAGGGAAAATAGAAATTAATCCTAGAAAATTCGAAATAAGTTTATTGATAGATAATTGTCTGACATGTATGTCCCGGTTACACAATTAATATAGAAAATAAACTGAAAATTCGTAATTACCAAAAATAGCAAAATCCTAACTCTAATAAAAATCCTAGTTCGAATAAAACTATAAAGTATTTACAACTTGTAAACACTTTATAGGAAAGTTTTGCCATCTAAACACCTACATGTAAAGTCTTTACCTATAATTTCCAACTAAGGATTTTACAACATCGAAGCAACCCGGTAGTCTTTTACCTATAAACCCTTTCCAACTTAGGATTTTACAACATCCAAACAACCCTCTAGTCTTTGTTGGATTTTTTTTTTGGTTTTAGTTGATTGAGATCGTGGTTGCTGAAACTGGTTTAGAAATTTTGAATCTTCTGTTAGTGTTTTTACTTCGACCTAATGGGTTTTGGCTATATTGCATGAGTACTCATTTAGGATTTTCTAGGTTTTTTCGTTTCTTTATTTCGTTTCTTGTTTAGGCTTTTTAGAATATTTAGCATATATATAAAGACTGTAATTTGTGAAGACCCATCTGAATTTTCTGGGGTTCTTCCCCCTTCATTACTAATCGATTCAATTGATTTTGACAGTATTTCCTGAATAGGAAAATACAATGGTTGGCCTGGAAATGGAATTTTGGATTTGGGCAAGCTTTCCATACTGTATGGGTCACCTTTCAGTGATCCATACTGTTTATCTACTGGGCTCCATGGTGGATGGAAGATGCTGCAAAGGACTCCCCTGTCAAATAATCCTTGCCATCTAACAATTTTTCCATGAAATGGATGGTTAGAATGATGCATAGGCAATGTTCCATGTGCAACAGAAATGTGCACTGATTGGATGGAATGTATTCTTTTAATATTGGAGATTTCTGGTCCATCTCTTGTCTACAGTGAGGCCCATCAGATGGATGGTCTTGATGACTAAAAGATGGGGTGCACGTGCAAGGAATGCTGGCTCAAATGAAAATGCTGGTAAATTGGCCAAACCATTCTGTACTGCTGCATCTTGAATATCTTGGGACATGGTAGAAGTTGTGGGCCAATGACTAGATTCCTAGGATTCACATCAATGGTTGACACGTGGTGGAAAAATATCTCATGTGTCGGGTGGGCTCTGGTATCTGAAAGAAATAAAGAAAAAGAATCTGAGGAAGTCTTTAAAGGCATAGAACTTGCTTTTTTGTTGAGGTTGTTGCAAAAAAGAAAAGAAAATATTGCTCAAGGAGATTAAGGAATGGATGGGAAAGAGGAAGTATGTTGTCTCTTTGAGGATGAAAAGTTCACCGAATCTGTCTTCATAAAGAATATCATCAGTTTAGCAGACTGGAGGAAATTGATTAGAGACAAAGATCCTATATGGCTGAAGGGGATAAACAGACCAGTTTCTTCCATAGAATGGCCAATGCCATATTGTGGAGTAACACCATAACCAGAGTGATGGTTGGGGAAGAGACTATCAAAGATAAGGACTCAATTAAAAAACATTTTGTGGAGCATTTTCTAAAGCTCTATGAAAAGGAAGCTATATCTTGGCCAGTTTTTATAATCTTCTTACGCAATCCAGTTATCCAATCAGTAGGGTTTCAATATATGAATCGCAAGAATGGATGAAGAACATAGAAGAATGTTGGACTGGATAAATGACTTTGTTGAAAATTCTTCTTATGAGTAAGCAAAAACATACAAAACGCAGAATATTGGAATGCTTTACCTTATAGATCAACCCCTTTTTGTAAACCTAAAAGACACATCCTAAATCCCAATAAATCTTTTAATTAAGATCCCCATACTATTAGATTAGTTTCGAATCAATCTAATTGACTTCAATTCAACTTAATCTATTTAAATTAGCAACAACTCACAAACAAATACTTGGCCCTATTGTAATGACCTAAAAGTAGTAAAACCAAATTTAACAAATAATCCTCAAAATCTTCAATAATATTGTCAAAATCAACTTCCTTATCTTTTAAAAATAGTAGTCTTTGACATTTAGCCCTCAAAACTAGCCATAAGCAACCCAACATTCAATGTAGATTAGGCCCTATGGGGGGGGGGGGGGCCTTGAGCTTACATCATTCATCGCTTGGTTGGAGAGAACTCGACTCTGATAAGTTTGATGCTTTCTATTAGTGGTTCGGATCCAATATTCTCAATCTGTTGCTTGTGATCCATGTGCATTCAAAATAAGGCTTATCCTTCGTTTTCAGTATTGCTTGTAGTTGCCTTGTCGAGTGTCAGTGGTCTTCATGCACAACACTCATTCAACTTCTTCCTTCTTTCTCTTTGAAAGTTGTTTGTCCATATCGGCAGTAACTATGTCAAGCACCTCGCCATCATACTCGAACAAATCCACCATCATAATCTCATGGGCGTTGTTCACCCAACTTCCTCTTGACTTGGCATGGCCCAATCTTCGTAGATTTTAGCTTGTTATAAGTACGCATCGGACATCTTTATTGGAGATGAACCATAACCAAGCCACCATCTTTTGTGTGTGTGTGTGTGTGTGTGTTCTTTTTTTGATAAGTTCTTGTATATCTTCTTTCAATGGTGTTTATTCGCAACGTCTTGGTACATGGAAAATCCTCTTCTTCAGTTGAGCATGCATGTTTTAGATGTGCTTGGCAAAAGCATTAGCATCTTCACTCATTTGATCTTGTACCAGTAACTGTGCTCAGTACATAATGTGGACTTCTCCCTTTCATGATTTCAAATGAGGATTTTCTGGTGATATGATTTACTAAGTTATCGTAAGCATACTCAGATTAGGGTATAGCCAAACCCCATTGTTGCCCGCGATATACCTTAAGAGGTTACTGAGACTCTTGTGGACTACCTTGTTTTGGCTGTTTGTTTGAGGATGATATACCCCGGAGAATTGAAGCTTAGTCCTCTAATGCTTTCATAGAGTGCACTAGAAGTGCCCCACAGACTTTGGATCGTGGTTCCAAGTTGTTGTTTTTGGTACCCCATGAAGTTGTATAATCTTCGTGAAGAATATGTTGCCAATATGTGTAGCTCTGTCATCCTTTTGCATGGAATGAAGTAGGCCATTTTTTCTTGCACAAGTGTGTGTGTGTGATTGTGAAATTGTGATTTCCCTGCTCCCGTGCGCAGCAGTCCTTTCTTTGAAGGTTTTGTTTTCCCGTCGTTGAGCCACTCGGGGTACATTAGAACCTATCAACATGATTTGTTATTGAGTTGCTCGCCAAATCGCAGTATTTCCTTGATGTTGGCACGTGTCTTACTACATGTACGGTCATCATCAATTATGAATTCATAGGAGGTAAGATGGTTTAGTGTATTATTTTCAAGATAAACTTAAGAGACAAAGAGGCTTCCCAGTTTCTTGAGCTCACAAGCATCCTCGGCTCGAAAAGTGGAGATGGTTCGATAATTTAGAGTGGACATCAGCAAGTGGGTATGCAGCCAAGTCTTTTCTTGTAATTCTTACGAAAGATGAGTCTTGCCCGGATTGTGGTGAAAGATAAAATTTTGATACTCAGTCATCTCAAAAGTAAGGGTAGTTGTGCATAGAAGTCTAATTTCAAGAAGTTGACCTCCATTATTTTGTGAGAAGAAGACGGGTAGTTGTGCAAAATTACAAATTCTCATTTTCAGCATTTATTTATTTATTTATTTATTTATTTATTTTTTTGTTTCTTTTTCTGGAAGGGGTGTATTAGCCTAAATCAGCCAGTATGTATCGGTTTCTGTGGTGATTGATATGGTACACAAAAACTGATTTTTAAGCCTTTGGGCACAAGATGAACAGTACAGGTCTCATGTATGTGTGCTACATGTAAGGAGATTGATTGCTTGTGATGCAGGACATGAAATTTTAAACATGATATGCAAGGTTCCAGGCTTTAGATCATACTAGTTCAAAACAATCACACGAAATTCCACATCCCACATAAAGTCAAGCACTCAATCAAGGGGAATCTATGCGGGTCCAGGCCTATACATGCTATGGCTGGATCAATTAAAGTTATAGATCAAATAATGCTCAAAGGAGAGTAAATTCATCCACACATGCATAGAAATATTTCTCCAACCCAAGGGATTCATATTTTTCAATTCGAGGAACCCTAGGGTCGAAGAAAATGGCATAAAAATAAGGATTTAAGACAATCTAGGGTTAGGGTTAGGGAAATCAAGTAAGAGAGGAATGAAAGAGAGGAGAGAGTGAACCTGAAGCTAGCCCGCACGTGTGGACAGCAGGCCAGGCCTGAATCACGTGCGCTGAGGGCTGTCCGTAAGTGTGTGGGGCCCACGAACCCAAAAAACCCCAACTTGGGTCTGGTCGGCCAGGGCTGGGCCACACAACCCCTAAGTTTCAGCTCGATCGGAGTTTTGGTCCGCGCGTGGTGCTCCGCCGAAGTTTCAGCCCTCTTGCAAGGCCAGATTCTAGAAATCTATTGTATGGAAGGATTGGCTGCAAAATAACAATAGATTTGAAGGTTGGATGGCTGTAGGAAAAGGTGAATATGGATAGTAGGAGATGGGGGCGAATCGGGATGGGTGTGGCTTCACACCATGGTAGTTGCCTTTCGAAGAAGGGAGAGTTTTGCACCTAATTAGGTTTTCACAACTCAGAGAGAAGCAAAAAAACACAAATTTTATTCCAATCATCAATGAGAAAAAAAGACTACAAGGGGTGCCTATTTATAATAAAATCTTATACCCCAAAACTCGCGCCATGTGCGCACCTTATTACTTAGAGACGAAGTAATAAAAAATAACAACTAATCAAAGCAATTTAAACCGTCCATGATATTCCTAATAACAATAATAAGTAAAACGCAAAGTACTAGATTATTTAGAATAGTGGGCCACGATCATAAGATCTCATGGTAGGATTCAAATGACGATCGGGTCCACTCCAATGAACCAAAACGCAGTCCTCTAACTAGGAGGCCTTCCCTGGACATCGTCATTGATCCAGATCGATGGTGGTGCCCTCTTCCTTGCGTACGTGCGTAGGGGGGTGTGCGTGTGTGCGTGATGTCCTCATGAACTCTCCCTGGCTGCGAAGATTTCACTACTGGCGAAACAAAACTCTTGGACCGCTCTAAGATGTTAGGATCAAGTCTTTGAAGCTCCTCCTTAGTGAGCCACGTACTATCTAAAGTCGGGCATGACTTCCACTTGACCAGGAACTTTTGAAATCCGCTGTCCGATGTCGATAGTATCTGATGGTCCAGGATATCCTCCATCTTCTCTCTGGGTGTGGGAAGGGTAGGTATGAGAGGTAGAGGCTGAGAAGAAGGATCGGGAAGATGTCATAGATCAAGGGACATGTTTGGAGAATCAGGATGGTTGGGCGAAAGGTCGGACAATGTATCAGTGGTCCCCTGAAAAGCAACTAGATCCTCTATATAGAATGTGGAACTAATTTCCATGGAAGGTGGAAGATCTACCACATATGCATTGAGACCTTTTTGTTTTATAATTTTGAAAGGTCCAGCGCTACGTGCGTGTAATTTACGAACGGCTCCCTGAGGGTACCGTTCGGGCCTGATGCGGACCATCAGAGAGTTCTCTACGTTGAATTCCTTGAAACGTTTATGTTGGTCTACCGAAATTTTATAACGTTCATTACTAGTATTGATCTTTTGCCTAATTTCTCGAATCAATGAATGAATGTAATACGCAAAGGACTCTGCAGACTCTGATGGCCTATGAGACAGGGACATAGAGGTAAGATCAATAGGCCTCCTAGGTTTATACATCCCAAATTGAATAGGAACAACGTCACACCAAAATGTGTCTTTATATGATCCAAATTGAATAGGAACAAGACAACGGTGTGAGATTCGAATAGAAGTTTCATCAACCCAAGACAATCTATAGGGTTGAGTGTGAGCTTCAAGTTTCAAGTCCAGACGGTTCACAGTGCTAGTCGATGCCACGTTGGCACAACCATCGCTATTCACGATCAT
Organism: Magnolia sinica; assembly: GCF_029962835.1. Taxonomy (NCBI): domain Eukaryota; kingdom Viridiplantae; phylum Streptophyta; class Magnoliopsida; order Magnoliales; family Magnoliaceae; genus Magnolia; species Magnolia sinica. Next base: position 134,204,293 of record NC_080574.1, read on the forward strand.
CTCGTAACTCTTATCACCACATTTTGTGTTAGTATTGGAGATCTTGTTGCGGCGCCAATCGTTGGTATTCTTTGCTTGTGTAAAGGCACAACGGATAATCGCAAGGGTCACAGACTCTTGCGCTTCCTCTTCCTCATCACTAGGGGCTTCTACTAGCTCATATTCTTCATCACCTTATTTTTTGGGGGCACTACTTCTACTTGCCCCTCAATAAGGAATACCTTGGCGCCCTCTTTCATGCAACACTGGTGGGTAAAGTGACCAAACCCCTGACACCTAAAACACCTAGTCGCCCCGCTTCTGCGCGAACCAGATTCGACAACTTCTTTACCCTTATGATCCTTGGGCCTAGACTGAGAGCTACTAGAAGGCTTATACTGATATTCAGTACTAGGTTTATCCCCAGAAGGGTTAGCCTTGGCGCCAGAATCACGAGACTCAAATCACCTTCCCGCTGATGCTTTAAGGTATTGCTCGACCTCCAACACTACTTGATACATCTGTTCAAGAGTGTCTATGTCATTGGCAAGCAATTCTCTCCTAATGTTAGAACAGAGGCCCGTCTTAAATCGAGCAAGAGTGAGTATAGGGTCCTCATCAACTTCACAACGGGTCAAGTACTCTTCGAACTTCTCAATGTATTCAGCAACACTCATGGAACCTTGTCGTAGAGACTGCCATTCCTCAACCAACCTCAAGTGGTAAGAAAAAGGGAGGTATTTTTCCTTACGACTTTCTTTCATTTTTCCCTAATGAACCATTGGGAGCTCCCTCGCCCTTTCTTTCTTTCGCTCTACAATAGCCCAAAACCTCTTTGCTTGGCTCACAAGCTTCATCTTGGTGAATCGGATTCAATGAGCATCCGATATGTCATACCACTCAAAATAGTGGTTCATATCCGCCAACCAATCTAGAAAAGCTTTAGGGTCCAAGTGCCATCAAACGTGGGGGCTTCTACTTTAACTCCCTTGAGGAGTTGCGCATCGGGGTCATAGTGGTCTTGATGTCCCTCGCGGGGTGGGTGCACGGGTGCATGCCCATAACCGATTCCTTGGCCACCTCAATTCCTTGGTCTATCCTCCTGACCACCTGCCTGAGATTGGGCATCTTACCCAGTGGTGGGGTTTGCCCGGGCGGAGGAGATCTCTAATTGGGTAACGCGCACATTAATTTGTACAAGGTGATGGTTAATACGTTGTTCCAAGAGCTTAACCAAAGACTCAAACTGCCGAGTTAGGTAGTCCATTGATTCTTGCAATTGCTCCATGTTTAGCGTAAGGTGTAAACCAAAACCGCGACCAGTACGTGTGGGCATACAACTACTCCCCAACTCAAGGACCCTCTAACACAACTATATGCGTCTAAATGAGACTAAATGATCCTACAAGACTCTATGATGAGAGTTAATGCAAACTAAACGCGAATAGACCAAACCCTAAACATGCAGTGCAATCCCCTATAAGAACCCTAAGCTCTGATACCAAATTTGATGCAGGACATGGAATTTTAAACATGATATGCGATATTCCAAGCTTTAGATCATATTAGTTCAAAACAATTACACAAAATTCCATATCCCACATAAAGTCAAGCACTCAATCAAGGGGAATCTATGCGGGTCCAGGCCTACACATGCTATGGCTAAATCAATTAAAGTTATAGACCAAAAGATGCTCAAAGGAGAGTAAATTCATCCACACATGCACATAAATATTTCCCCAACCCAAGGGATTCACAGGTTTCAATTCGGGGAACCATAGGGTCGAAGAAAAGGGCATAAAAATTGGGATTTAAGACAATCTAGGGTTAGGCTTAAGAAAATCAAGTAAGAGAGGAATGAAAGAGAGGAGAGACTGAACCTAAAGCTAGCCCGCACTTGTGGACAGCAGGCCAGGCCTGACGCACGTGCACTGAGGGTTGTCCGCACGTGTGTGGGGCCCACGAACCCAAAAAACCTCAACTTAGGTCTGGTCGGCCAGGGCTGGGCCACACAACCCCCAAGTTTCAGCCCGATCCGAGTTTCGGTCCAGGCGTGGTGCTCTGCTGAAGTCGCAGCCCTCTTGCAGGGCCAAATTCTGGAAATCTGCTGTAGGGAAGGATTGACTGCAAAATAACAATGGATTTGAAGGTTGGATGGCTATAGGAAAAGGTGAATGTGGATAGTAGAAGATGGGGGCGAATCGGGATGGGTGTGGCTTCGCACCACGGTAGTAGCCCTTCGAAGAAGGGAGGGGAGGGTTTCGCAACCAATTAGGTTTTCACAACTCAGAGAGAAGCAGGAAAATGCAGAGAGTTTATTCCAATCATCAATGAGTAAAAAAGACTACAAGGGGTGCCTATTTATAATAAAATCCTATACCGCAAAACTTGCGCCATGTGCGCACCCTATTACTTGGAGACGAAGTAATAAAAAATAACAACTAATCAAAGCAAGCTAAACCGTCCATGATATTCTTAATAACAATAATAAGCAAAACCCAAAGTACTAGATTATTTAGAATAGTGGGCCACGATCATGAGATCTCATGATGGGATTCACATGACGATCAGGTCAACTCCAATGAACCAAAACGCAGTTCTTTAACTAGGAAGCCCTCCTTGGAAGTCGTCATCGATCCAGATCGATGGTGGGGCCCTCCTTCTCCTTGCGTACGTGCGTTGGGGGGGCGTGCGTGTGCCCGTGATGTCCCCATCAGCTTGATAACTAACTTGAATATTGCTAGTGATTTGTGTTGGATACTCCCTCTCTCTTTCTTTTCCTTTAAAAAAAAATAATAAAAATAAATAAATAATATTATAATTGAGTGAGACTGCAATTCTGATATTGTATTCTTCATGAATGGATGGCTGAAATACTAGAGGAATGTTGTTTTTCAGGAGTCCTGTGGAGTTGGGTTGTGCGCAGTCTTTGATGCCATTGCATAGTGTTACTGCTTCAGCACTGCTCACTTCCATGCTTTCTTTTAAGTCTGGAAATTGGGGATGGCTTTCAGAAGGTATTTCTGTTTTCTTGTTTTCCTTCATTTTTTATGTCTTATGCTTCCGGTTGCTTCATATCTTTTACAATTTTTTAGCGACTTGACTTCGATTTTTGTGCCCGATGATAGGGTTTGCAACGACGCTATAACAGGGACGATGAGCTTGGCCAAGATGCAGATGACAGCAGTAGTATCAGGGTATCCTCAATGACATTTTTTTCCCCTTGGATAATTTATTTAAACTTGAAAAGAATATATGGGGTTTTTTATTACAGTCGCTGTTTCTGATTTTGGATGCATCATGTCCTGAACCACTTTTCTTTTATTTCGGTCCTACTGGTTGAGCTCTGTTTGAGGCTTCAATGCCACCATGCACCCGTTTTTGATTTGCTTCTCCTTGGGATTGTAAAACCAAAACAGTCGAGACTTGATTGTGGTTATAGCTTGTGAACTTTTGCAGCTGCTCAAATCAGGCCTGTACTAGATGCTTCTCTATCTTATGGTAGCTTTTCTCTTGGTAGCAAAGTAGTATACTACATGGTGTTTCTTTTTGGTTCATTTTTGCATCGCATTTTCTGCTGCATTTGTTCCAATGTTACCTAAACTGCTAATCCCCTTACATTTTCCATTTTGAATATCACAATCTGGATTATGGTTCATTTGCCATCTGGATTGCTACTTTTACCAATTTGAAATCCTAAATTATGGTTCTATATATTTATTTTGAACCCTAAATTATGGTTCTATAATCTTAGTGTCAATTAAGTTGTGAAGCATGTAGAGATTTATGTTATGATATATGTAATAGCTTGTGATAGTATAATACTGTGTGTGGAATCTATTAGATAATAATCATAATTTCATAGATAAATTACAATATCAATTAGTAGATAAAAACTATATTGCACATACTTTGTATTTGTTGGAGCAACACACATGATCCTATCTAGAGCATACCATGTATTGGAGGAAGTAGCATACTACATACCTGTTCCTGTACCATGTTCCAGAGGACCCATGATCCAGGTTACCTTGGTTTGTTCATTTTCCATTTGTCATCTAGCTCAGTGTTCTAAATATTGGCTATATTGGCAGTCATATTGTTTGATATAACGGGTTTTCCACATACGCAATATGAAATATGGTTGGATCCTGTATTTTGCAATAGATTGATTGTATGCCAATATGTGCGATATTTCCTCATATTTAACTATATCTATTATATTTCCTGATACTTGCTAATATTTCCTAAGATCTGCATTGTAAGAAACAAACTCGCTGATTGTAATCAACCTATGCAAAGACTTATTAGATACTCCTTGATTGTAATCAACCTATGTAATAGTCTATTACATTGCACCTGTGGGACTTTTATGCTCTCATTGCTGATCCCCAGCCCGGATGAAGGAGGGTTGTGTCAGGTTGGCAGCCAGTGTCGAACTTATGCCATAACTTCCAACATGAATGCGAACAATATGACATTCAAAACTCATGCTAGGGTGTGATGTTATGGCCCTTGATAGGGTGGAATGGTAGAAATGGAGAAGGATTCATGCAGCCGATCCCAATTAGTTGGGATAAGGCTAGGAAGATGCTGATGATGATCTGCGTTGTAAATAACAACTACCACGTCACAAGGCTATTGTATGGAGCCTTGGATTCGTATATGTTAGTGACGGGTAGGGGATTTCCACTTCCTTGTTGCATTATGGATATGGCTTGTATGGCTATAGGATGATCTACTGTAGTAGTTATCAGTGATTTAAATATTGGTATTGACGCATGCATCGCACTCATGGGATATGGAAAAATATCGGTATCGCATGGGAAATATCTCATGTATCACAGAATGTATCACTGTTTTTGGGAAACATTGGGAAGTTGATCAAAATTTTCAATGAAACTACAGGGATTAAAAAAAAACAAAAACAAAACATTATTACACAATTAGAAGTTAGAGCTCAAAAGATTACAAAAAACAAGTACACATAATAAGTTTCCTTTGTATAGAGTCCTAACTAGCTATGCTCTGTTTGACAAAAGTGATGTAATTATCAAACAACACATACTCGCATAGTTTAGGACCCTTTACAAAGAAAACTTATTATGTGCACTTGCTTTTTGTGATCTTTTGAGTTTGTGTGTAATAATCAGTGTTCGAAATATTGGTATCGCGCTATGTATCGCACCCTTGGGATATAGATATGTATCGGTTATTGCACGAAATATATTGTTTGTATCGCGTAATTTATCGCACTTTTTGGGAAACATGGAGAAACATCGGGAAAATGGTTGAATTTTTAAATGAAACTTCAGTAATTGTTAAAAAAGCCCTTGATACACACTTTTAAATCATAACATTTTAAAAAAAAGGTGCACATAATAAATTTCCTTTATATAGGGTCCAAAGTTATGTGATGTTTAACTGAACTAATGCAACTATATTTAAATTGAATGCATGACATTTATAAATGTATCAAAGACATGAAAACACAACCAATTCATTGAAAATCAAAAGAAGTAAAAATTGAGAAATATACATATCAATGATGGAGATTGGTTGTGGTCTAGACCCACATAGAGTTGCGTGGTGGCTCATAATCATTATCTCCATCTCGATGGGCTGGGAATAGTACTACTGCTCCACAAATCAACAATATTGTGCCCAGGTCATAGTAGAGTGGTACTAGTTAAGATACTCCCTAACATAACGCTGGTACTCATCCTCTCCGAACTGAATCAAAACGCCCATCCATGGGTATTGCGTAATCGTCACAGTCTGTGACTGATATAGATCTGGGAAGGGCATATATGAAGCTCCTTGGTATCCATATTGTTGGCCATATCCATACTGCTGCTCATATCCCTACCCATATACAGAAGTGAACTCTTGGCCATAGTTGAAAAATGATATGTTGTAACTGCTAGAGTCACTCCCCGCATATCCACTAGGTCCTTATCCATGCCCATACTGTGGCATAGAACTCGGTCTACTCTCCTGTGTTTGTGATCCAGATTCATGTTGTGGCATGTAACTTGAGCTCCCCTCCCTCTTCCGTGATCCAAATTTAGAGCCACCTCGCCTGTCACGAATGCTTGTGTCCCTCATACATTTTACCAGCAGCTCCTCAAAATCTGAAAGTTTCTGAGTCTGCTTTTTCTTCAGTAACTTTTGACGTGTGTGTCTTTTGTAAATAAGACGGGGTCATGGTTCTCCTAGACGAGAACCATGGTCAGGGTCCTGCGTGGCATGATCGAAATTCTCCTCTCCGGTGAAAGGACTAAGAGGCCTCTTATCCTGACTCCCACCTGCGCCACCACCATTCTCGTTGCCATAATCATCGTTACTGTCATCAGAGTCATCATCACCCTTATCGCTGCCATCACCATCACTGGGCCCATTCCTCACATCACTCTCTGATCAGTCTCAGTGTTAAACAATGTCTCCTCACCATGTGTCCCCCGTGATAGTGACTGTTGCGGGCTACCCTCCAGACTCCTCGTCAATGGGTCGAATGTCTCATCAGTAGACCTCTGTTGCTCCACATGTGCATCAACATCAATCCCTTATGTCTCTACTTCCGCCGTAACATGTGTCTTTGGTTGCCCATCCGAGGTATCCAAGTCATCTGAATTAACCCACTGGTAAACTGGGTTATCCTCATCCTCAACATATGCATGTTGTCAGACCGTCATCAGGTCCAATGGGTCTTCCTGTGCTTTTCTTCTTCCTTCTGCGCGGAACAGCCTTTCTTGTAACTTCATATTATAGTGACAATACACTAGCTTTCGAAGCCTCTCATAACCTAGTATATTATGTTTATTTGTGTGGATGAGGGAGAATGTACTCCAATTCCTTTCACAGGGTGACGAGGACATCGTCTGTGCAAGCATATGGACAGTCAATCGCTGTAAAACCTCGCAAGTCCCGTACATGGACCACTATTCGCCTGCATATCATAAAATTCTTTCATAATTTTAGATTTTCCAAAATAATATGAAATTTATGTTTATCGCAGTAACTCACATGCCATCATGGTGTTCCTTGACTTCACCATAGGGTGGCACCCAAACATTCTAACCGTGTTGTGGAATCTAACAATTTTTTGATGGCGTATAGCAACCAGGATAAGTATGGAATGGTTGAGATGAAGATAAGGAGAATATAAGTGTGGAACATATTTACCTCACTACCAAAGGTGTCTTTCCCCGTACAGTCGAGGAACAAGTGATCATACACCTCATGTACGACCCTCTTTAATGAATTATCTTCATAGAGTTTCCGGCTGTAGTGGTATTTGAGATTCAAGAAATATGCTGAAAACCAATATCTACACATCAGTACAACCCTCGTTTATTATTGCATATAGAAAAAAAAATTCATGTAAGTACTTACCGGTCTTATGTAGTAGGTGAGAAAGTGTCCTTTCCCAACAATCGTCTATTATTGCATGCACCCACTTATATGTGTTGGGAGCTCTAGCCATGATGGCCTCTTTTATTAGCTGTATGGACGGATACAGCGACCCCATCAACTGATTTGTCTCATTGTCCACTATCCTCAACACCACATAAATGAGCTCTAAAATATTCACTACACCACGCACGCGATCCCATAATGTATTTCTCAGCACCAGCTCCTTGATTCTCCAAGTTACTTTCGTCAACCTCCTTTTTCATTCTTCATAATCATGAGAGGCGAAAAACTCTTGTAACTCCTGTTTGTGTTTGAGGAGGCTACTTAAGGCGATATAATTTGTGGCGAACCACGTCGTCCCGAGGCGCACTATATCCCCACCACACCTCTCGTGCATTGTAGCTAATAACCAGGTGTGGTTGTATATGAAGTTTGTGATGAGCCGTGCATTAGTAATTACGGTCTTCATCGACGGCCTATCCCCGATCGCCTCTAGCATGAGATCGATGCAATGGGCTGCATAGGTAGAGGTGAGCATGTTGGACCCGATCCGACCCGACTCAGTACCGTTCCGAACAGAACCGACGGCTTAGATCAGCCTGATCGAGTCTGTCCACCTAGATCCGATCGTTTTTCGGGTCGGGTTCGGATAGTGGTGTATTCGAACAGATCCAATTTGAAAACCCGAACCGAAAGGGTCCGGACTGACCCGACCCGACCCGAAGTGGATAGTCGGGTAGTATAAATATTAATTTTACCCTAAACCTAACCCACCCAAATCGTTTCTACCCTCCCTCTTTTCTTACCCTACCCTCTCTCGCCCGAACGATCTTCTTCCTCTCCTCTTCTTCTGGCGGTAGTGGGTGCTACTTGAATAGAAGAAGAATAAAATGGCAAAAAATATTTAGGAAGACGAATGAACTTCGGAGCTTCTGATGGCATTTATATTCAGGTGAGAGAGAGAGAGAGAGAGAGAGAGAGAGAGAGAGAGTAATGGGAAAAGAGAGAAGGAAATCGGTGGCAATCGGAAGTTATCTTGTATCGTTGCCAGGTTGGGGAGTTGGACGCTTTTTACGTCCTCAGGGGGGATGATGATGCAGACCTCTGCCCTTCCCCTTTTTATTTTCCTATTTACACTTCTGCCCCTTTTCTCTCTTCCCTTTTACCAAACTACAACCTTTCCCTCCTCTACCTACCCCCTCCTTCCAATTCCTTCTTTACATCCATCCATCCTACTCTCCCACACGCTTTGCATGCTCCACACCTTCCCTTCTTTTCCAACTCCCTTGATCCGCTCTGCCTTTTACTACGGCCCTTATTGACAGTTATTGTTGTCCATCCTAGCCATATAAAAGGTTGGTCACAAATACACCTAATCTATACAAGTAGTAGATGTGCCATACCATTAAAATCAATGCCTAATTGACGATCTGCCACTACGTACAGGTTTGGCTTACCTTACCGTTGGATTAACATAATTTTCTTATCAAGTGGTCTTATTTGATCTTTTCCAATCTGAACCTTGCCCAATCTGATCTGATTCGGTTTTCTTGACCGAGTCGGACTCGGATTGGTTCAGGCCAGCAGGGGTTCAGGTCGGTCCGAGTCAGATGACCCGGACTCGGTCTTGGCTCGGTCTGAGTTCGAGTTGGGCCACGTAAGATCCGGACTGAGTCGAGTTGGACCCAATCCGATCCGACTTAGTCCGATGCCCATGGGGTCCAATACATATGATACTTGTTCTGAGTATCCTTCTCCACCTTGACAAATGCACTCCCATTGTCCGTAACAAACTGCACGATGTTTCTCCTCCCAACATTTTGTATGACGTTGTGTATTAGTTTGTAAATGTAGTTAGTGTCTTTAATCTTATTACTCGCATCTACAGACTTTAGGAACACCGTCCGTCCCCTGCAATAGACCATAAAATTTATGACCGACATCTTCATCAGTCCGATCCAATCGTCACATATGACGATGCAGTTGTACATCTCTCATGACTGCTTATAAGAATCGACATGTCTTCATTTCTGCATGTTCATCATCCAAATACTTCCCCATGATCTCAAAGGGCGTGGGCGGCTGCACACCCTCACCCCCATGCTGCACTTCACTTATCATATTTTTGAAGTGCGGGCTTGTGGCGGCATTCGCGGGAATTTGATCGTATATAAAAAACTTTGCTATAAACTTTCCAACTTTCTTCCTCACATCCCCTCTACTAAACATGTCTTTTATTTTCTTTTGTCCCTCCTGCCTCTTTGCACATCCTCAGATATGAAGGTAGATCCGACACTTACACGCTACTACTCCTGCCCATGCCCCATAATCCTCTCCACCTACTACCCTCCCCTCCCCTACCCTTAATACTCCCACCTACTCCACTCCCTCCACCACGCTCATGGATAGACCCCTCAAATTAAGGCCTGCTCGTGTCCCACCTTCTCTGTTGGTCCCCCTCCCACTAATCCCGTATGGACTTTTGAACGGTGTGTCTATATTCGGGATCATCATCGCCATCGAGATCCACTACATCCTCATCACCTATATATGGTGGCCGCCCCAGCTCCTCCCTAATCTCCCTCTCCCGTGCATATTGTTCATCTTTTGTCTTGACATTTTTTTTTCTTCAATATGGCCCTCATCTCTTTTCGCACATCTTGTGGGCACTTAAGGCAATCCACAACACTATGATACCCCCCAAATGCTCCTTCAAGCGGGTAACCCCACAACTCCTCAATACATGGCCATATAAATTATATATACTCCCGAATCGATTATCGGGAGTGGGCCGGCCATATTACCACCCTTTATCAGGTTGTCTCCCTCCATTTTATCTGTAAAAGAATATCATATTAAAACTTGTTAGGGGCTTAGGGCCCACCTTGGTGCATGTGTTGTGTATCCATGCCGCCCATCCATTTTACCATATTATTTTAAGGATTGATCCTAAAAATGGGAATTATCCAAATCTCATATGGATGGCGTTTATAAAACACATACATCATGGTGGGGCCATAGAGCACAATCCAATAGGCAGTAAGCAACTCAAGTAAAAAATAATGCAATATATAGGGAAGCTTCAATGGTAAATATCGATGTCACCATGACTTCACATTTTGTGTGGTCCACTTGGGCTATCTGCCTACATTTTGGGCTCATGCCCTAAAATGAGATATCTCAATGGATGAATGGTGTGGATAACACACACGCATCATGATGGACCACACACCACCAATAGTGACACTGGCCGTTGAAATATTCCTAGGGCCCACCATGATGTTTATTTGAGATCCAACCTGTTTATAAGTTAATACAGACATGGAATTATGTAAAATACAAATATCAGCTCGATCGACAACTTCTGTGGCCAAAGAAGTTTTTAATGGTAAGCGTTCAATCCCCATTGTTTTTTGTTGTGGGGTCCACTTGAGCTTTGGATCTACCTCATTCTTTGGCTGTCCTAAAATGATCTCTCTAAATGGATGGACGGTGCAGATACAACACTTACAGCATGGTGGGGGCCACAAAACGTGGTGATGTACACCAACCTAGCTGATATTTGTATTTTACGGAAGCGGATTGCGTAGTGAGTAACTCACTACGCTTAGTGTACTGAGTAAACTCTATGTGGTCCACCATGATTTATGTACCTGAACCACTCCGTCCATCCATTTTACTAGATAATTTTAAGGCCTGAGCCCAAAAAATGAAGCGTATAGAATGTTTAATTGGACCACACCACAAGAAACAATTTAATTGAATGTCTACCGTTGAAAAATTCTTGGGGGCCACAGAAGTTTTAGATGAAGCTTATATTTATGTTTTCCCTTCATCCATGTCTGTTGAAACCTAGAAAGGTTTCAACGGTGGAACTCATTATCCCCACTGTTTCCTGTGGTATGATCCACTTGATCCTTGGATATGCTTCAAATTTGGGCTCAACCCCTTAAATTAGATGGAAAAACGAATGGACGACGTAGAATTATGCTCTATTAGACTTGTACACAGAGTGTGGCGATTTTTTCAAGAGAAATAGTCATCAAGTATAGAATTATGAAATTGCCAATTAAGTATGACCGCCTTAGTGAATTGGTCTAAGTAACTTAGAAATAGTTTCTTACAATGCACAAAGTCTAACTTAAATTGTTATTTGTAGTCGACTGATGGGCTGCTTATGGAGTGGACCAGAACAAAAAAGATGTAACATGAAAGAAGTTGGCCATGAAATTTTTTGGCCTTACATGTTCTTCTAGTGGCTACGAGCGCAATTGGAGTATGTTCGTGTTGGCAAGTATGGCAATTCACTCCTTAAATGTTGATTTTAGTCTTAGATCTTGGAGAGTTAAAAGTAAATGACCATTGCTAATGCACTTTCTTATGAAATGTTAATGCAGATTCACACCAAAAAAAGGAATCATCTTGAACAAAAGAAGCTCAATGACTTGGTCTTTGTCCAATACAACCAAAAGTTGGGAGAACGATTCCAGGCTAGGTGAGAAAAGCATAGTTTCTATGATCCTATCTACTTAAATGATTTGGAGGCAAATAGTAAGTGACTTGTAGAGACAAACGACCCAGTCTTTGCAAGCAATGACCTAACATGGGCCCAACTCGAAAATGCCACATTTGGATCGACACTTGGAGAAAGTTCTTCTTCCACTCAAAGGTAGAGAAGAGGGGCGAATAGTAGCAGGCCTAGCAGCGCTCAATGCCAAGCAGTGACAAGATCAAGGGGATAAAAAAGAAGAGATCAAAATCAACCATTAGATGTGGATGAAGTATTGGTGTAAATTGATGATGAGGAAATAAAATAAGATTAGGTATATGTTGAAGAAGGAGATGACTCTAATGACGACGATGATAACGATGCCTCAATGGCAACTGGATCAATGTGTATAGTAACCTATACTAGTATGTTTATTTTTTATATTTTAAATTCATAGGTTAATAAGTTGAGAAACTTGTAACTTTGTAAGTTGTTCTTTTATTTTATTTTATTTTATTTTATTTTTTGTAAATTGCAAATTGTATTTGTAAGTTAAGTTATAAGTTGTTCAAGTAAAGTTATCAATAAAATTTCTATGTTCGGAGTTTTTATTAATCAATTCTCATAGTGTAACTTGTTGATCGCTTTGTTATATTACATATAAATATAATATAAGTAATTGAGTATATAACTTAACTTATAGATGGTCTACTAATATCAAACACAAACTACAATGAAATAGGTAAAAAAATCCAATCCAATCACTTGTAGTAATTAGGTATAGTTTTTCCTAATTTTTTAGACTTTTTTTTTTTCCCTTTTTTCCCCAAAATTTCCCTTTTTCTTTACATTAGTTTTTTAATTTTCAAAAAAAGAAAAAGAAAAAGGCTAGAGGTCTGTGCAATCACATATGCGAATGGAATAAGCTGTTCACATGCGATCGCATATGTGATTTGAGAACATTAGCTATTGATCATATGACAGGTACATTTGTCTCTTTTTCTTCGTTTATCCTGATCCTACTTTTGGTTGTGCGAAGTTAGCATATGGTACTTGGACACTAATTGCCTAATTGGTAAAATTGTATTGTTTTTGCTTCACCATCTTTCTCTGTCCTTTGTTTTATCGGTCCCTAATATTGCTTCTAATTTATTATTTGTGAGTCAGATTACGAAGGACCTAAATTATAGCTTGACATTTTTTTTTCCTGATCATTGTGTCTGTTAGAATATGAAGACGAAGAAGTTGCTTGGTGGTGGATGTGAAATAGGTGGATTAATGATTCTTTATTTGAATTCTTTAAAACAATTTAGTGAGTGTCTTATTGTAAAAAATGAGGAGTTTTATCTTTTACATTATTGGTTTAGCTATCCTTCTAATTTAGTCTTACAATCTTTGTTGCCTTAGTTAAGTCTAGTGATACCAAAACTTTCCAATGTGAGGCTTGTATTTTAGCTAAACATCATAAGTCTATTTATACCTTTGTGGAGAGAGTCCAATGCAAATTTCTCATTTGTTCAGTCTCATGTTTGGGGCCCAATTCTCATTACTTCTAATGGCTTTAAATCTTGTCTCCTTTATTGATGATGCTTATTGTAGGACATTGACTTATTTGATGAAAAATAGAGATGGCGTTAGTTTGATTCCAAATTGTTTTACGTTTGGATTAAAAATCAGTTTAATACAAACGTTGACACCCTCCGTACCTTTAATGTGAAGGAATGTCTTTCACATTCTATGTTGTCTTATCTTCAAGAGCATGATATCAATTCTCACACTTGTATTTATACTCTGCAACAGAATGATATCAATGAAAGAAAGAATATGCATTTTCTAAAAATTAATCATGCTCTTCTCATGGTATGTTCGTTCCCAAGTCTTTTTTGTCAGATGTTGTTTTTACTACTCATTATCTGATTAATTGTTTGCCTACTAAGGTTCTTTCTGGTTAGTCTCCTATTCAATATTTTTCAGCATTCTATTCTATTCTGCAAATTCCATTACGAGTCTTTAGGTGTGTTTGTTATGTTTATAATATTGATCCTCATTGAAATAAATTGTCACATCGGGCTGTTAAACGTGTTTTCTTAGGATGTTCGGATTGTTAAAAAAGATATAAGTGTTTTGATCCGGTCAGTAAAAAAATGTTGTCTCCATGAATGTCAAGTTTTTTGAAGACGCTACATTTTTCTAGGGATCAAGGGAGCGCAATTCTACTATTCTTCCTGTACCTGTCCTTGATTTCAAACCAATTGCTTCTGTTTCTTCTATTCCAAAGGTATATTCTAAACTGATAGTTTTATAGATAAGGTTGTTTCTAATTCACAATCACCTAAACCAAATTTAAAGGTGTATGAAAGAAGGAATGTTTGAAATCAATCTTCCCAAAGGCCACCACGAAGCATGCTCCTTTGATGCCATGTACTGAGAGAGTTCCTACTAGCCTTCCTTTTTATACTGATCCATATTTAGATCAATCCTTGGACTTGCCTATTGTTGTTGGAAAAGCCAAAAGACAATGTACTTCTCATATTATTCAACGTTTTGTTTCCTATCATTTTTTTGTCTCTAGCACATAGGTCATTTGTCTCTACTCTTGAGTACTCTTCTCTCACTATTCATAAAATGTTTTAAAAGGTTTTTAATTCTCCGTTGTGGCATCAAGTTATGGAGGAGGAGATGGTTGTTCTTGAGAAGAATCGTACATGGTAGATAACTGATTTACCCATTGGGAAGACATCGGTGGGTTGTCACTTAGTATATGCCCTTCACTATCACCTTGATGGTAGTATAGCTCGATATAAAGCTTGTTTAGTTGTTAAATGATTTACATAGACATGGTGAGGATTCTTATGAAACTTTCACTCATGTTGCTAAGATGAACTCAGTATGGGTAATCATTTCTCTTGCTGCTAATCTGATATGGCCATTGTACCAGTTTGATGTGAAGAACACCTTCTTGAATGGTGATTTGGTTGAGGAAATTTATGTGATTCCTTCTCCTGGTTTTGCAAAAGGGGGAGGAGAAGAAGGCTTCTTGTCTTAAAAAAAGGCGATATATAATTTGAAGTAGGGTCCTTGAGTAATGCGGGGGCATTTTCACACCGGGCTCAAGTGGGGTGGCCTGTGGGATGTGGGGGCAAACTCGGGTGGGCGGCCCGTGGAACCCATGTGATTTAGGGTCCATGTGAGGTGGAACCTATGGATTTGAGGCCCACGAGGAGGGTTCAGCCGAGGACCTAACCCATGGATTTGGGGCATAGGCTATAAGATAAAAGGATTAATTCGCCATGCTCTATCAGTTCAAGCTTTTAGAGAAAGTGGTTAATTTTCCTGCATCATTAACCTTGGCTTGAGAAATTTAGTGGGGCCTCATATTGGATTTACTTGTGTTCACTCAGATCACTTTTTGTTTTTTAAGCGGCGTGTAAAGGGTATTATCATTGTCAGTGTGCATGTGGATGATATCATTGTCATAGGTAATGAAACTAGTGCGATTTTTGAATTGCGGCTCTATCCGAGCAAGGTTTTATTTAGGTGATGTAGGACCGATGTATGAACTAAGTAACATGCGAGATCAAATAACCAAATTAAGATATTTAACAAAAAAACACAAACGTTGCTATATTCATCACAAATATCATGAAAATCAAAAGAAAATCATGCATAATCCTGATCTAAGCTACCAACATTGTAACACAAGATCATTAAATAAAAAGAAACTATGATTTAATAGATGTAGGGACATCCAATTAGCATAGGGTATAGTTTATTTTAAAATAGGAAACCTAATACAACCTAGGGTGAAAATTAGGGTTTGGGTAATTTGGGAAAGTAAGAAATTTAGGTTTAGGGTTTCGGGGATGGAAGAAAGGGATTTTGATATAATGATGGTGGGAAACCAAAAGGGGCAGGTGGCATTTACACGTGTGGTGTGGGAGGATAGGTTTAGGTAAGTTGGGGTTTGGATTGTGGATGAGTATGAGAAAATAGGGTTGGGGAGAAGACGAAGATCTGAAATGGAGAGAATGAAGAACCTGAAGAAAATACCTGGATGGAGAAGAAAATAGAAGATAGTGTAGGGATAGATGGAGACCTCGCACCTCCATTGATGAAGATTAGCCTCGCACCAATCTTCATTCTAAATCACATGGAAGTATCTTCAATTCGCATGAAGATAGAAGAAGAAAACAAGAGTCTCTCTCTCTCTCTCTCTCTCTCTCTCTTCAATTACGAAATTCAATGGGAGAGAGGTCACACGCCCCCCTCTTTTTATAAATCCAAGAAGTTTCAAAATTTACAAAAATCTTCATCTTGTGAATTTTAACGAAAATAGCCCTAGTCTAAATAAAATCAACTAAAACACCCATAATGTGTCCAAATATAAAATAATAAAAAACTAAATCCTAAAATATGATAAAGTCTAAAACTAATGTGGACGATTAACGATCAATGGCCCGATCGTGTGATCGATGCGATCCAATTGTCCGATCGTCACGTCCCTCTGATCCAACGGTCTGGATCATTCCATAAAGCAACTCATGTGCATCTTCCCAATGTGGGATCTTCCAGATGCTCGCACATGCACATGGGGTCTTCAGCACAATCACGGGAACTCGCCTAGCCACAGGAAAATCGGCGCAGCCCGCCTCCTCCTCTGATACGTATGTAAGGGTGTACATGACGTGATGTCCTCATCATTAAGCCTACTAAAATGTTTTCGTGTTTAAAGAAGGGAATTGTTTTGTCTCAACAAAAATATGCTTATGATTCGTTGACTTTATCTGGTAATCTTGGTGCTAAAACTATTGATTCCTTGTTAGAGCTTAACAAGAAGCTTTAGGCTGATGATGGGAAACTTCTTGATGATCCCTGCATGTAACATTGCTTGGTTGGTCGGTTTATATATTTGACTAGTACTCGTCCTAACCTGTCCCATGCAATGAGCAAAGGGAAACAAAGATAGAAAAAAAATATATATACGAGAAATTAGAGGGCCACCCTTACCCAAGCCCATGGCCCAAAGAGACATGGTTATTAAGATGGATGTCAACATGTTTTGAGGAGAAGTAATAGGAAAAAAAAAAAAAAAAAGAAGCTAAAAATAACATGTTTATAGTGAAGCTCAATAGAATTTCTCTAGCAAAAGATTTTGGAGTCCCTCAGAACTCAAAAGCTGTGACACTTACCATCAAACTGAGGCCATGTGGAAGAAGTACCGATCATTCTTTCTTTAGTTCCTCGATGAATAGATTTGCTCTCTGTTTCAGACTTCTCAAAGGAGAACTCCTAATCATATATTATTTGATTTTGGCTGTTTTCCATGCCCAGCTTCTGAGTGCGTTCATTCTTGAAGAAGTAAGAGTGCCGTAAAAGTTTTCTAGTGAATTCGTTTAGATTGATCTCTTTTGACACCTCCCTAGGTTATGAAAGATCTCACATATTGGATCAAAATGTATATTGCATGAGAAATGCATGCCTGTTACTATCTATAATATAAAGGCTTCAATCAAATATCAGACATGTACCTTTGCCCAAGCACACCTTCATTTCCAGTAGGAAGTTCTCATGGCTGACCATGAAGGATCAGGTGCTCGTGGAACGTTTTATTTTACAATGCTTAGCAAACGAGCAGTGACAACACAATTGACATAGGTAAACATAATTGCAAACTTTATATTTTTTCCCTGATGAACGAGGGTTAAAAGAGGGTTTTGCTAAAAAATTAGATTTCACGTGTGCTTGAGGTCCGAATCATAGCTTAGGGTTTGGTTTGGAAGTACCTTGGGAATTGTGACAAGGTGGAATGCATTTCCGCCAAATTGATATATATATATATATATATATATATATTTCATTCGAGTAATACTTGAAACAAAGGAAATTGTTATTTCAGACAAAAAAGAAGAAAATTGATAACCAATTCAAAGTACCAAAATGTACTCTGCCCTGTTTGGGACGCTTGAAATGGTTGGGAATGAAATAGATTTCCATGGATATGGTTTTCTTGGCTGTTTGTATTGCAAAAGGTAGTTGTGGAAACAGATTGTCATTATAACTTTTCCTCAGAAAAAGTGTGATGTAATGTCTCCCTAAAAAGGTAAATCCATGGGTCTTTCCTCTCTTTATTGGGGACACCAACTTACGTTGAGGGTTCTTTTTGGTTTTCAAAACTAAAAAGAACCTCCATCGAAACAATGGCAAAGGAAAATAAAAAAACAAATTGATTCCCATGGAAAATTTAGTTTCAAAACAAATAGTGGGATTGTGGAGTTTTTACCTCAGTTTTCCATATCCACATTTTTTTATTCTTCCTATCCAAACGGACACCCAATGACATATTCAACCAAATGTCGATTAGAGGTACTTCCAAATGCTACATTTCTGAGACTTGAATGTCAACTTCATACTTATGAATGAGGCCAAAAAAACTTTAAAAATCAAATTTTTATTAATTTTTTATTCAAAATTTTCTTTTTCTTTGTACCATTTTGCTCATAAAATATGAAAAAGGCTCTCCCATATTAAAAAATATCCTTATTTCTTTTCTTTTGAGAGAGAGAGAGAGAGAGAGAGATTTGGGGATTTTGATATTAAAAAACCCAAAACAAGGAAATCAAGATATCTTTTTATTCAGAACAGAATTGAATGCCATTTTTTCTAACATGATTTTACAAAAGAAAGGTACAAAAGAATTTTTATTTAAAGGACTCTTGTATGTCTTTTAAGATAATTTTTTTCAAAGACAACAAAAGAAAACAAAGGGAAAGGACAAGAATCCTTTACTATCATGATATGCATACCATATACATTTTCTTAAATGATAATAATACAAAGTATTATTTTTTTTCTACATGTTGATGGTAAATAGATGATTAATGTGTTTTTAATTCTTTCTGATTTACTTGAATCTTTTCATGTGTTTTTTTTATATATATTTTTTTGTAAAAAAAAAAAAATCTTTCGATTTACGATACGATTTAAACCCTATTATGATTTACGATACGATGATGATTTTGACAACATTGGACCTGATTACTAAATGGGTATGAGGAATTGGACCTAGATCCGTTAACATTGGGTCTGTCCATCAAGTACCCATGGGTCTGGGTACCTGTTGACAGCCCAAAGAACATGTGGCCTACCTGATAGTTGAACTTTCAGCTGGATCATCTGTAGTGTCCCACCTGTTGCACAGCTGGGATGATGTGCACGTGCTGGGTTATCATATGAGGCTAGAGAATTTCCTGAAACTTGGTGTACAGGGATGTATTCATAATATGTCGGTTTCCCACTATAGTATGAACTCCTCTTTCTTGCATCCATTTGCATATAGATTTCCTTCCACACTTCTCAAATAAGATAGCTTAATCAACCATAATAAAACTTGTTGGGATACTCCAAATTCCATGGAGAGCTTAGAAATGTCGTAGTGTCGGTGCCAGAATTAGAAATGAGAGCATCATTTGAGATTCTCTGTTTGTCATTTGGTCGGGCCACCATAAACAGCTTTCAAATGATATTATTCTCTTGTTGTTAGCTGGCCTACTACATCCACTCTGGATGGTTCATTAATCAAGTGGGCCACCCATGCAAGAAAAAACGGGTGGTTAGAAATAGGATAACCAGCTGTCATATCTGGCATACATGTGCAGCCCATCTGACGAGTGGGCCAGCCTAATCATTAGGCGTGAAGATGTGTTTCCAGACTTGGTTGCTGTCTGTTATTTGAGGCTGATCTGGTTTGTCTATGATCTAAGGATGAGATTCTTCTCAGTTTGAAATTTACTTGGTCTACGGCTGGGATTGGATGCTTATGAAAGCGCCAACATGAAGACACCTGGTGAATGAGATTACAGGACATTGCTATTTTGGGAATATCAGCAGCTTCATCTACATCAAGAAATATAAATATTGTAAACCATTCATATTTTCTTTATGAAAATGTATCAAAAGAAGTGTTTTTGGAACATGCTGTGGTCTGTCTAATTCTTTGCATGGAAAATGATCTGATTTTGAACCTGTTTATGTTAGTTATTGTGCATTGCATTTCCATACACTTGGCATGCATGTATGAGATCTGAACTGTTTGTCTGCAAGGCCTTGTCATGGATGGCACATGCCCAAATACGTTAGTCAGTGCATCATAGCTGTCGGGAGGAGGACTTTTGGGATTACAAATGGAAACACACAAAAGGAAGTTTACAAGTCCTACCCAAGGTTGAAATTTTAGGGGTGAAAAATCCTCCAATTGATGACTAGGATCATTGGGGCGGTGTGATTTTTTGAGAGGAGTCCATTGTAGAACCCTGTAGTGTAGAGGATCACATGATGTGCACCACATGTAACGGGAGGAACCTCAACCCAATGGCTAGGATCATTGGGGAGGTGTGATTTTTTGAGTAGCGGTTTATAAATCATAATATTTTATTACATTAGCGGATGTCTCGTCATAGTCAATCCCATATTCTTAAACCATCAGCTGCAATGGTTTTGTTGGTTGTTTACTTGAACTAGCATCCCGAATGCTTTCCGCTAAGCGTCCAATTGCAATTGGAACAGAAATTCTGTTCAAATTGTGAGGACTTCCTTAACAATGAGATGAAGTGTTAACAGAAACCCTGGTTTGAGTAACTAAGCTTCCAACGAAGATGTTGGATGTTAAATGGATGCACTGTGGAAAGACTATGTTGGCATGATGCATGGCAGGCAGGCTTTGAGCTGGTGATGATTAAGGCCCTAGAATCACACCCTAACATCCGCTTGTGGGTCCTGGTCCACAGTGTAGAGATGAGAGAAGATTCAGAATCCATGCTTATAGGTATTGAATGTGGGTGTAGAAACAGGAAATCAAGTAGGAATCTCTTGCTGGTATTGTAACTTGTGGGCATAGAAATAGGAAATTGAGTTGGATGACTCAAGTGGTTTCAATGTCCTAGAGCTGGCCAGATGTTATTGTTCTGTGGGGAACATGTGCCAGCTTGTAGGCATTGAATGTGGGTGTAGAAACAGGAAATCAAGCAGGCACCTCTTGCTGGTATTGTAACTTGTGGGTGTAGAAATAGGAAATTGAGTTGGGTGACTCAAGTGGTTTCAATGTCCTAGAGCTGGCCAGATGTCATCTGTGGGGAACATGTGCCAGCTTGAGTGGTGCTCACATGGATCGCAAGTCTGAGAGAGATTCTAGTAAGAAATGAAGGATGTCCTCAACGGTCTGACCCTTGATCATAATGGGATGATGCTCCATTGCATATGATATGGTCGCAATTCAAGGTTTGAGTTATGATTTCGATGTGACTGGAACTCGTGTTGAACGGGGCAGTGGAATTTTAACCAGTCCGAGTCTTTCCAAAGACAGACATTTGCATGTCTCAAGAGTCCTCTCTATTGAATTTTCCAGAAAACTTGATTGGATTACTTTAATGAGTGCATTATCTATAGCTATTGTGGCCCACCATTTATTCTCTTTAAGTATGCCAAAGACTTTCCTGTTAGGTATTCATACAATGCATTCTTGAAATTCTTCATCCAAAGGATTTAGTTGTAGGGGCCTTCTAGCCGAAGTGTGGGTCCTGCTTCAGAATCACGCTCCCACTGCTGCTTCTCATGCATCAAGACTTTGGAAATTTGAAAACAGCCACTTCTCCAATCTGGCTCCTGAAACAGGTCCTGCTCCAGCTCTATCTTGCACTGTCAAACCAAGCATTGGCATCCAACTTTCATTCTCTATTCAGAGACGTCCACTGTATGATCCACGCATGACGAATGGTTCAGATCAATAAACAATGGGCCTCACTTGTGTGAGCTGAGAAGTCTTGAGTATACAGTGGGCCCTGGGTTGAGGTTCCTGCCACTACTCATTAGACCTGGACTCGACTAGACCCAGTTTTTCTACTAGGCCAAATGCCATACCCAAACCCGACCTGATTACTAAACGGGTCTGAGGAATTGGACCTGGACCTGTTAACATTGGGTTGGTCCATCACGTACCCATGGGTAGTCCAGGTACCTGTTAACAGCCCCAAGTACATGTGGCCTATCTGATAGTTGAACAATCTGAACTTTCAACTGGATCATCTGTAGTGTCCCACCTGTTGCACAGCTGGGATGATGTCCATGTGCTGGGTTATCAGATGTGGGTAGAGAACTTCCTGAAACTAAGTGTACAGGGATGCATTCACAATATGTTGGTTTCTCACTATAGTATGAACTCCTCTTTCTTGCAACCATTTGCATATAGATTTCCTTCCACTTCTCAAGGAAAAGATGTCTTCATCAACCAATATAAAACTTCTTGGGATACTCCAAATTCCAGGAAGAGGTTAGGGATGTCATAGTGTGGTGCTGAAATTAGAAATGAGAGCATCATTTAAGATCCCTGTTTTGTCAGGCCACCATCAACAGCCTTCAAGTGATGTTCTCTTGTTGTGAGCTGACCCCCTACATCCACTCTGGATGGTTCACTAATCGAGTGGGCCACCCATACAAGAAAGAACGGGTGGTTAGAAATTGGATAACCAGCTGTCGTATCTGGCATACATATGCAGCCCATCTGATGAGGGGGCCAGCCTACTCATTAGGCGTGAAGATGTGTTTCCAGACATGGTTGCTGTCTGTTATTTGAGGCTGTTCTGGTTTGTCTATGATCTAAGGATGAGATTCTTCTCAGTTTGAAATTTACTTGGTCTACGGCTGGGATTGGATGCTTATGAAAGCACCAATGTGAAAACACCTGACGAATGAGATTCCAGGACATTGCTATTTTGGTAATATCAGCAGCTTCATCTACAGCAAGAAATATAACTTACATATTTTCTTTATGAAAATGTATCAAATGAAATTCTAAGTGTTTTAGGAACATGCTGTGATCTTTCTAGCTCTTTGCATGGAAAATGATCTAATTTTGGACCTGTTTATCTAAGTTATCATGCATTGCATTTCCATACACTTGCCATGCATGTACTGTTCATCTGCAAGGCGTTGTCATGGATGGCACATGACCCAAATATGCTAGTCAGTGTATCGTAGCTGCCAGTGGGCTTTTGGGATTACAAATGTCAAAACATGAAAGGAAGTTTACAAGTCCAACCCAAGGTTGAAATTGCAGGTTTGAAAATCCTCCAATTGATGGCTAGGATGATTGGGGCGGTGTGATTTTTTGATAGGAGTCCATTGTAGAACCCTATAGTGTAGACAATCTCATCATGTGCATCACGTCCAGAGGCATAATGACTAATGGAAGGAACCTCAACCCCAGGCCACTTAATACCCAGTTTTCACAGCTCAGACAAGTAAGCCCATTGTTTGGTGATCTCAACCATTCACCATGGCTGGATCATGCACTGGAAGTCTCTGGGCATGGAAGATCCTAGCCACCATTCTTGATTATCTTTCACCACTAAAAAAAAAAAATCCAATCTTGATTCCTCTTTGTGAATGCAGACCATTGCTGAATTTCTTATTAACCATCCAATTGAAGTCCTCAATTCGAAAGATCAGGATTGTCCTATTGCAGAGAATTTATGGGTGTGATTCAATCCACAAGAAACACAACATAGCAATGGCCCGAATCACCAAACAATGGACCTCCACGTGTAATAACTGGAAAAACAGTTTTTATTTTTTTTGGTTGTTATGTCAATTTGGTATTATTTTTGGAGTTAGTAATTGCATTTTTATTACACTGACGGATATTTCTTCATAGTCAATTCCATATTCTTAAACCTTCATTTGCGTGTTATTGTTAGTTGCTGCGGCCGGCGGGCAACAAAAGACCTTTTACCACATTTCAAAGTCCATCTAACAACATGGACGCTCTCCGCTCTCCGAAGGTGTTCCCCAAGCACCACGCCACGAGACTTGGATTCTTAAGGTAAGGATAAGTGGGCCGGCCCAAACGTGAGGGGAGGGGGCATGACTATACGGTCGCCAGTTCACACCTTCTCATCAGCCTACCATTGTGCATTGGATAAATAGCAGGCGCCGCAGTATGGTAGACCTGTTATAAAGGTGACACGCCTGTCGGGGCACCGACCACGTGATTGATGAATGCCTGTCCATGCTTGGCGTAGAAGCGTGAAACTGAGTATTGAAGTTACAGTGTGAGCATGCTAACCTGCATATTGTCATGGTGGTAGGCGTCCTTGGGCCCACCGCATTTGTGGCTGTGCTGTAGTCACTGCTCTATCTGATTAGGACAGGTGATGGTATGATTTGAGAGTGGCTTATCTATCTTGAAATGGTGAGGCAGGTAGAATGAGTTGGTGGTTTTGGTACTGGATTAGCGGTGCTAACCTGGCATGTGCATGACATCTGGGCCATTCATTAGATGGGTCCAGTTGCAAAGATTCTCTGTCCTGAAAATCAGGCAGGTCTTTTTATCAAGGGCCCACATGTTTGAGAAAAACGAGCCGTACATCTGCGGTGGGTGGTGCACGGACAATGTGGAGGGATGCTATGCGAAAGTTACATCTGCATCGAATTGCGTACTGAGTTACTGTGCTCTTATCGTACTGAGTAAACTCTTAAACCCTGTTGAGCCCACCGTGAATTTGTGTGGTTTATCCATGCGGTCTATCTGATTTTTCGGATCATTTTAGGGGTTGAGACCAAAATTGAAGCATATTCAAAGCTCAAGTGGACCATACCATAAGAAACAGTGGAATTATTGATTTCCACCATTGAAATATTCCTAATGCTTAGAGTGATGTTTATTTGTCATCCAACCTGTTCATAAGATCACACCTACATGGATGAAGGGAAAACACAAATATCAGCTTGATCTAAAATTTCTGTGACCCCACAAGAACTTTTCAACAGTAGAAGTTCAATTCGCACTGTTTCTGGTGGTGTGGTCCACTTGAGCTTTGGATATACTTAATTTTTTGGCTAAAGGCCTAAAATTATCTGGTAAAATGGATGGACGGAGTGGATAAATTGCATGAATGACAGTGAGACCGACGGAGTGGATAAATTGCATGAATGACAGTGTGACCCACAGAGTTTACTACTTAACGTACTCAGTACGCAATCTGCTTCCACCTGCTATTTTTTTTTTTTTTTGTCAGCTCGTTAGTACACTAGGGAATCAATACCAAGACCTCAACGTTGAAAGGAGGTATCTTTCACTCAGTCTACCACTTAGGTATGGATCTGGGTGTTTACACCTGCATCCTACGTCTTACATGATGCAAGATGTTCGTCAGATACGCCTACCTTGTGGATGCCCTAGAACATAAATCAGGTCGGTCCACTGAGGTGGGCCAAAATGTACATACATCCATCCTTTTCCTACGTTCCTATCCGTCATTATGGCCAGTTCATGTAGGGTTTGTGGGAGGAAAATGTTTGGATTGAAAGCCCACCACCTTAACCTTCATGGAGCCACACAAGCTTTTTGGATCTGTCTAATATTTGTGGTCTCAGTTCATCTGGGTGGGACTAACCTTATGAACAGTTCCATTGGCATGAAGGCATTACAGTGGTCCTGGGAAGGTTTCCACAATGGGCGTTTCGATTCACACTGTTTCCTATTGTGTAGCCATTTTAGTTTTGGATCTGCTTCAAGTCCTGCCGAAACTGATGGATGGAATAGATTTCTAATGGAAATCATGGTGGGCCCCACATGGGGTATTTGATACTCCGGCAGTGTATGCCATTTGATATGCAGGCACTTAGAACTTGTACACTTGGGGTAAATAAATTAAACAGGGTAAATTGTGGGACCACTATCACTGCCAAAGTCCCAAAATAAGATTGGTTGAACAATCCTAAACGTGGACTTTTGTTTGTTAATAATTATTCATTTCAACCGTCCAATATCCACTGATCCGATTATAGCCTAATCAAATAAAGGTACAAGACATCTAACCAGGACCCATGATTTGGATGGTTTAATTTAAATTACTTATGCAGTTTTATGTTATTTCTAGGGATTTGAGGCAAGAATTTATGAAATTCATAGATTTCACTTCTATCTTCTTCTTTTATTATTATTAATTAATGGAGAATTTATCAAATTTGTTGTTTTTCCAAATCTGGACCTGCATAAATTCTTGGTAAAAGAAATAAAAATAAAGACTTGACAATGACATGAGGAAAGCCAAAAATGTAATTCTTTGGCAGTAAATGTTCTACCAATAAGTGCACTCCAAAATTTAAAAGGTAGTGAATTTTATAAAATGCCAAAATTAAATTCAATGTAAATTCATGAATTTGCTAAAGTCACCTTCTCTTGAGCTTGTTTGGTTACCTGTAAATGCACGTAAATGGTTGTAAATAATGATGATTTGCTTCGGTATTTACGGTAGCACGAGATGTTGGTAGGTGTAGGTTTTGAAAAGAGAGACTCACATAAACTTTATGGATCCCACCGTAATGTATGTATTTCATTGTTTATTTATTTTATTAGATCATTCTAGGTCATGAGCCTAAAAATGAGGCAGGTCGAAATCCTTTGTAGCCCCTAAGAAGTTTTTCATGGTAAGCATTCAATACTTGCTGCGGTTTTTTGTGGTGTGGTCCACTTGAGCTTTGGATCTGCCTCATGTATCTTAATTTAATTTTATTTTTTAAAAAAGAAGAAGAAGAAGAAGAAGAAGAAGAAGAAGAGAATAGATGGCATGGATATGGCACATGCATCATGTTGGGGCCTACCTGTTACAAGGTTTGAGTTTTTTCTAATTTTGAAGGTGAAATTCCAACTTCAAACCAAACAGCAATCATTTATCGTAATTCCTTATTTATTATCATTTAAGCCAAGGTGATACAATAGGTGGTGTTGTTTAGTTCTGTTTTTGGCTTTACGTTTGCCGGCGTGCCATGATTGAAATTGCGGCTTCAATTCAAACCGAACAACTATGACTCCAAGCACAAAAATAGGCAGACACGTAGTGTATAACCAAGATCTAATGAGATTGACCGCTTATTCATCAACTCGCTCAATGTGTAAACAAGGTCAGATGATATTTAGAGGGTGGAATTCGTCCTTTGATGATGGGTTGCAACTTTGTCTTCCATACGAGATGACTTTCAATACAAATATAATAATATGAGAAGAGATTCTTACAACTGGTCATGAAGAACAATTGCAAAACACTTTTCCGAATAAAGAATTGAATCCAACGTGCAAGTGTAGACTCAAATTACAATTAAAAGTTACTAGCTACTTTATTAACACTATAGATTACACTACGGAATGTAAATAGTAGGCTGAAAATAAAGAATCGCACTAAGAAATGTAATTTACTTGGCAGGCAATATAAATGATTACACTATGAAATGTAAATTAATTGGTAATTGTTTGGTTCGATTGGATTGGTATGAGATGATTTTTCTTGTTGAACTCTTTTACTATTTATAACTTTTAATCCGATCATTTGGATCCTTCTCATGTTCTGACGGTTGCCATAACCATTCACCACTACTTGAATTCCTCTATTTCTCCATTTGTTATCTGTCCAGTAACCGTTTCTCCATGATTGCTTATTCATCAAGCGCTTAGACATTAACATGGCATTGTCTGATACATTATAGCTATTTTTTGCAAAGAAATCTTTTCAAATATATAAATACACCATACAAATTTGTATAAATCACATGTAATATGTTTTGATTGGCTCTTAAGAGGAATGATGATAATGGGGATGAATAACTAGTGCAATTGAATATGATAAGAGCTAACTCTCCATGATGAATCTATCAGGTCCATCCATTTAGTTGGCCCTCCTCTTGATGGATATGGTTAGAGTTGGGCATCGAGTCAGACCTAGTTAGGGCTGACCCAACTCAATCCGATTTTGAAATAGAATCGACTTGAACTTGCCCCAACTCGGTACTGAGTCCAACATGCCTCACTCGATCCGAGTTCGGGTCTAGCTTGGACTAATCCAGACTAAGTTTGATCCGGTCACAAGTACCCAGTCGAGTTGGGTGTAGCGGGTATCCACAGGCTGAAATCACAACTCAAAACCTAGGTGAACTTGCTAGAATTGCAACCTCTCCATCAGCTACACGACATCTTAGATTTGAAATGTAAAATTTGAGGTTATGTAAAATATGAGCCAGGTTTCGGATCGATTCCAGTCAATACTAGGTTGGATTTCGGGTCTAGTCGAGTCGAGTTACTGGGTGATCCAAACTCGACTCGGTTTGAGTTCAATTTGGATGAAGTCTATTTGATTCGGATCAACTCACCCACTCAGTTCAAATAAAGTCGGGTCGGACGAGTTGAGTTTGCCTAGTCGAGCTAGATATGGTGTCCAAATATACCACTATCTGATTTTTCCAACCATCTAAAAGGTGTTCTTCAAATCCAGGTTGTGAGATGAAGATAGTCAGTGGCCAAATATTCACTGAGTAAAATGAAGAAATGCGATGGACAGGCGATTTTTTTTTTTTTTTTGAGACACGAGTCATCCATGATAGAGCCCACTAGATGAACGGTCCCATTCGATGCATCACCACGCATACTATGGATAGACGGCTCTGCCATCTTCCAGTTCTGAAACTCAGTGATCGTTTGGTGTGGCGTGGCATGTTGTGTATCAATGGGGTCCATCCATATATTGAGTTCTATCATGGATGGACATTGCTCTCCCAGTCTCCTGGACTGAGAGATCATAGCCATCCAAATCTTTTACCTCCCATCCAATAAACATGAACGGTTGCACAGATTTCGTACCCCATCTGTTTTGCATACCAAAAATCGAAGGTAAGGTCAGGTCAGTCTTTCTGGAATTAAATGTTTGGGGTTTTTTTTTTTTTTTTTGGGACATGGTCCATCCTCAGCAAACCCAATCAGACCAATGGTCCAGGTCAATGCACTACGGCCCCACTTATCATCAAGGATCATGTGATCCCCCACCGTTCAGAGCAACAATAAACGCATGAAATGGACGGCTGGTATCTTTGACTGGTCAAAATCATCCTGAGAGGCTTTTTTTTCATAGACCGCGTGTGTGAAAGATTGACCGTGTTGACTTCAAGGTCTACGTGAGTGTGACTGGTGGTTGCACTTGCATGGCCCGCGTATACCCTGAAGACGTGTCATTTAATTAATACTCTAGCGGTGTATGATAGATGATACACAGGCTACTAAAGTTGTAAGTGGGTCATACCTTGACTCAAAGTAAACAGTCCAAATTGTGTGACAGGCTGTAGATGCGCCATTTAGTCAAAGGAAGATCTCTCTACCTTTGACTAATGGGCATTTTTTTGTTGGATTCGGATGTTGTAACTTTTCATCTAGGCCGTCCGGTAAATGTCCACAAATCAGACTTATTTATTTATTTATTTATTTTAAATATCAAACCAGTGTAATTTTCAGTTTACGCTGGATTAGGACCCACGGCTTGGATCGTTTTATCTAAGTGTATGCCACGTGTGCACTATTTAGTGGCGCGGATTGGGTACTACCCCTTGTCCCGAGCTCGGCTGGAGCTCTGAGAGGCTACCATGATGTATGGGTTTATCCACACCGTCCATCCATTTTTTTTCATATAATTTTAGATTACAAGCCCAAAAGTGATGAATATCCAACTCTCAAGTGGACCATAGAGTAGAGATTAAACATCAACCATTAAAAACCTATTGTTGGATGGCTACAAAACACTCAGTGGGCTCAGGAAGGTTTCAACGGTGGACATCATTATCACCGCTGGTTCTTGTGGAGTGGTCCACTTGAGCCTCTATCCGTTTTTTTTTTCGTCGTATTAAACACTAAAATGATATGGAAAAATGGATGGACGGTGTGGATAAACACATACATCACAGTAGGCCACTCAATGCCCAAGCATGTTCCGTGCTTGGGACAGGCGAGGGTAATACCCAATCCGGGACCCTTCCTTGGTGCTTGCGTATCAAGCATCACACGGAGGCCGAGTAACTGCGACCATGGATCCAACCAGGTGGGTGCGACCCTGACGGTGGGGCCACCTTCATGCACGCGTTGTATATCCACGCGGATGCGGATTGCGTCCTACCACCACCTATCTCTAGTCCCGAACAGGCAGTTCTGTGGGTGGGCCGACTGTTATGTATGCGTTTATACGTGCCGTCCATCCTTTTTTTTTATATCATTTTAAAGCATGTGCACAAAAATAAGTAGATTCCAAGGCTCAAAGCTAAAGTTGGTTATATCAAATGGTAAGGTTGGTTGCGATAAATGCACGAGGTAAATGCCATTTGCAATGCAAAAGTCATATATGATGTGGGACGGTTGAGCGTTGGATCTACCTCGTTTTTATGCTCGCGTATCTAAATGATACAAGAAAAGGGTTGAACGGCATGGATAAACAGATACATCACGTGGGCATGCCTACAGAACTGCCTGTTCATGGATGCAATCTGTGTATTTCCACGTTTTGCCAGCTTATTTTAGAGCATTCCAAAAATGAAGCAGAAACAGATATCAAGTGAATCACACCATAGAAAAGAGTGGTCAGTGATCGCCCACCATTAAAAACTTTCTAGGGCCCACTGTAATGTTTGTTTTCCATCCAACCTGTTGACAATGTTATGCAGACCCGGGTGAAGGGAGAACATAAATAGCAGCTTGATTCAAAACTTTTGTAAAGAAGCTTTTAGTGGTGGAAATTCAATTCCTACTGTGTGGTCCACCTGAGATTTAGGACCATTGGTTAAAATAAGCTGGAAAAACGGATGGATGGCATGGATATACAATGCATACATCAAGGTGGACCCATGGTCAGCATCTCACCCGTTTGGCTGGATCCGGGTTCGCAGGTAATCCCTATCTACGAATGTCGTTTTCATACATAGCATTATTGAGAGAGAGAGAGAGAGAGAGAGAGAGAGAGAGAGAGAGAGAGAGAGAGAGATCGATTGGATACTACCCCCAATTCCGAGCTCGGAACAGGAGGGGATCTGAGGGGCCCACCGTGATGTGTGAGTTTTATCGTTTTAAAGTAAATGCCATTTGCAATGCAAAAGTCATATATGATGTGGGACAGTTGAGCGTTGGATCTACCTCATTTTCATGCTCATGTGTCTAAATGACATGAAAAAAGGGATGGACGGCGTGTATGAACAGATACATTACGTGGGCACGCGTGTTCGTAGAAGCGGATTGGCTAGTGTACCACTCAGTAGCTAGCTGTTGTAAGTTCGTGTCGTGCGAGGACAAGCACTGACCCTTCCCAAGCTCGAGTTATACGAAAGGATTCAAAGGAGATCAAAGTTACATGGGCCCACAGTGATGTATTTATTATATCTACACCTTTCATATATTTTTAGAGATTATTTTAGAGCATTATCCAAAAAATGAATCATATCCAAAGATCATCTGGACCACACCACAAATAGCAGCAGAGATAATGATTTTCACCGTTAAACGATTTGTAGGGCCCACCATAACGTTTATTTTCCATCCAATCTATTCATAAGGTCACAAAGACCTGAATGAAGAGGAAAGACAAATTTCATATTGATCCAAAACTTCCGTGACCCCAAAAAGGGTTTCAATGGTAGACAATCAATCCCCCAGTGCGTTTTGCAATGTGGTCCACTTGGTTGTTAGATCTGTCTTATTTTTCTTCTCAAACCATAAGCCGAGCTCGCCAAATGGATGGACGGTTTGGATATAACACATACCTCATGATCAGACGCATAGAACTGATTGATGTCAATACAATAGCTAGAGATGGCATCGGACTGAGGCGGATTGGATTGGGTCCAACTCGATTTGATCTGAAATTCATACAAGCTGATCCGAACTTGATCTGATCCGGGACCGAGTCCGGGACATCTAACTTGAACCTATCCGATGCACGGTTGGCCTGACCCGAACCGAGTCCGACTCAGTCAGGAAAATCGAGTCGGATCAGGTTGGGTACGATTCGGATCAAATTTTTTTGATTTGATTTGAGTCATTCATACAACTCGGAACTTGAGGCGCGTAGCTGTGTTGACGTGCACAACACGAAAGGTAGCTGTGTTGAGTTTGCATTGTTGTATTGACGTTAGCAAGTTCTGTGGGTTTGATCATGGGGTATGTGTTATATCCAAACCGTCCATCCATTTTGCGAGCTCGTCTCAAGGGCTTGAGATGAAAAATAAGACAGATCTAACTATCAAGTGGACCATACGAATTGTTTAACGGTGAAAATCATAATATTTGTTGCTATTTGTGGTGTAGTCCAAATGATCTTTGGATATTATTCATTTTTTGGATAATGCTCTATAATGATCTCTAAAAATATATGAAAGGTTATATAAAAAATACATCATTGTGGGGTCCATATAACTTTGATCTCCTTTGAACCATTTGTACAAGTACAACTCGGAGCTCTAGGAGCGTCAGTACTCGTATTTGCACGACATCATGGATAAAACACATTGTCGTGTGTCCCACCTGATTTTTAAATGGACTAATTTTTTTAGTCTGTCCATTAATATTGGTGTGTTGCATCTTCTGGTTGGATTGGATGGAAAATAGAAAATTTATAGGCTTCACACGCAATTTGAAAGATTTTATTGGTAGACTTATGCATCCCATCTGTTCCCTGATGTGTGACTCACCTGTGTGTTCCGTATTGATCTGACTTTTGGGTATGGGCTAAACTTGAAGGATGCACCTTATGAATGGAGTAGATTTAGGACCTATCTCATGGTGGGCCCCACACACAACAATGTAGGATAAACTTATTTGACAAACATTGTACCAGGAAATGGCCTCTTATTTATTTATTTATTGACGTGTTAAGGAAGGCAGATCCGAAGGGGTTGTACACGTGGTGATAAATCTCGGATATGAAGGAGACTTCAAATTTTGTTAATATTGAGATAAGAAAAATTCAAAATTGCCAATATAGCTGGTGTGTGGTACTAAGTAAACTCTATTGGGGCCCATTGTGAATGCATGTGGTTTATCCACTCCGGATCGGTCCAGATCCATTTGAATCGGGTTTTCGGATCAGATCAGTTCAAAAGGACCACTATCTGAACCTGACCCGAAAAACCATCGGATTTTGATGGCCCCACTCGATCCACACTGATTCAGGCTATCAGTTCGATTCGGAACGGGTCGAATCAGGTCTAATCGGGTCGAATTTACCAGATCAGGTCAGACGTGCCCAGCTCTAACAACAGCTATATAGCTGGTGTGAGGTACATCAGCCAATTCACTTCCGTGTTCTTGGCTAGAGACGAGCGGACGTAGGATGCAATCTATGTCCATCCACATTTTGCCAGCTTATTTTAGAGCATTCTAAAAATGAAGCAGAAACAAATATCAAGTGAATCACACCATAGAAAATAGTGGTCGGTGGGTGTTAAAAACTTCCTAGGTCCCACCGTGATGTTTGTTTTCCCATCGAACCTGTTGACAATGTTATATAGACCCGGGTGAAGGGAGAACACAAATAGCAGCCTGATCCAAAACTTTTGTAGATTTAGGACCATTGCCTAAAATAAGCTGGAAAAACGGATGGATGGCGTGGATATATAATGCATACATCTGGACCCACGGTCAGCGTCTCACCCGTTTGGCTGGATCCGGATTCGCAGGTAATCCCCGTCCACGAATGTCGTTTTCATACATGGCATTATTGAGAGAGAGAGAGAGAGAGAGAGATTGAGACCGAATGGATACTACCCCGCCAGTTCCAAACTCGGAACAGGAGGGGATCTGAGGGGCCCACCGTGATGTTTGAGTCTTATCCACACTGTCCATCCATTTTTAAATATCATTTTAAGGTTATAAGCTAAAAAATGATGCAGATTCAAGCTAAAGTGGACCACATAGTAGGGATTGAACGGCCACCATTAAAACCTTCTTCCGAGTTGCAGAAGTTTTAATCAATGTTGATTTTTGTATCGTCCCTTAATCCAGGTCTATCTGACCTTATGAACAGGTCGTATGGGAAATAAACATCACGGTGGGTACTAGGAAGGTTTCAATGGTGGCCATCAGTATCACCTCTGCTTCCTTTTGTGTGGTCTATTTGTGATTGGATCTGCTTAGTTTTTGGGCTTATAACTTTAAATGATATAAAAAAAAAATGAATGGACGGTATAGATAAAACCCACAGATTATGGTGGGCCCCTCAGAGCCTTACCTGTTCTAAGGTCGGAGCAGAGGATGTACTACCCAATCCGCGTGAGAGAGAGATTTTGATAATCTGGCATAGTGTGACTGATGATACGCAGGCGCGGAGAAATTAACTAGAAATTGCATAAAATTAACTGTACACAAACTATGATTCCACTTTAGATGTATCATGAACCAAAAAGTTTGATTATTTTACTATCCAAGTGGACATCTATTGAACAATCAAAAATGAAAACTATCCAATCGTCCTATTTCAACAAACAAGTGCCCACAAAATGATAGGTTTGGATCGTTCAAACCAATCTAATTTTGTGACTTTGACTTAGGAACAGTGCTCCCACAATCTAATTGGTTTAGTTTGAGTTATGCATGCCACGTGTGCAATTTCTGAGTTGCCTGCGCATCAAGCGTCATGGGCCGCCTGAGCATCATATATCTCCACCCTTCAAAGTGTCGGCATTCAATCATGATGGGGCTAAAATTAGAATTATTTACTAATTTTGAAAGGTGGGGATTGTTTACTAAAGGAAAATAAAGGGCCATACGTTGTGGGAGCGGATTAGGTGGGCCCTCGCCTCACCTAAGACGGACGCGGATTAGCTACTGTCAGGTTGAGTAGCGAGATCATTTTAGGGTATTATCCAACGAATGAGGCCGATCCAAAGCTGGAGTGGACCCCACCGCAGAAAATAGTAGGGAGAGTGAGGCCCACCGTTGAAACTTTTAAGGTCCACCATGATATTTATCCGAGATACAACCTGTTCATGTGTTAACGCAGACATGAAAGGAGGGATATATATATATATATATATATATATATATATATATATATATATATATATATATATATATATATCAGCCTGGTCAAAAACTTTTGGAGCCCTCAGAAGTTTTTAATGGTGGGCGTCACTCTCCCTACTGTTTTCTGTGGTGGGGTCCACTCAAGGTTTGGATCTGACTCATTCTTTGGATCACGCCCTAATATGATTTCTTGAAATGGATGAACGGTGTGGATACAACACATGCATCATGATGGGATCCACGTAACTTGGTGACGTCACTTCAAGCAGAGTCTTGCGACTCAAACTGACCGTAGCTAATCCGGGTCGGGTTTAGCGGATTGCGTGGTGTGCCACGTGCCACCTACCTTGGCCCTAACCGTGGGGCCCACCTTGATGTATGTATCCTCTGTTTACTCTGTTCATCCGTTTTTTCAAATAATTATGAGGCATTATACAAAAAATAAAGCAAATCCAATTATCAAGTATGCTAGATGGTAGGAAATAGTGGTGAGTGACCATTAATGGCGTTAAAAAGTTCTAGGCCACGTGAGATTTAGATCATCCTCATTTTTGGGATCAATATCTAAAATGATTTGGAAAAATGAATGGACGGATCGGATAAAACACATACATTATGATGAGGGCCACACAATACCGTCCAATAGGTAAGGGTTATTGCCGTGGTTAGTACGCAATCTGGATGGGGGGGGGGGGGGGGGGGGGATTTTGGGCATGATCCAAAAAAATAAAAAATGAAGCCGATCCAAATCTCAAATGCGGCCAAGGTACAAGAAAAAGTGGTAAATGATTTTTGAAAAAATTTTACATGAAGATTTTAAATGGTAGTAATTCACATTGTTTCATACGGGCAAATGTGCCAAATTAACATATTCCAAACATTTCAGACATTAGTTAACAAATAGGTTGTTCTAAATTCAATATTAGTTTTTTAACTTCGGATTCGGACCTTAAATACTGATTTCACGTTCAGACTTCCAACTTCAAATTTAACAAACGGGCCCTTAATTCATGATTGATTTACATAGGTACTCATGCCTCGTGTGGTAGGTAGACTCCTAAGAGTTTTATGAATAGGCCACATGGTCATGGGTTTGAATACCCATTGTGGTGAAATCCATTTGTGATGTGAGTGTGTTTAAAAAAAATAACAAATCTACACTAGCTCTCATCATTTTTACAGCTTAATTTAAATTACTTGTATGTCAAATATGTAATTTCTAATTGCCAGTATATCATCAATCACACTTTACCGAAGTAGTTTGGAATTGTATATGACTAGAGCTTGGCATTGAGTCAAGTTGGACCGAGTTAGGGCAGACTCGACTCAATCCGGTATTGAAATAGGCTTGACCCGAACTTGATCCGACTCGATACTGAGTCCAGCATGCCTAACTCGATTTGAGTTCGGTCTGGCCTGGATTAGTACAGACTGAGTTTGATTTGGTTAGAAGTACCGAGTCGGGTCGAATTAGCACCGAGTCGGATTGAGAGATGAGGGAGGGAGAGATCGAGAAAGGAGTAGGAGGAGGAGGGTGATGGTGATGAGTGGTTGCCAGGTTTGTAAGATGAGGAGGATGAGGGAGGGAGAGAGATTTTGGGATCGGGTCGGGGTAGGATACGGCGGGTATGATTAGAGAGTCAGGTTCCGGATCGAGTTGGGTCTAACCAGATCGAGTTTTGGGTTGAGTTATTAGATATCTCGAACTCGACTCGATTTGAGTTCGGATTGGACGAAGCCTACTCGGTTCGGACCAACTCACCCATTTGGTTCGGGTCGAGTTGGACGAGTCGAGTTAGCCAGATCGAGTCATCTCGTGTCCACCTCTATATATGACATCTAACCCATCTAACAAATACATAGAATATGATCCCAAACAAAATATTTTACATATTAAATCATTGGATGGGTTACAAATGAATTTGAATGTATTTTGGATAGTGTAAATTGTTTTATGGTGTGGACCACCCAATATAAGATCCACCATATTTTGTGTTTATATAACCATCATGGTAGGGTGCATCCGTTGGATGACTTAGATGTCATACACATGCCAACTGGGCCCACAATTCTTGACTTCAAAACTTCGCAGGGAAAATGATGTAATTTTGGTAATGTGACACCCAAAAAACATGGTCGTCAAATTTTCAATCGTGGAGGCATTATTCAGTAAAATCCAAATTGGCGAAAATGTTTTGCATAAAAATCCCAAGAATGTTTCATATTAGGAAGCATCTATTACGGTGTACCTATTTTTCAATAAAGTGGGCCTCACCATTTTCATCAATGAATTTATTTGGGACCATTTTCATCAATGAATTTATTTGGGTGGACAACCATATCCCTTTCTCCCAAGGTATAATTCAATGAATATGCACGGGATCCTCCCTATTCTACAGGCTGTTTGGCCCTTTTGACAGAAAAATCAGACCTATCCAAAGTCATGGTAGACCACACCACAAGGACACAACTGGGATGGAGAGGCCCATTAAACGTTCCCCATGCTTTGTCTACTTCTACGACATCTTGTATCATCATTTCTCTTCCTTCATTTTTGCGATGAGGCCTTGGCTTGGCATGTTCTTATGAAAACCCATGATGGAGAATTTGGGGCTCATCAGGTGGATCCTAAGACCGATGACCGGGTCAAATATAAGGCTCAAGGTTATATTCTCACTCGAGTTAAAATGTTATGTGTTGACTCATCAAAGGTTGCATCTCTGCCATATTAAGGGCTTGTTTGGACAACTAATTATGATTTTGAATGATATAAGTGCAATAATTACAAATTACAGAATCTATCTTCTAATCAATTGAAGTTTGGACTGAGAATTCTAATATTTGAATAGGTAAGATAAAATTATAATGATGATGTTTTTACATTAGTAATGATAAGAATCAATTTAATACGAAAAAATATTGTAACTCCTAAATTTGAACAAAGAATTTTTAATAAATACATTATAAATTTATAATGATTACAGACTTTTTTATTTATCTCCTATCACTTTTATAGTTAACCACCAAATTACATGCTAGAATACGTCACTCTTTTAAACATATAATATTTCCCTACTCAAAGCAACTAATCATTATCATCGACTAATTTGAGCCGTCATTCAACGTCCCACATCTTTTATATATTTATTTTTAACACACCCTCACATGGGTAGTTGAACCTATGACCTCAGTGTTTTCACGAAGTGCCTCCACCATTGAGTCATGCATTGAAATGCATCTCTTGAATGGGGGCATTGTCTAAAATCCGAATCGATCGGTCCATGCAAATAAGGGAGATTGGAGATGACTTCTTTGATTTTATTTTTTATTTTGTCATCTGATTGTTAGGTAGTGGACCAGCCAAGAGGTGGCCATTGTAATGGACGGTTTTGATCAAAGAGCACGTTCGCCAATGAGTTTTAGTGAAGGTTTATATATGACTAGGACAAAAAGGATGGCATGGCTAGCTTGTGGTACAGCTGGAGGCAAACGGTCACAAGAACTTTTAGTATTCGACATTATCGCTTTTGTCTCTAGTATCGTTGCTTTTGACTTTATTTTAACTCACGGAGGGAAGGAGGGAGAGAGAGAGAGAGATGAATTGGGTGTGGCCTGCCGCACCCAAGAAGGTTCAGCCCTTACTGTAGGGCCAACCTTGATGTATGTATTATATAACTACCCTGTCCATCCGTTTTGCCAGGCTATTTTAGGGCATGTGCCGAAAACTGAAGCTAATATAAAAAAACACAAAAATCTCAGCTTGATCCAAAACTTTTGTGGCCTACAATAAGTTTTTAATGGTCAATCACCATTGTTTTCTACAGTATTGTCCACCTGAGAATTGAACCTGTTTCATTCATGAGCTCATGCCTTAAAATGATCTGGCAAAATAGATGTTTAGTGTGGATATAAAATACATGCATCAAGGTGGGCTCACATAATCTGCTCCCCATATGATTGGATGCAGATGGTGAGGAGATAACTACCGTCACCGTTTTCAGTGATGTGGTGAGATTCAATTGGTGGGAGTGTATGCCGGCCCCTCTCTAATAGCAGGCAGTCACCACCAATCAAATCTCACCACATCACCACACCACCAATTAGGGTGGTGCCCCTGCCCCACTCCTAATCGACATCCCTTACAATGCCAAGAATGCCCATGCACAGGAGTGGATTAGGTGCAACCCTGACCGTGGGGCCCACCATGATGTATGTATTCTATATCCACCTATGCCATGCATTAGTTTTGCCATATCAATTTAGGCATGAGCTCAAAAATTAAATAGATCCAAATCTCAGGTAGGCCATACCATAAGAAAGAGTGGTGATTGACCATTAAATACTTCTTGTAGGCCACAAAAGTTAAGTATCAAGCCGGTATTTGTTTTTTCCTCAATTAAAGTTCGTGTGACCTTATCAATATGTTGGATGGCAAATAAACATTCTAGAAATATTACAATGGGATTAAAGAAGTTTTCAACTGTAGGCATTCAATCACCACTGCTTACTATGGCATGACCCATCTGACAATTCGATCTGTTTCTTTCTTTTTATTTTTATTTTTTTGCTTCATGCCCCAAAATGACTTGAAAAAAAAAATGAATGGAAAGGATGAATATAAAATACATACATCAAGCAGTAAGGGCCCCACCTAATCCGCTCCCCCATGCACACGTGTGTCAGAAATAATCAGATGGTAAGTCAACTTGCAAGTGGACCTTTGTAATCTCCACATTGCTGTTTTGCATAGATCCAAGCCATCCCTCAGGTGGATCAAGTCATTTTAGGTCTAGATGCAAATAAATAAATAAATACAAATTAAATAAAATAATTATCCCAGTCCTTATCTCTGGTGGATACACGAAAAATAGGCCATTTCTAAAAAATAAAAAAAATAAATCCGGTGGGCCCCACCACGTGCTTTTAAAGGTTTTAGGCATGCATGTTTCACACCGTTTCAGATTACGTTGCCCACGACTGATTTTTTGGAGCCTACCGTTTACAATGTGAGCCGCCTCCAATGCATGGTGGAGACCGCTGACAAACTCCAGTACTGGTACGGTATAGTCTTAGCAAGCATGGCATGAGCTGTTGGGTTACCTTGAAATGCAATGGAAATTAAAATATTTTTGAAAAGTTCGATTTGATTACGCCAAGTTTCTTGTTATAGGAAAATATAAATTCAATGGCTTTAAATTACCTTATTGAAATTCTGGTCAATGATAAATTTGAAGGTAAGAGCTAAACACGCCAGCATTTGCAAGTGGACACATCACACACTTGTAATAAAGGGAGTGGAGGAGATGGTCTACGTTCATAAGTCAAATGTCAAATTTTGATTAGATACTGGGAATGGAAATTAATTTTCTTATTCTTTTGATGACCTAATTATTGTTGGGAGACCACAAAAGTATATAGAAATGAATTAAGCAAAGTATTCTAATCTCACAATCAAGTTCAATTACAAACACTCTAAATTTAACGTAGAAAAACCCTTACAAAGAAAAAACATGGCACAAAATAACAATAATGCACTATGAAAGTAGAAAATTACAATTGATGGACATTTACCGTATTCGAACAAGCCTCGAAACTTTCATACAAGCCCCGAAAACCTTTGGAACGAATTAAAAAGCTTTAAGATTCCTATGATACATCTATAATCCTGATTACACCCATATATATATAGCCTATATGAGAATTACAATTAAAATAGGAAACAAATCTCGTACTTACGCAACTCTGCATAAATCTATGCGATAGTTTGATGATACTTTGATAGAACTTTCATGGCATCAACAAACTGTCAATGGCATCGAACATCTTCGAAGTCATCAAACTAAACAACAAAACGTTCTAGCAACTAAACATGAATTTTTCTGATGACATCTTCGATGGGACTTCGATGGCATTGACGACACGTTAATAGCATCGAACCATCTTCGATGGCATTGAACAGGATACCTAAAGTGTCCAGCAACCGGGATTTTCTTGATGGCATTGAGCAACTGTCGATGGCATCGAACAACTCTCGATGGCATCTAATGGTCTGTTGATGGCAACAACATACCCTGTTGTTAGAAATCAACAACAATTATGACATCATTTCTTTCGGTCTTCTAAATTTCCTATCATTCCCCCTTATCATAGGCCATTTTCTTATTCATTTATAAAAATTCTTTAAAAAAACACGTTACATCTCCACCGATAAACTTCATTCAAATTACTAAGCCTATCATCTTGATCACTTAATGAGAATGTGTTATTGTTCAAGTGTTTTTAAGAGTCAATCACAATAAACCATGTGATATTTTATCTTTCACCTATTTATTAAAAATCAAATGACATCAATTTCACTTATAAATGTTGAAAACAGATGTTTTAAATCTGGTTTCACCGCGTTGCTCGACTAGTCGAGGGGCTTGCTCGACTAGTTAAAAATCCCCTCGACCAGTCGAAGCCGGCTCGACTCGAAGTCTAGCAACGGTGTTTCTGAAAATTTCGAGGTCTTTGACTAGTCGCGGGACAGGCTCGACCAGTCGAAGGTTACGCAGATGGTGCACGGATTCTGCGCAAACTGCGTAAATTTGAAATGGTTTCAGAGAGGTGCATAAGTGGAGTTTCCTAAACTATAAATAAGGGTCCCTGGGGCTTTTCTAATCGATTCTAAGGCTTCTTAAAGGGTTTTCAAGGGTTTCTAAAAAGGTTCTAAGGTTATTAAAGGGTGTAGAAAGGGTGAGGTTCGAGGTTGTTCGAATCGGGTAAGTCCTCTCCTTATAATTTTTACTTTCATAGTGAAGTTCTATCGCTTTGTGCCGTGATTTTTTCCCACAAGGGTTTTTCATGTCAAATCTTTATATTTCTCTTGTGATTGCTTGGTGCTCTTGGATTGCTATTCTAGATCTGGATCTTTGTGATTCCACAGCACAAATCCTAACAAGTGGTATCAAAGCCAAGTTGGGGCACAGATCTGAATCTGAGGGGTTAACATTAATGGGCAGCACTAGGTATGAGATTGAGAAGTACTCACGGAAAAATAATTTTGAGTTATGGAAGATCAAGATGATCAGTTCCTTAGGAAAGCAAGGCGAAGATAGTGCTCTTGAGGATCAAAAGTCTACTATAATTGATGAAGATTGGAATACTCTTAATAAAAAGGCCTTATCATCAATCCGTTTATGTCTTATGGATGAGGTTCTCTATAATGTCATGAGGGAGAAAACTGCGGTTAAGTTATGAGCGAAGTTAGAGGATGTGTATGCGAAAAAATTCTCTGAAAATCGCCTGCACTTGAAGCGCCAATGGTATAATTTCAAGATAGCAGAGGGTGGAGATCTAGAGGCTAACATCAGTAACTTTAATAAATTGGTTTGCAAATTTCTAGATATGGAAGAAATGATGAAAGATGAAGAACAAGTATATATGTTACTGAATTCTCTTCCGGCGTCATATGAGTCATTCAAGGACACAATGTGCATCCCGAATAAAACTCTAAGTGTCGACACCGTTATCTCAGCCCTTCAAAAAAAGGCTATGAAAAAGCTTAATGTCGACATAGGGATATCTTCTGATGCATTGCTTACAAGGGTAAAAATTTTAAACAAGGTACAGGTTCTTCAGGTTCTAGATTCAAATCCAAGGGCAAATGCAAAGGAAAGGTAAAGCATTGGAACTGTGGGATGGAAGGACATGTGAAGAAAGATTGTACAAATCTTAAATCTAAGAGAGAAGAATCTAAGGCATGTCAATGCTGCCACGTCAGATGGATCGAGTAGATGTGATGGTGATGTTTTATCTGTGTCTACTATCAGACGCCCATATGATGATCGTAAGGGCGAGTGAATTCTAGACAAAGGGGAATCCTTTCACATGACTCCATATCGGAGTTGGTTCACCATTTACAGGAGTGTGATGGTGAACAGGTATTTATGGGCAATGACAGTGCCTGTAATGTTGTAGCTGTTGGTACGGTGTGTGTCAAGATGTTTGATGGGACAGATTGTACCCTGACTGGGGTGAGGCACGTTCTTGGCATGAAGAAGAGCCTGATTTCTTTTAGTGCACTCGAGGCTATAGGGTGCAGGTTCACAAGTATTGATGGTGTCCTTAAAGTATCTAAGGAGGCACGGGTAATCATGAAAGTACAACGACTTGATAATGTTTATAGGTTGATCGGGAGTACTTCAACAGGTGGAGCTGCAGTGGTTGTAGTGGATTCCACCTCTGCACGTATGTGGCATGTTAGGCATGACCACATGAGCGGGTAAGATATGAAGGCTGAGATGCGCAGACAGAGACACAGAGCAGGTGGAGCAGCCACTTGTGAGAAAAATCACATAGCATAATCGCAGAATATCGACGAGGTACATAAACGACTCCAATATCGTAGGGGATCCGTCTTCTATTCAGATGACTGTAAGTGAGCCTAGTACTGAGAAGTGGAAAGTAACTATGGGTGATGTAATGGACTCGATGTACTAGATCGATACATGAGAGCTGGTGGACCTTCCAATGGGCCGAAAAATAGTTGGATGCAAGTGGATCTTTAGGAGGATACAACATAGATACAGAGCGAAGTTAGTAGCGAAAGGTTATGCTTAGAGAGAAGGGATCAACTTCTCAAAGATATTCGCGTCGATAGTATAACAGATGTCTATTAGATTCGTGATTGACGTTGGTTAGTCAATGCGATCTTGAGCTGGAAAGGATGGACGTGAAGTTTACACTTCTACACAGAAAATTAGAAGAGCAGATCTACATGAAGCAACGGTTCGAAGTTAAAGGGGCTGAGAAAAAAGTTTGCAGAAAGTCGTGGTACGACTTGTCGCATAGGCAATGGTTTAATTCCTTCATGGTGGGTCAGGTATTTTATGTTAATGATATGTAGATTACCAATTATGACACTGTAGACTCAGTTAAGTGGGACATTTAGGATGAAGGATCGAGGAGTTGCAAAGATGGTTCTCGGCATTGAAATTGAAAGAGGAGTAGGCTTTGGTTATCTTAGGAAGAATACCTTAAGTAGGTATTGATCAAGTATATGATGGACCAGGCAAAGTTGGAGAGTGTTCCCTATGCATCTCTCCTCAAGCTTTCCTCGAAATATGTCCCAAAACAGATGAGGAAAAGTAGGATATATCTCATTAGCCTTATTCGAACACGGTTGGTAGTGTATGCCATGGTCTGTATTAGGCCGGTTATTTCATAGGCTATCGGTGTTGTGAGCAAATACCCTGGCAAGCAATATTGGGTGACAGTAAGATGGTAAGAAGATTATGTCTTTACTTTTGGAAAGACAGGAGCAAAAGTGGTTGGGCATATGAATTTAAATTTGGCAGACATGATCACGTAGATCGTTCTTGCAAAGAAGTTGAAGTTCTGTGCAACTTCTCTGGGCTTGACGATGACATAAAGGAGGACCGAGTGTGCACGAGAAGCTATGATGTGATGCAGAAATAAGAGAAGAGGTCAAAAAGCTACACAGTTGAAGATTAAAGACATGGAGGAGA
The DNA here is from genome assembly GCF_029962835.1 of Magnolia sinica. NCBI lineage: Eukaryota > Viridiplantae > Streptophyta > Magnoliopsida > Magnoliales > Magnoliaceae > Magnolia > Magnolia sinica. The sequence goes on from NC_080574.1 coordinate 134,248,556, forward strand.
TTGTTGAAAACAGATGTCTTAAATCTAGTTCAACTGCGCTACTCGACCAGTCGAGGGGCTGCCTTGACTAGTCGAGGATCCCCTCGACTAGTCGAAGCTCGCTCGACTCGAAGTCCAGCAACGGCATTTCTGAAAATCCCGAGGTCTTCGACCAGTCGAGGGACAAGCTTGACCAGTAAAAGGTTACGCAGATGGTGCTCGGATTCTGCGCGGACTGCATAAATTTGAGACGGTTTTAGAGAGGTGCGTAAGTGGAGTTTCCTAAACTATAAATAGGGGTCCTTAGGGCTTTTCTAATCAATTCTAAGGCTTGTTAAAGGGTTTCTAAAAGGGTTCTAAGGTTATCAAAGGGTGGGATTCGAGGTTGTTCGAATTAAGTAAGTCTTCTCTCTTTGTAATTTTTATTTTCATAGCGAAGATCTGTCGCTTTGTGCTGTGGTTTTTTCCAGCAAGGGTTTTTCACATTAAATCTGTGTTTCTCTTGTGATTGCTTGGTGCTCTTGGATTGCTATCTTAGATCTAGATCTGTGTGATTTCGCAGCATAAATCCCAACAATAATACCCCTCTATCCACTTATTTTTAACCATCTACAAGCCTTAGAAGAAGAAGCCTTGAAGATTAGGTTGAGAGCCTCTCTCTTTAGGAAGTCTTTCCATTCCAAGTTCTATGCAAGGAAGCCTTAAAGAGTAGGGTGAGAGTCTCTCCTTTCACAAATGTTTTTCCACTTATACTCATATCGAGTTCTAGATGATGAAGCATTAAAGGGTAGGGTAAGATTGTCCATTCTCTTTGAGATCTTTTCTTTAAGAGTCCTACCCAAACCTCGTGTAAGAGGGTCTTAAGAATAGGGCATGGATCGAAGAGCTCCAATTATTTTATCTAATATTGAAGTTCTAGTGATTTTTCTTCTTCATTCACATATTTAATTAAGGTTTATCATTTTGTGATTAAAGATTTAATAGAATAGATTCGAAGATCTAAGAGCTTTGATCATCTCCTCTCAAAAGACAGTCGAAGTTCTTTTATCTCCATTTACATCTCTAGCCTCTCAATTAGTCCAAGCAGATCATTTATGATTTTTCTTTACATTATCTTTTGTCTACCGTATCGCTACAATTTTCTTTTCATGGACCTTTTGTTGTATTTATGCTTTATTTCCTCCCCTATTCATTTAGTTATTTCCAAATGATAATTTAGAGCTAAAATCATAATAATCATAAATCATATAAAGTAGAAATTGTACATTTGCATGAGTGGGGAAGGGTGCCCTACACCTTTACTCTCTATAACCAAGGCTATTACTTGGAACTTATGGATGTAGACTATTGGTTTTAATATACTGAGATATAACAGAAAATTAAAAAATAGAACCAGAAAAATAGAAACAAGAATATGGAGAGTTGAGACACGTTACAATCGTTGTCTTAAAGACAAATTTACCCCCCGGAGGAAGACAATCCCTGATGCACTGCTCCCATCAAGTCTATCCCGAGATATAACTACTCTCCTCCAAGATAAACAACGTTGATAAGGTGCACGCTCGATCTCTGCCACACGAACTCAAGAATGCCCATACTAATTTGCCCAGAAAGAACTCGGAGGAAAAACAAGAAAATAGAGAATTTTTCAGATGAATTTTGCAATGGAGAGGGAATCTCTTTATAAAAGAAAAGCAAGTAGCGATTGAGGCTCGAGGCGCATGCGGGTGACATAACAAATGCATGTGGCACATGCTAGCTCATTAATTATTAGGTAGGTGTACAGTGACTCTTTGTCTTCATTTGCTTGAGTATGACAAAACTTATGTACTTACGTAGAGAAAACAAAAGTGCCGATCAAACACACATCACATTGCATCGCACTATACCACGACCACGAATACGACTATTACCCACACACGCGAGGTTGCTTTTATGGCATACCAAGGTTGCTTTCATGGCATACCCTTGTTTTCTAATACAAAGGATTAGTGAGGGGTTTCAATATAAAGGCTTAGTTTTCCTAACAACTCTCCAATGTATGACAAAGTTATATACAATTGAGGTAAGGGGGTTAATAAAGACAAAAATCATTTTCCTAGATTTTTTCAAATCTTGATTTTTAACATTTTAAACTAGCATAGACTACGTGAAATTATATTCAAATCAAATTGCACATCTTCACTCGTAGGTTATAATATTTCCATAGCATCTAACTCGCCGTAGATTTCGAGGATTTTGGCTAGTGGAGACTCATTAAATTTATTAAACTTTTCACTTCATCATTCTATTCAATTTTGCTAGTCTATTTGATAAAGGCATATAAACATTATGATTGCCTCAGTAAAATTTCAATGGTGGGCCTCCCAATCCTTCTAATTCTAATGTCGTGGCCCACTTGAATCTTAAACTTGCCTTATCTTTTAGTTGACATCCTAACATGATTTAGGATACTAGATGGACTAAGTAGATGTTAGATAGACATCAATGATGGGCCTCATAATTATTTTTTTTTGCCCTGACACTTTATGAGTTCTTATTCAAGGGGGTGGGTACAGGCTAGGAGGAGATTAAGGGCGAGAGTATGTTACTCACATAAAAAGATTTCAAAACAAAATTTTCTTAATTAAAGACACAGAGGCACTTTAAATGTCCTTTTAAATTTAAAAGTTTATGACTATTTTTTCCTATAATTGATTGTGCAGATGATATTGTTCAAAATTAATTCTCTCTCGCACTTGTGTGTCGAAAATATTTGTATGAGCATGCCATTTTTCATTGAATGAATTTTAAGAGAGAAAAAATAAACCAATGATTTGGTTATGTGCATCAAAGACTAAGGAGTACACCAAATAAAAAAGAGTGACTGACTTGGTATAAGTTGGAGGCTCTAACAGGGCAAGAGAAAAGTCTAAGAGGATATGGGTGAAGATACTCAGAAAAGATTTAATAACCCATAATCTAATTAGAGTAATAACCCTTGATAGAGTGGAATAGCATAGAAGGATGCATGTAAACCCCCCCCCCCTTTAATTATTTGGTTATGTGCATCAAAGACTAAGGAGTACACCAAATAAAAAAGAGTGACTGACTTGGTATAAGTTGGAGGCTCTAACAGGGCAAGAGAAAAGTCTAAGAGGATATGGGTGAAGATACTCAGAAAAGATTTAATAACCCATAATCTAATTAGAGTAATAACCCTTGATAGAGTGGAATAGCATAGAAGGATGCATGTAAACCCCCCCCCCCCCCTTAATTATTTAGGATAAGGCTATGATGACAATGATAATGATATTCCAAAACATCAATCCTTAAAAGATAAGTAAAATATCAATGGTATTAATATCATTTTTGGGTCTTACTCTATTTTTCCTCTCAATTTTCTCACCTTTGTTTGTATGGCGGGCTCATATTACCTTTCTCATGTTGGAGAATCAATTAATCTAATAGAAGTTTGCCACTATTCCATCTTTCTTAGCCTAAGCCTAAGAAAATAGCTTCCTCATTCTTTTCCCTGAAATCAATTGGAAGTATCTCAAATTACATGACCCATCACATGTGCTAATTCTCTACAAGTGTAAGTGATCCACACTGTCCAGTATAAGGATCCTGAGGGTCCAATACATATCTCAAAAAATTATCTCTTTACATGCTTCAAGTTAGTAAAAATTGGAGGTAAAGAAATTAATCATTGCAGGCCCTTCGGAGGAATTCCAATAGGCGTTGATCCCATCTTTACATTGTTTTTGTTTGATCGGGTGAAAAATAAGGTTGATGTATTTTAGGTTACAGCTAGGAAAATGTCATATTGAAATGCGGATTTGGATTATTTAAAAGATGGTCAAAAGAAAGGGATACCCTAAAATTTTAGAGACTAAAAAGTTCAAGTTTACTTCGATTACAAATGGAGTGAAAAAATGCCTACACACACACACACACACACACACAAGAAGAAGTTAAAATGAATATTATCTTTATAAACATGAGCAATCATTTATATGGGTAGACAAATATGGATTAATATCATCTTTCCATCTCTTGGATCCTTCATTTTTTAAAAGTAATCCTCATATAAATTGATTCATCTCTAGTAAAACTTTTCACCTTCTCAATTCTATTGATAGTTGGTGATCCAAATCTCAATAAATATGTTTAATTTACCACTATAGGTTTTTTCTTTTAATCTTTTGAATAAAATGTTTTTTTAGGTAACCATTAATTTGGTTCCCCCATAAGGAAGAAAATGAGTTTTTTCACTTATCTTCTTAAATATATGTAATTTGTTTTATTGTCTTCAAAATATAAGGAGTTTAAAACCTAGTTAGAAAAACTCCATTTTAGACTTTAAAAGTAAACAAGAAAAAAGAAATTGTATTAATAAAATTTATGTCAAACAGCTAGAACAAGGCTTCGATGGGTATGAGTTCTTACGAGTTAAAGTCGTTATATAGATATGAACTTGAAGTAGTATTTGATGACCATTATCTCCTTCTTCTCCCGTTTCTTTTCCATCTATTACCAATATTTTCCATCCATTATCAATCCTTCCTCTAAAATGATGTGTTATATTAACTTCTTAAAAATGCTTTCAATTACTAGAAAGTAATATAAAATTTCAAAATGATGTCACATCCCTTGTATCGTACGATCTGTAAACTTATGAGATACAGCGTGATTGCAAAAAATTCTTACAACCTTGATATAGTCCAGTGAAAAAGCGTCGCATGTGTCTATTAGACGAGAAACTTATATTAAAAAGAAATATATTGCTCCTCGTGAAATAATATTTTTTTATTATAAATCACATACATAACAAATATGCATGCACCTTCTCATTGGACCATGTGAGTTGTAGGAATTCCTTAAAACCCATTGTTACAATCACTCTGCATCTTGAATTGCCCACCTCCTCAATGGTTGTTAAGTTTGGATGACCTACCATGTAGGGGTGCACACGGAACTGATGGAATCGATAAACCGGACTGGAACTGACTAGACCGCATGGTTTGGTCCCATTCTAGATCGCACTGGTTCCGATTTCGATTCCGAAAATCAAAGAACCGATTAGTTTAGTTCGATTCTTGGTTTGGGGTTATGTAGAACTGAACCTTGGATTCGAACTTGGAACCAGATCCCTCAGTCAATAAATATTTAAATTTTTTTTAAACATTAAATAAATAACTCTAATTTTTCTTTATTCTCCCCCTCTTTCATGGCTTCTCTCTCTCAAGAACCGTAGATTTTATATATATATATATATATATATATATATATATATATATATATATATATATATATATAAAAGCGATGCAATTGGGCTGGATTATAAAAATAAATCATGTAATTTGACTGATGTAAGTGAAAGGTTTAAGTCCCATCGCCTGATAGAAATTGCATTCATCAGGTGGCCGATGTGAACAAGACAAATTGACATATAGAAGATCATTGGCCGCCCATTTGTTTCAATGCCACCATTGACATGCTGATTTTTGGGTGAGTAGATCTTTGTAATGTGGCCCACAAGCGAAATGGGCTGGACGTTAGCCTCTTTGACAAGATGGACATCATAATGCATGGATGGGAAAATCGTGTGGGCTTAGCATACTCAAATAATCAACAAACTGGACTTTTTGTTAACGTGCATCAATACGTAATTTGGCACGTTTACTTTTATAGCCACCCAATGCAGTTTCAAAGTACCTACGTATTGCCGGCCCTCATCTTATTGTCTATGTAAAATCCACTCCATCCATCAGATTTTTATCATCGGTGCTAGGCCTTGGTGCTAAAAGTAAGCTAGATCCATGACTGATGTGGGCCACCTCACATGGAACAATGGAGATGGAATGTGGACCACCATGCATTTGTGGATGGGGCCACCATGGTGTGTATCTTTCATCAGATCGGTTAATCAGGGTGTAATAACTGTTAAAAAATCCTCTCCTGATCTAAGACTCAAGCAGGCCACTGTGAACTTAGAGGTTTTAGTAACAATTTTATGTTGTTCCAGTTGGTGTGGCCCATTGGAGTTTTTAATGGTGTTGATCTTTTGTATGCAATGTTGAAATAAGGATTCTCATCTGATGGACGGAGTCGATTTACATATACAACATGGCAGGGCCAACAGAGCTTTTTATCACCAAGGTTCGGGCCCTGCATATTTGAACCATTAAACCCAAAATTAATGATAATCCAACTTAGCTAAGCCATAACATAGGAAAATTTGGAATGGAAGCACCACAATTAGTTTTGTGTAGCATATGTTTATAAGCCATTCAGTCCATTCATCTGATTTTTCATCAAGATGACAGCATTGCTCAAAAATCACAGTTTTTCAAAACTAAAGTGAGTCATACCACATGAATTTAGATGTTTTAGGGATTAGTTTGTGGGTGACTCACCTAAGTATCGGATCAAGCTAATTTTTGGCATAAACGGCACAAGAGAGGTGGTCTAGGACTCATTTGGGAGCTTGTATTTGGAATGGATTAGAATCCCGATCAAAATTACAGATAAAGGGTGATTTCGAACGGTGTTTGATACCATTTGGATCTGTACATATATTCAAATGAACTGGACTTTAACTAAATCAACTTTAATGTTCCAAAGTGTGATATTTGACTAAACAATTATAATAAGTATATTGAAATGTATACTTCAGCATAAAAATGACGGAAATCTGGGCAGAGGGTAGGCCACAAAGGCAAGGATCACGGAAGATCAACTCACTAATATTTTTCAACCATCCTTTTAGATGGCTATCGTTTGGACAATTTAAACTACTTAGTTAATTTTAGTATTGCAATTGATAAATAAAAAATTTTGAGATATCATCTATATATACACCACGTGTACAATAAATTAGTAATTAAGCAACACCTTTGTTAATTATAAAACTCTCTAAATTTTAAAAAATGAGTCAAAAATATATTTAACTTTTATTAATTTAAACCACAGTTAAAAATTGAGATTTTAAAATACATTAAAATTATATATATAATACTAAACTCATCAAACAAACGTGAAAAAATCATTTATCTTAAAAATAGAACAACCAAACCACGTGCTAGAAAGTGACCCCACAGGTACCTCTAGCGCGAGAGACGGGAAGTGTCTTCCTTTCATGATGGTGATGTGTCCCTCATTTGCCACATGGCACGGATCCATGACAATCCAAACAGAGGCTGCTTAGATACTACCCCGCCTATCGCGAGCTTGTAAGTAGCAAGGGAAGCGGATGGGCTGCTGTAACATATAGCATACGTGTCGTGCGAAGATGAGGGCTGATGGACCTCGAGATTCGAGTTGTATGAATGGTTCAAACGAGATCAAAGTTACATGGGACCCATAATGATGTATTTATTATATCCACACCGTTCATATATTTTTTGAGATCATTTTAGAGCATTTGACAAAAAATGAATCATGCCCAAAGCTCAAATGGACCACACCAAAAATACCAGTGGGATAATGATTTTCACTGTTAAAAAATTCGTCGGCCCACCGTAACGTTTATTTTATATCCAATATGTTCATAAGGTCACAAATACCTGTACCAAGAGGAAAATTAATTTTCATATTGTTCCCAAAAGGGTTTTAATGATAGATGTTTAATCCATCACTACTTTTTTTCAGTGTGGTCCACTTTATATTTAGATCTGTCTTATTTTTTGTCTCAAGCCTTACAACTAGCTTGCAAAATGGATGGACGGTTTGGATGTAATACATACCTCATGATGGGACCCACAGAACTTGCTACACAAGCTATATAGCTGGTCCCAAGCTAGGCCACCAAGGGGCCCACCGTGATGTAAGGGTTTATCAATACCATCCATCCATTTTACATATTATTTTAGGATATAGTCCCAAAACTGAGCCAGATCAAGGTTCAAGTGGAGTACGCAGGGGATTAAACTCCCACCACCACAAACTTCGTGGGAGTTAAGGAAGTTTTGGATCAAGCTGACATATGTGTTTTGCCTTCGTTCAGGTCTACGTGAACTTATGAGAAGGCGGCAATCACGGTGGGACTTGGGAATGTTTCAATGGTGGGATCATTATCACCACCGCTTCTTGTGGTGTGGTCCACTTGAAAGTTCGATCTGCCTCAGTTTTGGGATGATATCATAAAATGATGTGAAAAAATGGATGGACGGTATTGATAACCCTATTAAGGACGGTGGGCCAATCAGAGCCTCCGCCTGTTCTGAGCCAGGGAAGGGCGGTGGTAGTACCTAATCCACGTACAGTCGGACGCGGATCTCCTGCGAAAGCCTTTCGCAGGAAGTTCCGGCGCGCTGGGAAATTAGGTGGGGCCTACTGTGATGTTTGTGAGAAATCCTATCCGTCCATCCGTTTTGTAAATTCATTTTAGGACAAGGTACTAAAAATAAACCTTATCCAAACCTCAAGTGAGCCAAAAACATGATAATTAAATGTCTACAGTTGAAATATTTGTGGGACCACATAAGTTTTGATTCATGCCAATATTTTTGTTTTCAGTTCATCCCAATAGGAATGACGTTATTAACGGTATGGATGGCATCTGAATATCACTGTTGAACCCAGGAAGGTTTCAATGGTAGGAATTTCCCTAACCACATTTTTCTTTAGTACGGATCACTCAAGCTTTGGATACGGTTCATTTTTGACAACATGTCCTAAAATAAACTCACAAAACGGACGGACGGGGAGGATTTCTCAAAAAACTACAGTGGGCCCCACTTAAGTTCCCAGCGCAGGAACTTCCTGAGAAAGGCTTTGGCAGGAAATCCGCGTCCAGTCCAGTCCAAACCGTCTGCTTGATAAAAGCGGATTGGCTGGTTTACCACACGCCACCAACCTGGCTGATGTGTTGACGTCACCAAGTTCTGTGGGTCCCATTATGAAACATGATTTATATCCAAACCGTTCATACACCTGGCGAGCTCGTCTTCAGTCTTGGGACGGAAAATATGACAGATGCAGATATCAATTGGAACACATCGTAAAAAAAATAGTGGGAGATTGAACGTCTACCATTGAAACACTTTCAGAGGTCACGGAAATTTTGAATCAATATGATATTTTTTTCCTCTTCATCCAGGTCTGTATAACCTTGTGAACAGATTGGATGGAAAATAAACATTATGGTGGGCCCTACTAATGTGTTTTTGGTGAGAATTATTGTTCCAGTGCTATTTGTGGTGTGGTCCACTTAAGCTTTGAATATGAATCATTTTTGAAACGAAGATCTAAAATGACCTAATCAAATGGATGAACAGCGTGGATATAATAAATACATCATTGTGGAGCCCATGTAGCTTTGATCTCCTTTGAACCGTTGGTACAACTCAGAGCTAGGGAGCATCAGCGCTAGTCTTCGCACGACACGTACCACACCAGCTATGTTGGTGGTGTCAGCCACACCAGCCAATCAGCTTCCCTGCATGATACATCCTTGTCAGCCTACATTGCCTACCGAGCATACCCAAAGCCCAGCTTTGGACGGTCAAAATTCCTGACTTGAATGGTTAGGACCGTACCTAATGATTTGGATGGTTTAGGTTGGCGCGTACATATGCTCGATTTGCTTACGTAAGGAGAGAAGTCCGGCCGCAGACGCTTCGCAGGCTGATGGTTGCCTGCCGGGCACGTCTATGGAGAATCCATACGTCCGAATGTTCAGTAATCTCCATACGTTGGAGCTGTATGTGGCCCACCATGATGAATGATTTCCATCAATCCCGTTCATTAGATGAGACCCCTCGTATTAAGTCTAGATCCCCAAATTCAACCTGATCCACAACTCGGATGGGGGACCTAATGGGAAATAAAGGTGGCATTGCTTGATAAAAAATACTAGATGGAATGCAGAGTCCACCGTTTTGTTTATACGACAATCAACCCAGCCATCAGGTGAACCCATGGGATCAAGGTATACCTCGATTTCACAAATTCTAAAAAGAATTCAAAATTCCATTAGTAAATAATAAAAATAATTTTTTAAAATTCAAATTTTCATTAGCTAATAAAAAAAAATGAATTTACAATAATTTAAACAGTGATACCAAAAGTTGGAATAAGTTTCTTTATCAAATTCTAATTCAAACTCTCTGGAATTCATAACTTACTTTAAATAATAGTAAGTGTCCTGTATAGCTTGACCATGTTATTCTCTTAGACACAATCAATCTATAATTTAGTATACATAATAAAAATAATATAAATAAAATAAATTTTCAACCATTAGTACAGTGGAATCTTGTAAATTTCATGAGCAGCTTGGCATGCCCAGGTTAATTTGGTATCATGTATTATATGTTGAGTAACTCATTCCAATTTACAAAATATGCTTTTTACGTAGTTCTGACAGTCCAAATCACTTCCACTTCCAATTGAGCCTTTTTGGTCCATGCTGCACATGAAAGTGTCCACCACCCGCTCTACATAAAAAGGTAAGTGAGCCACACCACCTGAATACAAAAGATTTAGGTGTGATTGTTCAATGCACCCTGTGCTATGTCCCACTTGCGGTTTGGACCCAGATGGTGAACATGTGTAGGTGCACCAGATGCATGGTTCAGATTCCCCATAAACATCAAAGGTGGGATACCCACAGCTGGAATGCATGGAAATTACTGTGCGAAAATCCAGCCTTGCATAAGGTCTTCATGTAGATGATTTGACCCAAATCGAACTCGAGTCAACATTTCATGTGGTCACACTCTAATTAAAATAGTCTATGTTTTAGAAAAAAAAAAGTTCATCTGCTTTCAATGCATGCACCTGTACAATGAATTGAACGATTTGAATCATATGGTCATAGGCTGAGTAATCTACAGTTGGGCCATACCTGATTTAGAAAATCTGGCCAATGGGAAACATTCAATCCGTACCCCCCACATGATGACTTGACCGGTTTGATTTGTGAGTTAAATCATCTGCGAGTGGGTCTACCTGATGCGACTATTAATCACATTCTCAAGATGTTTGATAATTTCATATGTTTTTAGAGACGTACAAATCCACACACGTACAATATGAAACACGTGTATAAGACCTGAGCTTTCCATAATGTTGGAATTAATGAAAATGATACAATTTCTCTCGTGGGAAACAATGTATAAAGTAAAATAATGGTGGTAAAATCTTCTTTTGTGCGGTCCTTCTGAGGTGTGAAATGGCCTGATTTTTGTGCCTGAAGATCTAGAGAGTGTAGCTCACCTTGATGGGAGGCTCAGATTTCACACATGTGTGACACTGTGACGCGTGTACCTGCGTGTGATGGTACGGCTCCACACTCGTGTGTATTCAGCAAACCTCATTTTGATCAAGTAGCACGTGCGGCTGCATGGAGGCGGGTACCTACGACCCAGCCCATCTGATGTGATGAGTGGCGTATTTTGTGATTGACTGTCTAGATGGTAGGCAAGATCATCCAGCTGGTTCAATGGATGGTGGAGCATGCTCCAAAAATCAATCATCCACATGGACCAATCGATGATGGATCATCCTCTCTATCTGGATAATCGCAACCTTCAATCAGAGGCCCACTAGCAGATTGTTAAAAAGAATACAACAAGCGTCCATATTAAAATGAAAAGAAAAAGAGGCAGGATGGACGGCTAGGATTATACATTTTTTGGGTGCTCCTTCAAATCAGCCTCCGGATACTGTTTAAGAAAGAAAGCTTGGTTCGATTCGCCTGAGTCTTTCTGCAAAAACTCTATCTGGTCACAACTCATTCCAGCTCGAGAAACCGTGGACTTCGAAGTCAGGCAGCATGCATTATCATATTGAAAAATACTCCAGTTCTCCCACAGCAATACAAGTTATAGTGCTCCTAGTTGCGTTGTTCAATTGGAGAGTGTGATCGATTGATCTTAACTGTCTATTAAGTTCAGAACACATTTCATGAACTAGCATGCAAAAATAGAACAGATCAGATGATCCAATTCATCCTTGATCGAGTCTTAATTTCTTAATCCATCCTTTCTGAAGTCCATGGATGGGATGGGTAAGATTACCTAATGAAAGTGATTTTTTGGAATGATAAGCAATCCATGACATGTCCTAATAAATAGATGGACCAGATTGTTGATTGGATCGATTTTTGTACACAAATTCTTGACCATCAATCAATTGATTAATGTTTGTCCAAATAGTGGTATATTACAAGGTAGTACAAGAAATTCCAGCTGCCCTTAGGCATTGGAAGGTTCAAGTGTCTAAATGCAACTTAGACGACTATAAATCAGGTGATCTAATCATCCTTAATTGGGTCCATCTTTATGGTAGCAATAGATAGTTTCTTATTGAAAACTAAGATGATGAGTTCGAGTGCGTACGTAATGTGGGTGTTGGTTAAAAAAATAAAAAAATAATAATAAACACATCCTTGATTTGCCCTTGATCTCTTTGGACAGCATGAGCCATGAACCAATGGTTAGAAATTCTTAGTAAAAGTGCTTATTTAAATTGCTGATTAGGTCTATCTTTGCACAAACAATCATGATCGTCCACCGTAAAGGTTATTGAATAAATCGTTACAATTGCTAGATTAGTGTGATATTTGAATGGTAACACATGAAATGTACTTTCAACCTAGTGAACGGTCTGGATCAATGGATTAGATTGTCTAAGTGTCCAATACAACCTGAGAGGAGTGTAACTTATAGTGCTCTGAAAACGCTAGAGCATTTCTCCTTCTTATATATTATAATAATTTGACATTACTCAAACAACCCACGAAAATGCGTTCCAGTTTTTGAATCGACTCAACTGAGTTTCGAGTCTGATTCGAGTTGTCGTTTTCATCCTGATCGTTTATCCACCGTGGGCCCCACTCGCAAGTACATTGCGGACCTAGATCACAAAATGCACATGCAACATGCACAGATCCCCGCCCACTCCCTCCTGGCAGTCAGGTCAAAAGTCCAAATTCGACAGTCAGATTCTCGATCACCAGGTGGGCCCCACAGACATGTGTGCCTAAGAAATAGATTGGTACACATGTATGCCACGTGTAAAGATCTAAGTGGAGAGTTGGGGTCCATAGTCCAAGTCAACAAAATAAAAAAATCGCACCGCTTTTCCTTTTCGATAGATGTGATGATCGGTGTATACGTCAGAGCCGATGATATCACATGGCCATCTGCTTTTGGACCTCACTCATCCAAAATTCTGAGTCATCTGTCCATTTTTTTATAGCATTTTCTTCGAAGAAGCTTCCAGCAATTAAGGGATTGTATGGTCCTGATGCAACATCGCACTAGTGTGGCCCACTTGTCAGCGATCCAGATCATTCATCTTGATGGAGCCAGTAAAGCTAGAGTACATCGCAAAACCATCATAGATTCGAAGATCACAACCGTCGAAGGAGTAATCTGATGTGACGAAACAATCAGTCATGGTCAGGACAATGAAATCAACGGTATGGATGATGGAAATGTGAGCCCCACTTGTGTATAATCGTTAATCAGGACACTATTTTTATCCATCCGGACATAGATTTACTCATGTGAAAAAATCTGCCACACGTAAATTACGTCACGTGACTTGAAAAGTGCGGGCCACTCCTTTCCCGGAAATTCTCAGATATCGGCCGTCGAACATGTTTTCTTCTTTTCATACGTGGTGTATTGGCTATCCACACGCGCGATCGCACGCAAATGTACACGCGGACATACGTGCAAACCAGAGAATGTGTAGGAAATCTGAACCGTAAATCAAATGAACGAAAATTTTTGATTATCTATCTAAAGTGTAAGGCTATTTAGATTTCAGTAAATCACGTGAATAAGAGAAATGGACGGTGTAAAATTAGTTTCACTGCTTTCATCCATTTATTAGCTTCTCTAGTGGTACGATCGGCCTGAACTTTTGTTTTCAGCCCTCTGATACTGGGCCTGAATCTCCTATCTATATTACATCTTGGAAAAATCTGTCTTTCTTCGCCAGGTTGGCACGTGTTGGGCGACCATACCTCTGATCTGAAAAGAAGAACGATGATATAGTTATATTGTCTATTGATGTTATCTAAAGTTAATTATCAGCATCCAATATCCGTACACGTGGCAAACTTGTACCAGATCCGAACATTTGGTCTACTGGGAGCTATCGTGGATGAGACATAACTTGAAAATTACAATGATTGGATCCCATCCATTGATTGGATTACCCTTGTTTATTTGGACTGTCAGAAAGATGCCCAACCAACTGTCAGAGTTCAACAGACAAAAATCTTCCACTCTATGGATAAAATAATTTAAATCATGTGATTTTCTCTATATTCCTATATACGGGTGGTATAAAATAGATGAACGGTCCAGATATTATGTACGTTTTTTTTTTTCGTATCCCAAGATTGAGTGCTCATGACTAAGTTAGATAATACGGTTTAGCATCGGATACTTCTCAAAGAGAGAGAACGCCGTTTGCGTAGGGGCTGCGATTCCACTGGCCAAAGTGCTCCTACGCTCGAAATAATCTAATATACTGATATCGTATATGAAATAAAGATCTGAACCATCCAAAATACGGGCCCACTCATGGATGTGATATATATCAAATAGTATAAATATCTAATGATCTGAACTGAGGATATTATTTATTGAACTGGGATCAAATATAAAGATATAAGATATAAACAGTTTCATATACAGCGTTGATTGTTTATTGGTTAGGATTATTTAATTATCCTAAATTTAGATAATTAAAAAAATTCGAATTGGGGCCCATCACCTGAACGATCTCGATCAGCATTTATTTATGCCGCGATGTACGGTTAGTGCGTTACTACGACTTGATAGACAGTAGTTCTTACGCAAAATCTTTGATCCTCGGCTGTGTGTTATGGATGATACGCGGGCGCGTGGCATAAAAATAAGTGAAATTAAACTGTCCAATGATATGTACGAATTTATATGTGCCACAAACCGGTTCATTTTTAGCATCGTGTCCTGGAATGAACTCATGGAACTAATGAACGGGGATGGTTTCTCACTAACATTTTACGGTGGGTCACACCTCGATTCCCAGGCTTTCGCAGGAAGTTTATGCGCTGGGAACCAGGTCGGACCCATTGTGATATTTGTGAGCCATCTGTTTTTTCAATTTCATTTTAGGATATGATGCCAAAAATGAATCATTTGCTTTCCAATGTCGTTTTAGGATATAATGCCAAAAATAAATAATAGCACATGCTAAGTGTGTGCCGTAATAAAGAAAAAGATTTTTACTATCATTCCAACATTTGGGTACTCGAACCCTGAACCCTTAACCCTTGACCAGGTGTTGAAACTCCCGAGAGTCTACCACTGGAGCAAGAGTAAGGACCCCTCTCTAGGTTTGGTGATGATGTTTATATGCCATCGAGACTGTTTATAATGTTATTTCTGGTGAAAAGAATTCAAAACACAAATATTAACACGTTTCACAACTACAGGGTTCCCGGAGCATTTCAATTATGGACGTTTATTATCATGTTTTTAGTCTACTTGAGTATTGGACGCAGCTCATTTTTAATATTGTATCCTAAAATGAACTCACAAAATTGATGGGTGGTGATAATGTCTTACAAACACCATAATAGGTCCCACCTGGGTTCCAGCGTAGGAACTTCCTGAGAAAGGCTTCCCAGGAAATCCGCGTCAAACCTTCTTGATTTCTGACTATTTGATTGGTGGATATTTACTGGACGGTTTGAAAAAAATCCAATGGTGTGTTTCAACAAGCAAGTGTCCGCGAATCAGAGTTTAGGATTATTTAATTAATCTAATTTTGGGATTTTAACTTATCGACAGTGATTTCTAAATTTTAGTTGGTCTATTTAAAGAATGCCACGTATAGAAAATTTCTGATTGCCCGCGTATCAAGCGTCATACATGGTCAGAGTATTATAATATTCCCCATGTGTATCTAGTGGATTTATCCACGAGACGCGGCATTTCGGTGTCTCCTGATCGTGTGCTATACACGTGGAATCCTATAGGATCAGCCGTTAATTAGCCAGTGACAAAAAATTTCTTTGATCTGTTTATACTAACCGATTAAAAAATTATGTATTTTCAATGCAAGCCGTAGTTATTTTTGACTTTTAGGCAGTAATCCAGACCATTGATCTGTCGGGTCCCACTGTGGATGGACGTTGTGCCAAAAATCTCCTTCGATGAGAAGATAGAAACCTATCAATTTTCCATCAGCAAATTGGCCATCGATAAGAGAAGTACCGTAAATGTCGACATCAAATGAGAAAGAGCTCAGGATATGTGGCTACAATCTAAAGTAGGCCTAGAAGAGCACCGATCTTCATCACTGAACCATGGCCCACCAGTGATGGGGCCTCCATCCTACTGCACACGTTGCATGTACCTCAAATTACCAAACCGTAAATACCCACTTTAGTCTGATCAAATCCAGAAATTATAGATTGATAAGATAATCTTTCACCCTGATCAATGACATATGTTTATTTAACGGTCCAATGGATGTCCAAAAATATCCTAGCTAGAATTATATTTTATCCGTAATGTTTGGTTTATGATCCATCTACACTGGGTCCCACTATTTTGCGGTTTGGATCTGAGCTACATGCCACGTGTAAAGTAGTCACATGCCGCGGTGTAACGCATTAACATCCACACTTCCCCGCAATTCATCAAGTCGTATGGTACTCGGGCTGCGTATGACGCTTGATACGCAGGCACTCAGAAATTGAACACATGGTATACATCAACTTAATTTAAACCTAAGACTTTTTGAAACCTACTGCCGCTAAGATACCATCTCTAGATCCGATTAGTTTTATGATCCTAGCCTCCGATTCGTGGACACTTGTTTCCTTAGCCAACTCTCATTTCTAACCGTCCAATAATATCCAACAATCCAATGGTCAGGAAATAAAAGAAAGCATAATTTTGGCCCAAGAATCATGATAAAACTAAACTGGGAACCATACTTTGGCAGTTTAACTCAACTTACTGGTACGCCACATATGCAATTTCTAATGGTCTGCGTATGATATATCACAGTCTACCAGAGTATCAAAGATTTTCCCGTAATAAACATGATAAGAGAAATTGACCAGTGTGAACTCTACCTTTTAACCAGCGTCTTTTCCGGGACATCTCAAATTTACATTCTCCGTATAAACCCCTCACGTACGGACAGACTATTTAAGGATGAAAATACCAATGCTTTTCAAAGTAATAAGCCTTGAAAAGCAGGGTATTTTCGTCCTCAATTAGACTGTCCGTACGTGAAAGGTTCGGACTGAGACAGTAAGTTTGGAAGCGTTTGGAAAAGACGCTGGGTAAAAGCTGGCATTAACAGTAGTCAATTTCTCACATGATAAGGTATTGGATACAGGCAAGGTACCAGAGCTTATGGTACCGTACCATAATTCCCTCCAAATTGCAACGTTTTTATAAAATCAGTACCATGGAAACGGTAGGCCGTACAATGGAGATCAGATATCATGAAAATCATTTAGGTAAGATTATTAATGGGCCACACCGTTGGAATCAATGGAAAACCAACAGTTTGAAAGAACGAACATACAGGAGTTGCCCACCTGGTGTTCGAATCAGCCTTTTTTCTGCTACAACACTATATTCATGGTGGGTCCCACCTATTAGATGATGCTGATGTACTTGTTCCGGAAATATGATACCGTTTCAGAAATTGTGGCACCGTTGCTGTAGCTTATCCGCTCTCCCAGGAGATCTTCAAAGATGTCTTTTCTGTACCTCAGTTACCGTTGGTCTTCGTCTACGGTTCCGTAGACTAGAGGTTCGCTCTCTGGTTGACTAACCCTGAAAACTTTACGAGTAGATTTAAAAAGAAAAACGTTCATCTTCCACATATGGCCAACATGCGATGTCTATACCACATCTGAGCCGTCAAAAAAGTTGGCAACCCACTTCTAGACTATCACCCACAAAAACCGTCTGATTTACTTATTAGGTGGGCCATGTTTGGACTATGAGTCAATCCACCGGCCAGATTTATCACCTAATGTTTTCCAAGATAGGGCCAGCCTTTTGAACGGCTCAGATGCCATTAAAACATGACACGCGATCCAAAACTGCAAACTGGACAGTAACTTCTAGGGTCCATCGGAGTGTACTTGACTACGGTCGCTCGCGAGTCGCGTTCTCATTTAAAAGCGGGATTGCTTGCGATCCCGGGCACACAAATAAATTCCTATGCGCGGAGCTGTAAGGGGCCACAGAGATGTCTGTGAGAAATAAACTCCGTCCATCTGCTTTGAAAGACAACAATAGGACATAAATCTTAAAATCAATCAGATCCAAATCTCAGGTGGGCCATATCACACGAAACAGTGGTTATTGAATGCCTGGGGTGACAGAAATTTTGTATCAGGATGATATTTTTTCCTACAGTTTATCTGAGTGGTAAAAACCCTATGAACGGTTTGGATGGCATATAAACATCATGCTAAGCTCCAAGAAGGTTTCAACGGCGTTGGACATTTCCGTTCCCACTGTTTCGTTGGCAGTATGGTCCATCTGAGTTTTGGGTCTGATTGATTTTTATATTCTGCCTATTGTGGTCTTTAAAAACAGATGGACGGAGTGGATTTGTTAAGAACATCTCTGTGGGCCCCACAAAACCCGAGTACAGGTATATCTATGTAAAATCCGCTTTTACGCGGCGGATGTACGAGTGGTATAGGAATGAAAAGGCGCGTGAGTCGAAAGTGAGTAAAACCATAGGTACGCTGGCTCCATTTCGAACTTCCTACTTCTCCAATAATTCATTTTTGTCAGTGGAGAGATACAGTGCTTTCCCATCGGATGTTCCAAGATTTCAACAGATGGGGCCCACATTGTGTATGTCTCGCATCCAAAACCCATCTCTTACTTTACATCCAGGAACTGAAAATAATCACCGTCCACATCTCCTTCAGCCCACATCACATGAAAAAAAGTAGGATGGAACGTCCACTACTGATCATCACCGAGGCCCACCTGATTTCCAGAACAGATTGATTTTCTCCCTGACCCTTCATCCATGGCAGATGAAGCTTATGAACGGCTCGGATTTTCTATAAAAAAAATACGTTGGCCCCCATGTAAATAAAAGTGTGTGTGTCCCCTCTCAACTTGTCCACTGTGCTGTGGCCCTCCTTGGATGATTTTTATTCTCTGTTATCACATGAGCATACGTAATCAATACATGACGTGGGCCCCACTTCTTCTGGGTCCCACCTAAAAAACGAAGTAACAGTTTGGTCGGTGGAGCCGCGGCCTGGGATTGGAGTCAGTCAGCCAGGGCCGCCGGATTCTATTTCCTTACCACCATAAAATAATAATGCTGTGGTGGGGGCCACCACCACTACCTTGTCTCATCCTCCTTTCTTTCTCTTTATATATGACTCATCCCAAGCTTACCACCTCCACACAAAACAAGAAAAATCTTATTTACACAAACCCCAATTCAAGCAGTTTCCCTCCTGCTAGGACGCTCTCTTAGGATCCCTATTACTTCCCTTTCTTCTTCTCCCTTTGCTTCTTCTTCTTGTCTCCTGTTTCAGTTAGGAAACCATCAAAATCAGTATAAAAAATGAAGAGCTGCAATGTTTCTTCCAAACTAGAAAGAAAGACTGTGGAGAGAAACAGGAGAATGCACATGAAGAGCTTATGTTTCAAGCTGGCCTCTCTCATCCCACCTCACTACTCTAAGGTATGTGAATTTTGTTTAAAAGGTTAAGTGGGCTTGGTTGGATAGGAGCCATCGTTGATCTGGAAGTGGGGATCTTGAACTTCGATGGCCGATCCGGACCGTCCAAACACTAGATCTTGTTCCTAGATGGCCCATAGTTGAAAATTGGCACCAAATGGATAGTCCTAGCCATTGATTGTTTCCCATCAAATGTTGATCACTGACCATTTTTCACTTCTTACGGCTAGGATTGCTGTTGGGTATGATTTTTACTTTTTATTTTTTAACCTAGATGGATGGCCTAGATCGGCTGCTGTGTTCGTCCAATTCCCTGAACTACATAACAACATTAATCGGTCCATATGAACGGATCGATGTTTAGAATTGGTACACATGTTTAAATGGACACAACGACTATAACTCTAATTGTGGAGTAGATGAACACATAATTATAATTTTGTTGAATTAATATGTAATTAAATTTAAAAAAATTGTTTTGTGATCCATCAGGAGGCACTATCACAACAAGATCAGCTGGACCAAGCGGCCGTTTACATTAAGCAATTGCGAGAGAAGATCGACGAACTGAAGGAGAAGAGGGATTTAGCGACGAGCATTGAAGGGATTAACAAAGATATTAGTGGGGCGATGATGGTTTTAGGCCTAAGATTACCTGTGGTTGAAGTGAGGGACTTGGGTTCTTCTCTTGAAGTGGTCTTGATTAGTGGATTGAATAAGAATTTCATGCTTTGTGATGTGATTAGTGTTATTGAGGAAGAAGGAGCTGAAGTTGTCAATGCTAGCTTCTCTTTTGTGGCTGATAAGGTCTTCCACATCATCCATTCTCAGGTAAATCACAATCTTTAAATAATAGTTTGCGGCCCGCCATGTAGATGGACTGGCCCAATAATCAGCATCGTCCATACTGTTATGATGAAATTAATGGACAACCATGTTTAGTGCAGAGATGTGGCCCACCTGGTAAGCAGGCCTAGCTGATTTATGTGGTAGACCCCACATGAATTTTATATGATATTGAATGGAGTTTTTCTTTTGATTTTTGCAGGTTACTAGCTCTAGAGTGGGGTTTGAGAGCTCAAGGGTGTATGAGAGACTGAGGGAGTTGGTGCGCTGAGATGTATGTGGGTTCTTTGTACAACTAGTGTATGGTGACGTGGAAACGTTTGATGACGAAAAGAAAAGAATTTTTCTTTAGTGAATGGTCGTTGGCAGGAATTCAATGGAAAATCAAGTGTTTCTGGCTTCTGCCAGTACCAGACTGTGGCCCACAAAACAAATTAATTGTAGTTAGTAGTATGAGTTATTTGATACTCTGGCCTTGCATGAGGCTTGATATGCAGGCAACTAGAAATGTACAACGGGGTCATTCCCGGGAATTCAATGGAAAATCAAATGTTTCTGGGTTTGTGCAAGTATGATTATGTGACCTACAAAGGTAAAACTAATTGTTATTTGATACTCTTGAATGATGCTTGATATGCAGCACCAATTTCCAGGAATTCAATGGAAAATCAGTTGTTTCTGGCTTTGAGGTATTTGATACTCTGGTGACACATGATGCTTGATACACAGGCACATCGAAATGGTACACGTGGCATAAAATAGCACAATATCCTAACCTCTGATAAGTGTAAGCTTGTTTGTTGGAAAAAGACCGTTGGATATTTTCAAATCTAACCGTCCAATAAATAACCATCAATTAATAGTTATATAATTAATGTGTGGTATTTAGTTCATGATACGTCTAAACTGTTACACATTTTTTTGGACGGTTCAGTTTGAATTGTATGCCAGATATGCAATTTCTAAGTAATTTCTAAGTGCCTGGGTCTGATCATCCATCACACTCTTACAAAGTATCAAAGATTTCTTCTATTAGTGTTCAGCCATGCATCAGGTGGGCCACAAAATTCATGTTGTCTCACTAATCAGGACACATGCGTATGTTTTAACGACCGTTGGTCTTTTCTTTTAATATGCATGACTGGCTCACTTGACGATTTGACCAGGTTGATTTTGGGCAGCTTAGCTAAATGGTTAGGTCCACCTGATGCACTGGCTCGAATATTGGGGCGCGTGGCTGCATGCAGCGATGTCCTTGGGTTATACCATGGCTCATAAATTAACTTAAATGCATCAAGGCCGGGGCCTACTCCAAGAAAAAGCCAAGTTAGCTTTTACAGGAACGAGCTAAAGAAGGGGGTGGATTAGGTGTTAACCGAATAACATTATAGTGGGTGTCACCCTTACCGTGGGGCCCACCTTGATGATATGTTGTATATCCACGCCGTCCATCCGTTTTTCCAGGTCATTTAAGAAGGGGAACTAAAATTTAAGTAGATACAATTCTCAGGTGGACCACACAACAGGAAACAGTGGTGATTGAACAACCACGGTAAGAAGATCTTTAACGTTTATTTTCCATCCCAGCCGTTGATAAGGTTAACCAGAGCTGGATGAAAGGGAAAAAAAAATTAAAAAAAATTCAAAGATCAGCTTGATCTAAAACTTTTGTAGCCTAGAAAAAAAAACTTTTAATTGTCATTGGCCACCTTTTCCAGTTGTGTGGTCCACCAGAGATTTATATCTGCTTAAAATTTAGGATAACGTCCTAAAATGAGCTGAAAAATTGGATGGGCGGCCTGGATATATAAGAAGATCATTAAGACGAGGGTTAAAAAATCATTTGGAGAGATGATGATTTACTGCTAGCTTGCACATGTAAACCGCCATGCCTTCTTAGTGGGATTTAATCACCTATGGTTTCTCGATCCCTTGACCAGGTGTTGAAACTCCTGAGCAAGAGAAAGGACCCACCATGCCTACAATGACAAATCAGGCTCACTAAATGTTCATGTATGGCAAAGGTAGGACTAAATTTGAGCCGTAGGTCCAAATTCTGATAGAGGACACATCCTGTCATCTGTCATGGGACAAAAATTAATTGGAACGGGTTTTAGGTGTCGCCCATGTTGGGTCCTTACTCTTGCTCGGGTGGTAGACTCTCGGGAGTTTCAACACCCGATCAAGGGTTCGAGTACCCATGGGTGGTGAAATTCCCGGTCAAGGGTTTGAGTTTCAACACCCGGTCAAGGGTTTGAGTACCCATGGTGGTGAAATTCCCGGTCAAGGGTTTGAGTTTCAACACCCGGTCAAGGGTTCGAGTACCCATGGGTGGTGAAATTCCACTTGCGAGTGTGTGTGGGGGTGTGTGCGCGTGTGTAAAAAAAAAAGAGAAATAGGTGTCGCCCAAAGTTGGACGATTGTTGGCCGGTAATTGTCAGTAAGCCCACCCACATCTGTCAAAGTAGGGTTCAACCCTCCGTTGCCCACTACCTCTCTTATTTAAGGAGGTGTTCTACTTATGCCTCCTCAAGTTACCTCTCTTATTTAAGGGGGTGTTCTACTTATGCCTCCTCAAGTTAATATCATTGGTTGGGGCACCCACTATGATGGGAGTGTGCCCGCGTGTGTGAATGCTTGTGTAAAATAAACCCTTTGATGTAAACTGTCCATCATGCGGGGCCCACCTTGATGTGAGTCATCCATCATCAGGGTCACCATCAAAATAAATAAATTGTTCATCATGTGGGGCCCACCTTCATTGTCTACCACCCATCTTGTGGAGCCCATCTTTGATGTGGATTGCCCATCGTGTGAGCCCCACCTTTAATGTAGGTCATCAATCATGTGGGGCCAACTTTGGATGTTGGTCATTTATTATTACGGGCCGACCTTTGATGCAGATTGTCCATTATGTGGGGCCCACCTTGATGTAGTCCATCCATCATGTGGGGTCCACCTTTTAAAGTTATTGCCTGTCACATGGGGCCACCTTAAATATCCACCTCCCCTCGCGTGGAGCTCACCTTTGATATGATTTGCCCATTGTGTGGGCCCCACCTTCAATATGGGTCATCTATCATGTGGGGCTCACTTTGGAAGTGGGCCATTCATTGTTAGGGGCCTACTTTGATGTGGGTCATCCATTTTGATGTGGATCTGTCTATTGTGTGGGCCCCACTTTTAATGTGGACTGCCCATCATGTGGGGCTTCCTTTGATATGGACCATCCATCACATGAAGAGATATGTAGAAAAGTTAAAAGTTGAAAAAGCAAGGGGAAAAAGAACTTACGAGGATGAGTAACTTATATCATATAAGTTACTTTTATAATAATGCTTACCAAACTAACTTAAATAAAAAAAGGTAACTTATTAACTTCAAATAAGTTAAAAAGTTATTTATTGGGTATCCAAACAGGCCCTTAGAGAGAGAGAGAGAGAGAGAGAGAGAGAGAGAGAGAGAGAGAGGATGCGTCATACGGTAGGAGAAAAGGAGAGAAGAGAGATAAGGGATAGAGAAGGGAGGAGAGAGAGAGAGAGAGAGAGAGGAGAAAGTGGATGTGTCGTGCAGTGGGAGGAAAGTAAAAAAGAGAAGGGGATAGAGAAGTGAGGAGAGAGAAAGAGAGGAGAAAGTGGATGTGTTGTGCAGCAGGAGCAAAGCAGAGAGAGGAGGGGATAGAGAAGGGATGAGAGAGAATGAGAGGGGAGAGGAGAAAAAGAGAGAAGAAAAGGGGAAGAGAGGATTGAGTGTCGTGTTCGCTTGTGCAATAGAAGAGAGAGAATAGGAAAAAGGAGTAGGCCCTTTCACATACTTGATCAAAATCATATTCATCAACAACCATTATTGTCGTCAAATCGAGAGAATGAATTGGATTCTTCTCATTGTATGGTTGGCTTGAGTGGGATTTCATTTCCATGTTTCAGTTCTCTGATTCACTTGTCATATAATTGTATCACTCAATTCGTAATAATATGAAATACAACGTGCCACGTTATTCGTATATACTCAACAATGATATGAGAGTGGTAATCCATGCGATTTTCATGAGAGAATATTAAAATGGATTTTGATGTGATTTTTTACAAGTCTCACAATACGAGAATATGTAACGGATGATGCATTTATTTATAATTTATGTGATATGCATGTATCACCATGCAACACTTGCCCACAGCAACGTAATACTTGTACGTTGTAAGACATATCAATTTACTATGCGCTATAAGAGCATTTACATATGGCCTATAATTTTAATAATTTATTATGGATAAAATATGGCTACATTCATACAACATTATCAAGTTTTATAAGATGATAATTAATAATTTTTTTCTTAAAATTGTAAGTATGTAAATAATTTATTTTTGAAAAACTTATAAAAATATTTGTAAACCATTTATAATTCTTGCAAGCCCCGAACCACTGACCCTAGCCGTCCGTTTAATTTATCAAAGCTGTCAAATCCAGAGTTTCCCCACAATTTTTTGTTGCACCCAAATCGAACACCACAAAATTCATTGATTTCTAACTTTTATACATGTCTCTTAAAACCGTGATCAGAGATCAACTTAGGTCGTTGATTCATGATCCGTAGTATCTCTGAATCCATATAGGATTCCAACTAAGTTGCAAACACCACGTCTTCTCCGATTTTCTTAGAACCACGCCAAATAAGTTGTTGCAATTTTTTCCTTTTAAATGAATTTTAGAGCCTGGTATATCCGTATCAAAGTAGGTTATAGTATTAGTTAGAGCCTATGGTTATGATAAACACTTAATGAAGTTGGAATTAGGACATACCCTGCAGATTGAAGATGTGACATGAATCATGTTTATGATAACTACTTAAGGATAGAATTTAATTATACTCTTTAGCGTGGTAAAAAATGTACAAGTCTTAGATGAAAATAATACTTAGGGTTCCTGAAACTATAGTAGGTATTTTAGAACCTACTAGTGATGATCTACGTTTCCTTTTTTTCCATGGCAAAAGAGAGAGAAATAAAGGGAGGAAACTGTTTCATTTTTCCATGGCCTACCAGAGTTTTGGATCAGAGTGAAAGTCGGGCCTTGGGGGTTTCATAGGGTGTTGCATCACATGGACGGTTCATATTTTGGGCCTACATCACGTGTGATGAGTTCTGAAAAAGTTCTCACGAGTTCTCATGAGAACCGGTAGCGCTGGTCATTCCTCTCTCTCTCTCTCTCTCTCTCTCTCTCTCTCTCTCTCTCTCTTTCTTTGCACACACATATCCTAATGCTCTGCTAAGCACTTTTCTCATGAGTTCTCTTGAAAACTTTTTAAGAATTCATCACACGTGATGTGAGCCCAAAATTTGAACGGTCCATGTGATGCAGCACCCTATGAAACCTTCAGGGCCCAATTTTTACCTTGATCAAAACTTTGGTGGAACATAACAAAAATTAAAAAAAAACAGTTTCCTCCCTTGATTTGCATCTCTCTTTGCTATGGCCCATCAGAGTTTCTGATCAGAGTGAAAATTGGTCTGAGGGGTTTCATATAGGGTGCCATATCACATGGGCCATTCGGATTTTGGGCCCATGACATGTGTGCAATGGTGTGCAGGTGAGCATGCACACATGTGTGTGTGTGTGTATAATGAGACTAACCTTAATTAGATTAAATGTAGCAAAGTGGGTTAGTGGTTTAAGGGGCCCTAATTTGATGTTTATGTGAAATACCATTAGGTGACCATTAGGTGCACCACCCATGTTAGCCCATAGAACAAAATTCTGCCTGATTGTGATTCAAGTAGGCCACACAATCGAAAACAATGTATAGGATAACGCTGACCCTCCAAATTATTTTCTTTATGTGGCCCACCTAAATCATGGATGGTCTTGATTTTTAGGCCTCCTGCCTAGCTAAACTTTATTGTGTCATCATAGTGGACCATGAAAAAAATAAGGGTTGATATATGTAATGTCCTAGATTTTCGCTATTTTAGATTTTTAAAAAACCCTTGATTTTTTTAAATTATAATTAGCTTACGTTATCACACTTACTAACCCTTAATGCTCCAGGTGAGCCTATATACCAGTGGTACTAATAAAGAACTGCACAAATTCGATTAATCAATCGTAGGAACGCATCCGTCCGATCACTTAAACATCGAATCTAGCTTATGAGTTCTTCGTCTATAGCCCAAACTTAGCTGACCTATCATTGATTAATTAAGACGATCGCAACTAAATAAAGACCTACGAAAAATCGAGACAACTAAGGGTCAGATCTTAATTAACAAACTAAATTGAACTGGTTACTCCTTTAGCATAAGCGCAAACAATTTTAAGTGATTATGATCGAATCACAATTTTTACTAATTACGAATAGACCACACTATGAACTTAGCTAATCTAAACCCTAATCGTCGCACACAAGAAATCTCCTACCGAATTCATTTAGAAATATCCCGATTTTCCAAACAAGCTCTACACTGCTTGTTAATGGATCACCAAACTCGAGACTACAGAAAGACGTTCGTCTTAGTGGGTTTGACGTCCATTACAGGATACCGAGCGGAGATAGTGTATCAAATCGCTCAACTTGGACTTGCAAGGTTAGTGCATGAGATGTGTGAATATTTCTGAAATTAATCAAGAACTTAAGTTAATTGTCTACGTCCGGTCTTTGCTCAAGTTGCGGCTTTTGGGCCATTAGATCACTACCAAATTTAGGACAATAACATTGAGTCATGTCCTATGTAAATCCATATAGTTGGGGGCTCGATCGATGGTAGGTGATTGTCGAATTAACTTTTGATCATACCTATTGATCGGTGCATCCAAATAGCAGGCTAATCGTGTCTATGCGTAGATTATCACTAGGGTCAACTATCATATGGTGGGTGTCAACCCCTATGCCCTGTAGTTGTTGTCAAAGGTTGGAAATACCCTCCCATAGGGCTAATATAGTAAAACCCAGCCCTTAGGGCAATTCACACCAAATCTAGTGCTATAAATAAGGATTTTAAGGGCATTCCTTACCCCATCTGATTTTGCCCTAGAAGAAGAAAAAGAAGAAGAAGAAGAAGAAGAAGAAGAGAGAGAGAGAGAGAGAGAGAGAGAGAGAGAGAGAGAGAGAGAGAGAGAGGTTAGGGTGTGAGGATTGGTGCACCTTCATCATCTCATACTCTCTATAGCTGCCTTGCCGTAACAAGAGCCGTCATTAGATTTTTCTCGGCAACGTTAGAGTTAAGTTTTGAATCCCACTTGTAATATAGGATTTCATTAGTTGTTTGCTCATAATCTCACAAGTTTGTATGCTTGTTTAGACCTTTTGATGATTTTTTCTAAAACCCTAACCTTAGGAGCGCTGTGAATCAGGTGAATCGTTATAAGGTACGGACCATTCTCCAGGTTTTATTTTATCAACCCTTGATAGTATTAGATAATGATTTTTGGTTGATCATAAGATGCCATATACTATTTGTGTTTGAATTGCTTTATTTTTGTAATCCTAATGTTACTTGTTGATGGTAGCCAACATGTTTGATGAAATGCTTCAATAAGATGAAACTTTTACGGTTAGAGGTCTTGTATATAAATTGATAAGTGATGTTGATATACATTGAATTGTATTGAATTGTATTGATTCGTACATATGTTTGGTTGATGCACCCTATTGTGATATTAAGTTGTTTCATGAGGGTCCTTACTCTTGCTTCGGTGGTAGACTCTTAAGAGGTTCAACACCGAGTCAAGGGTTCGAGTACCCATAGGTGGTGAAATTCCACTACGGTGTGAGTGTGTGGGGAATGTGTTTGTGTGTAAATTTTTTTAAAAAAAAAAAGTTATTTCATGATTATGTTTATGTATTTGATAATCTGATTTGTACATGTGTGGATTGAGCCATGCAAAATGTTAAGTAAGTAGATGACCCTCTTTGGATTGATTATCATGAACTTATACGGTCGACTGAGGTTGAACACATGTGACCAACAGTAGTTGGAGTTACATTGGAAGCTTTGCACCTAATGCTGGTTTGGTTTGGGGTCCCCCATTGTCAATGGGATCAGTTCAATGCATGACTCGATCATTTTTATGTTTGGTGGTTGTATAACATTTAAAGAAATCTAAGATACAACTATTATCATTGAATCAAGCCCATTCATAATTGTTAGTGCGCTATGATCTCCATAAAGACTCGTGAGCCAGAATAGTGGTATGAAACATTATGTCCAAGTTGTCCGCCTATGTTGAGGTGATTGCCTGCCACATAGGTAAAACATTGGGTGATGAGCCCGCCATGTTGGTAAAACATTAGGTGACGAGCCTCCCCGAGCACCGATGAATGTCGTTACAATATCATGTTGTTAATGATTTTGGTGGCGTATTTTCTCTACATATAGGGTGTGGGTGACAACCTTCACTATATATGTGAATGTTCTTAGGCAACAAGCCCTAATATTAATCTGACTGAGTTGTATGGACAATTGGGCGCTGAACCCAAATTTGGATCAAGGGACATTGGTGAGGGGTCGCTATATATGCCGCTACGAGCTATGTGAATCCGTTTGACAATAATTGATAGAATGAAGGTATCCGAGCTTCGTCAACTGTTGTTTAAATCGGAAATAATTACTTGCCTAATCATGCATATCATTGCATTAGTGAGTTGTGTTGCAGGCTAATCATTACACATATATTGACGTCCTCTCTAACAATAGCATTGATGTGGTTCTATGTTGGTATTGTTAATCCCAGACATTCATTATGTTAAAAATTAGTGGGTTGTGTTGCGAGCCAACCATTGCGCATATCATCATGCCATCTATGCATTTAAATAATTAAATTAGCAATTATTTTTTAGTAATGCTATCATTGCCTATATTTGATTGTGTTGAGAACATGCGTACTTTAGAAAATTGAACTATTGAGTTAGCTACTCACTCTCACTTGTGACAGTGTTTTAAAATATCAACTAGTCAATATTATTGATGTAGGTACCACCGAGACCAACACATTAGATGAGATATAGTGGACCCCGTTGATGGTACCCCATACTTCCAATTGACGGATGAGCAGGCTTGGGCGGAGTGCTTCGCCTCTCTCTTTTATTTTATTTTATTTATTTTTTATTTTTTTGTATTTTGAGAATCTGTATATTTGGAGTCTCCAGCTTGGTGGATTCTGTTAGTTGTTTTGTGAAATGCTTATTGTGCCTTGTATAGTCTCTATTCGGGCGAACACCACTATTGGGATTGTACTTTGACGGTTAGTTCTATATTTATGAATTTTTGTTATCTCTACTTCGCTTTTGGTCCGCAAAGTTGAATTGCACTATTCTGATTATTCGTATGTGGAATGCATGTGAATCTAAATAAGATTACATGTGCATGCATTTCATTTGGTTCACACTCAGGAAATTAGGATTGGAGTCGGTGTCGATTTTTGGAGTATGACAACATATCTCTCCCAACTGTTTCTTTTGATGTTGCCAACCTAAATCACATGTCAGCCTTCTTGTTGAGCCCAGGACCTAAAATGGGATGAAGCATATAATGGTAGGAGTGGATTCCATGTAAATATCATAGTGGGCCCCCTAAAAATCAAGGGTGGGTAGACTTCTTCCAACTGTTTCCCTTGATATGCCCCACTTGAATCTTATACCGGCCTGATTTTTTGGGCTTGGGCGTAAGACAGACTGACACATAATCTAGTCAGAATGGATTTCATGTAGACATTATAGTGGGGCCCACCTGAGCCATATATAAATCATTAATTACTAGTAAAATTAACTAGACTTAACCCAACTTGATTTTAACAAAGTTCAAAATGGTGGGCCTAACCCAAACCCAATTAGACCTGATTTTTTAACCAGGTCCCTGATGGCAAATCAGAACCCGACTCAATTTCCGAACATGCCAGAAAATTGAACCCATACCTTTTAACCAACCGGGTCCATCAAATACCTGGAAGGTCCACCTACCCATTGACAGTGCTATGATTTGTACGTTTATTACTACCAGCCGTTGCTTTTTGTCTCCAAGTCCTTGAGAGATGGATTCGAGAATGTCGTTGGGCCAAATCATTTGAAAACGCCCTTTCCAGTGGGATCATTGTGGAGGTATAACAGGAAATAGGATTCGGTACTAAAGTAACTCAGTATGCTTAAGCGTACTGAGTAAACTTCGTGGAGCCTGCCATGGATGTATCTGTCTTATCCACTCCGTGCATCCATTTTTCCATATCATTTTAGGGCATGATCCCAAAATTGAATCATATCCAAAGCTCAAGTGGACCATACAGCAGGAAACAGTGGGAGTAATAAAATCCACCATTGAAACCTTCCTAGGGCCTACACTGATGTTTGTTTGTCACCCAACCGATTCATAAGGTCACACATACATGGATGAAGGAAAAACACCAACATCACCAGCTTGATCCAAAACTTCTAAACTTCCATCTCTCCATGAATTTTTAAACTGTAAGCATTCAATTTTCAAATTTTTTTTTTTCCTGTGGTGTGGCCCATGTGAGCTTTGGATGTCCTTAAACTTTGGGTTCATGTTCTAAATTGAGTTGGTAAAATGGATGGACGGCATGGATAAAGGACGTAGATCATGGTGGCACTAATAGAGCTTTCTGAATACATAATCTATACAAAAGTCTTTCTTATCACTTAATGGTATTCTGATAGTGTTGATTACATTGAGACTTTTTTTTCTACAGTATACCAAAACAAGCATTCTCCACAGTATTTTAGCTATAAATGATGATTATTTATTTATTTAAAGCTTTAGTGTAAAAACCAGCCTTTTTCTATAAAAATAAAAGGAAGAGTTATTCAACCTACTTTTTCGTGATGAGCCATAACTTGGTATCTAGTTTGTGGATGTATGCTCAAGGTACTTTACAAACTTTAATAACTTGGTTTGAGAAATTTAATGTGAAACAACCATTTTCATTGACTTAGCTTGGAGGGTACGTAGACGTGGATTGCATGGTATGGTGACACTGCCACCACCGCTAAACCCTGTGGTAGCAGGACTTTGTGGGGCTGACCATGTAGCGTGTGTTTTATCTATGCCGTCCATTCATTTTCTGAGCTCATTCTAGGCCATGAGCCCAAAATCAAAGCATATCCAAAGCTTAAGTAGGCCATAACATTAGAAATAGTGAGAGAGATGATATCCATCATTGAAACTTCCCAGACCCGACAGTGATGTTTATTTGTCCCACAACCTATTTATAAGACCGTGCAATCTTAGTGAAGGCAAAATACAAATATCAGCTTGATCCAAAACTTTCGTGGCCTCAGAGAAGTTTTCAACAATAAGCATTCCATCTCTATCATTTCATAAGGTGTGGTCCACTTGAGCTCTGGACATGTCTCAAAAATGTTTAGCGTGGGTAAAATACATACATCAGGCGCTACAGAGTCCTTACACTTAAAGTAGTCAGCAGTCAATACGCGTCCTAGAAGGCTAGCATGTCTTTGCTATATGTTCTTTCCTCTCTTTCAAAACAAAGGCTTCTTTACCACATGTATTCATACCCATTATATGACTATTATAAGGAGGGATGACAATTAGCACTACTCCAACCATCACCCTCATTGGTTATTGATGAAGAATCTAAGCCATTCATTTTTTATTTTTTTATTTTTCTGTGGTGGTCCACTACAATGAATATATAACTTAGCTGCAAAGGATTCATATTTTCAGCTCATGGACAATCTTTCCGTTTTGATGTTAAGCTAGCTAAAGTCACAAATAGCCTATTTGGGATCGACACGTTATTCAAAAGTGGAGATGGTTTCATCATTAAACGGGCAGAAAGTAATATTGCTGGGCCAAACGAGGCAGAGTATTGTGCAATAGCTCATGTTCTTAAATGACTTGACTCAGAATGCACTTTTTCTAGCATTTAGTTGCTTCCTCGATTCCACTCCACTCAAACATCTAAGAGGCGACTCGAGAGCATGTGTTAAGGTGGGCCACGTGAATTGCAAGATGGGCTATGTCTTTGTGATAAAAATGGACGGTTGGAGAAAATAGGTATTTGTTTGATGCATACGTGTGGCTCACTTCATGAGTGGATAGTGTTGGTTTTTGTATAGTTGTATACTCTCTATGGAACCTGCATGATGAGTGGCTTGGATGACTCACGCATGTGTGGTATTGGCACGTGTGACACGGGTCAACTCTCCTAAATGTCTCCTCGCGTGAGTCGCATCAGCATTTCTTATTGTGATAAGAAGAGAGGAATCTAACAATCACGAGTCTTTTACGTCAACGCACTGCGAACACCAGCGTTGTGGTGGTTTTGCCTTCCAGACTTGCTACATGGAAGGTCGGGAGGCTCATCCAGACCGTCCATCTAATAGATCATACCTGTGAACTTCCTGGGGTTGAAATTCACACCGTACGGGCCATCCTAGCCATACAAAAGGTGGCCTTGAAATGGATGGTGATAAATGAAACTCGCTAGGATCGTCCGTAGAATGCCATGGATAAGACCCGCTAGGTGGGAAGTCTTGGTTCACGCACCCAGATAGTGTCGGATCCACGAATGCCTGTCGGGTCTCATTGGGGCATCTGCAGTTATTGTTGACTTATTTGCATTTCATCATGAATTCGTAATCTTGCATACGTGTGCATTATCCCAAGTAGATGGCGAATAGATGTGTGGAGAGGGAATCTCTGCCCTCCGTTGGGTTTTGTCCATATTTCATCAACGGACGGTAAGACGGTAAATCATGAGAGTGGGCATCTGAATCTGACCCCTCCACGCATGTGCTAATGTAGTGTGGGCCACACGTGTATGTTAATTGTGGGCGGTGGGTTTCTCGTACGTGTGTCTCACTTGATGACTGTACATGGCACATAGAGTTTTTGGTCCACAAGGTAAACGGCCTGGATCTCACACTCATGATGGAGGAACAAGACTCAGATGGCTACTCGCATGAGTAGCCATGGCATTTGTCTTCATTAAGATTTTCATGCTATTTGGCATGCTTGTGTAAGATCCAAGCCGTTCATCATCTGGGCCCACTTGTTATGTGTCATGGGGCTTGTCCATTAATCGTGTGGAATGAGTAAATGTGGACCACCGTCCTATTACTGAGAGATTTGTGAGATCTACATGAGTGTGGCCCTGCCCATTTTGTCATGCACACGTATGATCTAACCTTCTGTCACGTGACCCACGCTGTTTAGATCCTCTGGCCTAAATATCAGGCCATTTCACACCGCGTGTGGGCCACAATAAACGAAGCAAAATGAATAGCTAAAAAAAAGAAGGATTATTTTAAAGCTGACATTATGGCCTACTTAAGGTTGAAACTGCTTGTGTTTTGAGACAGATCTCAGATCTCGCATGCATGTTGCCTATTGGCAAGTGTGAATGGTAAGGCGCCACCCACATATGGTCTTTTTGCTTTCCCAGCCTGCATGCCTGGTGTATATTATATTAAGGTGTTTGGATGCTCGATCCAGCTGAATTGTGATAAGTATGGGCAACAGCCAGCCCTAGACACAAACCAATCCAGCTTGAAAGCTTGGCTTCAATTGGTTGGAAAAAGCTCAGCTTAGATTGGTTCCAATCAAACCAAGCAGTGGAGTCAAGTTGGTTTTTAAAAAAATTTGAAAAAAGAAAAAGAAAAAAAGAAGCTCAAAGCAGGACTGTAACAGCTCGGTTTAAAAAATTTTGAAAAAAGAAAAAGAAAAAAAAAAGCTCAAAGCAGGACTGTAACAGCTCGGTTCAGCTCGAAGCACAGCTTATTCAATTCGGTTTGATTCGGCTTGTAGATTATATCCTCGTAATTTTATCTTTATATATATATATATATATATATATATATATATATATATATATATATATATATATATTGTTTATTTAACAAAAAAAAAAAAATGCTATTTGGTATACTTGTGCAAGATTCAAGCCATTCATCATCTGGGTCCACTTGTTATGTGTCATGGGGCTTGTCCATTAATCATGTGGAATGACTTAAATGTGGACCACTAAATCTACATGCATGTGGCCCTGCCCATTTAGTCATGCACACGTATGATCTAACCTTCTTTCACGTGACCCACGCTATTTAGATCCTCTAGCTTAAATATTAGGCCATTTCACACCTTGTGTGGGTGACAACAAACGAAGCAAATGGACAGCTTAAAAAAGAAGAAGATTATTTTAAACCTCATCTTACTCCGTACATTACGGCTTACTTAAGGCTTGAAACTGCTTGTGTTTTGATGCAAATCTCTAATCTCACACACATGTTTCCTATTGGCATGTGTGAATGGCAAGGCGCCACCCACATATGGTCTTTTTGTTTTCTCAGTCTATATGCATGGTGTATATTATATTAAGGTGTTTGGATGCTTGATCCAACTGAATTGTGATAAGTATGGGCAACAACCAGACCTAGACACAAACCAATCCAGCTTGAAAGCTTGGCTTCAATTGGTTGGAAAAAGCTCGGCTTAGATTTGTTTGAACCAAACCAAGCATTTGAGTCAAGTTCGGTTTTTTTTTTTTTTTTTTAAAGCTCAAAACAAGCTCAAAGTAGGATTGTACCGGCTCGGTTCAGCTCGAAGCTCGACTAATTCAACCCGGTTTCATTCGGCTTGTAGATTGTATCCTCGTAGTTTTATCTTTATATATTAAAAAAATAAAATCCTATATGCATATTGCTTATTTAATTTTAAAAAAAATGCTATTTGGCATACTTGTGTAAAATCCAAGCCATTCATCATCTAGGTCCACTTGTTATGTGTCATGGGGCTTGTCCATTAATCATGTAGAATGAGTTAAATGTGGACCACCGTCCTGTTATGGAGAGATTTGCTAAATCTACATGCTTGCTAAATTTAGATACATGTGGCCCTGGCTATTTAGTCATGCACACGTGCACATGTATAATCTAACCTTCTCTCACGTTACCCACACTATTTAGATCCGCTAGCCTAAATATCAGGCCATTTCACACCTCGTGTGGGCCATAATAAATGAAGCAAATGGACAACTTTAAAAAATAAGATTATTTTAAACCTCATCTTACTCTGTACATTACGGCCTGCTTAAGGGTTAAAAGTGCTTGTGTTTTGAGGCAAATCTCAGATATTGCACGCATGTTTCCCATTGGCACGTGCGAATGGAAGGGTCCACCTGCATATGGTCTTTTTCCTTTCTTAGCCTGCATGCCTGGTGTATATTATATTAAGGTGCTTGGATGCTTGATCCAACTGAATTGTGATAAGTATAGGCAACCACTAGACCTAGACACAAACCAATCCAGCTTGAAAGCTTGGCTTCAATTGGTTCGAAAAAGCTTAGCTAAGATTGGTTCGAACCAAACCAAGCATGAGAGCCAAGTTCGTTTTTAAAAAATAATAATAAAAAAAAGCTCAAAGCAGAATTGTACTGGCTCGGCTCAGCTCGAAGTTCAGCTTACTCAACTCGGTTTTATTCAGCTTGTATCCTTGTAGTAGTTTATGTTTATATATATATATATATATATATATATATATATATATATATATATATATATATATATATTGTTTATTTAACAAAAAAAAAATGTTATTTGGTATACTTGTGTAAGATCCAAGCCATTCATCTTCTGAGCCCACTTGTTATGTGTCATGGGGCTTGTCCATTAATCATGTGGAATGAGTTAAATGTGGACGACCGTCCTGTTACTGAGAGATATGCTAAATTTACATGCGTGTGACCCTGCCCATTTAGTCATGGGCACATGATCTAACCTTCTTTCACGTGACCCACGCTATTTAAATCATCTAGCCTAAATATCAGGCCATTTCACACCTCGTGTGGGCCACAACAAATGAAGCGAATGGACAGCTTAAAAAAGAAAAAAGATATTTTAAACCTCATCTTACTCTGTACATTATGGCCTACTAAAGGGTTGAAACTGCCTGTGTTTCGAGGCAAATCTCAGATCTTGCACGCATGTTTCCTACTGGCAAGTGTGAATGGCAAGGCGCATATGGTGTTTTAGCTTTCTTAACCTGCATGTGAGGTGTATATTATATTAGGGTGTTTGGATGCTTGATCCAACTGAATTGTGATAAAGTATGGACAATAGCCAGATCTAGACACAAATCAATCCAGCTTGAAAGCTTGGATTCAATTGGTTCCAAAAGGCTCGGCTTAGATTGGTTTGAGCCAAACCAAGCATTGGAGTCAAGTTCGTGTTACAAAATAATAATAAAAAAACAAGCTCAAAGCAGGACTGTACCGGCTCGGTTTAGCTTGAAGCTCGGCTTATTCAACGGTTTCATTCGGCTTGTAGATTGTATCCTCGTAGTTATATATATATATATATATATATATAGTATTTAACCAAAAAACAAAAAAAAACAAAAGAAAAGAAAAGACATTATTGGGCATACTTGTGTAAGATCCAAGCCGTTCATCATCTGGGTCCACTTGTTATGTGTCATGGGGCTTGTCCATTAATCATGTGGAATGAGTTAAATGTGGACCACCGTCCTGTTACGGAGAGATTTGCTAAATCTACATGCGTGTGGCCCTGCCCATTTAGTCATGCATGGATATGATCTAACCTTCTTTCACGTGACCCATGCTATTGAGATCCTCTAGTCCATATATCAGGCAATTTCACACCTTGTGTGGGCCACAACAAACGAAGCAAATGCACAGTTAAAAAAAAAGAAAGATTATTTTAAACCTCATCTTACTCCGTACATTACGGCCCACTTAAGGGTTGAAACTGCTTGTGCTTGTGTTTTGAGGCAAATCTCAGATATCACACACATGTTTCCTATTGGCAAGTGTGAATGGCAAGGCGCCACCCGCATATGATCTTTTTGCTTTCTCAGCCTACATACGTGGTGCATATTATATTAAGGTGTTTGAGTGCTTGGTCCAACTGAATTGTGATCATAAGTATGGGCAACAACCATACGTAGACACAAACCAATCCAGCTTGAAAGCTTGGCTTCAATTGGTTTGAAAATGCTCGGCTTAGATTGGTTTGAACCGAACCAAGCATTGGATCAAGTTTGTTTATATATATATATATATATATAAAGAAGCTCAAAGCAGGACAGTACCGGCTCGGTTCTGCTCGAAGCTCAGCTTATTCAACTCGGTTTGATTCGGCCTGTAGATTGTATACTCGTAGTTTTATCTTTATATATATATATATATATATAAAGGAAAAAAGAAAATAAAGAAAATAAAAAAAGAATTGACCCCTGTTTGAACTTGGCTTCGCTCAATTCAGATATTTGGACCAAACTCAAACTCATATAATCTAGACCAAATCATGCTCAAACGGTAGGGATATGCGTGAAGCTCAGCTCGCGTGAGGCTCGAATAAGAGTGTCATGTAAACATGCCAAACCAAACTTGAGTCAAACTTGACTAGGCTCGGCTTGTGAACAGCTCTAGCAACAGCAGCCAAATTAGGGTTGTCAATGGGTCGGGTCCTATAGTACCGTATCCGGGAAAGCCGGGTTTGTGCCTTGCTAGGTTGGGTCATATAGTACCCGTGCCCGGGGAAAACCATGTTTGGGTCTTGCTGGGTCGGGTCCTCTGGGCGACCCAGACCCAGATCCCATCAAGTTGTGGTACCATTAGGCCTTTGGATCTAGGGTTCCAGTCAGGTTCAGGACAAAGAAGAGCATTTGCATGATCCGGTCCACCCGATGGATGGATTAGATGGCATAAACAGGCTCGACTCAAACCAGAATCATCAATGCATGTTGAATATATACAACAACTATTAGAACTAACTGGACCCGACATTATCCGGGTCCAGAAGGTGAGACCTGAACTTGACCCGATTGGTCCAAAAGATGTGCCTGGACCCATTAATCGGTCAGGTCCATCTATATCCATAGGTCTGGGTAGCCATTGACAACCTTAATCAAATCTCTAATTACAATAGCATTTTTTTTTATTTTTTTATTTTTAAATAATTGGGCATTGAACTATGATTTATTGAATTTGTTTCGATTGAGCATCCAAACACACCCTTATCAGCAGCATCCTGATCTTATCTCCTGATCGAGACATCAAACTACTTTCATATACAGTGAACAGAAACCTACCCACCCTATTAATGTTGAGATGTGATATTGCTGTTTCTGTGGCTATGATGATTCCTAAAGGGGCACACTTTTAATATTAGTGGTCCACACCGGTAACGAAAGTCCTGCGCAGGTGGATACTATCACCTTACGATTTCAAGTTGGGCCCACCTCCCATCACCATCCAATTTTCATGGTTTGCTGAACATTGTGTGGATTTAGCAACTCGGACGAATAATAGGAAGGCACTCGTACTAGCAAATAAAGAATTTACCCCATTATCATAGATCAAGTTATTGATGATTTCTACAGTTTTTTTTTTTTTTTTGAGAAGATGCCGGGACGCGGGCCCCAAACAAGCAGCCCTAGATGGATGAGGCAGTTGGCATGTAGGATTGAATGGCATTGAATCTGTATTGTAAGATGGGCTGTGTTCTGAATGTTGAATGCTGATTTACTTAGTAAACGAATGATTAGAAAATCTACCTGGGACATTATCTTATGATTTTAGTTCTAGGCCCACTTGCCGATGGTCGATGAAGAATGATGCTGAGTGGATGTAATAGAAAAATGATGGTGTTTAATATTCAGCTTTAGGCTGGTTTACATACAGGGGACTGCAGGCAGCATTAATGCATAGGCAGCCAATGACTGATGTCTACCAATTAATAAATCTCACACCTTGTCTCATGAAAAAAACCTGTTAGCTTTCTGAAAGCATAGTATACTGAAATGACATCTCAATACCTTCGGAATGTAAGAAACTGTTTAAACAAGATAAGGAAGACGAGGAAATATTAATTACTAAGTCAAAGAATTTTTGGAATTTATGGTACAGATTCAAAATTTTAGTAGAAATTTTGGAATTTATGTTATGGATTGAAAAATCTACTATTCAGGGCTAGTTGCATGAATCTTGTTCTGCTGCTCTATTCTATAAAGGATCATGTGACACATGGATGAACGTGATGAGGTCGATCACTGTCTTCCTTAAGGGGATAACTATTCCGAATCCACGGAGCTTCTCTGGACTCCTCATGGAGACTTCTCGAATAGCAAGGAAAATAGAAAATAATTTCTATAAAAATCGTAATTTGATTGATAAATAAAATCAACGAGTTCACAACCATTTAAATAGGGATACTAAGCAATGAAAGAAGTTTCAGAATCAAACAACAACTAAAACTCTTAGAATTTGCAACTTACTATTTATAGATGTTAGTGATGTCTATTAGTGCGGAAGGTTTTCTGCCAAAAATAATAAGTGTCCTATTTGGCTTCACCATGCTGTTCTCCTAATTATTCTAAGCATTTTTCACATTGGGCGCAACTCCTAAAGCCCAATGGATGAAGAGTTATAATCAAACTAAAAGTTACTATTTATAATAAAAACGGAATTAAAATAGGGAAACGACCGTCGATCTAATGGTATTTCGCAAATTTGGCGTGGGCAACCCAGCGTAGCAGGTTGGGTGGCTAAAGCAGCTCGTCCTACCCCAAAATCATATACGGTACGTCGAATAACTCATTTCGGATTGCAAGATACGCCGGATTTAAGGTCTGATGGTCCGGATCAATTCTGTTGTCGACCGGGCCTTTTCTATCCATCTTGGCCATGAAATTGTCTACGACCCACTCTACATCATCATGTCTTCAATTAAATCACAGGTCATCAAGTCTTTTCCTGTTACACCCATGTCATTTTAGGCCTTCTCCTAATCCTTTTAAAGCCTCTAACTTGACCCAACTCACTCCTAACAGTAGAGTTCTTGCTCTTCATTGCACATGACAAACCAAGTCTGCCTTCTCTCATTTCATTACTTACGTTGCTCTTAAGTTTTGCTGGAAGGCATTCAGTTCTAACCCTTATCCTTGCTCATCCTACCACTCATCCATCTATAACTGTCCTCATTTTAACTACACATCCTATGAAAATGTTGTTCCTTGAATGCCCAATATTTGGGCAGCTAAAGCATGGTTAGTCTTATAGATATACTGTAAAATCTCCACTTCAAGTTGAATGGTATGTGGAGAACACATAAAACTCCAGACAAATCTCTACTTCATCCACCAAGCTCTAATTCTACGGGCAACATTCTTCTCGATCTCTCCACTCCCATGATTTATCACCTACGATATCAAAAATGGTAATTTTGGGGTACTTATAATCAGAAATCTAACCAATCCGTTGTTTCACTCCTATAGTTACTAAAATTGCATTCCATAAGCCTGAAAAAGAAAACCAAAAGTATTAGAAATCAAATCACTGATGTAAGATCTTCATAACAGAAATCCAAGTTCCATGTCTGCAACCTTCTGTGATCCATAATCAAAGGTTAATGCAGATTGAACATGACCAATTGTGGATTTCGTTTACTGCTGAATGCATGGAGAAATACCTTCATTGATCTTCCATTTGCAGAGTCTTGGTTGAATAGCTGGGATCATTGTCTGAGCAAAGTGATCAAGCAGACGGCCTGCATGCTCAAACCGGGGCCCATGAATATGGTAAGGAACGCTGTTTTATACTTCATGATGCATATAGTTGCATCAGATCATTCCTCTAACCAATGACTATTGAATTAGTGATATCATGTTGGTTATGCCCTCAAAAAGATTTTCTTGCCCATTTTATCAAAACAAGACCCATAAAAAGAAAATCTAACAGAGATGGTGGCTCTGTAATATTCAGGAAGAGTGACTCAATTGAATTCAAATTCAGCAATGAATTTTAAGTGAGTTGATTCAACAGAAGTGGTCCAAAATAGACCCTCAAACATCCCAATACAAAGATTACCGGAGCCTTAGCCAGCAATCTTATAGCTTGGATTAACAAGATTTTCAAGCCCAGACACAACTTGAATCGACTCTATAACATCTCCAACCTTGACATCCGCCAAAAAATCCTCATTCTCTGTAACATAACCAAACACCGCATACCGCCCATCTAATATATTGGCATTACTAGGGGTAAGTTCGCTTTCTTTCAAAAGCCAAAACACCTGGCTGGAAGCGGAATTGTCCTCAAACTCCTGTCAAGGAAACAGCACGAAAACAAGAGTAATCAGACATTACACAAGCAGCAACTATGGATCTCTAAAATGTCAGCAAGGGATTCCATTTGAATTCTTACATCTCTGGCCATAGCCATCGTTCCAAAGGCATTGAAAGGAAGCTTTGTTTGAGCTTTGTACTGGCCGAGTTCCTGATAAACAAAATTTGATTGTGAATGATCATTGGCAACCCATGTGCTCATTGAGTGGTATACTGATGCAGGACATGGAAATTAAATATGATATGCGAGATTTCAGACTTAAGAACACGTTAGTTCAGAAATAATTACACAAATTCCATATCCCACATGAAAGTCCAAACATTCAATTAAGGGGAATCTATGCAGGTCCAGG
The DNA here is from genome assembly GCF_029962835.1 of Magnolia sinica. NCBI lineage: Eukaryota > Viridiplantae > Streptophyta > Magnoliopsida > Magnoliales > Magnoliaceae > Magnolia > Magnolia sinica. The sequence goes on from NC_080574.1 coordinate 134,290,533, forward strand.
CCTACACATGATAAGGCTGGATCAATAAAAATTATGAACCAAGCAATACTCAAAGATAAGAAATAATCATCCACACATGCATAGTAATCAGTCCCTAATCCAAAGGATTCACCAATTTCAAATCAAGGAATCCTAGGGTAAGAAAAGAGGCATAAAATTGGAGATTTGAGTAATTTAGGGTTAGGTTTATGGATTTTGTGTGAAAGCAAAGTGAAAGAGAGGAGAGCGACGAACCAGAGAAGTACCGCACGCGTGGACAACAACAATGGCCCAGATGCACATGCGTGTGATCTCAGCCGCACGTGTGTGGGGCCCACTATTTAGAAAAAAGTCACCTTGGCCCTGGTCGGCCAGGGATGGACTCCAAAACCCCCAAATCTCAGCTCGATCCAATGTATGGTTTGTGCGTGGTACTCCGCCGAAGCTTCAACCCTCCTATAGGGCCAGATTATGAAATTCTGCCGTAGGAAGGAGAATTGCTGCAATAGATGATTGATTCGAAGTGTATATGATGAGGTGAGATGAGAAGAAGGGATGATAGAAGATGGGTAGTAAAGATGACGATGAATGAGGGTGAATCGGGATAGATGTGGCTTCGCACCACGGTAGTTAACTCTTCGATGAAGGGAGGGCTTCGCACCCGATTAGGCTTCATAACTTAGAGAGTAGGAAAACGCAGAATTTTTATTAATCTTCAATCAATTAAAAAATTTTTATAAGGAGTGCGTATTTATAAGGAAACCCTATACCTCAAAACTCACGCCATGTGCGCAACCTATTACTTGGCGATGAACTAAACTAAAATAAAAACTAATCAAAGAAATTTAAAGCGTCCATGATGTTCTAAATAACATTAATAAGCAAAACCTAAAATATGAAATCAATCTGATTAGTGGGCCACGATCATGAGATCCCATGATGGGCTTTTCTTGACTAACGGGCCCACTCTTTTAAATCAAAACTTCATCTTCTAAGTAGGAGTCCCTCCCTAGATGTCGTCATCGATCTAGATCGATAGTGGGGCCCTCCTTCTAGGGTACGTGCGTAGGGGGGCAGCGTGAGTGCGCGTGATGTCCCCATCAATTCTCCCCGGTTGCGAAGATTTTGCCATTGGCGAAATAAAACTCCTGAACCGCTCCAGGATGTCAGTATCAAGTCTCTGAAGCTCCTCCTCAGTGAGCCACGTGCTATCTGAAGTTGGCGTGACTTCCATTTAACCAGGTACTTCTAAAACTCGCCATCTGACGTTGAAACTATCTAATGGTCCAGGATATCCTCTATTTCCTTTTGGGTATGTAAAGGTTAGGTATGGGAGGTAGAAGCTAGGAAAATGGGTCGGGAAGGATAGGTATGGGAGGTAGAGGCTGAGAAGATGGGTCGGGACGAGTAGGTATGGGAGGCAGAGGATAGAAAAATAGGTTAGGAAGGGTAGGTATGAGATGTAAAAGCTGAAAAAATGGGTCGGGACGGGTAGGTATGGGAGGTAGAGGTTGGAAAAATGGGTCGGGACGGGTAGGTATGAGACGTAGAGGCTGAAAAAATGAGTCGGGAATGGTAAGTATGGGAGGTAGAGGTTGGGAAGAAAGGTCAGGAAGAGTGGGTATGGGAGGTAGAGGCTGGAAAAATGGATTGGGAATGGGACATGGTTCAAGGGATAAATATAGAGAATGAAGACGGGTAGGCGAAGAGTCGAACGAAGTATTAATGGTCCCCTGAAAAGTAACTAGATCCTCTACGTTGAATGTGGAACTAATTCTCATATAAGGTGGAAGATCTACCTCATACGCATTGAGACCGTTTCATTTTATAATTTTGAAGGATCCAACGCTATGCGCGTATAACTTACGAACGTCCCTCGGAGGATACCGTTCGGGCCAGATGGGACTATCACAGAGTCCCCAATATTGAATTCTTTGAAACGTTTATGTTGGTTTGTAGAAAATTTGTAATGTTCATTACTAGTAGTGATCTTCTGCCTGATTTCTTGATGCCATGAATGAATGTGATGCGCAAAAGACTCTGACACTCTATGGGACTGACATAGGGACAAGATCAATAGGTTTCCTATGTTTATAAATAGTAACGACTTCATAAGGACTGAGACCTGTGGACCTATCGACAGAACTATTAAACACAAACTCAGCTGTAGGTATTACGGTGTCCCATGTTCTGGCGTGCTCTATATCCCTCCTAAGGGGAGACTCATCCAGTAGATCATCAAAAAAGACATCACGTAACTCATCCATTATTGGAATGGCCTCAGTAGTTAACTCTACACTAGTGTCTAGTGTACTCTCTTCAACCACAAAGCTACACATGTCGTACCCCTTAAAATAGTAGTTTTGATGTCTCTCATGGGGTGGGTGCACGGGTGTACACCCATAATTGATTCCTTCACAAACTCCATTCATTGGTCTATCTACCAGGCCACCTGCCTGAGATGGGACATCGGCGATGGGTCTTTGGTCGGGTAATGCGCACATCAAGTTGTTCTAAGTATTGGTCCATTTCCAAGCGCTTAATCATAAACTCCAACTTTTGGGACAACTTGTTTAGTGACTCTTGCAATTGTTCCATGTTTTGTGTAGGGTGCCAACCAAAATTCAGCAATATAGTTGTCAAAATATAAGAATTTTTTATTTTATTTTATTTTATAAAAGAAACAACCTAGTTTCTAAAAACGAAAAATGAAAGTTTTTAAAACAAGTTAGGAAAGTTTCTAAAAAAAAACAACCTAGTTTCTAAAAACGAAAAAGGAAAGTTTCTAAGAAAAACAAATTAGGAAAGTTTCTAAAAAAAACAAATTTGAAAAATTTCTAAAGAAAAGTAACCTAGTATCTAAAAACGAAAAAGGAAAGCTTCTAAAAACAAATTAGGAAAGTTTCTAAAGAAACAAACTAGGAAAGCTTCTAAAAAAACAAATTAAAAAGTTTCTTTAAAAAAAAACAACCTAGTTTTTAAAGAAAAAGAAAAAGAAAAAGGAAAGTTTCTAAAAATAGAAAGTAAGTTAGTTTTTAAAAAAGAAAAAGGAAAGTAAACTAGTTTCTAAAAAAGAAAAAGGAAAGGAAATTAGTTTCTAAAAACAGATTAAGAAAGATTCTAAAAAATTAGTTTCTAAAAAAACGGAAAAGGAAAGTTTCTAAACCTAGAAATAAAAAACTAAGTTAATTTCTAAAATAATTCAAATAAGGGGATAACAGAAAATTTCAGCAGCTTATGTTAGGGTTTATGGACCTCTAAACAACCATATATGATGAGAATTGATACGTAATGGACATAAACAACCAAACCCTAAACATGCAATGAATTCCTCTATAAGAACCCTAGGATCTGATACCAAATTTGATGCAGGACATGAAAATTAAATATGATATGCGAGATTTCAGGCTTAAGATCACGTTAGTTCAGAAACAATTACACAAATTCCATATCCCACATGAAAGTCCAAACATTCAATTAAGGAGAATATATGCGGGTCCAGGCCTACACATGATAGGGCTGGATCAATAAAAATTATGAACCAAACGATACTCAAAGATAAGAAATAATTATCCACACATGCATGGTAATCAGTCCCTAATCCAAGGGATTCACCAATTTCAAATCACGGAACCCTAGGGTAAGAAAATGGGCATAAAATTAGAGATTTGAGTAATTTAGGGTTAGGTTTAGGGATTTTGGGTGAAAGTAGAGTAAAAGAGAGGAGAAAGACGAACCAGAGAAGTACCGCACATGTGAACAACAACAATGGCCCAGACACACATGCGTATAATCTCGGCCGCACGTGTATGGGGCCCACTATTCAGAAAAAGGCCACCTTGGCCCTGGTTGGCCAGGGATGGACTCCAAAACCCTCAAATCTCAGCTCGATCCGATGTACGGTTTGTGCGTGGTGCTCTGCCGAAGCTTCAGCCCTCCTGTAGGGCCAGATTCTGAAATTCTGATGTGGGGATGAGAATTGCTGCAATAGATGATTGATTCAAACTGTAGATGATGGGGTTAGATGAGAAGAAGAGATTGTAGAATATGGATAGTAGAGATGGCGATGGATGAGAGTGAATCGGGATAAATGTAGCTTCGCACCACGGTAGTTAACCCTTCGATAAAGGGAGGGCTTCGCACCCAATTATGCTTCACAACTCAGAGAGTAGGAAAACATAAAATTGTATTAATCTTTAATCAATTAAAAAAAAGTTACAAGGGGTGCCTATTTATAAGAAAACCATATACCCCAAAACTCGCGCCATATGCACAACCTATTACTTGGCGATGAAGTAAACCAAAATAACAATTAATCAAAGAAATCTAAAGCGTCCATGATGTTTCAAATAACATTAATAAACAAAACTTAAAATACGAAATCAATCCAACTAGTGGGCCACGATCATGAGATCCCATGATGGGTTTTTCTTGACTAACAGGCCCACTCTTTTGAATCAAAATTTCATCTTCTAGGTAGGAGGCCCTCCCTGGACGTCGTCATCGATCCAGATTGACGGTGGGGCCCTCCTTCTGGCGTACGTGCGTAGGGGGGCAGCGTGAGTGCACGTGATGTCCCCATCATATACAGAATAAAAAATAGAAAATCACTATCTAGTTGGGTCTGAAAGGATTATACGAAGGACTTGAAATTTACTAGCCGGATGCTGATTGGTTACCTCCATTCATAATATGATGTAACAAATCTGAAGTACCTCCTAAACCCAGAGGAAAAGTATGATCCAAGACTGAGGATATGATCAGTATCCTCAGATCCTTGTTAGTACAAGCTGTGGGGATGCAGACTGTTTTCTGTTGAGCGGCACAGTGGATGGACCATGTCAGAAAAAATCTCTTCAGTAGAAAGCTCCTAACCCTTTGACTAGTAGCCAGAAAATGGGTGGTTAAGAAATACAGAAATGGTCCACATCCAATGGAGAAAGGCCACAGAGAGGGCCTGTTAAAAACTCCTGGTCTATTAGAATTTTGGGGTAAGGTTCATCCAAGGTGGGGCACATCAGACCAGAAGTCTGAGTCACTAATTCATAGGTACCACTTGTAGAAACTGAAAACAAGAGGATAGTGAGCATATCCTCCGGAGGGTATTAAATATTTACACCTAAACTAAAGCACAAATTATTAAAAATGAACTCTCAAGTCGAACTGGCAAGTGATGTACGCCCAGCAGATAACTTCCCACCCTTCATGTGTGTGCGACATCCAACCAGTCCAATAGGTGGGCCTCACCATTAGGACCACATTATAATCCACTCATCATGTGGGCCACACCATAGTGAAAAAACTCTTAGCTATTGATAATAACGAAATACAAGTACGGTGCACCAGTCGAGTAGATGTGGCTGATTTTTGCACAAGGTGATCTCATGATCAGTGATTGCAGTATCAATATATGTGCCGATACTATCGATATCGCACAGTGCCATACGAAACCGGCCTTTAGTTGAGAAACTTTCCAGTATCGGTCAATATATCGCAATGTTTTGACGATATATTCATACATTGCCATATTATGAAAATACCGCTGTTGTAACTTATAAGTTCCTTGATATCATCGACACATATTGCATGTATCGACGATATTGCACTTGCATCGGTCCCCTTCCAATAAAACTAGAAAATTCACCGAAAATCCACAAAAGAGAGAGAGAGATTTTCTCTGATATATATATATATATATATATATATATATATATATATATATATATATTTGTAGAATTATTTATTAAGGGGATTTTGACCAATTATTTTCATTTGTTTGGAAAGAAAAAGGATTTGGGTGTAGAAATGGAGATCGGAGCGCGTGTGGTACTAGAAAAGCAATCGGTGAGTTTTTGTTAATTCAAATTATTCTCTTGTTTAAATTGCTTGGAATTTGTGTAAAGAAGTTAGTAATCCATGATTTTGCATGTTTTGCATACTCAATAATGGGTTTTGAGTTCCGATTTTCGCAAGTTGAGAAAATAAGAGAATTTGCAAAATAAAATAAAAAATCCGATATTTTTCCAATTTCACCCATTTAACTTGCAATTAGAGTGTAGGAAAATCATATAAGAGTGCTTGGAGACAAATCTACAAATTGACCGAACATTTTGGGATTTTTGAAGAAAATTATTATTTTTTAATTAAAAATGTCAAAAAAGAAATTTTATTTGAAAAAAATACATTAACCAGATATTATGGATCACATGGGAAAATGGGTTGAATTTTTCAAGGGTGCAATACATGTGTCGATACCAATGCTGAAAACACTACTCATGATGGGGCCAGCCTATTGGATGGGTTGGATGTCACATGCAAAACAGGTCAGAAGTCATCTGCTGAAAGTTGAGACCTCATTAAAAATACAGTCTCAGTTGACAAGTAGCGATCAGAATCAGTTGTCGCCTTCTCGGTTTTGTGGTCCAATTTGTAAATTTGGCCATGAATCAATGCATTCAAAAAAAAGAACAGATCTTTTGAAAATTTATCCATTGCAAGCAAATAAATGGTGGACATCTGGTGGGATTTTTATCCATGAAAGAGTATTTTAACATGCTCGGGTGACAAGATGTATGCAATTCAAAATTTCTATCGGTCAAATAGGTCAAGAAGCTTACTTCCAATGTTGCACCGTAAACAGGTGTTTTGTCCCCAACGACCATGATTTCTAATGGTATTGTGCGGATCTTTTCTGTACTAGGGTCAATGAATCCCTCTGCAGGCCCCTCGGGGTCACCGGTTTGAACTACAAATCCATCAGCTGCAGCAATGCCGAGTAAAATCTTAGCAACAAAGAAACATCTCAGTTTTGAGCTAAGCACTGTATGCATCTATTATTGCCAATCTGATGGGCAAAAGATCATTAACGATGGAGAAAAATACAATGTTCAATTTGCTCAGCCCAATAAACTGCACGTGTAGGGCCACCTTTCAGTGACCAAATTGTTCATATGGTGGGCCAAGGTGGATGGGAGATATATCCCAAAAATCTCCCAGGTCAGATGATTCTATACAATATCAATGGTCATAAATTGGTCCCACCATTGGTTGCAGTTGTCCATTTCCATCGGATTGCAAAAATTGTCTGACAGGTGAGATATTAGTACATGATTGTGGCGTATCCAATCAATCGCATACACATACTGATATATTTACAAAATACCATTTCCAGAAATTCTAAGGATTTAAGTTAAGCCACTACCTCTCTGGATTTCCATGCCATCATAGAAATGTCGTTCCACCAAATCTACAAAGTTCCCAGCTGTCACCGGGGCATTGTACCCATCCAAAACTATACGAAATACGCAGTTCTCTACGTTGGGGTTGTCCTTAACCTTGACCTTCATATCGACAGTCGCCCTCCCCTTCAGAAGAGGCATACTACTGTACTCTTCAGGCACTTCGTATGGGAAACCATCCACCATATCCTCTTCAACACTGCAGAAATCCAATGTCCCAGGAAGAGATCTCAGCTGCAGTCAATGACAAGGGTATATATGAGAAATGAGAATAATTTCTTTTTAACAAGGTTAACTGTCATAAGATTCTTCACTAACTTTCATGTTAATATACAAATTAAAGAAGGGGGGAAAATGTGCTCACAAAGCCAGTCATTGTCAGCCCTAAAAATCACCCACTCCTTGATATGACAAAAGAAACACCAAGGACGCATTTTAGATGCACTCTCAAATTGAACTGCAATTTAGTCAAATAATGTGCCAAGAACCAAATTGCAGTTTCCACCAATATGGTTTGACATATGTCCTCCCAATGAGGGTCTGGGCCCCAACTCCCAATTATGTCAGCTTCAAGTTAGAATTTGAAAGAAATGTAACTGAAATTTGACGTAGTTCCTCATCATGAATGCTAGTAAACATCATTATCCTTTTTCTTTTTCCATTTTCTCTTGTAAATTGAATATTCTCAACTGAATTCACCTGTGCATCCAAACATAGCCTAAAAGAATTCAGTTGAGATATTCCATGTGCTTCCGAAAGCCCACATCTCACTGTGTTGTGGCAATTCGTCCACTGTGCATCTGCCATAAGATGGGTCCAAACCGTGGGTTCACCATGGACTGAAATCCCACTGATAAATGAACCTAACCATTTGATTTTGTTCATTGACGTTGGACTGGTGACTACTTTCTTTACAACCATCCATCTGATGATCACCAATTGCATGGTTAGGATAATCTGATTGGTGTCATTTTTTCAGCTATGGTCCATCGCATTGGGGCCCACAGTACAGCAGATGAGATGCCACATGTTAGTGAGGGGTTGCAAACACATATTGTAGTCTTAGCCCACTAGTCATGATCCAGGTCAGGAAGAACTAGCAAGAGGTATAAATGTAGCATATCAGAAAAATCTGGAATGGTAACGGATATACGGATTCAGAAATACAAATTGGAAAGAAAGCCACACGGACATTGGAAAGAAAGCCACACACGCACGCACGCACACGCATGCACACACACAGAATTTATATATATATATATATATATATGGGAAAAGGTACTATGTGCTCGACCTCACGATAAGCTCCCGTGAGGTTGAGCTGTGTGGGCCCCACCGTGATGCGTGTCGACCATCAACACCGTGCATTTGATGGGTCCCCTCTAAATTATGGGATATCCCAAAAATCAGCCGTATACGGAACTCAGGTGGGCCATACCATCTAAAATCATGTGAAGACACCGTTAAAACATATAAAAGCACTTGGTGGGGCCCACCTGAGTTTTGAATGCTGCTAAAACTTGGTCTGAACCCTCATCCAAGTGGGACACACATAATGGATGGGCTGGATTTGCATACCACATCTTGGTGGGCCCAAAAAATGATTATAAATGTTTTAATGGTGCACGGCCCCTCCCCACTTCTGTATGTGGTGTGGCCCACACAAGTCACGGATTGACTTGATTTTTGAGACCTAGGCCCATGATGGAATGGTGCATCTGACTGATGGGGTAGATGTTCGAAACGCATCACAGTGGGGCCCACACAGCTCGACCTCATGGGACGGACTCGTGAGGTCGAGCGCATAGTACCTTTCCACACACACACACACACACACACACACACACACACACATATATATATATATATATATCAACTTCATAGAATTTAGAACAATGAAAAAAACAACAGGAATCAATATCCACAGATTCTACAATCACTTCGACCAACAAATATACCCATCCTTTCTATTGTCAGTAATACAGAATTATGACTTTGTACTATTGTATTAGCAAAAATAGAAAAAGTCGTGCATTATCAGTCAGAGTGGATGCTGATAACAATTCCAGAGCAAAAAAATAATCTCCTAGGACATATCTATAAACACCTCACCCTAAACGAGATTAAAACTATTCTTCGACTTCAGTCAAGTTTCAATCAAAAGTATCCATATGGCTCAACACCTGTCATGTGGCTGTATAAGTTGGATAGGGCATAACTTAGGCAGGCCTTGGAAACAGCCGATGGGCTGGATCAGCATATCGAAGGGCCTGCCAACCCAATTCCATCCAAAATTTCCCTGGTCTTCTGAGAATCCAAAATGCATAGTCGATAAGGTCACCTCCAAGCCTTAAAAAGCCTAGGAGGACCGGTTAGGAAAGATCCTCAACACGACCCAGAAATGACCAAAGAAATGGATCAACAAACCTGCGGCCCATTTAGCCAAATTTCAGCCGCTCGCCTAGGGTATCTAGGAGTCATGAACCAATCAAAGATGCATTTTCTAGACTCCGACAATACCGAAAACTCACAAAAAAAAGTAACCGAAAGGATCCCCAGCATCTCCCGTAGATATCCGCTAGATCTAATTGGCCAATAACGAAGCAGGCAAGCGATAGGATCAAAATGAACACCCTAGCTCTGAAAATCCCCAGAGCACCGGATGCATTAAGTGCTGACGCGGAAAAGTGCATTCTTAAAAACAGCCCTTAAAGGGCCGATTGAATAAAGCATTTCCAAATGGCAACATTTTTTTCTAAAGGCCTATACAATAGCCTGACATGTAAAGCAAAGCTATGGGCTAGAAAAGGGCCCTTGAAGGGTTGTTATTTGGCCTATTTAAAAACCACAATTGCGAGCCATTCCGGAGGGGACAGAGGGCTGAGAGTTGAAGGGGGAGAAGCCGGTGGAGCAACCTGGCTGGCTAAAGAAGGAACTGGGTCGAGCTGAAGTCAGCACATTGTCGCTAATCCAAAGCTATATATGTTAAGATTAGTTCTGCTCCCTTGTCAGCTCCGAAAAAGGGTTGACTACACCATTACTGTGCCCAACTAAAAGCACCAATTTTTCAAAGTTGAAGAAGATACTAAAGTCAAAAGTGTAAGGTTGGAATCAGGGACATCCAACCATCCCTTTTTGTAGAAAAGGGTGTCGGGTCTCCCCTTTTCCATCTCATATCTCAAATCAACTTGTATTTCAATCCACACATTCCAAATACATTAGCAGTACACACACTCGGCTTTTATTCTATTTATGCGATCCTCTCTCCTATCTATTTTCTTTTTTCATTTTGTTTGCGTAACCAGGGTCTTAAACCTTGCGAATTAAGGCTAGGTGTCGTTTATCTTATGTTTTGGCCCGCTCAGAGTCTTAAAACTATACAAAGCATGACTAGATACAATGACATTGAAATTCTGCTGAATCCCTCAGAAACTGTAAAATCTTATAAAGTACAGACCACACATCGTACATGTGGAAAAAGGTGCCTAACCCTTTCCTTTTACATAACCAAGGACCTTACTCGGAATCTACAGTCACAGACCAACCATAGGAGTAGCGTGGATCAAGAAAATCTTGTTTTCCTCTGATCCACGAATAATTCTACTGTTTCTAGCCGACTGTAGATTCTGAAATAGACTTGGCTAGTGGCGACTCCAGTCAAATTATCCAATTCAATACGCACCAAGTAACATCGCACAACTATTCTAGCTTGTAACTCTCACCCAAACAAACGCTAAAAGGAAATCAAAACGAGCAGAGAAATAGCACCAGCTTTCACTGAGTGAATTCGCATCTTCGTGTGCGGAGGCGTTCACAATATCGGATATACTAACATTTAACAGTCAGTTTACAACAGAGGGAAAAGGGGGGACTTTGTGCAAGTATAGGCCAACATCATCAAATGGACAATTTAATAGTATGCCCCACCGAGGCATTCTTTGCATATACTTTTATTATCAATAGTTCGGGCCTATGCCTAGCATTTGCTTGATGGCCAATTACTATGCCAAAAATGGACAAGGAGTGCAGAAATGTTCTATGCAATTATACTAAAGTTTTCACTTTTGTATGTTATTGTTGTTGTTGTTGATTTTATTCTTTTCTTTTCTTTTCTTTTTCTTTTTAAAAGATGACAAATTTTATTCACCCAAAGGAAAGCTAGAAGCTTAAAGACCAAACTGAGGTGCCCTCTCATCACCTCCTTGGAAAGACAGGGAACACAATCGAAAAAGCCAAAAAAGCAAAAGCAGAATTATACATCCCGAACAGATTGCCAACAATTATTAATTTGACAATTAAAAACCTCTTTCTGGTCTCTCATCAGACCTTCTGCTGATCAACCCTTGAATTGCTGCAAAGCTAAAGTCTGGTTAGTGATAATTGACAGGATCTCCCTCTTTGTCATTGAAAATCCTGCTATTGAAAGGGTAGCAATGGGCCAGGTAGGCCTGACGAATACCTGAGATTGGCCCAAGATGAGCCAGGGATGGGTATAGCTAAATGGGTATAGGTGCAGGTTTGGGTATTAATTGAAACCCGATTAATAATTAAGCCAAGTGTGGGTGTACCCAATGTTTGCAATATCAATAATATTGGCCGATTTTATCAATATCAAACCTCAGCGATACGAACCAGTAGGAAGTTGTGGGACTTAAGGATATCGACGATATTATAGCAACGTATCACATCGCATCACTGTATCGGTGATGTATTGACAATAGTATTGTCAATTCATCACACCGCCCCCCCCCCCCAATTAAAAATTGTTAGATCTTCCACCTCTAATGATCCCATTTTTTGTCAAATCTTCCACTTCTAATCCATTTCTTAGATTTATAAATGATATGAATTGATTTTGAATATAGTTGCATCAATTTTGTTAGACAATGCTTAGTTTAGGACCTTATACAAAGGAGATTTATTATGTGCACTTGTCTTTTGTGGTCTTTTGATTTGTGTATAATGATGCCTTTTTTAACATCCACTCAAGTTTCATTGAAAAATTTGACCAATTTCCCAATGTTTCCCAAAAAATAGTGAAACATTACGCGATAATATCCTATATTTCCCATGCGATAACCGACATGTTCCGTATCCCAAGGGTGCGATACATCTATCGATACCGATATTGAAAACATTAACCGTGTACCCTTACTTGAACCTTGCCCGAAATCGATTATTATACATATGTATATTTATATATGCCTTGCATTACGTATGTACATATGCACATACACACAACATACATGGGTGTAGTGTTGGTGCAGGTTTGGGTATTAATTGAAAGTTTGAAACCCAATTAATAATTAGGCCAAGTGTGGATCTACCCTTACCTGAACCTGATTTGATCCGTCCATTAATTCACACAACTGGGGCAAGCCATGGTCCAAGAATCACACCAATTGAATTATCCCAACCTTTTCAATGGGTCCAATTTGACCATCCATTGTTTATAAGCCATAAATCACATGGTTAGAAGTCAAAGTGTTACTTTAGAATCATAAGAAATACAAAGTGGGATCTATCTACTAGATGTTTCAAGATGATGATTGGACCTATTTTGTTTCTCCGTTCAATCTTGACTGTCCATTTTCATTTTATTGAAGTAAGCTTAGGTGCCGTTTGATAAAACTTATTTTCAGCACTTATACAATTCAAGATCATTTGGCAAATCCATATTATTAAGTGCTTAAATTAATTTTCACTGAAAATATGGGTCTTTTTTTCAGCTCCCCTCCCTTCACTTAATGTTGAAAGTGGTAGTAAATTAAAATTTCTTTTCACTTTTGACGGAAATCTCCCTAAAATTATTTCAAATTACATTTTAGCACTTTAAGTTTTCAGAGCTTATTTTTCAATTTATCAAACGACACCTTGGATTCACCCAATTGGCATGATTTTTGCACCATGGCTTGTTCCTAGTTGTATGAATGATTGAATGGTGTGGATCCGCAGTAGGTCATCCCGTGTGCAGTTTAAAAGGTTTGGGGACGTTTCTAATGTCCACATGAAGAAGGGGGGGAGAGAGACATGAAAGGGGGGGGGGGGGGGGGGTGCGAGATAGAGATATGTGTGTGTCCATATACAAACATACATATTCATATATATGTTTTTTTTTTTTTTTTTAGAATTTCTTCATTGTTAAGATCTAAAGAGGATGGCTAAAGATCTTGGGAATAACACCAGTTCTTTTGAGCACACCAATCTTCGTTAGTCATTGCTAGTTCTTCTTCGAATTTTGGGGGCAACGACCAATCTACTTGGGGCTGGATACCAAGTTACTTCAAAATTCATCTTCATCGATCTTCTTTAACTTTTCAAACCGATTCTAAGATTCAATTGGATTGCATTAATATTGATTCCTTTCTAGAGGCTCAGGAACTTGCTCAGATCGTGTCGACGATTCTGGTGGAATAGCATGGAGATGGATCTTTTCTTCATTAGGGCCAAGAATCCCAATTTTCGTTCTTCACTTGGACATAAGAATGAACAATTTTTGATGTATTCAAAGGAGGAAGGACTAAATGGGAGAGAGACAAAAGAATTCATCTCCTTCTTTGTTTACGAAGAACCAACCCCACTAAACGATTTCTACAATTAGGGATGGAACCGTTGTTCTTAACTCATATTCTTCCAAAGGAGAGAATTAAGGCATCTCTCTCGGGTAAACATGTGGAAAGCGGTAGAATTTTTTAATGAAACTTTAGGAGATGCTAAAATACACATTTGTATATTTAGGAATAAAAAAAAAAAATTGCTATCTAATGCATACATAATAAGTTTCCATTTAATTTTATTATTATTATTATTATTTTTTGAAGACAGGGTATCCCCACCTCTTTTTTGAAGTGAGACTAATACATGCGGATAAGTTTCCATTTAATGGCGGCCTAAAAGCATGTGTTGTCATAAGAAATCAGTCTAATAGAAACAAACATGAGTTTATATTATACAAATGTAGGTACCATAAAATAATGAAGACATGTAATGGTAAATGAACTCAAAAAACACACTATCTGGCCATCCATCCATCCATTCAATCATCTCATTCATCCATCCATCCAACCATCTCATTCATCCATCCATCCATCCATACATACATATACACACATACAAACATGCATTTCATCATACAACCATGCATCCGTAAAAAAATAAATCAAAAAATTTTAAATAGACAGACTTTTTGCGATATCAATACATTGGTGATATTATCGAAATATCTCCAATACACTAGCAATGTAAGTAACACCAAAAATTTACATAGTTGAAAATATTGGCAATACATTTGCAATATCGGCAACATCTGGAATTTACACAGTTGAAAATATTGGTGATATCAATCCATCAACAATACTTAGCAATAAATCACCAATACCTAGAATTTCTAATACTACCAGCATTATCGGCATCGCTAAGCTGGAGATACAAATAAAATCAGGGATATTATCGTAATATCAAGGATACTTTGAATGATGATAGTGATGCATCGTGATATATCGATCAATCTTGGGAAGTTTCCCAATTGAAGCCTAGTATCGTGTCGGTACTGTGCAATATCGATAACATCGGCCAATATTATCGATACCGCAATTATTGCTCATCACTACTAGAGAGAGCTTGCATAAACTTCAATGACATCGGTGGTTCTTCCAGGATGCTTTCTTCTATTCATGAGACTTTGATTCAACTTCAGTGATCCGATAAACTGGCAATGTAAGCAACACCAAGAACTTACATAGTCGAAAATATTGGTGATACATTGGCAATATAGATACATTGGCGATACCCGCAACACTTGGAATTTACATAGTCGAAAATATTGGCGATATCGATACATTAGCAATACTTAGTGATAAATCACCGATACCTGGAATTTCTAATACTACCAGTGTTATAGCTATCGCCAAGCTGGGGATACAAATACTATCAGGGATATTATCATAATATTGAGGATACTTTGAACGATGATAGCAATGCATCGTGATATATTGATCAATACTAGGAAGTTTCCCAACTAAAGCCTAGTATCATGTCAGTACTATGCAATATCAATAACATCGGCCGATATTATCATCACTGCAATCATTGCGCATCACTACTAGAGAGAGCTTGCATCATCTTCGACGACATAGGTGGTTCTTCCAGGATGCTTTCTTCTGTTCTTGAGATTCTGATTCAGCTTCAATGATAGTTAGAGAGCTCTCTTTTTCTGGATTTGAAATAGTCTTTAAAGAGATCTCTGTTATTTGCTCACTTGAATTACTTTGTCCTTCTGGAGCTCGTCGACTTGCGTTTATGACAAGGGATGCTTTCACTTGCCGAGAGAGAGTCATCTTCATCATAAATTGGAAACATTTTCTTTTTTCTTTTCTTTGTGAAGCTATACCAAGCATTTAGATATCTTTTACCTCAACTCTTCGGAAAATGGATTTAGCTTCTCCATCTTCTCCCAACACAAGATGAAGGAGAGTACATTTACTACCACCATCAACATTTATGTCGTATGCTCCCCATTTTGAGAAATACTTAATTGGAAATGAACTCTCTGCTTCTCATTATTCATATGAATTTTTCAGGCTATATTAAGATATACAAGAAAAGAGTGGTCCAAAAATATCATAACCATAAAAGGTTGTAATGAAGTCTTTTAAAGCATTGTGAACAACAGGAAAATAGAGCTTTTGAGGAGATGGGTTTTCCTTATATATATATATATCAAAGGACCTTAGATGGAATTCAGGGACTGAAGAACTTGATTCAAGAATTTAAGAACAAACACATAGAAGACGAGAAAACTTCTTCTACTTTTTGTGGATTTTTTCTGGCACGGTTGGAGATGCAAAAATAAATAGACTTATTTTTGGATTTTTTTTTTTTAATTTTTTTATTTTCCTTTTAGAGGTAAAAGACAGAATTCAAAGTAGATAGATGAGTAAGAAATGAAATGAAGAAGATCACTGAATGAAGGATTGATGAATAAAGGAGGTTGCTCCAATTGAAAGGAGGGCATGAACTCCTAAGAAGATCTTAGGCAGAGACCACTGTTTACTTTGGTGAGGAACTCTAATCAGTCAACGAACATTAATTCAGAAATAGGACTTGAATCCAGTTTACTCAGATACATAAACATACATACATACATATATATATATATACTATATATATATGTGTGTGTGTGTGTGTGTGTGTGTGTGTGTGTGTGTGTGTGTGTGTACATGTGTGTGTGCATACATATACATATACACACACACACATGTATATACCAGTGTTTTAAATAGTGAATAACAAGTCAATAGTGTTCACTCCTCTGACGCATGAGGCATAAGCTACATAGCTGTATGCTATTTCTAGATTTTTAATCAAGCTTGCACTTGGTTGCACCAATATCATGATGTTGTGCACCAAATCAGACTGATTAATAATGAAATTTAATAAAATTTCATGATATTTGGTGCACCCGAACACAACCTTGAGTGACAGAAAAAGGCAATGATTAAATATAAAGGGAAAGAAAGAGCAACGAAACTGATTTAAACTGTTACTTCTATTGTTTTACTATAAGCATTGAAATGATTAACTATTTTTTATTGACAATAGAAAAATGTAATAAATCATTGAAAATATGAATTTATTTTAATGTTGTAGTGAAAAATAACTTGTGATGCGAGCTACATAACGTGTAGCGTAGTCTACGTAGCATGTAGCATAGGTTACACACGACTTAAGCTATTTTCATAAGCTACGTAGTGTTAAGGTTAAGTTGCACTACATAGTATAAGTTATACGCGACATGGCATAGCTATTTAAAACACTGGTATGTATATACATATACATGTGTGTGTGTGTGCATATGCACGAGTGTAGCTGTAGACACAAAATACCACACCCAATACTCCAACTAATTTATAATTAGGAATTACTAATTAGCAGTAAATGATTAGCATTTTTTAATTCACAAACCATTAAAAGATAGGCCGGTTCATCTACAACATTGTAGGCTAAGTTTATTCCACGACACTTTACATGCAAGGTCATGTGGTGTGTGGTGTGTGGTGTGTGGTGTGAATGCCATCTGTCAAACTAGTGTGTGAAGTGTGTATGCTATCCAACAAATCCAATAAGGTTGCCTATCATGAAAATATGTTGTTTTTGAGGGTTTAAAAAAAAAAAATAAAAAAATCTAAAATAGCATTTTATCATGGCAATTTTCTTTTGTTACAAAGAAAAATTCATAATTTTTATTTTTAATTTTAGCTATAAAAGTCAACATTTACTTTTCTGTTCTTCTTCTTCTTCTTCTTCTTCTTCTTTTTCTTTTTCTTTTTCTTTTTCTTTTTTTTTTTTTTGAAATTTTCAAATCATAAATGGGTGGCCAACACCCTGATGCATGCGGATAAGTGTACCCATTGCAGGCCCAACATGGTATGGTTATGGGTATAGGTGCAATACCCATTTCCGGGTATGTACCCGATCTGAACCCAGCCCATTGCCACCCATAGTGCTATTTGCTTCCCTCCAAACGCCGACATAATCCCAAAAACAGCACAAGAACCCATATTGTTTTCTTGCGACCTTTGAAAGGACCGTGAATCCATTCAACAAGCATCTCACCAATGGAACTGTTGACGACCAAACTTGTCCCAAATCTAGCTAGAAAGAAATCCCAAACTTCTCTAGCCACACCGCTGTCCACAAGAACCCAAATTGATTTCTTCTTCGTTAGTTGTTTTGACCATGTTGTATGACAGCCTACCCTATTGCTTTGCCTCTATTGCTGATTAATGAAATGGCATAGCCAATGAAAACATGATGGTATAAACTATAAAATAACATGATGATTTTGATGAACAACAAGAGCAGTTGGAGACAATTCTATCAAGCATCAACCATCACCGAGCAGGAAGAAACTTTCAGTTAGTAGTCCATGAACTTCATTCTCTAGCCTCACCTACTACTATTAATGCCGAGGAACTCCAAATTTCAGGACTTTTGAGGCACAGTTGGATGTACTATTGAATATATATATATATATAAAAGATTACTATTGAATATAATTGAGGCCACCCTTCTAATAAAGTGGAAATACTGAAATTTGTTTTCCTTCCGTGACATTCAGTTTGAGGGTATGGGCTTCAATGTGCACTTATTTTTCTTTCAAGTTGAACTTCAAACAAACATAGCCACAACTCGAGGGCTATTTTCTTATTATGAACACTGGAGAAATGACTACCTTTCATCATTTCCACTTTACTGAATTTTTCTAATTCATTTCCCTTGTGCATCCAGATGCAGCCTAGATTTTCCCAGTGGTTAAACAGAAAAGAGGGCTTCAAGTTAATCTCAATAAATTATAGATTTTGAATTACTCACCCTCCAACGTATTGAAGAAGTTCCTTTTGTTTTGTTGCTACCGCATCCCTATCCCTTGCCTCTACAATCTGCTGGAGCTCCTCCATCCCAACTGCTAGCTTGTCAAGCAATTCCTTCCCGTGCTCTTTCTTCGATTCAGCAAGACCCGAAACAATTAAAGACTTTCCCTGGTTGAGCGCACGAGATGCCTGCCTCGCATTCTATCATTCACACATAGACGATAACAGTTAACAGATAATCCAAGACCCTTTCAAACGAAAAGAAATTACTCAGCAATTATTCATTTATGACCGTGTACCCTGATAAATGAAAAGCATGCAGATGACACAGAATTCACAAGAAGAGATTTGCTAATTGTATATGTATGCAGACCCCCTCTACACCCATGACACTGCCAACATGGAGAACTTGTGAATTTTGGTGGATCCAAGCCTTCCAAGAGAAAGCCCATCGTTTATGTCCCCTGGCCCAACAATCAGGCCAATCAACTCAGTGCATATGCCAGCTTGTGTAAAAGGATGATGATGATGACAATGATGACATCTAGAAACTGTTGGCAGAAGACCCACATTAGATGTATGCAAGTGGCCCACCTTATGAGTAGACCAGCCTGGCCAAGGCGCATAGACAACAGGGCCAACATGACAGACAGCTTGGACCCTGAATGCATGCCACATCAGCACATGTAGAACAAGCACAATCTAGAACTATCAGAAAGGTGGGCTGGGGTCTGCACACATCTAGAATAAGCAAACCTATTAGTTGAAAAATGACATGGACAATAGATGATTGCATTCATGACATTCAGATACAACTACCAGAAAGAAGGGCAGTTCCAAGAGAATGCTTCAGTTGAGTTTGCTTACTCTTTCCACGGAATCCAATGCCTTGACACCTGCCACCTTGAGACTGTCTGTGATATCTTCAAGCGGCTTCTGGACCTCCCTGATAGCTTTGTTATTAATGGGCAGTGCATACCTCAACAATGCACCAGGATCCTTGATAGGAGGCCCGGAGATCAATACTGAAAGATCAGGCAACACTGGCCCAGCTTGGGATGCATATGCAGACCAACCCAATGTGGGTATGCCCGTAACCAATCCAATTGCCAGAGCAATAGAAAATGCACACTCCCTAAAGCAAAAGGAGCTGTCTGTCTGCTAGAGAATCCAGTGGAAAGGTAAAGGGAAAAAAAAAAAAAAAAAGTCAGCCTGCTGAAAGAGTTCAATTCCAAGCAAAAAAGGAAAAAAACAAATAAGAGCAAACAAATCTATCCTCCAGTAAATACCAAAATTGACACCAACTATTTTCACGTTCTCACACCAAATTTACTAGAAATAATTACAAAGAAGGCATAAAAGCTTCATGTTTAAAAGGATTTGAAGAATAGAACACTATTCAGATGGAATTTCAAAGTTGCAGAGAATCTGAATTCTTGTAAGAAAAGTAGTACTCATTTTTATGAAAAACCAAGGAAATAGAAAAAGAAAAACTTTCACTAATCTCACAATATTATCACTCATACATCCATAACAGAACAAAAGACACGCACACAAGCGCACACGCTCATGCATGCAAGCACAAACACAAACACATGCACATGCACACACACAACACAGGCATGCAAACGCATATGCATACACACCAAGGTGTTTCGTATCCGTTACGATACGCCCATAAAGGCCGATATGTATAGGTAATGGCCATGACCGTTACACGATACGGGGGTGAAAAGGGGGCAGTTAGTTTTTTGAAACCGTATCATCCGTTATGGTGGCCGTATAGGCCGTTACAGGGCATAACAACAAGTGATCAATTTTTTTTTTTCCCTATTTAAATTCAATTTTCTCCTCTTTTTCACTTTTCTTATTCCAAAAACTCTCCTATATCATTTTACAACAGATTTCAACCACTCTTACTATAGCTTTTAAGATTAAAATTGTGGATTGAAGTGATTTGAGCGAATATAATCTCCGAGGGCCTTTTTTTCAAAAAAATTGAAAAAGCAATATTTATACCTTTTTTCTGATTTCTAGTTCTAATGCTTGATTATGATGTGTAAACATTAGAGGCATAATCATATTAAACAATTCACTAGACAACCCGATACAACACTCCCACCAAAGACCAAAGAGTGGACCCTTACACTACCACAAACATGTTCAAAACAAAAAATGAATACATATTTGAAACATTTACATTATTCTTAATTTTCTAGATATATTTTTTTAGAATTTTTCAGGCAAAAGAAAAATTTTCAACCTTTACGAGGGTCGTAACAGTCGTTATGCCCCTGTATTGGCCATTTTGGGGGCCGATACCCATATCGGTAATGATGGTGACCGTTACAGCCACCGTTACCGATACAGAATACCTTGATACACACGCACCCACGCATACGCATGCATCCATGCACACACGCGGGCACACATAAATGTTTAATCTTTGATTACAGCAAAGTGAACTATCTCAGCATAAAATTCAATGAAGACCATTCCAAGATTCATGATAAATCTTTATTTCTCACAAGTGTTTGAAACAAACATCAGTTAGATAAAATCTTGAATCTCTACCGAGCAAGGTGTTTCTTATCCGTTACGATACGCCTGTAAAGGTCGATAAGTATAGGTAACGGTCATGACCGTTATACGATACGAGGGTGAAACAGGGTAGTTGATTTTTGGGACCGTATTGGCCGTTATGGGGCATAACAACCGTTATCCCTGTAACAGTTGAAAAACAACCACTTTTTTTTTTTTTTTTTTTAACTATTTAAATCCATTTTTCTCTCTAATTTTTTGCTTTTCTCATTCCAAAAACTCTCCTAGATCATTTTACAATAGATTTTGACCACTCTTAATATAGTTTTAAAAATTAAAATTGCAGTGATTTTAGTGAATAGAAGCTTCGATGGCCTTTTTTTTCAAAAAATTGAAAAAGTAGTATTTATGCAATTTTTCTTATTTCTAGTTTTAATGCTTGATTGTGATGTGTAAACATTAGATACATATAATCATGTTCACAAACTCACTAGACAGCCCAATACAACACTCCCACCAAAGAGTGGACCATTACACTATCATAAACATGTTTAAAATAATAATAATAATAATAATAATAAACAAATGCATATTTGAAATATTTACATTATTCTTGATTTTTTTAATATTTTTTTCAGAATTTTTTGGACGAAAGAAAATTTTCAACTATTACAGTGGTCGTAATAGTCGTTATGCCCTTGTATCGGTAATGGTGGTGGCCATTACGGCCACCGTTACTGATACGGGGGCACCACCATTACGGCCACCGTTACTGATACGGAATACCTTGCTGCCGAGGGGGAGAAAAGAAAGAAAGAAAGAAACTTCTTTTGTTAGAGGATTTGAGTAGAAATTTGGAAATCTGAGTCTTAAAAATAATAAAATCAAAGCAAATGATTTGATCCTTTCACATCAAACCCAATTCAGCGAGAAGAAATATACAAAACAGAGCCTGAATTAGCGGAATTTTTCCAGCTGTGCATACAGGCAGTAACTACTGGTGAGGAGTAATGGATCAAAAACACACAACATAGAAAGAGAAACTTTCACTAATCTCACAATATTATCACTCATACATCCAAAACAGAAGAAAACACATGCTTACACATGCAGGCACAAACAAGCACATGCACAACACATGGGCACGCGTACGCCAATCAGATGGATGCCTTGGGGTTGTTTGGATTCCTGTAAATGGTTTAAGTTGTAAATGTTTTACACTTGTAAATCATTTACAGCCTATCCTATTTGGCTTTAAGCTGTAAAAGATTTACAGGTAAATGATTGTCTGTGTTTGCATAGCTAGTAAATTGTTTCAGTCTTGTAAATGGAGAGCCAATCTTTCCATTTATAGCTGTTAGGATGTAAATGGAGAGCCAACTTTTTGCCTGTAAATGAGATGAGGTAAATGCTGTAAATCATTTACAGACTGTAAATGATTTACAGGCAAAAAAGGCCATCCAAACGCAAAGTGTAAATGACCCATTTACAAGCATCCAAACGACCCCTGAAAAGTGTTTACAATGAATAAAGTTAGATATTACACCTGAAAAGAGTTTAGGGTGTAATCGGTTTACATGCTATTCCATTTGGCTTTTAAGTGGTAATCTGTTTACAGGTAAATATATAGTGTTTGGCTAGCCTGTAAAGTGTTTACAATGAATAAAGTAGATATTCATAGCACAGAGCTTGGGCAGTGAACCTTCCAAAATCCGCAAATCACATAAGGACTTGATTTTATATATATATATATATATATATATATATATATATATATATATATATATATATATATATATATATATATATATATATATATTATCAATTGGGGGGCTAAGAGAGCATTGAAACATGCACACACTAAATGGATTGGATGCCTACCACCCATCACAGTGGCCCCAAATGCAATCTATAAGTTTTTAATGGTGGATGTCCCATCCTTCCCTCGTGTGGTACATTTGAAAATCAACGAGCTGTTTCTTTAGGGCCATAGGAGAGCATCAAGGGAAGTACATGATGGATAGATTGGATGTACCATACACATTACAGTGGGCCCCACATATCATGAGTGTATATCAACCATTGTGTTCTAACATGTATAATGCCTTTTTAGCTGTAAAGACTTAACCTGCACCAGATCAACGGTCTGGATCCCCAGAAGCCGGGCAAAACCTGAACTAACTACTTGTAGGAACAGAAACGCCGGGATGCAGGCTGATCATTGTGCATTTCCTCTTACACAAGAAATACAGAAACATCAAATGCCAATGTCGATTCTTTTTCTTCTTCTTTTTCTTTTTAAACAGAACCAAAGAGAGAGAAAACACGAAGAAGAATCGAAACCAATATAATCACCTCATTCTGGTTGAAGGAGAATCGAGGGAATTTGAAAGAAGAAGAAGAAGAAAAGCATCGGACAAGGATTCCTCGACCGACCAAAGCAGCTCTTTGATGATGATGATGATGATGATGATGGCTATGTAAGCAGATGCGTCTTTTGGGAAAGACGGAGGAAAGAAGACTGGGTTTGAGAGTAGAAGAAGAGCAGCCATGCGAGAGAAGGGATGCCATTGCTATTGCCGCTGCCATGAGAGAGAGAGAGAGAGAGAGAGAGAGAGAGAGAGTGTGTGTGTGTGTGTGTGTGTGTGTGTGTGTTTGAAGAAATGACAGAGAGAGAGGGATAAGGTTTTGAAAATGGGTGTGTCGCAGTTGTAAGTAGTCGCTGGGCCCGCAGACGCTTCGGATAAGGGAGGGTGCTGATTGAGAGGTCCGAGATCTCTACGGGATATTTTTGTGGATTTCATTAAATCCTACTCCCCCACACGTGCCAACACGTGTGCCAAATTGAGGTCTTCTATCTCCTGGCCCCCAACGAGTAGGTGGGCCACACAAGCACCCAGAAATAGACGGTTGAGACAGTTGACCTAACTCTCCGGAATGTCAGGCACGGTGGGCTTAAACTTGATGAATGGAACGGTTTTACCCCCATCTTATTTTGGGCCAGTAGCCCAAATTTTGGGCTAGACCTAGGCTCCACTAGCAACGCCCAATTGGGTTGTGTTGGGTCCGGCAGGTTTCAAAGATTGAAAGTCTTTTCTGTGGGGCCCACTGTGATGAATGTTTCTTATCCACTCAGTCCATCCATTTTTCAAGATCATTTTATACATGAGCCCAAATTTTGAAGCATATAAAAATCTCAAATGGACCACACCACAGGAAACAGTGGGAATTGAACACCACAGTTGAAAACTCCTTGGGGACACAGAAGTTTTAGATCTTACTGATATTTGTGTTTTCCTTTTATCCATGTCTGTGTGATCTTATGAACATGATAGATGACAAATAAACATCGCCATGGGCTCTAGGAAGGTTTCAACGGTGAAGATCATTCTTCACTGCTTCCTATGGTGTGGTCCACTCGAGCTTTGTATATGCTTCAATTTTGGTCTCATTCTCAGAAATGAGCTGATAAAACATCTGAACGGTGTCGATAAGTCACATAAACCACTGCAGACCCCACAGAGTTTACTCAGTACGCAATCCTTGACTCCAGACAAAACTTTTGAATTGCGAGGGTTGTTTTTTGGAAGGTCCGGGTTGAATTTTTGTAACATGATTTAAACCTAGGTCTGGTTTGAGTGGAGTCGTGACCCACTCACTAGAATATGCATGCTCAAATTCAAGTTGGATAACACAAAACGTTTTGGGCCCAGCCCTTCCTCTCTTGGGCCTGGTTAACTTGCCTTTACGGCTAGCTTTCTTTTGAGCTTGGCCTTCCTGCAAAGGTTTTGGGCCTAGCCATTGGCTTATGGACCTGGCCATAAGGTTTTGGGCCTAATGTTAGGTTATAGACCTGGACACTAGGTTTTGGGCCCAGCCATTTGGTTAAAGGCCTGGCCATAGAGTTTTGGGCTGGATATTAGGTTTCCGGCCCAATCATTGAGTTATAGGCTTGGGGTTTGGGATGGCCATTATGTTTTGGGCCCAACTATTGGGTTATAGGCCTGGCCATTGGAGTTGGGCCCTAACCATTAGGTTTTGGGCCTAACAATTGAGTTATAAGCTTTAGGGTTAGGCCTGGCCATTTGGGTTTATAGGCCTGACCTCTTTGTTTTGGACCTGATTACCATTTTAGGTCTGTGCCCAATAGCAATAGGCTGATGTTTGTTGCACCTGGGCCTGCCCTCTATAGGTCTGGACACTCGGGCCTGCCCTCTATAGGTATGGACAAGATTTTTCTCTTTAGGGCTTTTCCCTATCTCATTTAGGTCCCTCATTCAAAAGCCTGTATTGGACCCAAGTTTTGGATTTGGCTTATTTCCCAATCACAAGATCTTTGGGTCCATTGGGCCACCTGACCACTTGAGGATGTGGGGCCCACCCTTGGCCACCGGGCAAAATTTCATTCCTTGTGTAGTACATGTGATGTCAGCATATTGCAATCCACTTTGGTTTTGTTTTTGCTTTCTTTCGAAAGATACGATCCACTATTCGTGTTGTCCTCATCTACAGCTTTGAAATAAACCGTCGCTTGCCCTAATTGGGTTTCAAATGACAAATATATTGGACGAATTAGATTGATCACTTAAGATTTAATTATTAGATTTGAGTGAAAATTAATCTGAATAAAAAATGATGCAACTTCAGTGTAGATGGATTAGATTGTTTAGAATATGTTCAGATCTTGTCAGATTGATCGTGACCATTTGTAGAGTGTTTTGGACAGATTTGATTCATTTCAAATAAGATTGTGTTAAAACTTGTTCCCTAGCCCAATCAGGATGTTTTAAACATGACTAAAGGTTCAGATTGATAAATAAATGACTCAATCAAGGGTATTAAGTCTATATATTATTTTTTTTACTATTAAATTTTTTTATATTTAAGTTATCAGCTTTAATGTTAATAAACTTGGCTAAATAAATGGACAATTGGTGGGTTTCACTTGATAAATAACCATAGTAATTCAATATATATGTATATTAAAATTTAAGTTCCGATGTGGTCTAAAATAGGATCATTACCTCATGGTGGTGATAACAAACATTGACCTTTAAAGAATTAATTTAACAATTATTTTGAGAAAGATAATTTTAGCCTATTCTTGAATTAAATTAGACTTCTTAGAATGGTTCATTGATGGCAGAAACATGTAACATTCTTTGATCTTGAATATAGGAATTGAAATTAATTGTGCTAGGATCCAAAGTGACTTTAATTAGTAGAAGTTTTTGTTTCTAAACTCATGAACATAGAATTTAGTAATTTTTTCATTTTAGGGTTGCATTTGTATCCATTTGTAATCATAATAAAGAAGTATCATTGTTTAACAGTACACGAGCATTGTGGAGTAATTGGTGCAAGTAATATAAATATATCATCAAAGTAGAAATCATAATGATTTAATATGTTAAGCTATTGTCAGAGTTTATGAAGCAGGCCCATCATCATTATAGGTAATTAATTGAATATCCTAATTAATTAAATAATAGCGTAGTGCTTGATATGTAGTTTGTATTCATGCATTACTCAAATTAAACATATTAATTAATTTTATTAGTATACCTATTTTATATATACTTAATTATATTCTGTTTTTGACTAGAATAAATTATCTCAAATGGGAAAAGTTTGTCAAGATTATATTAGATTGCATGTACTTGAATCTTGTCTTGGAAGAGGCCGAACTTTTTATGTTATCTAACAATAATTTAGAATTAAATTAAGATCATATATTGCAATATTTGGTAAAAGTCCAATAAACTTGTCTCAAAATCATGAAGCATCCGATTTTTGAAACAATGAAATGTCTTATGCCTAACACTAGGAATGTTAGGGATTTTTTTTTTTTTCCAATATAGGAAAGTATTTCAGTAATTAAATAAAGCAAAGATGATCAATTCACTTATAATATGCATCTTATAATGACCACATAAATATTTGAGAGTATATCTTAGGGTTATTCAATATAATTTTGAAAATTCATGCATTATATATTTAAGCATAGAAGATGAACTCTTGATCTTTCTGGTTTTGAAATCTCCCCCTCTTCAGTCTGGTTCATTTCAAATAAGTTATAACACTAAAAAAAGAAGTAGATATTGAACAAATTGATTGCTTAGTTCGTTCAAGAGGAAGAGGGTCGTAGTAGGTAATGAATAAAACATAATGCTTATCTTGTGACCCCTAGACAATTATAAAATGGGAATTAAAAAAAATAAAATCAAATACTAGAAAACAAGGTTTAGGTTCTATAGTCGACAGTTAGTTTTGACATAAAAATAAGTGTGTGTGTGTGTGTGTGTGTGTGTGTGTGTAAAGATGGATTAAAAAGAATGTGTACTTCTTTTGTAATAAGTCAAATCATAAAAAAATGAATACATTAAGTTTAAAGAATGACTTATAAAGAAAATTAAGTATTTTATTTTGATTTATTTGAATATAATATAGCCAATGCATTAATAGATTTCTAATGTACATATAATATATCTATTCACTTATATAATTTCATATAAAATATAATGCAGAGCTAGAGATTAATTGAAGTTGAGAAATCAATCTATATGGGCAATTGCATTAGGGTAGACAAGAAAACAATTAGATTTTATATGCTTAGGTTAGGGCCATTTCAAATTCTGTATCTAATAGATATCATTTATGTGTCTTTTATAAGGCGTAATTTAATTTTTATTTTCATATATAAATAATATAGTTGTGTTTAAATTTAAAAATGAAAAGCTTAGTATTTATTACGATTTAAATATGATTGGCACTAGCATTTTGGTTAATAACTTTTATTAACTGGACCTGAATACTTGGTATATCTTTAGTATTAATTTTTTGCATGAAAATGGAAATGATATTAATAAAGCTAGAGAGTGAAAATTTCTCAATATTGTAACACATAAGACTAGATCATATCTTTAATGAGAGGATAAAAAAGCTTGTGTAAATTTTATTTTATTTTATTTTTAAAAAAAACTTTCATTTTTTAAATTTTATGAGCTTGAATTTGTATTAATTGTATTAAGTAAATGTAGATTAAGAATAATGAGCTACTAAAAGTGTAAGACTCTTAGAGATGATATATATAAATATCCATAGACCATTCATTACTATATCTTGAAATATGTGGAAGTATTTTATTACTTTTAGATGATTACTTTCATTATAAATATGCGTACCTTATATATGATGAATATGTTATCATAGGCGCCTTTAAATATTAAAAAATATCTATAAGACTATGACATCATCATATAATACACCATATATATCCTCAATTGAGTATCAAGTAAGAGTGTGTTGAAAATTCTAATATGCGACACATTTATATATGGGGTGGTTTTGCAGAAGTTAAGCTTTTAATCCGTAAAAAATAAAACTTGACTATAAGACAATTAACTGTTGGATACCCAAAAGAGTTAAAATGTTTATACTAAGAACTTTATATTTATTAAGGATATTGGACAACAAAATCTGAAATATTATTGAATTGCCCAAAATAATTAAGCGAATTTATAGTAAATATGTATTAAAAATCAAAACGAAACTTTATGAATAATATTGGAGGATATATAGTTAAAATATTTATTAAAGGATTTTAATAAACAAAGGATTTAGTTTTAAGAAAATATTTCATTTATTATCAAAGTATTTGCTTTTAACAAATGGAAAATGAACTCGCTCACACTTTATAAATTCGATCATTTAAATTGATTGAATACACTGACACGGATCTTATAAATTGCCTTAATAGTACGAAAGAGTATGTCTAAATACATTTTCATAATGGACTTATATGATTAATAGTGTAAAATAGTATAATTTCATCTACCGTGAAAGCATAATATGTAGTTTGTCTTTATGTCACACATTAGACAATGCGTTTTCAAGTTTTAATCAATATAGAAATATCAAGTTGTTGTAGAACTCATTGACAGAAAATAGATGATGACAAATCTACTTCCTAAAAACTATTCTGTCACACTACTAATGAGTTATTTCTTTTATGAGATTTGTCGACCTCAAAGAAGTACTAGATTAGCGAGAGTTTTAGTTTAATCCGATACATATAGTCATTTTGGGATATAGTTTATTTTGACAATTTTATTATATAATTTATTTTTTGTTTCTCCTTTTGAGTGCACATTTATTTTAAATAAGAAAAATCTGGTTAATCTCTTTTAAAGACACGTAATGCTTTTAATAAAGACAATAGGACCACTTGAAGATAGGCATGTATGATAAAATTAGACGAAAAATCTTTATATTACATTTTTGATGTTCTTGATTTATGCCATTAAGGTTGCTGGTATTAGAGTTGAAAGTCTGGCGAGTTCAACCCGATCGACCCAACATTGGGTTGGGCTCGGGTAGGATGTACCGGGTCTGGTCTTGGGCTTGGGCTATACAAACACCAACCCGATAAAACTTGGGTCAGGCTTTGTTGAAGTCTCATGTCACGCCCCAAACTCGGAAACCGGGCTCACAAAATTCCCGATCGCCGAATCCGGCGCCGACAGCCTTCGTAGAACCCCATTCTCGGCTCCCAGCGCCCATTCGCCAGGTTCCGATCCTGGGATGCTACAAGGAGGATTTTCAACATCAGTTTGATTCGTAATAAGCATAACCAAAGGCATAACCCACAAACAACAACCAAAAACTCCATCACATTTCCACTATAATCAAAAACTTTACAAGTACAATGAGCATAAGGGAAATACAATGATGATCGACCAAAAGCTCCAAAAAGATCAGCTACGCGCCCAAGCCTCAGCGCTGCTGCGATCCAACGTCACCTGTACGCAACGGTCGTGCATAAGCTTATATAAAGCTTAGAGGGTGGTGAAAGTGTATGCTCAAGGTAGTAATGTAGTTATACAGTATCAGAGTAATGCGGAACATGCTGATGAATGCCAAGAATACCATAGCTGTACCAAGGCCATGCGGTGTAAAGAATGATGTCGGCCATACCAAGGCCATGCAATGCGAGATGCAACTCAAGCATACAAATCCTCATCTAAGTCCACATATCGATATAGCTCAAAATCTGAAATATCACCGGGGTCTATTACACTCCCAGCCAGATTGCCGCCCCATCGCGCGCAATAAGGTGAGTGAAAAAGACCTCACTATCCGCCTGCCAAAAATCGGGCTTGGCTCGTCAATAGCGGACCCATTCCTCGAGCTGGTCAGACTCAGCCTAGCATTGCCCCCTACTCTCGGGCGGGTAAGGCCGCACCCCCTTCCAACCGACCACGACACAGTGGTAAGCGCAACCGTCTGGTAATCGGCACTCAGCGCTCATGCATCCACTCGGTCTAGACGTTGGAGCAACCTCCTGGTACCATAAGGGTTTAGAGACTTTCACCCAGGGATATCTATCGCACCCCATGTAGAACAGTATTTCCGGTATCCAATCCTGCTAACCACGATACGTCTGTGGAGGCCACGGCCCTGATGTCGCTAGGGCGTACAGTAACCATATCACTCAATGCGAATGCATGAATCACACTATCCAGTCATGTAGCAATCCTGCGCGTATCGTGCGCTCATGTAGGGCAACACCCCTGTACGGGGCCCCTAGACAATCTGCCCGAAGGCATATGCTATGATCAGTCATTTCTCATATCAAGCATACGTATGATGCATATGATCATGAATCATGGAACTAAGCATGTTATATAGGATGGATGATAATCATAACAAAGATGGGCCTAGATGGCCTACTCATCAGATGTACGAGCCTAACAATGGGACCTAGGGAAGTCATAATGCGGACATTTAACCACACTATACTTGCAATGTGGACGTCAAACCACCATTGCTCCCAAGGCATAGCCCTGACGAAAACATCATTACATAAATCATGTTGGGATTGCACATTGCAATTAACCTTAGGTATATCTCATTGGGCCTTCAATACATCAAATGGGCCGTATCATATGAGCCTCATGTTCATCAAGTGAGCCACATCAATGGGCCACACCAATGGGCCTTATGTGCATTGCAATGGGCCATAACCCGTGGGCCTTAGAATGCATTAAATGGGCCTAATCTTATGGGCCTTATATGTATCAAATGGGCCTCAACCCATTAGCCCCATTACATCTTAATGGGCCTCGACCCATGGGCCCCTAATACATCAAATGGGCCTCGACCCATGGGCCCATAACACATCAAAGTGGGCCTCAATCATGGGCCAACAATAACTGAGATGGGCCTCCCACCATCATTACATTATATACGATATAATATATAATATATATACAGTACCTATAATATTATATATAAAAATAAATATACACACGCACACACCACACACGCACGCACTCACGGGCCCACCGTCCTTGGACGGTGGGGATAAAACACTTACATCATTGCTGGCCCCACCGTCCGCCTAGACGGTGGCCAGAGAATACATGCATCACTGTGGGCTCCATGTGGGGCCCACCATAATGTTTATATTCCATCCAGACCGTTGATAAGGTCGCCTGGACCCAGGTGAAGGGCAAAAACAAATTTCAGGCTGATCCTAAACTTCTGTGGGCCCAAAATGGGATTTCAATGATAGTAGTTCAATCCCACTGTTCCCTACGGTGTGGGCCACCTGAGTCTTGGATCAAGCTGATTTTTGGGGTGGGCCCACGTCAGGTAGTGGCCCACCCTATGAACGGTTTAGATAGTAGATAAACATCAAGGTGGGGCCCACAGCTTTAGCCGTGTGTGGCTGCTCGATCGCCGTCCGCCCGGAAGCCGTGCGCAGGCGCTGCCTGCTGCGTCTGACACAACAGCAGCAGCTGCTGTGTTATCCTTTATATATATATTTTTGATTTTTAGAAAACCCATGGATTTTACAGGTGGGGTCCGTATTTTGACAATCCACACCGTCCAATGGCATCCCATGGCTCAGCACGAGCAAAATAAGTCCAATATCGGACATATTTTGGCGTATAGAAAATCAGGGGAGGTTTCAATGGTGAAAACCGCCATTTGGTATGGTATGGCCCGCCAAGACCTCGGGTTGACACCATCCTTTGGTTCAACGCCTAAAAGAAGGATGGGAACGGAATGGGCGGCGTGGATTGAAGACATGCATCAAGATGGAGCCTACACAAGTGGACCACCCCCCTTGGCAAGCTAATATTTGCATTTTCCCAAAAACGCTGGACCTTGTAAATACATTAGAGGTGGGCCCTGCTTAGGTGGGCCACCTCATGGAGAATGGTGTGGATACTACACACAAAGTGGGCCCCACTTGTAGGTGATTTGGATGGAATACATACCCTGTGGTGGGGTCCATTCAAGTGGGTCATACAAGCTCATTATCATCACACAAAAAAAATAAAATAAAATAAAATAAAATAAAAAGGAGAGAGATAGAGAGTGAAACCGTGTGATGGAGGGACCCCGGCACTATGGGCCCTCCCTTGCACTAAATCATACATCAAGTGGGTCCCCTTACATGTGGGTCCATTAAAATTAAATCCAACGGTGGAGATCCCTTCTCCACTAAATTAGACGGTCTAGATGACCCTAAACATGCAAAGAAATAAACATCATGATGGGGTCCATGGAGAATGGCCCCATCATGGAATGATCATGATGATCCAAGTGGGCCATCGGCCACATCTTAGGGTCCAAAGCGAGATCCAAACCATTGATCGGTTGGCCTCACTTGGCCCATCTTAAAAATATCAAAATCTACCCTATCAAGACACCCACCACTTGATCTTCTTGCTCCCTTGGCTTCCTTAGCTCCTTGTGCTTCTCTTTGATGGAAGAAGATGAGAAATGGATGGTTGAGATGAGAGATGAAGGGGTAGGAAAGGTGGACCTCACAAATGAAATTTTCTCACCATGGGGGACTCATACGTATGGATTTTGCTTATGGGAGAGTATGAAATGAGAGAGAGAGACTTGTAAGGGAGAGAGAGAGAGGGAGTGATGGGTGATGGAGTGATGGATGGGAGAGAGGGATGGGGGTGTAAGAGATTTTTGACTTTTTTGGCAAAAGGTGTAAGAGGAGTTATGGGTTGTGTAAGAGCTTTTTGACTTTGGGGGTTGCTTGGGAAAGGGTGAAAGTTGATGTGTACTTGACATGATGGGATTGATGAGATTGATTGATTGATGTGACACCTCGTAGAGATTCCCTCGGAATTCACACGCGTGGCGTTTCCTCGCACCGAACGCTGACCTACAACTCCCGACCAGAGCATCGCATCAGCGCGCGAGTCGCGGCATCGGAACCGCTGCGACGACGCGGTCGCTAAGGTATAAGTCCTGGGTTGAGTCGACTCGGGTTGACGGCACGAGAATCCAGGTCGCGCGTAATTACCGGTTAAGGGTCGAAGGTTGCCGAAATTCGACCGGAAAGATCGCGGAAGCCTATCGAACGGTACGGTCTAGGATACGGGGCTTACATCTCAGGTTGCCCGACCTAACCCAAACTCGATCGATATATAAGTTACTTATAAATTATAATTGAGTGAGGTGCATTTGTGTTGAAGGCATAGGAAATTCCACTATCGACATCGCTCCTCATTAGTCCACGTCATTTCCAATGACTTGAGATGATAAGATACATCATATTTCTCTCTCCCAAGATAGATTGCATGCTACACAACTTGACTTTTAAAGGAGTAGTTGTCCTATATTTTAGCGTGTTCGTTTAGAAAAAATGAAATTCCTTACGATAAATAACTACATATATAATTATAGGTACAAAAAATAAGACATGTATTGAAATATAATAGACTAATATGATAACGAAAATATTAGCATGTATCCACCTGACCAACCCAACCAACCCAACTGAGCCCACTTGGGTTGGGCTTGGGTTGAGAATTCCCAACTTGAGGTTGGGTTGGGTTGGGTTCGGGTTGAGGTATAGGAACCTTGGGTTGGGCTAGGGTTAAGCACCAACCTGACCCAACTCGTTTGACTTTCATCCCTAACTAATATTCGATAACTATAATTCATTTTACTCCTAAATAATTAAATATTGTGATGATTATTGTAATCCAATATCATTGTTCTTAATGGATTATATTTAAGAAGCGTTGTTCATATTATCTAAAGGTGGTGTTTCTTGAAATTTAACGGGTATCCATTAAGAAGTTTCTAATAAATGTGTTTTATAAATTGTTTAAAAAAATTATTTCCTTTAATTAATCAGTGTAGCTCAAGTGAGAATGTAATTCTATTAAGTGGGCCAAGTGGGCCCCTCCAAATTTCAACCACATCCAAGACTCCGGTGGCCCACATCAGAGGAAACAGTGGGGTTGAATTGTCTGCAATTGAAACCCATTTTTGGGTCCACAGAAGTTTTGGATTAAGATGAAATTTGTTTTTCCCTTTCATCCAGGGTCGTGTGACCTTACCAATGGGTTAGATTGCAAATAAACATTATGGTGGGCCCCATGTGGGACCCATAGTGGTGTAAGTGTTTCATTCACACCGTCCACTGGCCGTGGACGGTGGAAGCCACCGTGATTTATGTGTCCTATCCACACCGTCCACACTGGACAGTGGGACCCACCCCACGTGTGGGGGACGGCAGTGTGTGTGTGTGTGTGTGTGTGTGTATATTATATTATATTATATATAATATACATAATGGTGGGCCTTCATGTGGACCCCCACCATGATGTTTGTGTTGCATACAACTGTCTAACTATTTTGAAAGCTCTTTTTTTTCAGGCCTGAGACTAAAAAAAAATTTCATACTGAAAATCCTCCTTGTAGGATCCCAGGATCGGAATCTAGCATGTGATTGCCGGGATCCGAGAATGGGGCACTACGAAGGCTGTCGGCGCTGGATTCGGCGATCGAGAATTTTGTGAGCCTGTTTTCCGAGTTTGGGGCGTGACAGGCCATGCACATATGGTCGTTGGTTTTGAATTTGACCGTTGGTTATTAATATTGAGCATACATGTTGAATCTACTATAGTTGTGATCAATACATATAGACTTGGGGTAGTGTGTTAGGATTATGATGTTTATATATGACAATTCAAATAGATATGGAATTCTATGATATGAAGACTTCAGATGAGAAGTAAGTGTGATAGGTAAGTTATTTCATCATCGTTTTTCTATGAATACAGATCTTGGTCCCCTTACCTACATAAATATAAAATCCTAGTTCCATTAAGAGGGTTTCTAAAAGTGGTGTGAGGTACAAGATATCAAGTATGTCCCCCAATGGCATCAAGAATGTATTTCCATCTAAGTACACATTTAGGATTCAATTTTATAATATTTATAATTGATGCGTAAATGATCCTAAATATTAGCAATACAGTCTAAAAATTTGAACCCTGATTTTGACAATTGTTCCATCTATGATAGCATAGCCTCAATTCCAACTAGAGCTGGGCATCGAGTTGAGTCGGACCGAGTTAGGGCTGACTCGACTCAATCCAGTTTTGAAATAGGCTTGACTCGAACTCGATTCGACTCGATATCGAGTTCAGCATGCTTAACTCAATTTGAGTCTGGTCTGGCTTGGACTGATCTGGACTGAGTCCGATTTGATCATAAATACCGAGTTGGGTCGAGTTGGCACTGAGTCGGATTTGGAGAGGAGGGAGGGAGAGACCGAAAGAGCGGAGAGGAGAGAGGAGAGAGAGGAGGAGGAGGGTGATGATGTGGGTGGTTGCCGGGCTTGAAAGATGAGGAGGATGAGGGAGGGAGAGAGAGAGGTCGGGCTTGGAAGATGAGGGAGAGAGAGAGAGAGAGAGAGAGAGAGAGAGAGAGAGAGAGATTTTGGGATCGGGTCAGGGTAGGGTGCGGCGGGTAGGGTTAGAGAGTTGGGTTTCAGATCGAGTTTCGGGTTGAGTCGGGTCAAGTTACTAGGTAACTTAAACTCAAATCCGTTTGAGTTCGGATTGGGTGAAGCCTACTCAGTTTGGACCGATTCACCCATTCAGTTCGAGTCGAGTCGGATCGGAATGAGTCGAACGAGTCGAGTTAGCCGGATCGAGTCATCTAGTGCCCACCTCTAATTCCAATAGTCAGCCCCCATTCAACGTTAATTTCATGAGTTTTCATTGAATCTAGCAACCATCCCCAAGCTCATCGACTTGGGTTGCCCATTAGAAACTCTTCTAACAACCAACATCTATCACTAAAGCTATCAATCAAAACCCTTGGGCAGAATAAGGCCCATATGCAATGGTAGTCTAGTGATTGGAAACATGCACCATGGATGAGCTATTATCCAGTAATCACAATTTAAGAATGATTATGGCCTTTAATTCTTGGTGTTGAATGTGAGCCATTGATATTCTATACTACCAATTCATCTATACATAATGGGCACAACTTGATGAATTTAGTAGATCCAACAAACCTTTGGCACAACTTGATGAATTTAGTAGATCCTTTTAGGAGGCCTCAATGGCCATAGATTGAACCTATCCAATTTTTACAGTGTGATGGTTGGCTGTTCACGGGCCCCACAAGTTGTACCTATCGTTTCTTTTTTGGGGTCAATATCAGCAATGTAGTTCATTCAACGATAAACTTAATCCAAATTATAGAGCTACAACACAATCAAACCCTAATGAATAAAATGTTGAATTGAATCGTACCAGTCTCTATTGGGGGTTATTACTCATTTTTGTACTTGCTATATTATTTTCCAATTATTTCTTCAATTGAGAGAAAGAAATAGAATAATAAGAATTCTCTTATCCCATTCGGAAGGATATCATCCTCATAATTATCCATGACTGTTTGTCTCTAGCACGACCACTTGATGAAATGTGCAGGGAAGTGGGGTAAATGGCTGATACTATTGGAAGGATTCTTCTTTGGCTGATAGGTACTGTAATAGGTATTCCTATGATCAGTTCAATGGGTATTTTCTTTTACGGTTTATATTCTGGATTGGGATCATCCTTATAGTAATCGGATGAACCGAATTGTCAACATGAAAAAGTAAGAACTTAACAGGAGCTAACCCCTCGAATTAGACAAAGAGGGGTAAGGTCCTATTGAGTTCTTACTCTTTGGGCAAAACTTGTTTGACCCATTCCATAACATAAAAAAAATTGGAAATCCATCCAGTCAACACAATAATCATATTATATTCGTAGAAATAAGAAGACAGATCCTTTGCTCCAATGTTTCAAACCACTTCATTCCGTTGTTTCTAATGATGTTTTTGAAGAATTAAATCCATTAATTGATTCATAGTATCTGTTCCTCCATAGTATGGAGGGACTCCCCCGAAGCAAGAAGAAAGAAGTAATCAATTGATTTTTTGGATGACACAATATGGATTTCTATATATGAGACATTCTGCAAATCATTTCGATACTAATCTTACTCTAGAAAAAGAAAAAAGAAAATTTCAAGCAAAAAAAAGACTCTTAATGCTCTTGGTGAAAAGATGAAATCTTGGATTTTTACGCATATCCCAAGCCTTATTGATTATCTCATCGCAGTTAAAATTTTCTTTTTCTTTTTTACTTTTTAAAAAAAAAATATATATAAGTTCATTGAAGAAGCTTTATTTGCTCAGTAAGTTACTCCCACCCCTTTTTTTGTTTGTCCACTACTTCTTACGAATTAAAACAAACGAGTTTTGATAGAACTGGAAAATCAAATAAATAACAATCTTTGACGAACAGGATTAAGAATCATTATTATTTCCATACGAGAAAATGAATTTTCCACCCTTTTCTTGTGTGGAGATTAGGAAGATGAGTAATCCCTCCTAGAATCATTTGTTCCTTTCATTTATCCATGTGTATTCTCCTCCTACTTATGCCTATTATCTATTAAAATTTGATTCTATTAGGTACCAAAAAACTATTGATGCTACCAATGGGAGCCCTAACATACTCACAACACTCCTGTTTTGATTAAGGGGGATCAAGTAGTCTTCTTCGCAATATACATACTATTACTAGGAATGGTATACAAGCAATATTTGGCCTCTCGCAGAAAAAACAGTATAAACAAAGCAAGCAAAACATTTTACATGATTTTTTGAATCATACATAATTGCATCGATCACAACAATTCGCCTCTTTTTACCAGCTTGATGAATCCGTGGATCTAGAAATTCATTTCGGACAATTGAACCTTCTCAAATTGTTTCTTTTTTGTAACCAAAAAGATTTGTGCCAAAATAACAGATGCTAAGAAGAACAACAAACCTTGGACACATAATGGATCTTGAAGTACTATTTCTGCATCTCCCTAACTAAATTCATCAAGTTGTGCCAAAGGTTTGTTGGGAATCGGTTCACCTGGAGTAATAACCACTTAGGTCAGGTGAGAGTGTCGGTAAGGCTTGATAGAATCCTCATCAATCACCAATGGATCACTGCATTTCCAACCTTCAGAGTCAAGCAACTCCCATGCGTTAACTCCGACCATACGCCGCTCCTTTTATCCTTCCTTATCCAGCGCCACTCCAAGCCTAAACCATTCCGCTTCCAAAGAATGTGGACCTTGCATGAGACTTTTCTTCAGGTTGTTAAGAAGGCTTGGGAAGGTAGATGTTCTGATCAACCCATGACCAATGTCCAGCTGAAATTGAAGAAAACAAAACAGATCCTGAAATTATGGAACAAAGAAGTTTGTGGGAAGGTCTTCTAGCAACTTAAGAAGGCTGAGGAAGATCTGGTAGCCATAGAACAAAAAATGCAGCTATCTCCAACTAACGTATCCCTCACGGAAAGCTCTAATGCCAGAAAACGGCTAGCCCAATTGGAACTCATGGAAGAAGTGTTCTGTAAATAGAGTGTGAGGATCTCTTGGCTAGAGGAAGGAGATAGAAATACGAAGTTTTTCCACTCTTTAGCCAGCGAGAAGGCCAGATGTGCTACCATTGTTTCCATTAAGGATGAGATAGGGAACACTCTATCGAACCAGGAAGACATTAAATCAGCAGCTATTTCCTTCTTTGAAAAGCTTTTCCAAGAGGTCCCCATAGCCCCAACAGATGATTTGTTGTTGGAGATTCCACGATTAATCACCATTCAAGATAACGCAAACCTCACAGCCTCCCCTTCACTTGAGGAAGTTAGGGCGGCAGCCTTTGCCATCCCTAAAGATGGGGCCCCCGGACCCGACGGCTTTACTGGTGCTTTCTACACTATTTGTTGGCCCATTGTAGGTGATGATATCCATGTAGCAGTGGTCTCCCTGATTAAGGGTGAGACCCTCCCTAGAGCTTTTTCATCCTCCCTCATCTGCCTAATCCCGAAATCGCCGGCGGCCTCAAAAATTTCAAACTATCGCCCGATCAGCTTGTGCAACGTTATCTACAAGATCTTCTCCAAAATTCTGGCTACCAGGCTAAGTTCTCTCCTCCCCAAGCTGATATCGCTAGAGCAAGGTGCGTTCGTGAGAGGGAGAGCCATCACGGAGAACATTGCCATGGCCCAGGAGGCTATGCGAGAGCTCGATAGGAAGTCCCATGGTGGCAACATCATCTTGAAGTTAGATTTAGAAAAAGAGTATAACGGAATCAGCTAGAGCTTTCTCAAACAAGTATTATCCAATTCGGCTTTAATCAGATTTGGATTGACCTCATGGAAACATGTTGGGGAAACAATCAGTTTTCTATTCTCATCAACGGAGAGGCTTTGGGTTTCTTCGAGTCTTCGCGGGGCAATTGTTAAGGCGATCTGTTATCCCCAGCGTTGTTCATCTTAGTGGCGGAGGCTTTCTCTAGATCTTTCAAGCAACTTCTCTTACGGGTTGGTGTCAACCCTTCAAACTCCAACGTGGTAGCCCCCTTATCCTGCACCTCCTTTTCGCGAATGATACGCTCTTATTCCTCAACGGTAGTCAGCATTCGCTGATCACCATCAAGAAGTTCCTTGACTCCTTCCAAGAAATGTTAGGCTAAAAAATTAATTAAAGCAAGAGTTGTTTCCTCTGTTCAGATAAGATGTCAGCAGTGAGACCTAGGTCCATTGAGTGCGTTCTAGGTATTGCCAAAGCCAGAGCAGGAGTCCAATATCTGGGGGTTCCTTTACTCAAGGCGAGAACCAAACAGGTAGATTTTTAGTTCCTTGTCGACAATGTAGAAAGAAGGATGAGTGGCTGGAATGCAAGATTCATATCCCAGGCTGGTAGGACAACACTGATCAAACACATTCTCAGCAGCATTCCTCTCCATGTCCTTGCTGCTACTCACGTTCCGTGTCAAGTTCTTCAAAATCTGGAGAAGAGTTTTGCTCGTTTCTTTTGGGGAAGATTTGACGACAGAAGGAAATTTCAGTGGTTAGCCTGGAATAAAATCTCCTCCCCTGTGGACGAAGGAGGTTTAGGCATTAAAAAACTGTCAAAAGTTATGTTGGCCCTCCACATGAAGATGGTGTGGGCGGTTTCCTTTGGCAAGAATGTAGGTTCGTGGGTAAGCCTCATGTGATTCAAGCACCAAGCTGAACTGAACGACCTAAATGGGAATCACGTGTTTGCTAACGCCTCTCAAATTTGGAAGAAAATTCGTCTCCTCCTCCCTACTTTGTCGGAGCAAGCTCAATGGGATGTGGGAAAGGGGGACCTATCCTTCTGGCAGACTAACTGGACTAGTCTTGGCCCCCTCCAGTGTCTGGCTTCCTCGCCTATCCCGACTGCTATGATGTCCACCAAGATTAAAGATTGTCTGGGACCATCTGGCCCTCTTCCCCCGTCCTCTGTTTGGTCCTTCCTCCCCCATTCAGTGGTGAACCTCATCTTCAAGGGTGGTTTTGCCACATCGGACAAAGATTCAGTCGCCTTCTGGCCGCTCCATCCTTTAGGTTCTTTCTCTGTTAAATCAGCGTGGACTGTGCTCAGACATCATCGCCCCTCCTCAACGTGGTCCAGTTAGATTTGGCACAAGTCGCTCCCCCCAAAGATCTCCAATTTTATATGGAAATTACTGCAAGGTGCTATTCCAGTGGACTGCAAAGTCTAATCAAAAGGGATCCACATTGCTCCCGGATGCAACTGTTGCGAAGGTGAGTAGCCTGATCGCCCCAAGGTCGAGTCCATTTCACATCTCTTCCTCTATGGACAACACTCTTCCTCTATGGATAGCATGCCTCCATGATTTGGCGCCATTTCAGCTCCTTCTGCGGAATTCCCATCACTCAACTTCAGACCGTTGAAGCAAGACTGGCCCAATGGAATTATGCAGATGCCCCTGGGAACGCCCCTTCTTGCCTCCATAAGCTGCTACCCTTACTGATCTTGTGGGATATCTGGAGATCCAGAAATGGTGCAAGGTACAACCATAGGCCTATGTAGGTGCTAAACTCCATCTCTCGCATCAAGGGGACCCTCAATTTGCTGCCCGCAGTCAAATCCTTGCCACTTCCCATTCACCTTCGCTTATGGGATGGCTTAGGCAGATCGTCTCCTCCCCCACGTACGATCCAAGCAGAGATCATTAGGTGGTCTAAACCTCCCGTGGGCTGGGACAAGCTCAATGTGGACAGTTCGGCTAGAGGGAACCTAGGCCTATCTGGAGGAGGCGGGATGTGCAGAAGGGACAACAGGAACCTAATCTTTGCATTTGCGACCGGCTATGGAGTGGGATCTAATAACTGTGCTGAAATCCGTGCTATCCATGATGGTATCTTGAAGTGCCTGGAGTTCGGACTTCATAAGGTTGAGATAAAATCCGATTCTAAGGTGGTGATTGATCTATTGCTAGGGAAATCCTCCACTCATTAGCACTGGAAACCTTGGCTCCTTAGGATCTGGAAGCTGCAAAGCAAGAGAACTTTTGTCTTCTCCCATATCAAGAGAGAAGGGAATGCCCAGCTGACGGTATGGCCTGGTTGGGTAGTGATCGCCAAACGCCCTCTTATTTTGATAATGTTAAGGACCTCCTTAGGAAGATGAGGGGGATGTTGTTTCTGGACAAAGTTGGCGTGGGGTCCCTTAGATCTCTCCCTTCAGAGTCCTCGGCCGTTATTTTTTGTTTTCTTTCTTTGTTTAGGAAATGTCTAGTTTAGTCTATATGATAGGTGTGGCCAGATGTCTTTTTGTTTGGTGCCCACCTGAAATCCAGAGCTGTAAATCCCCTGTTCATATCATCAATGGAAAGTTTCTCTTTTGAAAAAAATAAAATAAAAATAAAAAAAATCTATATATAGTGGGCCTCTGCACATTCAATTATGGTCTAATGACCAAGAATGTGCTGCCCTAGATGAGCTATGGCCCAATAATTACCATTTAAGGATGATCATGGCCATTGGCTTTTGGTGTTGAATGTGAACAATTGATTTTCTCCAGTCATCTATACCTATTGGGGTTTTGACCAGAATAACCTTGTGGCATTGCCAAACATACCAATAAATATCCTTTATATATATATATATAATATCGCCTTAAGAGCCTTTTGAAATTTTAAAATGGATGAAAGTACCCTTTTCGTGGAGTGCAACACTTGTAAGGGCATGATGGCGGGAGGGATTTGGATGGGGTAAATACTGTGGGGCCCACTATGGTGTTTATGAGAAATCCACACCATTCACATGTTTTGCCAAATCATTCTATACATGAGCCCAAAAATGAGGTAGATCCAAAGCTCAAGTAGGCCACACAAAAGAAAACAGTGGAGATCATATACCCATGGTTGAAACATTCATGGGCTCCAGAAGCGTTGGATTAGGCTAATATTTTTATTCTTTCAGTTCATTCCCATGGTAAGGACCTTACGAGTATTTTTCCAATTTATGAACTATTCGGATTACATATAAACATCACGATGGAGCTCATAAAGGTTTGAATGGTATGCAATGCCTTTCCACTATTTCTAGTAGTGTGGCCCACCGAAGTTTTAGATCTATCTAAATTTTGGACTCATGTCTTAACATGATATTCTAAATCAGATGGATGGAGTGGATTTCCCACAAACATCACTTTGGGCCCAACATAGCTTCTAGTGGCAGGGACTTCCTCCAAAAGGCTTTTGCTCAAAATCCGTATCAATGTGATGGGACATGACACTGATCGGGTAGCAAGACCTAACTAGAGATGGATGATCTTATGGGTCCCGCTTTGATATATGTATTTTATCCATGACATCCATCCATTTTAAAAGATCATTTTATGGCATATGCATAAGCCTAAAAATGAGGCATACAAAGGCTCTAGTGGACCATATCACAGAAAATAGTGTGATTGAAAACCTACCATTTAAAGCTTTTTAGGGGTCATAGAATTTTTGGATGTAACTTATTCTTTTGTCCATGACATTAAATTAAATTCTAAATCTAATGAACGGAGTGGATTCGACACATATCCCATGGTGGGCCCCACAACCCTTAACACATGACAACCACGACCTGGAACCTTAACACATGATAACTTCAACTCTTATAACACATGACAATTTGAACCCTTAACAAATTATAAGTGTTCATTGTCTTCCAAAGCAATACATTATAAAATCCAAATTCTCTCTTTTATTGTCTTCCACATGACAATCACAACCATCATTCTCCACCTCAAATCCCTTTGACAATCACTTCTCTCAGTGACAATAATCACGATCATCCCTCGCTATTCACAACCAAAAGTGGCTTACATTTATAAAAAAATGATATTATGCAAAAAATAAAATAAAATATAAAATCCATTTAAAATGTCTTTCACCTGTAGTAGTTTTCATCTCCAAGAAATGTGCTTGTCTAAGCAAAAATAATACTCGTATTTAGGGTCGTAAAAGTTGGTGGGTGATGCCCATATGCCAAAAAAGTTTATGGTGGTAATCGTACATCGAAAAAAACAGTTGGGTGAAGGGGATCTCCGGGAAAGGGCATTTTTTTAAAGTCCATTTTTTGGGACGTTTGGCATTACTGGAAGGCTACTTTGATCTAACAAAATCCCATGCCTATTTTCCCATCCAGGTTTATCCCGGGAAGTGACATACCAGAACTCAGAACAGCGAAGCTACAGCTGAGCTCCACGTTCCCTCAAATTACCAACATCTGCGATTTTCCAATGGCAGCTACAATGATTAAATCTTTTTGGATAAAACTACGCCATTTGTTTCTCAGGAGGGCTGTGAAACAATAGGCTGTAGAAATGATTTTTTAAAGAGGCACTCATTTCTTCTGTCTAGTGTGGCCCCTCTGAGATGGAATAGCCAGATTATCGGGATGTGAATTGCATGCAGACAGGTACGTCTGTGAATGCTTGTGACGTAAGTCTCAGGCAACCTTGATTGTTTTCAAATATAGAAAGTTCTGCTGCAACAGGTCAACGTATGGTTTGCTATATAAGGTCAACCTAGTATAGCTAGGGTCATGTTTCCATGATTATATATATGACTTTTCCGTTGGCATTCATTTCTTTTGCCTATAATAGCCCACCTGAAATGTAACAACCTGATTTTCAGGCTACGATTTGCATGTGGACCTTCATTATCTTGTGGGGCCCACCTGAGATGAACAGCCTGTTTATCAGGCTGGGATTTACATG
Source organism: Magnolia sinica (assembly GCF_029962835.1). NCBI lineage: Eukaryota > Viridiplantae > Streptophyta > Magnoliopsida > Magnoliales > Magnoliaceae > Magnolia > Magnolia sinica. The sequence goes on from NC_080574.1 coordinate 134,335,114, forward strand.
TGGACAGATAGGTCTTTCCACACTTGTGGGGTTAGTCTTAGGCAACCTTCAAACGTAGGGTTTGCTAAAATGGTTCAACGTACCATTTGCTACAATGGGTCAACATATCATAGTTGGGGTCATGTTTTCCACGATTATATGATTTTTTTTTTTTTTCCTGAATATCAATGGTTTAGATGACCCAAGGCCACATGGATACCAGTCCCTTATCTTCAACATCCTTTTTACATGGTGGATAAAACACCTAGGGGCCACCGCCTTGTTGCATTGGACATCCACTCCGTTCATCAGATGCATCCCTTAATTTGAGGCTGTAGGGTAAAAACTTATCTTGATCAATAACTCAAGTGGGCCACACCACATGGAGCATGGAAATGTGATGCCAACCATAGGTGTTTATGTTGGATCCAATACTTTCATCCGGCATGCTTCACTAAGATGTGAATAGACATTCTAAAAGTCAGACTGGTCCAAAACTGAGGCAGGTCACACCATGTGAACTTAGGAAGTTTTAGGCATGATATTGGTGTGGCCCACCTGAAGTTCAGATCAGCACTTGTAACTCAAGCTAAATGGTTGAAATCATGGGTCTCACTTCAAGTGGGTCATAAAGGATCATACGTGGGTCCCACTTAGTACTTATCACTCAAAGACAGACCCACTTGTAATGTTACCCCAGCACTGTACATTTCTTGAAATAATGATCAAAGGAGAATAAATAAATGATAAATAAAAGGGATTTTCCCTATTACTGCCCATATTTTGGGCTATGGAGTAATAATCTCTTATTTTTAACTATCTTCATAGAATTATTCACTATTTTAACATACATATGGATCTTCTTAGTTTTTGGGCTCTCGTCATTTTATCAAGCTGTGAATCCAGACTACCCCATATGAAAGAGTAAGGATTGGACACATGTGTGCTTTTGATGCAAAAATCAGACTCACCCTCACCACCGAGCTCCTGGATCTGAGCACCTGCACGGGAGAAAGACAAAGGATACCCTGGCTAGAACAAGGGACCCTTCGATGCCAAAGTCAGTTTTGGAATCTGGGTCTAAGTTGATTAGGTGGGGTTTTGGGTGAGAGATGTTGCGTACCTATCTCAATGTAATTACCTTGTACTTATAGTGTAGGGCAGGACGTGGGAGTCCGCTGATCTTGGCACGATCCAGGAGAGAAGTGCTTAACTGGTGACGCTGACGGTTACACTGAGATCGTGCTCCGAATGCTACTCCTATAGTGCGTTATCGGAGTTGGTTTCTAGGTGTGATAGTAGATCACCTCTCGTCCGAGCCGAACTTAAAAAGCCGAGCCTGATGGCTCATTGACGAAGATCCGGTCTGGGCTGGTGATAGAGTAAACAACGTATATGCAGACCCCTTGCATGACCTGTTCGGTTCTAGAATCAATTTATATTTGAAGTTGGTTCGGTAGAGAGTGACTTTCGTAAGTTACTATAGGATTGGCCACGCCGACATAGTTATAACTTCGCTATGCTGCATGAGACGAGCATGACCATATTTCCCATAATAGAAGCCGATCTCATGTCCCACTGAGATTTTGGAGCCAACTTGTTCTCTTTAGCCATTCCATTTGTACCCATAGCACGTACCATTAAAAACCAGTGGGGAGCCACAACGGTTTTAGATTGAGCTATATTTTTGTTTTCCTTTCAATTAGGCATGTGTGACCTTATGAACAAGTTGGATGGCAATAAACATCATGGTGGACCTTAGTAAGAATTCAACGGTGGGTGTCATTATCCCACTGTTTCCTATGGTGTGGCTCACTTGACCTTAGCATCTCCTTCATTTTTGTGATAATGTCCTAAACTAAGCCAGCAAAATGGATGATCTCCTTCATCTCAACTAAGGCCAGGTCTCAGTGGAGGGTGATCCAACACATGGGAGGATGACTAGGCCATCTTCATGATTTTAGGACCTGGACTTCCAGTGCAGCTGATTTGAGTCAAGTCAGACTCAGACTCAGACACCTTTCAATTGGAGGGCATTTTTAACATTTTATGAGAAAACATACTTCATGGGATGGAATTTAGAGAAAACTAACAGAAGGTATCCCTATGATAATTAACTTAATTAAAAGTTAATTTAAATAATTACTGAGATGTAAATACTATATTAATGGGTTAGTAATTTGTAAAATTTCCTTTTAAAAATTAAAAGCTTAATTCGATACTCCGAGTACGAATCATAGGCTTGGTATGCAACACTTAGAAATTGTGTGCGCGGACTATGTTTGGTGGAGCAATCCTGACCTCTGATTCGTGGACACATGTTTATTGAAAGAGGGACATTTGGATATTTTTCATTCTCAAACGTCCAATAATGTCCACCAATACGATAGTTAGATTATCAAATAAGATTGATTTTTTAGTACATGATACATCTACCTGCAGGAACCTATAATTTGAAAATTTTAACTTGAATCACATGCGGACCACATATGCAATTTCTAAGAGCCTACCTATCGTCCATCACACTCCGCCAGATTATCAAAGTTTTACTATTAATAGTATAGGCCGTGAATGACGTTTTCTGACAATGTATGTGTCTTATCCAGGCCGTCCATCCATTTTATCAGTTCATTTTAGAGTATAAGCTTAAAATTGAAGAATATCCAAAGCTCAACTGGACCACACCACAGGAAACAGTGGGGATAGTGACGTCCCCGTTGAAACCTTCAGAGGGCCCACAGTGATGTTTATTTGCCATCCAACCTGCTCATAAGTCACATATATCTGGATGAAGGGAAAACACAGTTAGTCTGCGTGGGTAGGCTGGGCGTGGGCCAGCCACAATCCACTACTCATGTATCTTATGACTAACTCAATCAGAACCGTTAATCTGGTGGAGCACCAAAGGACTGACCATCATGAAAAAAATCATTGATGATCAGCCATCCGGTCGGTGTATTTTCACCTGTATTAGGTGTTTGCTATCCATTGAATTAAAGGGTGTGGCCCCACCTGATGAGTGGATCCCTTTTGCATTATTTTGAAATATATTTGTCGCTGTTGCCACAACTCACGATATTCTGCACCCAAAATGTTTTCAGGCGAATTTTTCTATGGAGCCAAATGGGGCCCACTTCTGACGAGTGAAGACTGTTGAAAATAATCCAACTTAAGTGGTTGTGATCATTTCAATGTGGGACTCAATGGGTATAAACCTAACCATCATAGCATCTAACGTATAGCATTAGCTAACTTGTAGGGAAAATTATCATATTATCATTGAAAGATTTCCACACCTGATACTTCTTACAAACTATACAGTGTGATATATGAACGACTATAAAAACAACTGAGCTTCTTGAAAATGTTTGACTACTAAATGCAAGCTGATGTGATCAAAGCGGTCCACTGAGCATGGTCATGAGTACGATCTTTTGATCATTTGGATGAAAGGTTTTCCTCTTATGGGCTCATTTGGGAGATTAATTACAAGCCTTGGGTGGGCCAAAAACGCATGGATCACACATATGTTTTTAACTATTTATTTAGATGTCCAACATTTGGATAATTCAGATCATTCTATTGAAGTGATTTTAGTGTTGTAGCTGATAATTGAATTGTGTTGGATATCATTAACATGCTATATATATGTACAACAGATTAGTAGACTAATGATACTCATGTTGCCTGTGATTTTGAAAAGGAAGATAAAAGCATTTTTCCTTAGCTGTAAATATATTTACCAGGATGAAGAGGTCCAATTCAATGAAGGCATAAGCTTGTTAGACAGGCCACATGCCTTGTATAGCTAATTTCTATAAATAGAAGATGTATAGCTAATTTCCATATATAGAGGATTCTGTATTTATCATTTTACCTTGTATAGACGTTGTAAATTAAAGCTCTATATATTTAACCCTTTAGGGTTGTCTCAAATACACAAAAAACCAAAGGAGAATCATTTTCTCTTAGCCTTCATCATTTTCTCCTTGCTTTCATGGTATCAGAGCCATACCGATCCTGATCCGACACCTCCTTCATCACCGGCACCACCTCCTGTCAGATTCGGCCCCTCATGCGTCAGCAAACCCTGTTCTGGACCACCTCTGCGGCCCTTCTGCCCTCCAACTGCTTCAATAGCCCCGTTCGACCATCCTCAGGCCTGTCTGATCGCACCCCAGGCCCGTCCGATCATCCCTAGGCTGCGCACGCCCTGCTGTTGTCTGTTACGTAAATAGCCCTGTCCGGCGCTACTATCTGCTATGTCCAGCCCTGCCGTCTACTACGTCCGGCCCTGCTGTATGCTCTGCACGTGCACGCCCCTGCTATCTGTGCACACCCCTGTTGTCTATCCGACCCTACTGTCTGCTGCGCACGCCCCTGCTACCTCCTGCTACAAGGTACTTTCTTTTTTGGCGTGGTTTATATCACTCCCTACCTATGGACAAAGACTCCCGTACAGAGGCCCCGCGATATAGTTTCGATGGTACCAACTACAATCTATGGGCCATCCACTTTCAAAGTTTTCTTAAGGGTCGTGGTTTGTGGGGACTAATTGATGGATTTGTAACTGTCCCCACTTCCACAGATGCTGGCAAATTGGTTGAATGGGAAACGAAAAATGGATGGATTATTACATGGATTCTCGATTCGGTCGACCGGTCAATTATTGCTGGCCTCACGCTACATCGCACTGCTAAGGCAATATGGGAGCATCTTCAGACTATTTATCAACAAAGTAATGCGGCTAGGTTATACCACCTGGAACAAGATCTGGTTCACCTTACTTAAGGTGACAAAAGTATTCAAACATTCTACTCTACAATGGTTACAATTTGGACAGAGATGACTATGATGGATCCGAAATTCCTTAATGACTTTAAGATATTCCAAACAATGTGTGATAGTGCGCAAGTTAGACAGTTTCTTATGAAGCTGTGTTCGGAATTTGAGTATTGCAGGGTTGCACTCCTAAACCTCAGCATAACTCCTTTAATGAATTCAGTTATTAATGATTTATTAGCCGAGGAACAATGACTGCAAATCCTCTCTCAGGAACCATCTCAGGGACCATTTGACTTGGCCCTTGCTGTATCCACCTCTGCACCAAACCGTGGTTCTACTCCTTTAACTTGTCACGACTATAACAAAGTAGGACATGTCGTCACTCAGTGTAAAGATTGGTGCGCTTATTATTGACGGACTGGTCATGGTATTCAGGATTGTCGTTCACGTGCCTATACATCCTCACTCGACGTGGACATGGTGGTCGAGGTCATGGCTGTGGTCGTGCTCTTTTTGCTACTTCTACGACTAGTTCTTCCGAGCCTTCTGTTAGTGATATTGCATATACTGTTTCTGCTAAAGGTCTTTCCTCACATTTGACTCCTACAATGCTCCAACAGATCATGCAGGCCCTTTCTGCGGCCGGTATGTCAGGTATATCCTCATCTTCTCCATGGTTCTTCGATTCGAGTGCTTCCAATCATGATCGGTGACGTATCACATCTCTGCGACATTCGTCCCTATACTGAAAATCAACTTATTTCTACCGTGGATGACACTAGATTACTCATTCAGTCCGTTGGTTCCTTGACTTTATCTCCTTCTGCCCATCACCAGTACCCTTCGTGATGTGTTTCATTTCCCTAAACTCCCCTCAAATTTAATTTCTGTTTATCTCAAATATATAAAAAAACCAAAGGAGAGTCTTTTTCTCTTATCCTTCATCGTTTTCTCTTTGCTTTCAAGGTCATCCAACAGATGGCGTTGAAGAAGCTAGTCAGCGAGAGAGAGAGAGAAGGGCATGTATTTCAAGCTCTTGGTCTATATAACCATCCTCTGCAATAACACCATAAAACACAACCAACCATAAACCATGGGTTGCTACTTAGTGAAGAGTGTCTGGCTCCATGGCTCTGTGGTAGACAAATTATGTTTCAACATTAAGATCATGAGATGTAGTGCCCATATGGTGTGGTTGCGTGTGTGAGTGTGTAATATGGGTGTGGTGTGAAAATAAAAATAAAAATGAAGAGTGAGTAATAAATGGGCTAGAAATGGAAAGGGCCCAGGCCCATACCATTGTGACCTGGGTTGATCTGGGCCATTGTTGCCCCTTTGTCCACGTGAAGAAGTATGACTACCTACCATGACAAAAAGAGGTGAAGCATACGTGCAAATGTTGAAGAAGATGCACACTATCTCGAAAATCAATGGCCGCATTTGTTATCTATTTAAATATGATTGGTTAAGTGGGCATATACTAGCTCTAAACTACTAATCTTAGCCATATGATCAATGGCCTTAAATATGGACAGTTAAGATCATTTACCCAAAAATATGTTTAAGCAACTATGTTTATCCATGGATCATAGATTGACCGTTATACTAAAGAATCAGTTTTGTTAGGCATTTGTGACTATTTGATCCTTGCCTTTGCAAGAGATGGCTATAGAAATAAGGCCAAATGATCATAATAGATCATCCTATCAATGTGATTTTTGCATGATGGCCCGTGATATGTATTATGAACTTAATGGACAGTTCAGATCACTTAATAGACTCCCCAAGTGAACTGATGCAACTAAGAGCTACTATAACTCACAGTGCTCCAACAACACCGTAGCATTTCTCATTATATATATATATATATATATATATATATATATATATATATATATATATATATATTCAAAAGGAGGGCAAAGCCCCTGCATCTTTGTTGATAGAAACAGATGATATACAATCTATACTTTCTGGCGGGCACCACAGGTCCACAACCTATTATATCAGTTGAACGGGAAAAACCCAAAATAGGAGAAAAGAAAGAAACATGGCATGATGCACAGCCATCTCACAAGCCAACTGTGAGGAGCCAAACTAAACTCCACCTTTGCTCTGACTACCCAGGTCAGGCAACCCGAAGGTTACCGATGTTGGGGATTTGTGCTGCGGAATCACACAGATATGGATCTAGAATAATAATCCAATGACACCAAACAATTATAAGAGAACACAAATTTAACATAGAAAACCCTTTTGGGAAAAAACCACGGCACAAAGCGACAGATCTTCACTATGAAAATAGAAATTACAAAGACAGGACTTACCCGATTCGAACAACCTCGAATCTCACCCTTGCTACACCCTTTGATAACCTTAGAGCCCTTTTAGAAACCCTTAGAATACTTTTAGGAAGCCTTAATATTACTTAGAAAGACCCTAAGGACCCCTATTTATAGTTTAAGATACTCCACTTACGCACCTTTTTGAAACCGCTTCAAATTTATGCAGTCCACACAAAATCCGCACACCATTTGTATAACCTTCGATTGGTCGAAGACCTTCGAATTTTTAGAAACATTGTCCCTGGACTTCGAGTCGAGCGGGCTTCGACCAGTCGAAGGTGCCCTTTGACTAGTCGAGTCAGCCCCTCGACTGGTCGTGCAGCGCGGTGAAACTAGATTTAAGACATCTGTTTTATAACAACCCAAACCAACTCTGTCAAGGAAAAGGGAGCCACGGGTGGAGGGAGGGAGGTCAACAACCAAGTTGAAGAACTAGTTCACTTGATCAACACTTCCTAACCGGGCCATGTCATCCGCCACAGAATTTGCCTCTCTCGGAGTGTGGGACAAGACTACCTCCAAACTCTGCATGGGGAATTTGAAACGAGCTTGCTAATACCATGTGGCCTAGGATCCAAAGGACTGGTTGGAGAGGATATTTACCATCGACTTAGAATCACTGGCCACAACCACTCTAGAGAAGCGAAGCCTAGTGCAATGGGTGAGACCATCAATAATCACCTTGATTTCGGCTGCGCATTGGAGCTGAAACTAAACCCATGAGAGAAGGTGAAAATGAAGTCACCCATGCTATTCCTAACCACTCCACCCCCCGATAAACCAGGATTACCCCAAGCAGAGCCGTCCACATTGATCTTGATCCAACCCTGGTTGGGCCTAGCCCACTTGACCAATTCGGCCTTGGGCGAAGGAGAGGGAGGGACCACAACTCCCAAGATGTTAAAAGTAAGCATGGTCGACATCTTCAGAGATGAAGGCATTTTGAGGAGGGGACTAACTCTGCAAATCCAATGACAAGTCTTGGAGATCACTCCAGCTGGGACCATTGCAACATTTTCGAATCGAGCGAGGTTCATAGCGTTCCATAGTTCCCAGATGATGAATATGGGAATGAGGCCTTTTGAGAATAAGGGACCCACCTGTAAGCGAGCATCTGGTCCACTAGTGGTTGGCTCTAACCAGAGTTAGAGAGGACAAAGAGATATATATGCACATTGAAGACTCTTCCAAAGTACGTCCAGACCTGGGCAGCGATGGAGCTAAAGGAGAAGATATGGTCCAAGGTTTCGATCTGGGGGTGTGAGGGGCAGGGGCAGCAAATACATTTGGAAGCAATGTGGACGCCCTTGCTTTGTATCCTATTATCCACTGGGATAGCTTTGTGGAAAACTTTTCAAGCCAAAAGGGAGAGTTTGGGCGGCAGATTGGCATGCCAGACTCATTTGGAACAGGGCTTTTGATCAACGTGAGGCCTTATGCTGTGTCAGGCCAGCCCCATAGCAAGATCACCTGATTTGGAGTCGATCCAGATGCTTCTGTCTTTAATGGGGGAGGTGCATATGCCTTCAATAGAAACATGGTTGAGGACAAATTGTGGGAGGAGCCCGCTTAGAGAGGATGGGGAGAGCCAACCTTCAGGCCCAATCAAATCCTGGACCATAACTGATAGGAGGCCAGGAGGAGGGGGTGCAACCTCAACTCGCATAGAGGGCCCAGGCCTGTCTAGTCACTATCCCAGAAGCTTACTTCTCGTCTACCAATGATCCAGCGCGAGCGGGCCGCAAGTAAGGGGGTGAGGTTGCAGATATCTTTCCAGACAAGGGAGGCAACCGACTTGGATTCAAGCTGAAATTTCCCAAGGCCAGTTGAAGGTTTACAGATTTAAGACATCTTTTTAACAACAGATACATACTGTTGAATGAAATGAAGATTGTTTTTTGAAGGAAAAAAAAAACTGTCCAGGAAGAAACAGAGAAACAACAGCTAAACATACTCAGCATGCAAAAATCAAGATTAGTGAGGTATATATCAATCAATCTTGGGGCCCATCATATCAACTGCCTTATTCAGGAAACATAGGCCTCAAAAAATAAAAAAGAATTAAAACCCACGCATTGAGAGAGTAAAATATCATGAAAGTTGGAATAAAAAATATCATGAAATTACGGTACCCCTTACACGATTTTTAGATGTATCACAACTAAGGTTTACTGGTACTCCTGATCACACTATCCAACCCTTAGGAAAATACAGACCATTTATCGATAAGGCACACTTTATAAAATTCTTACAATTTCTTGATATTTTGTGCAACCAAACACATCCTAAAGAGTAAAAAAAACCCCAAAATGTTACAAGATCTTTTGTTGCTACGATCCCCACAACGTTCTGAGCAATGTTTGCAGCAACCATCTTCAACATCTTCAAAGTTCAAAAAGGAATTCAAAGAAGAAGCAAAAGATAGTGGTTGCATTGAGAGAGAGAGAGAGAGAGAGAGAGAGAGAGAGAGAGAGAGAGAGAGAGAGAGAGAGAGAGAGAGAGAGAGAACTAGTGGGGTTTGAGAGAGAAAGGAGGAGATAACTAGTGGGGTTTTGTATTCTCTTTTATGGGAGTTGTGAAGTAGAAATGGAGTCCTAATCTTAATGAGTATAGAGATATAAGAAGAGAATTGAAATCTATTACAACTATTGAATTGTTGGGTTTTGGTGTTGAAACGACTATAGGACATGGATCCAAAGAATGTAGGTTTGAAGGGTTGTAATGTATGATATTGGTGAGAAATCCTCAATCGCTCTTTTCTTCCAAATCTTAAAGAGCATCGGCCTGCAACCATCATTCCAACTGGTAACTCAATGGGGTAAAATGATGTATATTAATTGGTGAACACGTATATCAGACAATAAGATTTGGAGTAAATGGAGGTAAATTGAGGTAAATGTAGGGGATTAGGAATAAATTAAGGTAACTTGGGGTAAATGGGGTTAATTGAGAGTAAATTGAGGTAAATGTTGGGAACTGGGAGTAAATGAAGGTACATTGAGGTAAATGAGGGGAATTGGGAGTAAATAGAGGTAAATGGCATTTGAGGTATATTTGGATGGTAGTAAATGCATAGAATTGAAATGAAATGAAAGTAAATAGGCCTATAAATGAACTCCTCTCCTCTCTATGAGAGAAGATTTGGAAGTAAATAAGGTGAAATGCCTTATTGAGCTCCCTTGGAGAGTCACATAAGTAAACAAAGGTGTCGTTATGCACATGTCCACTATACATGTGGCACGTTGATGATGTTATGAAACTATGCAATTATTGACTACATTATTAAAATCAAACCAATAAAATGATCCAAACCATCCAAAGGTCAGCCATATAAATGGATGGTTAAAAAAAGTTAGTAAGTTGCTTGTTTGTGATCTCCCACCCAAGGCTTAAAATTTCCTCATTTTTGGCTAAAGTATATATTTCAATAAGCTTATTACAATTATTAATTAAATATTACATTAATTTGGGATATAAAAGATGATTTAGGATATTACATATGTTCTTGTGAATATAATGAAAAATTCCAATGCATTCAATTTCCTTCCATTTACTCCTATTCAGACAGAATATCAAAATTTCTTTTATTTGCTCTCATATAAATACAACTGAATAAGTCACTTAATCATAATTCATTTACCTTCATGTACAAGCTCCCAAACGAACCCAAAGATTTCAACATCATCCACATGTCGGACTTCTTACAAACGAAACAGTGCGCTAAATGAACGGCTATAAAAACAAACTGAGCTTCTTGAAAATGTTTCACTACCAAATGCAATTTGATGTGAAGCAAAAGATAGTGGTTGCAGAGAGAGAGAGAGAGAGAGAGAGAGAGAGAGAGAGAGAGAGAGAGAGATATTGTAACACCCCGTACTTTTTGATACACAGGTGTTACCATTGAAATCAAAGCTAGCATGAAAGCACGATAAAATGTACGTAACCTATAACTTACACCACGCTTGATTATGCATGATCCACCCTTAGATGACCCCTTATGTCTCAATGTAGGATTACATCGACACTAACCAGTCGACCCACGATCCAAATCTAGTCGTTATGGCATGTAATATTGCACCTAAACACCTTAATATCAACATATAAACTCAATTGTGCATTAATTTAACCATCAAGAACAGTTTTCATTCATCGATTAGACCATCCATTCGTTACGTTTCACGATGGACCATTACATCATCTCAAAACTCACATTTCTAGAGTCACGATCATGATGAGACATTAAACAATGTTTAACTAAGCCAACGGAACCATACATGAGATCTAACTCATTAGATCTACTGTTCATCATGTTCACTACATCCGATGGAATGATCCACCACTTGAATGCACTGATTTAGGGATTAAATCAAGATCTAAAGTCCACTTAGATGTCTACTAGGACCATTCAAACTGCCAACAAATGATTGGGAAAAGATCTAACCGTCAAATCTCCAATGATCGTCAGATATCGTCATTTAGATATAAAATTCCATTGATGTGGCCGACCTGATTTTTTGATTTCTGTCATATTTAGTCGGATAGTCAAATCATGAACCTAGAACTCATTGGACAAAGTTGATTTCCCAAAACATACATGTGGGCCCCACAAAGTGTTGTGTGTGCACTGTGGATGGTGCGCTAGCAGTGTACTGAACCCACCTCACGGTCAAATCGGGTCTGACCCAAGTTTTCTTGAAAAAGAGAAATTCTCTCTCTTTCTTTCTCCTGTTTTCCCGCCCGGCTACGGTTTAAATGGAAAGCATCCGTTTGCGTCAACTGCGGCCCACCATCTAACCATATCTAGATAATCTGAACAGTCCATCAAGTCCGGTTGGGGATTCTGAGCAAAACCCCAAAGTTTCAAAGTGTGAACATATACAAACGTGTCTCGTCCGCAAGCGGCGTTGCGGGCGACAGTTTTCTTAAACGGAATTTGTGCGTTTCTAGCTCTATGAGCTGGCAAATCTAAGAATTATTTTCTCAATCTTTACCATTTATCTCAGAGATCCTAGCCCTCCATTCTACAAATGAGTTAGGGTTTCTCTCTTTGTAGCCAAAATAAAGGATTAGGAGAGAATCTTTTCTGTTATGCAAGTTGGCTTAATCTCGGTCATGCATCCGTTTTTGTAAACTGACCAAATCATATCGAATTAGGGCACTTGAAAGCTTCCCACAACAAGCAAGGATGCCTTTCATCTAATAATTTCGATTTGCTTCTTTATATCATGTAGAGGAGAAAGTCAAGGAAACCATCGAGAAATGCATCCTGTCCATTTAAACAGTGGATCTCACAAGCTTCGTAGGACCCATCTGGTTCGTCCATAAGCTTAGGATCAAAACATAACCTATTAAATCAGATTCTACTATGATCATGGCCACCATCTTCTCCAATCAACCAAAGAACAACACTAATCTTAAATTGGCCATGATCTCTGATCAGAGTCAAACACCTAGTGGGCCACTTACCCAGAAATACGCTGGTAAGGGTGGATCGAGATCATGCTATCAATTTTAATGTAAACAATGATTATTAACATAAATCTTCGAGACTATAAGTAGATTAACTCACGAACCTACAACTAACCCCTAATTAGGATTGGAACTCTCTACAAAATCATGGAATGCTATAAAAAGGCTGATTTTAGGGCATTCTTTCCAAAAATGGAGAGAGAGAGAGAGAGAGAGAGAGAGAGAGAGAGAGAGAGAGAGAAGGCGTTGCTTCTATTACCACACCCAATGAAGTCGACTCGGTTTGAGTCGCCACCGAGTCTAGATTCTATCTGGACGAATGGTGAGAGTGAGAGGGAAACAGAGGAGTAGAAAGGAAGAAGGAAGAATAAAAGAGAGGATTGGAGAACTGCTGCTTGTTGCCGCACCATCAGTCTGCTCTAATGAGCTCTCCGAGTCTATCTAAGTTTACGACCGAGTATGGGTGATCCGACAAGTTGGGTAGCTCAGTGAGCCACCTTGTTCCAAGTAGCTAGTTCAATCCCGTGTTGAGTGCCAGTCTTTCATAGAAAGTGGAGAGAAGAAGAAGATAAGAGAGAGAGAGAGAGGACCGAGTCGGGGCTACTGGTCATCCATGCCGCACTGAGTTAGCTCAGTCCAATCCGAGTCTGGGCTGAGTCCAGACCCATCCATGCTGAGAAGGGAAGTAGGAAAGAAGCAGATAATGATAGAGAGAAAGAGCAAAGAAGGAAGAAAGAAGGAGAAGAGAAGAAAGAGAGTAGGGTGCTGTCGAGTTCAAGTCGACTCAACTGAGACCGATTGATGCGGGTTGATTCCGTGGGTCCAATGTCCATTCTTGAACATGGATGATTGAGAAGAGAAAGAAAGAGTAAGATAGGAGAGGAAGAAAGGAAGAAAAAGGAAGATGAGAAGGTGAGAAAGAATTGTGGCATGCCGAGTTGAACCGAGTTAACTGAGAGTGTTGACTCAACGATTCTGGGGTCGGGTTAGCAGCAAGTCTTGTCCATATCACTGTTAGCCTCTCCAAGAGAAAGTATAAGAAGAAGATTTGAGAAAAAAGATGAAGAAGGCAAGTTGGGGGAGTTGACGAGTCAAATCGCCGAGTCGAGCTACTGAGTCGACTAATGTGAGTCATCTTGCCTTCTCCAAATTGAATTTTTGATTTACCATTAATTTTCATCACTATGAATATTATGATTATTAAACAATTAGCCATTAGTAGACTATTCAGGATAATATTAGTTATTATGAATAAAATTTTAATTACTAAGTACTAGTATTTTATTCATCATTCTAAAACATTACCATTACCATCACAATGATTATTATTACCATGTACTTAATATTAATTGCATTGTCATGATAATAATTATTTTGTAGTTACCCACATTATTAACAGTTTATGTAATTATACATCAATTATAGTGAAAACCCTAAAATCTAGGCCTCGACCTAAACTCTAGAACGAAACCCTAAACCTAGGTTATGATCTTAACCACAGATAGGGTGTAAACTTGGATCTAACTATACCATTTTACAATTTCAGATAGGATCCAATCCTAAACTGTGCACACGAATTCCAACAAGTTTTGAAAAGTGAAGCTGACTCTAAGGTGAGGATCACCCTTCAAGCTTTTCTACATCTTGATAGTTAGCTTTATTTATTTATTTTTGTTCATTTATCTCATCGATTTCTTAATATGGTGAATTGCTCTTATTGATTTGGGTCCTTTATAGATGATTGATGGATTGGATTTAAATTCAATTATTTGAATATGTGATTCAATTTAAATACCTCTATTCTGACTTAAAATGAACACTTTAGATATGCATGTGCGATATCGATATTATACGTAATTTAATTGGTCATATGTGATTACTTGATGGATTGCTTGGAGGTCCTCGAACTAGTGGTCATTTTGTCTAATAAATTAAATGGAGTCTTTGTTGTGAATTTACCATCTTAGGGACCATTTGTTGCCTATGTGGCTTTTGTGAAAATCTATTTTTATCACATCCTTGGGATGGATTGTTTGCCTATGCAGGTTGATGTAATATTTGCCTTACATGGCTTTAAGGAATCTTCTTCATATAACCTTACGATAATAAGTTCCACTTGTAGAACTATAATTGGCCACTAGTTATGTAGGTTACCTTTAAACATTCTATTTATTAGTGTCATAAGCTAAGGAAGGTGGAATGGGACACTATGCCTGAGCTGTCAGCCTATGCTGGGTGACAAAACCCCCATATTGACCTTTGAGCTTTCTTAAAATAACTGTTTGAAATTGAAATAATAATGGTTGAGCTAATCATGCATTTTCATGGCATGTGGACTTTACCGGGCGGTCGATGTAAGACACGAGGGTTTTTTTGGATCACTATGGGCTATACCATAAAGTATTTTACCGGGTGATCCTAAATCATTATTTCGTGCATTCATATCACTATGGGTGTCCTTGTTTCATAGATTTTTTTGAGTGCCTAGTCTTCCTTAGGGCGTACCTTTAAGTACTTTTCCGGGAGACTAGTCCACCTTGGGTGTCCTAGTTGCATAGTCTTTTCTAGGTGACTAGTTCTCCTTGAGCGTACCTTTGAATATTTTTCCAGGTGGCTAGTTCTCCTTGGGTGACTTTTTACCAACTGGATGTGCATCCCCAGGTCTGTGAGCATGTGCATACATCCATGCATATTTAAATAAGATTATCAATCTTGTGTAATTTATTTGATGAATGCATATCTGATGAACCTTATCTGATTTCTATTATAATTATTGTGTGATATTTGTTATACACTGTCTCTGATAACTATGCAATTATCTTGATGATATGATAAATCTTGGGGGTTATACCTCACTGCGATAGCTATTGACACTATCAAACCATAATCAACGTGCAGGAGACACAGAGTGTGCGCATGCTGGTGTTCAGGTGGAATAGGAGGAGCCAGATGATCCTGCGACTCCCTATTATTGATTTCATTTTCATTTAAGTTGTAATGTCATGTATTATTAAAACTTAAGACATTGATTTGTATAAGTTTTCGAGTAACCCAATGAAATCTTGGTTATGTATATTCGGTCTCCCTCTTATATTTGATTTGTTTTTGTCCAGCTAGATTACTAACTTTGATAAGGAAGAAAAAAAATATATGTGGAATTTGGGTGTTTTCAACGGTCACGCTCGGGTTTTTAGAACACGAGTAGTGTACTCGGGTTTTTAGAACTCGAGTAGTTTCGGGAAATGGGGTGTTACAGATAACTAGTGGAGTTTGAGAGAGAAAGGAGGGAGATAACTAGTGGGGTTTTTTGAATTTCATCATCAGACCGAAGGATCGATGGAGGAGCGCGACCCCCCGTGGACGAAGGTAGGTCCCCGTAAACCCCCACGCTCCTCCTTCTCCCTTTTCGCCGCAAACCTCTCCTACGACACTTCTATCGAAGATCTCCACCGGATTTTCGAGCGTTTTGATAAAAGATGTCTTCATCCCATGGAATCGGGTTCTCAACCGATCAAGAGGCTTTGCCTTCATCCGTTTCATGTATGAACAAGAGGCCTTCAACGCCATTCAATGCCTCCATGACAGAAGGATTGATGGGAGAATAGTGCACATTGATTGGGCCAAAAATCATTACTTAGGGCACATACAGAAGCAAAAACGGCAAGATTGTAGCACCGACCTCCCTAGTAGATTTCCTACATCGAGAAACCCCTCAAGACCCTCAGCTCACTGATAGACTGGTTCCCTAAGGGGGCCGTCTTTCAAGGATGTTTTGAAGTCGAGACACAAGGAGATCGAGGCAACTAGATCTCATCCGTCAAGACCTCCATTAGTGGATAGAGAGGCCCCTAATCTTGCTATGATCCCAACGGACGACTGATCGGTAACTCAACTCCTTCAAGCTCTCTCTTGTGCCCTCACTTCACAGTCTTAGACGAAAGGGTTTCCATCCCTCACCTCATAGACGAGTTCCAAGTTTCGCAACATGCCAAATTTCAAGTGGATTTCAATCAAGTTGCTCCCCGTCAGATTCTTCTGAAATTCCAATCCAAAGAAGAACGATCGATTTTCGCTGCTGATCTTGCCCTTCATAAGAGAATGAAGATCTCTTCAGTTGATGAATGGACACCGGATTCGACTTCCTTTCGTTATGGGGTCTGGATTCGTATCTTTGGAATCCCACCACACGCTTGGTTACCGGAGGCCATTGTAAGTGTGGCTACACGCTTTGGGAAGGTGATGGAGATAGACAGTCTAACTTCGTTGGGGGTTTTCCAAGGATTTGCTCACATCCGTATCATTCCGTCTCCCTCTCTTCTCATCCATCAGCCTAGATTCTTGGTGGTACTTGGGAAAGTCTTCCCCATTTATGGCTATATTGAGGATAGGTCAACAGTGGCCTTTAAGGCTTGTCCCCCTCCATCGCCTCCCCAGAGGGCTCCAACCACGAAAGATTGGGTGTTGCATTCCTTCACTGTCCCCTGCAGGCCCCAACACTGCCACCCAGAAACTGTTCGACCGAATGCCGCTACCAGTCTAAATCCCTCCTGCTTGTGGACCCAGGCCGGTTCCCTCCCCATTCAGCCTCCTGATCTGGATCCTTGTGTCAATTCGCTCCCGGGGCCTCATGCAAATCAATCCCCCCCTAAGCAATACCCAAGCCCGCTCCCTCTCAGCCTTCCCCATCCCAAGCCTCCTCCCCTCCTATTGGAATTCCCCATCCAATCCTCTCTTAATTCCCTAAAACCTGACACCTCCCTTAACCTTTCAACCCCTTCGCAAGCTTTAACCCCTACCATCCTTTGTTACCGGCCGTCCTTTCAGCTAGCCCTGTTCCCCTAGACTGCAAGCACTCTCTAAGTGTTCTGCCGAACACACTTGATTCTGCATCTTTGGGACCAACCTCGTCAGCAATGCCGTGCTCAACTCCCCGTCCCATTTAAGTCATTTTGGGAGACTGTCCCACCTCCCCCAGATGCTTCTTGTGTCGGAATAAAGCCCGTTCGGAGGGTTGCTCGCCTCTTCAACAACTTAAGAAATTCAGTCGTCTGGATTCTAGTAAGCACTCTCAGGGCTGTTGGATTCGTAAAGAAAACTTAAACAATAGGATCAACAAATAGAGCTACTTTCAGGCTGACAATGCGGCAGAATTTTCGGTGGATCTGTCGCCTTTCTTAGACCAAGAACAACCCAATTCCTATTACCAAGACCTAGTAGTTCCTTCAGCATTACAGAAGCAATCACGTTAGTCTGAGTTACAGACCCCTACTCGAGCTGAAGCCCTTCCTCCAACTATCACTTATTCCAAAAAATAGCGCAATAGAGCTACGTCAGATTTTCAAGCTCCGGGTGAATGGAACAGTAGACTACGCAAGCTGAAGCGTCGGGCAGTGAATTCAGGATGTGTCACGGATGGATAATGCGATTATTTGGAATGCGCGCGGTGTTGGTAATGCGCCTACGGTCACTTCTCTTAAACAGATGGTCGGTAGATATAATCCCTGTCTTCTAGCGATCCTTAAACCAATGCAACCTGATAGAAAAAGAGTTTCTTTGGGCCTCAAATTGGGATATCATTGCTCCTTTTCTAATGGCGATCAGGGAGGTAAAGTATGGATCTACTCCAAGAATCAGCTGAATGCTTTGTCGGTCTCAGTCTCAAATCAGATGATCTCGTTATCTTGCAATTTCAACAATTTGAGAGAGCCGTTAACACTCTCGGTTGTTTATGCGCGGTACTGCAAGATCCAAAGGCGATCTCTCTGGACGAGATTGAAGCCCTCAGTAGAATTGTCCAAGGGCCATGGGCCATCGCTGGCGACTTCAATGTGGTGGCTTCCTCTAAGGAAAGGCGCGGGAGCTGTGCCCTTGATGGCTTGAGCATGGTGGAATTCTCCGACATGATCCACAACTCTGGTCTTCTTGATGCGGGTTTCGAAGGTAATCGCTTTACGTGGTGTAATAATCAGGAAGGCAATGCCCGTGTGTGGGCGAGATTGGACCGTGTTCTCCTCAACTCCACCTAGGTGTCGCAGCTTCCTCTTTGTCGAGTTGAACACTTACCTCGGATTAGCTCGGATCATGCTCCTCTTTGGCTTTCCTTCCCCTCCCAAGAGCCCTCTAAGGTCAGGCCTTTTAAATTTCTTAGAATGTGGACTTTTCATGACTCCTTTATCCAGCAAATTAAGAAGGCATGGGATGGGGTATGTTCTTCTCAACCGCAGGTTAATGTTCAACTTAAGCTGAAGAAAACTAAACAATTGTTGCGTGTCTGGAACAGAGAAGTTTTTGGTAATATCTTTCATCAAATTCAGAAAATCGAAGAAGATCTAGAAGAGATTGATTTCAAGATGCAGTTGTCTCCTTCGGTAGATCTCTCTCGTCAGTTCTTAGATGTTAAAAATAAACTGAATCAACTCCAGCTAATAGAGGAGGTTTTCTGGAAGCAAAAGTCCAGAAACTCTTGGCTCCAAGAAGGAGACAGAAACACCAATTTCTTTTAGTCATCGGCAAATGAACGGGTAAGGAGGGCAGCCATTACCTCTATCAGAAATGCGGATGGGGAAACGATCTCTTCTTCCCTTGGGATCAAAGCTGAAGCTATCAGATTCTTCGAGGAGCTTTTTAAAGTTGAGCCAATCAGTGCCGATTCTGATTTTCTCCAGGTGATTCCTCAGTCCATAAATCAGTCTGACAATGACATGTTGCTGGCTCCTCCATCGTTGGAGGAGATCAAAGCAGCTATTTTTTTCTTTACCAAAAGATGGGGCCACCAGCCCCGATGGTTTCTCGGTAGCTTTCTACGCGAGTTGCTAGGATATTGTTGGCGCTGATATCCTTAAAGCTGCGACAGATTTTTTGGCAGGGACTCCTCTCGCCAGAGCGTTCTCTTCTAATTTGATATGTCTTATCCCCAAATCTCAGTCAGCTGCTTCCTTATCTGATTTCTGGCCAATTAGTCTATGTAACGTTATTTACAAAATATTTGCCAAACTCCTTGCTAACCGGTTGAGTTCGCTACTCCCTAAGCTAATATCACAGGAACAAGGTGCTTTCATTTAGGGAAGATCTATAGTTGAACACATTGCGCTCGCCCAAGAGGTCATTAAAGACATCAATAGAAAAGTTAGGGGAGGAAATCTCATCCTAAAACTCGACCTCGAAAAAGCTTATGACAGGGTTAGTTGGGATTATCTAAAAAAAGTTCTTCACAATTTTGGTTTTAATCATCGGTGGGTCCAGCTCATGGAATGTTGTTGGGGGAACAATTGGTTCTTCGTCTTGATCAACGGTGAACCGACGGGATTCTTCAAGTCTTTTCGGGGTTTGAGACAAGGGGACCCTCTCTCCCCGGCATTGTTTCTCATCGCGATGGAGTCCTTCTCTGCAAATCTAAACCTCATGCTGGTGAGTGGAGGATGCCAACCTTTTACTATGCGTCGGGATTGCCCTGTGCCCTCTCATTTACTCTACGCAAACGATATTCTGCTTTTTACAAATGGCAAGAAGGAGAATCTCCGTCACCTCAATCAGTTTCTGTCCTTATTTCAGGCAGCTACATGTCAGAAAATCAACAACCGTAAGAGTATTTTCCTTTGTGCCAGTTCACTATCTCCAGCTAGAATCAGGTCCACGGAGCGAACTCTTGATTTCCGAAAAGCTAGCGATGCCATCACTTATTTGGGAGCCTCTCTTTACAAAGGTAGAATCAAAAGTTCAGCTTTTCAGTTCCTGTTGGACAAAGTGGGCAGTCGAATCTCCAGATGGGCTAGTAGATTGATATCGCAAGCAGGTAGAATTACTTTGATTCATCATGTTCTGGGAAGCCTCCCTATCCATATCATGTTAGCAATGCACATCCCGCGCCAGATAATCGAAAAAATTGAAAAAAGCTTTTCCAATTTCTTTTGGGGTTGGGTTGAGGGGAAGAAGAAACTTCACTGGCTGTCATGGAGTAAGATCGCGAGGCCCATTGACGAAGGTGGGTTGGGGATTCGTAGTTTGAACGAAGTCATGAATGCTCACCGGCTGAAGTTGGGTTGGGTAGTCAAATATGCTGCGCTGTCAAGTCCTTGGGGGAAGCTCATGCGTTTCAATCATCATAGGGATCTCCTTCCCATCACCTCTCAGCCTCCTTCCCAAAACCCCTCTCCGTTGTGGAAAAGAGTTAGGGATTTCATTCCAATCTTGATAGAGACTGTCCAAAGGGAAGTAGGCCATGGAGAGATGAATTTTTGGTCTGAAAACTGGATGGGCAGGGGTCCCCTCCATCGCTTGGTAACCACCCCGATCCCTGCTGAGCTAAGAGATCTTCAAGTGAAAGATGTTCTTGGGTATTTAGGCCCCCTTCCTCTCTCCCGAGTGTTTACCTTCCTTCCTCAACAGCTGATAGACGAAATTTTCAATGGCGGTTTCTCAATAGCTGACGAAATTTCAGATTGTGTATGGCCTCTAGAACCGTCTGACAGATTCTCCCTGCGATCTGCCCAGAGTCTGCTCCGTACCTCTTCCTCTCCTCTGCTTTGGGCCAGCTAGCTTTGGCTCGCTTCTTTTCCTCCAAAATTCTCCATTTTCTTATGGAGACTTCTTCAGAATGCAACCCCGGTCGACAGCCGTGTTCAAACTAAAGGCGTTGCCTTAGCCTCTAGGTGCCGCTGTTGCCTTGAAGATGATTATGCCAGACCGCAATCGGAATCTATTGAGCATCTTTTTCTCTTCGGGTGCCATGCTTCTGCCCTCTGGTCGACGTTTGGTATGTTATGTGGCGTCTCTCCCCTGGTTCAATCCTCGGTTGTCAGTAAGTTGGCACATTGGAGAAACGCCGCGGCTCCCGGAGCAGTTCCAAAATCAGTCAGGTTTGTCCTGCCAATCCTCGTCCTTTGGGAGCTCTGGCGTTCAAGAAATGGTGCTGTGTTCGACAACTCCCCCATGAATATCAGGGGATCGGTAGTCCGTGTCAGATGGGGGCAAACTTGATTATCGAGGCAGAGCTTATGGGCGATCTGGATTGGCCTCGAAGGCGTATTCCTATTCAGTCGGCCATCCCTCTAAAGCGCCCTTCCTCGGTCCTGGTGAAATGGAGACAGCCGACCCCTAGTTGGGTTAAGTTAAACGTTGATGGCTCAGCGTTAGGGAATCCTGGTCTCTCAGGTGGGGGCGGAATCCGCAGAAATGATACTGGGGCCTTTTTATTTGCCTTCTATGTGGCCTATGGGTTGGGTTCCAACAATTTGGCGGAGCTTCGAGCCATTCATGATGGGATGGTGCTCTGTTTAGAGAAAGGCATGGATAGGATTATTGTCGAGTCAGACTCTCGCTTAGTGATTGACAGCCTCTCATCTTAGTCAAACTGTCCTTGGAAATGGAAACCGTGGATTGCTAGAATAAATCGCTTAAGTCATCTGGGTCTCTTCTCTTTCACTCACACCTTTAGAGAATGTAACGGACTTGCGGATGCCATGGCTCGTCAAGGTAGTTCCCTCCAGCAATCTGCGATCCTCCTCAATCCGAGATCCCTTCCTGCTCAAGTCCGCGGTATGATCGTCTTGGACAGGGTGGGGCTAGGAATGATCAGATCTTGTAATTAGTTTTTCTCCCTTTTTTGGTCTTTTGTTAATAGGTGGATGGTCGTCCTCTTACGATAGGTCCCCTCTCTTTTCTGTTAGGGAAGGGGCCCGAAAATTCCTTTGTGCTGTGCTCTGTAAAGGTTATCATCCTCAGGAATGAAATTTATTTTTTCGAAAAAAAAAAAACTAGTGGGGTTTTGTATTCTCTTTTATAGTTGTGAAGTAGAAATGGAGTCCTAATTTCAATGAGTATAGTGATATAAGAAGAGAATTGAAATCTATTACAACTATCGAATCATTGGGTTTTGGTGTTGAATGTCAACATTTGAATTTTTACACTCTCCATTCATACATACCTGAACTCAGAACGGCTAAGCCCCACATGTGCTCTTGTCACCAAGGTCCCAGATTTTCCAATGGGAGGTACAATGATTTGGAATAAAAAATAAAAAAATCATGCCATTTATTTCTCAGGAGCGATATGAATCAAATCAGCCGCAGAAATGATTTTTATGTAGGCACCCATTTCCTCTATCTAATGTGGCCCACCTGAGATGAAATAGCCTGATTTTCAGGCTGGGATTTGCAGGTGGACGGCTAGGTCTCCGAATGCTTGTGTCTGAGACAGACTTAATTCGTTGTTTTTTTTCTACAATGGGTCAATATATGGTTTCCTATGAGGATCAACGTACTTCAGATATGGTCATGTTTTCCATGATTATCTCTTTTTAATTTCCATGGTCATCCGTTAGGAAATGCGACATTTTCCATGTTCATTCATTTCTTCCGTCCAGAATAGCCCACTTGAGATGACACTGCCTGATTATCAGGCTGATATTTACATGTGCACAGCTAGATTTCTACGCACTTGTGGGGTGAAGTCTTAGGTAACTTTCCTTTGTTTTGAAACATAGTTTTACTACTATGGGATAACATACTATAGTTAGGGTTATTTTATTCCATGATTTTTTTTTTTTCTGTGGACATTTATTTCTTCTATCCAATGTGGTCCACCTAAGATGATACATGTTATCATCATGCTGGGATTTGCATGTGGACATCTAGGCCTCTACAGACTTGTGTGGGATTAGGTGCTAGGTAACCTCTATTGTTTTGAAACATAGCAAGGTTTGCTACAATATGGGCCAACTTACTGTTGTTGGTGTCATGTTTTCAATGTTTATATGATAGGCTTCAACATGTAGGAGGATGCCAATGAAAATTGTTGTGTTGGAGTACTTCATTTTATCTTTGAATATGGACTATCTTCTCTCTTTCTTTCTTTTTTTCTTTTCTTTTTGCCTTTTTTTCAAAAAACCTTTGTCAGAAGTGTGCAATATTCCAATCCTGAAAATCAACGGTTTCCATCATAGAACATGACTCCAGACCCCTTGGATACCTGTTCCATACCTTATCCTCAACAAATCTTTTACACATTGGGTAAAACACCTAGGGGCCACCGTGTTGTTGCGTTGGACATCCACTCCGTTCATAAGATGCATCCCTCAATTCTAGGCTATGGGAGGAAAACTTATCTTGATGCATTACTCAAGTGGGCCACACCATAGGGAACAACGGGTCAGTCACGCCAACCATAGGTGTGTGGAGCTCAGCAGCATGGGATTTATATTGTATCCAATACTTTCATTGGGTGTGCTTACCAAGGTATTAATAGGCATTCCAAAAGTCGGACTAATCCAAAACTGGGGCGCCACACTATATGAATTTATAGGTTTTAAGCATTATTATATTACTTTGCTTCTATTGGTATGGCTTGAATTTCTTTGAAGTAAATTGATCTCCTTTATTGTTGTCCATATAATTTTAAATTTTTACCATGTTTGTTTTTCAATCATTGCCTTCTACATTTTGAATGTGATAAATATATTGAATTTATTTTTTAGGAAATAAACCAATACCTTTCTAAAATAATCATCTATGAATGAGATAAATAATAATAATAACCCTCTTGCAGAAATAACAGGTGACGGGCCGCATATATTTGAATGCACATAATCAAAAACTCTTTTACATATATGTTTTTTAGCCTTAAAAGTTAGCCAAGATTGTTTATCATATATAAGGGTGTATTGTTGAGGGTCAAATATTGCATATTATCCCCCCATTTATATCTTAGTTTTATAAATATGATAATGCATAATGTTCTATTTTACTCATGTTTGTGTTGCAAGGTGAATTTAAGAGCTTGGATTGAAAATGGTGCTAATTAAAAATATGGATTTGATGCTCAAGAATCACCAAAGTAAGGTATGGATCTTAGGAGACCAAGATTGAAGAATTCACATGCCAAATGTAAGACCCGTAACCTAGCCTGTACCATTCCATAAACTTCTACGGTTCCCTCTAGTCGATTTTCGGCGACCCGGGACGAGTAGATAGCATTGGCGCATGCTCTTGAGTCACATCCTGTAAACCCGAGCCGACTCAAAATGAGACCTATGTCATTTTGACCGTGCCGTCGCCGCGGTTCCGACGATGCGTCTTGTGCGTCAATACGATGCTCAGATTATAAGATCCGGCCCGTGCATTATCTAGGCCGTTGATCGCTTGATTGTGGGACCCACCTATTCCTATTGCTGTACTTCCCTAGAAACATTAATTACTATGATGTCACCCTAGGGGTGACATCACCCTACCATACCACCTTACCTTCCCTTTTCCCCATAAGTCAAACTCATTAATTCCCATTACCTCACCATCCCTCTCTCCCATCACTCCCTTACATCATTTCTCTCTTTCACTTCTCTCCATTCCAAGCAATCCCTCCATGGAGCAACCCACGTCCATGGCTCCCATGAGAGAGCTAGTGTGGCCCACCTCCCTATCTCCCATCTCCACCATCCAATGATCATCTCCACCATTGAAATTGTTTCTTTGGGGCTCTATTATGCATTGGCGGAAGAAGGAAGAAGAGATCTCGAGGTGGGTGCTTCTCTCTCTCTCTCTCCTTCTCATTTTTCTTTTTTTTTCTTGTGTGATGTGTGGCCCACTTGGATGAACCCCACCTTGAGGTATGTTTTACCCAAACCGTCCAAGTCACGTGGGCCCTACCTTATGGCGGTGGAAACACAAGTATCGGTTTGATTTAAATCAGGTGGGCCTCGTTCATGTGAGGACCCACTTTGATGAAATATGGCCACATCGGCGTGGGACCCACCATTGTGTTTATGTATGCCGTCCAGCGTCCAGAGACGCTGGACGTGAGGGTGGCTAACGTGAAGTGTGTGTTTTGGCATTGGCGTGTGCTATCTGTACAAAAAAAAATATATATATATATATGCTTTGCTTTTAAAGTTTAGGGTGGGTCACTCATATAGGCCCTACCTTGATTCATAGAACTAATCTACACCGTCCATCCCATTCCTTAGCCTATTTTAAGCGTTGAACCGAAATTTGAGACCGATCTGATAATCAAGCGGGCCATACCATAGGAAATAGTGGTACTGCCATTAAAACCCACCGTGATTCTTCTATGCATCAAAAATATGTCGCATATTGGTCTCAATAGGTTGGTTTGAGGCCGTAGAACACAATAGACGGGTTGGATTTTTCAAATCCAGACCTTATATATGAAAAACCGCAGGAAATTAAAAAAAAAAAAAAAAAGGAGATTTGGCAGCAGCACCTGCTGCTGCCGCTGACGCCAGCAGCGTCTCTGCCTAGCGGACGCCAAAACGGGCAGGGATCACGGGTCCCAGCCGTGGGTCCCACCGTGATGTGTGTGAACATCAGAACCGTGCATTTGGCGGGTCTCCCTCCCGGCTATGGCCTACCCAAAAATCAGCCGTATACGGAACTTAGGTGGGCCATATCATCTAAAATCATGTGGAAACATGCCTAAACATATAAAATCATTTGGTGGGGTCTACCTGAGAGTTGGATGTGATTGAAACTTGGTTTGGACCCCTAATTTTATGGGACACATATAATGGACGGAGTAGATCTTGTTAATGAGGGTCCCACCTAAGATAAAAGAAAAAAAAATAATGACAATAAGTTTGCATGTATATGCATAGACGTCTCTGGACGTCCAACGTGAAATAGGGAGCCCCCCCCTTGGCCTCAATTGTGGACACTACTGTGATGTATAATCTACATCTATGCCGTTCATTTAATAGGTCCCCTTTTTTTATGCGTTGGTTCCAAAAATCAGTCATAAAAAGTTTTAGGATGGCCCACACCATCACCTTTCATGCAGTGGTGTGTCAATCCACATGGAATCAACTGCTGGGGTCCACATGCAGCTTGGATCCACCTGAAACTCGGTTTGGACCCTTAAATTGGTGGGACACACACAATGAATGGGTTGGATTTGTGAACTACATCACGGTGGACCCCAGGACCACATAACCATATCAAAAGTTTGGTGGACAAATAAATATTGCAGTGGGCCCCTGGCCCATGCGACTTTATCAATAGATTGGATGCAAGTAAACATTTCAGTGGGTCCCATGATCATGTGACCCTATCACAAGGTTGAAAATAATAATAATAATAATAATAATAATAAAAATAAATAAATAAATAAATACTGTAGTGGGCCCCAGGTCTGTATGACCTTATCAACAGGTTTGAATGGAAATAAACATTTTGGTGGGCCCCAGGTCTATAAGACCTTATCAATAGGTTGGATGCAAATAGATGTTATAGTGGCCCAAGTTGGATGATAAATAAATATTACAGTGGGCCCTAGGCCCATGTGACCCTATGACTAGTTTGGATGGAAGATAAACATCATGTTGGCCTCATTTTGGATGGACAGTATGTTGGGCCCTAGGTTGGGTGGAAAATAAACATTTTGGTGGGTCTTACTTAAGACTTATTTATGTATGTGTTGTATCCACAACTGTGGACCTCCATCATGGAACATGTGACTTATCTATTCCTTCCATCCCTATGGGACCCACTATGATGCATGTGTTTCATCCAACCGTCCAACCATTTTTGGAAAATGATCTATTTTTAGGTTTGAGACGAAAATAAGTCAGATTTACTTATCAAGTAGACCATAGTGCATGGTGAGGATTGAACGACTATCCTTGAAATCTTGAGACCCATTGATTAGATTAGATGGGAAATAAATGTTATGGCGGACCTTGAAAATTTTAGTAGTGGAAATCATTATCATCACTTATATTGAGTGTGGCCCATTTGACATACATGGGGCCCATTGATGTGGCCAATTTGATGTATGTATGACCATGTTGTGAGGCCTACTTTGAGGTATGTTGTAGCCCATTTGTCAGGCCCACTTTGATGTATCTTTATCCACGCCATCCAGGGCAGGTACCCCATTATGATATATATATCAGGGCTCATGGGTCGAGGCCCATTAGTGCTGCCTATTTGATACAACCCACTTGATGTGTACGAGGCCCATTAGGGCGGCCCATTGATGCAAGGCCTATTGTGACATGTATTGGGCCCATGATGCGTGACCCATTTGATGTGTATAAGACCCATGGGTAGGGCCCACATCTTATGTATTTGAAGCCCATGAGCAGAGCCCACCTGAGGTTTATATATGGGCCCCATTAATGTGGCCCACTTGTATTTGAGGCCCACGGGTTGCGGCCCATGGGTCGTGGCCCATTGTGATATATACTCGGCCCATACGTCGTGGCCCATTGAGATGTGTCTCCGACCCATTTAGTGAGGCCATTGTGAAATATTCCTACTCTTGTGATGAAGCCCATTGAGATGTATTTCTGGCTCATTGATGCGGCCCACTTGTTGAATTGAGGCCCATTGGTGTGGCCCAATGATGCGACCCACCGTGATGTGTATATTAGGCCCAATGGTGCGGCCCAATGTATCGACCCACCGTGATGTGTAGGTCCACGTGCTGTATGTGTAAGGCCCACCTGTGATGACTGTTTGAGGCCCACTTGTTGGATATTTGGGCCCATCTTATGCTTGACTCTATGTGGACCACTCCTTGGGAGCAATGTTGGTTAAATGTCCACATTGCTGGGCAGTGATGGTTGGATGTCCACATTGTCACCCTTCCTTAAGCCTTATCAGGCCCATTCTCATCATTCTCTTAGTGGGTTAACCCAAATAAGTGGGCCCCATTTACCATGGACGGATGGCTCCATGCTACCAGATTTGATATAACCATGGTCGAGGGCTGATCTTTATATTATGATTGATCAGATGTTCATCTATGGACCCAGTCTTGTCTATGTGACCGGTCGTCGGTGTTGATTATCGAAGCTGATTGTCTGTGATAATTATCGATGTAGATTATCGGTGTCGATTTGTCGAGGTCGATTGTATTGGCCGGTTCCGATTGTCGAGACCTGCATGATGTATATGTGACCCGTAGTTGAGGGCCATTGTGATATGTATTAAGCCTATGATGCATGGTCCATTTAATGAATTCAAGACCCATGTGTAGGGCCCACATGTCCCTGTGTTTGAGGCCTATGGGCAAGGCCCATTGTGATGTATTCATGGCCTATGGGCAAGGCCCATTGTGATATGTATTAGACCCATGAGCAGGGTCCAACCTGTTGTGTATATGTGGCCTTTGAGTAAGACCCATTGTGTTGTATATTAGGCCCTTGTGTGAGGCCGTGGGCCCATTATATGTTTGACTCTATGTGGGCCATTCCTTGGGGGTAAATGTTGGTTAAGTGTCCACATAGTCGAGGTCGATTATCGATGCTGGTTGTGGATACTAGTTATGAGTATGTGACAGCATAGCATCATGATACATGCCCATACGCATCATCTGCATGTTTGTTATGAGAGGTGGTTGATCATTGCATATGTCATTGAGCATGTTGTTATGAGACTCCCTGATAGGTGGAGGTTATCTCACATGAGCACATGGTATGTGCAGGACTGATGCATGACTGGATTGTATGACTCATGCATCTCGCATTATGATTACTATACGCCCTAGCGACATCAGGGTCGTAGCCTCCACAGGCATATCGTGGATGGCCAAATAGGACACCGGAAATGTTTGGTTCTAGCATACGGGCGCCATAGATGTCCCTGGGTGAAAATCCCTAAACCTCCGTGGCCAGGAGACGCCCCAACGTCGAGACCGAGTGGATACATGAGCGCCCGAGTGCCAAATACCAGGAGGCCGCGTCTCCCACTGTGTCGTGGTCGGATGGAAGGGGGTGTGGCCTTACTCGCCCGAGGGGAGGGGGTAATGTTAGGCTGAGTTTGACCAGCTCCTGAAGGGGTCCGCTCTCGGCGTGCCGGATAGGTATTGGCAGACTATTGGCAAGGCGGATAGTGAGGTTTCTTATGCTCACTTGGACTGTGCGGCTGGGAGAGCGGCAGTGCCATTTTGGAGTGTACTAAACCCCGGTGATGATCCCAGAGATGAACCGTACTGATATGTGGATTTAGTGAGCAGGAGTTGCATACTCATTCATGCATTCATTCATTCACTATCTACTCGGGTTGGTGGTAAGCAACTAGTTGATACGTGTACCTTCGCAATGGTCAGGATTTCGGTTAGGGCGCGCAACTAACCTGAGATCAGGTGTTAATCTTACTATCCAAATTTAGGTATGGGGCTGGTTTGGATAGAAGTCTCTTGTGATGGACCCCGTAGCCTGCGATACTACGTACTATCATCCCGACTTCACACTCCAGTATGGTCATTCCATCCGCACCGCATATTGCATTACATCCGCGGCATACGACATCTTGGGTTACTGTGTTTCTACATTTATATGGTTTAGATATGGCTGACGTGTTTGTGAACACATAAGGAATTATATACCCAATTGCATTTATATGGTTATATGGTCTAGGTACGACTGATGCTATTTGTGTTACTCATCAGAAATGTATATTGTATTGCATCCTCTACATTTGATATTTGGCTCTTTATGACTCCTCGTTTGCGTAGCTGTTATATATTGCGTATATATCGATTGGCTCATGGACTTGTTCATATTTCCGCTTACTCTGTTATCGTATGATCTATGATCTTGTGAGCATTTCTGTTTACTCAGATAATTCATGATCTTGCTAGTATCTTTGCTTATTCCGATATTGTACGGTTTATGGATTACCAGTACTTCCAGTTTGTATGATAATGGCATTGTATCGAATACTTGGCACTTACCTTGTGCACACACTTACACCACCCTCTAAGCTTTCTATAAGCTTATGCATGATAGATGCGTGCAGGTGTTTTTAGGTTGCAGCAGCGTTGAGCTTGGAGTGTGCAGTTGTATTCTGGAGCTTTGATTTCGATTTATGTATTTCCCTTTCAGCATTGTATTCAAATGATTATATTAGTGGATATGTGATGATGATGTTGCCTTTATGATTTGGGTATACTTGTGGTTATGCTTATTACGAGATAAATGTACATTGGCAAAAAAAAAAATCCTCCTTGTAGGATCCCAGGATCGGAATCTGGCGTGTGAACGCTAGGATCCGAGAATGGGGTACTACGGAGGCTGTCAGCACCAGATTCGGCAATCGGGATTTCTATGAATCCGATTTCCGGGTTTGGGGCGTGACAGAAGTTGGTATCAGAGCATAACTTGGGAATACCTGAAAATAATATCACATATCTGCTGATAGCTACCCTACACTTTATGATTATTGAGAACTTAGAATGGTTAGATCCCCGAGTTCAGATAACCTAGAAATTTTTCTAATATAGCGCCCTACCATTGGGATTGTGAGGCTGCATAGTATTCAAGTCTCGATCGTCTCTGATCCGTCCGAAGATCAATAGGGTCACCATAGTGTTGATGATGCACCTTGGGGGCGAGGTTGCGATTAGAGAACGTTATCTTCATCCTTTTGTAGATTGATTGAGCCTTAACATATATACTTGATGATGTTTCATCTTCCCTTGTCTGTTTTGTAAATTTCGAGGACGAAATTTTTATTTGGTGGGGAGAGCTGTAAGACCCGTAACCTAGCCTGTACCATTCCATAAACTTCTACGGTTCCCTCTAGTCGAGTTTCGGCGACCCGGGACGAGTAGATAGCATTGGCGCATGCTCTTGAGTCACATCCTGTAAACCCGAGCCGACTCAAAATGAGACCTATGTCATTTTGACCGTGCCGTCGCCGCGGTTCCGACGATGCGTCTTGTGCGTCAATACGATGCTCAGATTATAAGATCCGGCCCGTGCATTATCTAGGCCGTTGATCGCTTGATTGTGGGACCCACCTATTCCTATTGCTGTACTTCCCTAGAAACATTAATTACTATGATGTCACCCTAGGGGTGACATCACCCTACCATACCACCTTACCTTCCCTTTTCCCCATAAGTCAAACTCATTAATTCCCATTACCTCACCATCCCTCTCTCCCATCACTCCCTTACATCATTTCTCTCTTTCACTTCTCTCCATTCCAAGCAATCCCTCCATGGAGCAACCCACGTCCATGGCTCCCATGAGAGAGCTAGTGTGGCCCACCTCCCTATCTCCCATCTCCACCATCCAATGATCATCTCCACCATTGAAATTGTTTCTTTGGGGCTCTATTATGCATTGGCGGAAGAAGGAAGAAGAGATCTCGAGGTGGGTGCTTCTCTCTCTCTCTCTCCTTCTCATTTTTTCTTTTTTTTCTTGTGTGATGTGTGGCCCACTTGGATGAACCCCACCTTGAGGTATGTTCGAACTGGTTCGAACCAAGTTTGATTCGAGCTAGGTTCAATCCGAGTCGACTTGACCCAAACTCAGCATCGAACCAAGTCGAATCGAGATTTTTCAAGTCAAGTGGAGCGAGCTAACTGAGCTAGCTCTGTTCGTGTACGCCTCTAATCATATATACAATGTTCACATATATGAGAATCAATACTTTTTAAAAACAAGAATCAAGCTATGATATAAAAAAAATGTACATTCATACCACACACACTCATGTTGCCTAGATGAGCATCCCACAAACATGCCGATGTGCACTTTGTTACAGACGTTACAGTTTTACCCGATAAGATATTTCCAATCAACTTGTAAA
The DNA here is from genome assembly GCF_029962835.1 of Magnolia sinica. Taxonomy (NCBI): domain Eukaryota; kingdom Viridiplantae; phylum Streptophyta; class Magnoliopsida; order Magnoliales; family Magnoliaceae; genus Magnolia; species Magnolia sinica. The sequence continues at coordinate 134,367,242 of NC_080574.1, forward strand.
GATTGATACTCCCTTTGCGCTTTCATTACTACGAGAGCCTCTTTAGAAACTTTAAGTATCTAATCAAAACCAATAAACTTGCACCTAAGTGTCTCTAGTGCTCCAAGAGAGATAAGATTCTTCCAGAGGTCATAAACGTGTCTCACATCTATCAAGATATGATCTATCCCATCAAACATCTTCATGCGCACTGAACCAATACTAATCACCTTATAGGCAATGTCATTGCCCATAAAAACCTATCCACCTTCGTACTTATTGTAATTAGTGAACCAATATCTGTGAGAAGTTATGTGGTACAAGGCTCCTTAATTCAAAATCGAATCGTTATTGAGGTAACCAGATTTGGATACGGTTAACAATTACCACTATCCACCTCCTCGTTAGATTGTGTTGTATTAGCCTCCTTTGTCGTTTTATCAAACTTTTCTCCATTATAAGCCTTAGGATTTTTACAATCATTTTTCATGTGTCCTGTCATACCACAATTTCAGCACTTCATCTAGCCATTCCATTTTAATTTGGACCGCGATCAAGAATTGCCCTTCTCGTGTTCAAAATTCATTTCCCTTACAACAAATGCATCTATAGAGGGACCATTGCCACTGTCTTTCTTTCTCAATTGCTTCTTATGAAGAGCTGATATGATAGTTTCAATATCGATGGTTTCCCTACCATGAATCAGTGTGTCTACCAAATTTTCGAAAGATGATGGAGGTGAAATTAAGAAAATCAAGGCTTGATATTTCGCTTCGATCTTAACATCCACATTTGTCAGTTTATATATCAATTCACTAAGAGCGCTCTTGTGTTTGTTGATATCTAATCCCTCTATCACCTTAAGATTGTAGAATTGTTTCTCAACATACATACGACTTCCCAAGAATTTCTTCATATACAAACTGTCAAGTTTCGTTCATACTCCTGAGGCAGTCTTTTGATCCAAGACATTTTAAACCACATTGTATGTTAGACACAATTGGATTAAGGTTGTAGCCCTCTAATCGAGTTCATTCTACTCTTCATCAGTCATACATGCAAGACGCTTCGCATTACCAAGGAGAACATGTTGCAATCCTTGTTGAGCTAAAAGGACTCTCATCTTACCTTTCATAGTTTAAAATTATTTATACTAATGAACTTCTTATTTTCATACTTAACGTTAGATCCTTTATTAACATGTTTCAATTTATAACTCAAAACCCTAATGTTAGCTCTTATACTAGTTGTTGGGGATCGCATGAAAGCAAACACGAATTTAAACTAACAAGATGAAATCAAATGAAAGCAAAACGCGTAAAGAATAAGCAGGTTTTATGTGGAAAAACCCTCACGGAAAAAAACCATGGTACAAAGTAACAAGCAATCCACTATGAAAGTAATATTACAAGAGATGGATTGTAACGCCCTGTGTTTTCAGAACTCGAGTATATGACTCGTGCTCCAAAAACCCAAGTGTTAACCTTTAAAGATAGTCAAATTTAGGTATATATATATTTTTTCTTTTTAGAGTTAGCATTCAAGCGAAAAATGGACAAATCAAACATAAAGGAAAGTTTACACTTACATTCAGAATATGCGAACAACTACCCATAATTACTTATACAAACCAATGTCTCTATATCAACAACTGCAAGAATTACATAATTTAATACATGAGAAATAATAAAAAGCATATAAATGTAGGCCGCAAGATTGCGCTGCTTCTCTTGGCAGATATAGCCATGCATCCTTGACAATCATACTCAGCTCCTCATCAGTCTGAACATGAATATCATTTGAGCTACCTGTGCTACCTGTACAGTTAAATATTCGATGAATAAGTGGCCAATTTAGTATGAATTTTTCTCAAGATTATACACCGCCGCCTTAACTAAGCATAGTTAAAAGCAACAAGACATCCAAAACAAACAAGATGCAGTCTTATTTAGATGAATAGATGCGTGAATGCATATCGACCTGGGGATGCTCATCCAGTCGGACTTGAGCTCGTCACCCATGCAAAAGGTTGGTCATCAGCGTAATACATCACATGCGTACATCACATACAGTAAAATGACCAAGCCATCATACATCACATACGTAGGTTGACAGTCGATTGTTTGGGAGCTAGCGAAACGATACCCCAGTAGACTTAAGGGCACGTGCTACAACATTTAGAATTAGCCACCCGTCATCGCCAATATGCCATGTATGCATGATTAACCAAGTCATTATTATTTCAATTACAACCAGCTAATTTAAGTAAACTCAAAAGTCACTATAAGGGACTCGGTACCCAACGTAGGCCGACGGCACGGGCATAATGTCCCAACCACCATTCTCGGCCCATGAGGTTTTCCCATCTTAGGATGTTTAATGGATGCCCACAGACCAGTAGCTAATCAAATTCAATAAGTAGGAATTACCATCGCATGGGTATAGGCCATCAAAGCCACATCGGGCAAACTCAAAACATGGGACAAATATCAAATCGCAGCGGAAAAAAGGGTACACGGAACATTAAATCAAAACTGCAAACAGGTCAAGCAAGGCTAAATTAGTGCGGTTAAAAGAGATCATTTCTAAGCCACTCAAGTTGTATGCCCTATGGATGGTAAATCTCACATTAATGTTCCATATCCCATATAACCTCTAAATCGAGGGCTCATTTCTTACCACAATTCATCTTGTTACATCCTAAGTATGGGTCCACATACACAAGAGGTAGTTACCTACTAGTAAGTGTAGAGAATAAAGATTCATAAGCGACTTACAATAATTCATGTGAAAGCATATAGATATAGCATGCTAGATATATGTGAAACATTTGATACATAATCATCACAAGGGTCATGGATTGAAATTTAAATGGAAGTCATCATGTAAATAACTATTGCATATAATCATAAATCAAATATAAGTCATATTTTAAGAGTTTATGACTAATGTAAGCGATCATATCCTATAAGATAACATGTGTGATTCTAATAAAGACTATTACTTAACTAATTTGGAAATAGAAAGCTGAAGGGGAATAAATCATCACCTGATGAACTGAAACACCTTCTAGTGTCGCTAAGTGTTTGCGCCCTTAGAACTGAATCCTACCATGAATTATAAATTTTGCACAGCCATATTCAAGTTTTATACACTACCTACAGTTAAGATCCTAACTTATGGTTTAGATATCTTAGATTTAGAGTTTTACCCACTAATCTAGTTTTAGCTTTGTTTTAGAGTTGAAATCTAATTCAAATAATTAATTTATAATAATAATAGAAGTGAAGTGATAATAAGTAATAATTGTCAGTTAATACTCACAACACTAACCTTATAGTCAATAATCTACTAATGACAAAATAAGAATAGCATTAATGTTAATATTTAATGCTAATAATCAAGTAGTGGAATTAATAGTGTCTAATGATAATTTCCAACAATAGTAAATTAGTGATAATTTGATTTTGACAATTCAAATGTATGAAAGAATTGGAAGTTGGCATACCTAAGTTGAATAGATTAGGATCTCATTAAAACTGGCCCAGTTTGAATATGGAGTGGTGAGGACTGAGTCGACTCAACACAACTATTAACCTTCCTCTCTCTCGTTCGCTTCCTTCTTGATTCCCTTAATATAACCACAACCAGAAACTAGCTAGACCCGACCGACTCATGGAGTTAATGAGTCAAGGCCCAGTTGACTCGGTAGCGAGTCGAGTTCCCAACTCGAGTTCAAAGTGTCGAGTCAACTCAGCTGCAGTCGTAGTCCTGCAACAGCCCCTACTCTCTCTCTCTCTTTTCTCTTATGCTGGACGTCCAGCAGCAGACACCAAGTGCAACCTGACTCAGTCCAATCTCGACTCGATTCGAGTTGAGCCAGTGCAGCAATGCACTCTCTCTCTCTCTCTCTCTCTCTCTCTCTCTCTCTCTCTCTGCCTCCTCTCTTCTTCTTACATGCTACTATTCTCACCCTGGCCTTTCATAGGGTCTGGAGTAGACAGAACCCACATCCAACTTAAATTGACCCCGGCCCCAATCGCCCAGCTCGACCCAGCGACTCGGTTCGAGCTGGAGCAGCAACACGCCCACTCTCTCACTGTTTCTTCCTCTTTCTTCTTTCTACATTTATCCCTTTCCTTCTTCTTCTTTTCTCAGACCCATCCAGCAAGGTTGCTGGACTAAACCTTAACCCAACTCATGCCTCAACGAGGCGAGTTCGCTCGACTTGGCATCAAGTACAACAGTTGCGCTCGCACTCTCCCTTTCTCTCTTCATCTCTCCATCATCCTAGCTCCTTTATTTCTTTCTTTCAACGCCGGCCAACCACATCTCCAACCCGACCAGAACTCGCCCCGACTCACTGCGACTAGGTGTGGTGCAACATGACAGCGAATGAGGAAGAAGGAGCAACTCTAATGGTAGGTTCACATCGGAGGCGTATTTCTTCAAACCATCTCTTCTGGGCAGTCCAGACCAACCCCATGGAGCTTCTCGACGTATTGAAATGAAGGTTGGAAGGGCTTTGGATGGTGGTTTCGAAGGAAGAAGGAAAAAGGAAACGACGGTTTTCTTCATGTTACCGTAAGAACAGCAAATGGCAATGTTTTTTAACATGCCTTTTAGGGTTTCCTGCATATGAGGGTGTTGGAATGGATGGTCTAGATATATTGGAGGAGTTTTTAGCTGTGGATGGGCGGTTGAGATCGTGCCAGCACACCAACGGATCCTCCCACGGCTGCTCTCTCTCATTCTCTTTCTTGTATAAAAACCTAACTTTGAAGGGCTAGGATTACATGATACAGACAGCTAGGATTGGAAAGGGGAGAGAGCACGCGGATTGCCAGCGTGGCAAGATGAAACCGATTTCCATTTTCGAAAATTGCCATGCGCAACTCGAGTTTGGCCGAGAATCGTGTGCGCACACATATAGGAAAGCCCGTGAGATCAATTGGGTTTTCATCAAACCCACTTTCTAAATCATTTGGACGGTCTGGATTGGATCTAGGTGACCCACTTTGATCACAATGGACTGATTTTAGGGCGGCTAGAAACACAACCATGCTTGTATGCTTGACCACTTGCACACGTCCCTATGAGCACGCATGTGTGCATGAATGCACATGGACGGAATGTTTTTGGTCAGATCGAGCTTCCTAACATGATGGATAGTTCGGATCTGTGAAGAGAACCCTCTTTCATGGGCCACGATCATAAACACGGACGGCTGTCTGTCCATTGGCAGAAAAGGAAGGAGGAATATTTCCTTCTTCGGAAATTCGTCGGTCAAACCTAGTTTGACCAAGTTTCTTGGTCTAGTGCACTGCTGGTGCACATGCATTGTGCACTCATGCTGCCCAAAAGTGGGGTTCACGAGGTTACCCTCCAAGATCTGACCTATCCATCCGACTCCTCAGGTTCGAATGGGTCCCTTGACCAAAGATCAGGCAAATCTAAGGTTTAGGTAGGGCATATCTTAAATTATTGGGCTTTAATTGTGTATTTTCTATTGATTTAACGATCTGATCATTTCAAATCTGAACACCAATGGTTAAAAGGGTTTCAGGGATCCTAAGGGATGTTCAAGTGTGATATAGGGGTTAATCTCGAAATTAAATGGTTCGATGCGTCTCTAAAATATGATCCATCTTTAAAATTAACATATAGACCACTTGATTTAAGGATGGGGATTTCTTTCAATGATATTAAGGGTCTTAAACTAGTCTAGGTGCACCCTAATAGTCAGCATTATCATCTGATAGTCGAATTCACATGATTTGGCGTTAGATCGATGAATAAGGTACCACAAACTTGATGAACAATAGATCTTAAGATCTCGGGCTTGCAATCGATGATGAATGGTTTAATTGATCTATTGAAGCGATTGAGATCCTAAAATAGACATCTCTGAAGTTATAATGAAATATTTTGAAAATCAATCAAATGGATGACTTGTTATACGAATGAATGTTGTACTAGACGATTGAGATGGATAGTTTGAGGATCACTGGATGTTGATGTGTAAGGAAAGCTACGTGTGTTTCCACACATGTATAAACTGATTTAAATTTATATTGTAACACCCGAGTACTAAAAAGTACGAGGTGTTACATAGATGGAATTACTGATCCGAACAATCCAAAAACCTCCTTGAAATCCCTAGCTATGCTCTTAAACCCTTAGTAACATATTAAAGAACCATAACCTTACCCTAATCCCGATTACACCTAGTATATATTCTACCACAACTAGAATAGGAAATAATTCACGTTAAATGAATTCAATCATTTTTGTAAAGATAAATGGATTATAAGACACAATATAGTGAGGCACATACCTGAACAGAATGGTGTAGCCGAATGTATGAATCGGAGTCTCTTGGAGAGAACTCGAAGCATGTCGAGTAATACTAGATTGGGTAAATAGCTGTGGACTGAAGCCATGAAAATGACATATTATCTAGTAATTAGGTCTCTATCTAAGCCAATAGACGGTAAAATTCTTAAAGAGGTGTGGAGCAGTCATGATTTTGACTACTCAGGATTGTGTGTATTTGGTTACGATGCTTACTCTTATGTACCGTCAGTTTAGAAAAATAAGCTAGACCAAAGAGTTAAAAATAAAAAAATAAAAATAAATAAAAAATAAAAAAACTTATCTTTGTGTGCTATAGTAATGGTGTGAAAGGGTACAGACTATACAACCACGTCACTTGAAAAATTACTTTGAGCCGTGACATCAGATTTGATGAGGATTCCTTGTTTTACAAGGACAAAAGCAAGGAACTAAAAAAATCAACAGTGACTGACGTTGAAATTGAAAAGGGATGAGACACAGTTTGAAGTTTAGCCGCAGACAAAGATATAGGAGCAGGTGGAGTAGCCACATCTCAAAAGAAATCTGCTTAAAGATCACAAATTGTCAGTCAGATACATAGATGACTTGAATGTTGCATTTGCCCTCATTATGAATGAGGGGGATCCATCTTGCTTTCAGAAAACATTAGATAGTTCTAATGCTGAGAAGTGGATGGCGGTCATGCATGATGAGATGGACTCTCTATATAATAATAAGATATGAAAGTTGGTAGAGCATCTAATGGGGTGTAAATCGATCGGTTGTAAGTGGATTTATAAAAAGAAGCATAATAAATACAAAGCAAGATTAGTCGTGAAAGGGTATGCGCAGAAGGAGAGTGTCAATTTCAATGAGATATTTGTGTCCGTGGTCAAGTTGGCGTATATCATATTTGTATTGGTGTTGGTTGCCTAATACAATATGAAATTGGAACAGATAAATGTGAAGATTACTTTCCTACATGAGGAGTTGGATGGGCATATTTACATGAAGCAACCACAAGGGTTTGAAATAATGAGGATTGAGAAAAAGTTTGCAAGTTGAGGAGGTCGTTAAACGGCCTGAAATAATTGCCTCAGCAATGGAAAAAAGGTTTGAAACTTTTATGATGAGTCAGAAGTTTACCAGAAGTAAATATGATCATTGTTTCTCTTTCAAGACACTAGATGATGGTTAGTTCATTATAGTGGTATTGTGCGTAGATCACATGCTTATCACTAACCATAACATGTTTGAAATCGATACGTTGAAGGCTCAATTGTCACAGACGTTTGAAATGAAAGATATATAGTAGATGTCTTACTACATATATGATTGCCTCAGCCTAAACCCTAAGCTTTCTTCTGAATAATGTCCTACTACAGATGAAGAAAAATAACATATGCCTCGTATGCTCTATTCGAGCATTATTGGCAGTTCGATCTATGTCATGGTCTCTACGAGACCAGATATTTCACATGCAATGGGTGTTGTGAGTAGATACATAGCTAACCTTGGCAAGCAAAGATATATGGCTAACCTCAACAAGAACACTGAGAGTTAGTGAAATGGTTACTTTGGTATATTCGAGGTACAGTAGACTACGTCTTAATGTTTGAAAAGTAATAAGAGATGGTTGATAGGCTATGTTGATTTGGACAATAAAGGTAATGTGGATAATAGAAGTCGACTTCCAATTAGTTAATTGTTTTAACGAGTGGTGCGATCAGTTGGATATCGAAGCTCCAGTCTATAGTAGCACTTTCCACAATTGAAACTGAGTACATGGCAGTGAAAGAAGCGTTCAAATAAGGTGTTTGGTTAAGGTATGATAAATCAGCAAGGGATTCAGTAGGAGGCCATGCTAGTAAATTGTGACAACGAAAGCGTGATTAATTTAGTAAAGAACTATGTTTATCACTAACATACTAAACATATTAATGTTCATCATCATTTTATTTGACATGTGCTTGAGAAATAAGACATGACTCTAAAGAAGATCCATATAAGCGTGAATTTGACTGATATACTTACGAAGGCAGTTCTTACAGAAAAAGTTCAATTTATGTACAACTTCTCTAAGCTTGGCTAATGCTTAATAAAAACATAGTGTGCATGAGAATCGACAATAAAGGTATGATGAAAGGCCATTAGAAATGATGATGGGAATGAGCAATGAAGGGTGAAGAATGAAAACATAGTGGAGATGGTTGTCTAATAGAGTGTGAGGATTGAAGATAGTGGGTATCATTATCCCCACTTCCTTCTACGGTGTGGTTCTCTCAAGCTTTGGATTTGCCTCATTTTTTGGGCTCATGCTTTTAAATGATCACAAAAATGGATGGACAGCGTAGACATAATACATACATAATAGAGGAGCCCACGGAACTTTGCCACATCAATACACCATGCAATCCATGTCTGTTAGGGGGTCCTTACTCTTACCCGGTGGTAGACTCAGGAGTTTCAACACCTGGTTGAGGGTTCGAGCACCCATAGGTGGTGAAATTCCACTACAGCGTGAGTGTCCGGTGGTGTATGCATGTGCATGTAAGGAAAAAAAAAAATCACATCTGCTGGGGGTCATGTTGTCCTTGGTCATATGATATATATTTTTGGTGGTCATCCATTTCTTGCATCTAGAACAGCTCACTTGAGATGAAATAGACAGATTTATCGAGCTGGGATTTGCATGTGGATAGGCGGGTCTCTACACACTCGTGGGGTTAAGTCCTAGGCAACCTTCATTGTCTAGTATGGCCCACCTGAGATGAAACTGCCCGTTTATCAGGCTGGGATCTGCATGTGTATGGGTAGATCTCTACACCCTTGGGGGTAAGTCGTAGGTAACCTTTGTGGTATCAAAACATAGCAAGGTTTGCTGCAATATAATGAGTGAACATGGTCTTCACACCTGTGGTCCCTACAAATTTGTCTATATGTAGTGGGCTGCATGCTACGCCAAAATTGGGAATTTGGAATGGATAAGGCCCGTTGCATATTACCGATGGATAAGATCCGTCGCAAAAATAAAAAAGCCGTCGCTGAAGTTCGAATAAATCCAATCATTAAAAATATTGGCGACAGATAAGGCCCGTCGCTAATACAAGGAGAGCGGTTATTCTTCAGAATTTAGCGAGCAGAACTTGTTTAGAAATTAGCGACGGATTTTCGCTAAAATTATCTATGAATAAAAACAAACATCGTCGGTTTTTTTTTTTTTTTTTTGAATCTTAACACCTTATATTTCATTCAAAAAATAATTTACACAATTGTTTACTAAGAATGCTATTCACAAAATTACTAACAACTCAATTTAGTAAAGAGGAAATGGCCTAAGTGGGCTAACCCAAACAGCAATTCTCAAGTTTCAAGTTGGACGTGAAACATGGAATTGCAAAAAGAGTGGTTATCACTATGTCCCACCTCTGCTATGGTCAAATTTCTACATATTTCATTACAATATAGCAGACTTGCAATCCAGTTCAACCAACCGCCCAAAGCTCTCTAACATGTTATTAACTGGGATTTGCTGGAACTACTGCCCAAAATTCCCAACAAATTTTGCAGTTGATGTTTGCCAACTGCAATTTGCAATCAGAAGAAAGGGAAGACTGACCCTGGCAATGGATTCCGGTGTTGAGTTCAAGCAAATCAATCATGAGATCCAATTGATGCACTACATTCTTTTCAGGGAACAATGGTTTCCCTGTAAGCATTTCTGCAAATATGCATCCTATGCTCCAAGTATCGACTGCAGGAGTGTACTGCAAAACACGAAGAAAATTATCTTTTAGAATCTTAAAGCCTAACGGCCCACGTAAATTTATCCTTTATAACTAAAATAACCACAATTTGGCATGAACCTTATGGACCAAACATAATTAAATGGAGCTTCATAAAAGAACTATACCAGGTCATGCAATCTATAGATGTGAAAGCAACAAAAGATTCCACCACAATGCATGTGTACGTTCCTTTTTGTGCATTTGGATGCATTATCCGATTTAATATAATCTTTATTTAACTAGAAAAAGGCAAGTGAAATTCGCAAAAACTAATGAAACAAGGAAGACTTGAAGAAAATAAAGAATGAGAATTCTTCATGTCATCCATGGCATCTTCAAAAAAACAAAAAACAAAAAGAAGAGTGCATGAAAATGATAAATAGAAATTGTATCATGTTTTCAAAATAGAGGTTTGCTAAGGCCACATGAATGCCATGCATGTGGGGTGCGAACTTTCCATGAATGCTAAAGGAATGCTACAATTTTCTCATTGGGAATTTGAACTGTTAAAAGCTAACAATCACCTACAAGTTTGTTTGTAGGTTAGCTTAACATACAAGCCATTTCACATGCCAACCTGTTCCTACGTAGGCCATCCTAGCCATGCAAGAGACGAGATGCATCATGAAGATCTCCTGGTCCAAAAACAAGGCTGGTCTACTCAAGACAACCATCTAATTCAACTACCTGTGATAAACAGCCTTTGGAATCTACGTACTCCAGAACAACCTTCGACGCCCATCTTTGTCCACAGTACAAACTGCAGCCCCATTACTTCCCGAACTTCAACCATTACACACCTAACCTCAAAAGCTGTCCCAAATCACACCCTCAATCAGTCCTTAATTAGTGAGCATCCAACCTCTAACCTGCAGCCCAATTACCATCACTTTTTGAATTTACAACCTAAGAACAATCGACCAAACTTCCCAAATCTGTCCATATTCCAGCCCAATCTTTGCCCCCATCTAGTACCAAAATTACATGTGCACACGTAGCTGAACATTTTTTTAGTTGGATGGCAGGGGAAGATCACTAGGCCTTCTTTTTTTTTTTTTTGAAGAGCTATGAATCATTTTTATTAGATAATGGCCTAATGACTAACAAGCCAGAAAAATACAAAAGATAGGAGCTACATTGAAACAGCCTACTAGTACTCACAAGTCAGGAATTACTCCCTGAATCACACCATATTTCTGAAATAGCTGAGTCCATGACAACAGCTAATATATTCTTATAGTCTCACACCAAGAGCCCAAGTAAAGAAAAAAAAAAGTATTTCCAATTGATAGAAGATTGAACCAACTCATACAAAGCAAGTACATCACTAACCAACTTATTCAATTCGGTCCAAAAAGAGAATAGTGTACCAACCATATGACTGACATGAGCACAACAAAAGCACAAGAAATTTAAAAAGATGAGACCTATACCTTCTCACCGGCAGACGCATTCGTTCTTCCTTCAGCTTCTCCAGCAGAAAGACTTCCAACGCCAACTAATGGCAAAACTGCAAGTAATCATATTGCAATCATTTGAGCATGTGATGTTTTTACTTGAACATATTTCGATGTTCTCTAAGTATGAGACAGTTGCACATGGAGACCAACTAGTGAATTCCTACTGAGGTAAGCATGTCATGGAACTGTTTTAAAATTAGTTACATATCTTCCAATTTGAGGACTAGTCTTTGATAGATATCGGTGTCTAGAACAGCATCTTCATTAACCCCAGATGCCAAGCTTTTGGGTGTTCTTGCCTGAAATGGAGATGCAGTACAAAAATAAATTGTAAAATTTGCATAAAATGATATTCAAATATTTAATTATAATATATGAAATTAATGTCTGGTCTGGTTGTAATGAAAGTAGAAAGATACTTAGGATGTTATCCATGAAAATCTCACTTACCGATCAAAAAGCAAAAAATAAGTAAGATGCAAGAGAGATGTAGTTTACAACTTTTTGTACGCATCTCCACATGTACAAAGGTCCAGACATACACTTACAGACCTTTTGAAAGAAAAAGAAAAGCAGAGAGAAATTCAAAAAGTGACGATGCATTGGTAGGTTAAGAGATCATAAGAAGAATGCTTACAAGGAGATTCAAATGCATGAAAAGCTTGATGGGATAGAAGAGAATGTCATCCGTTAATCATTTTGTTAAAAACAAGAAAGATTACATGAAGGCTAAAAAAAATATCCTTGGGTGTTTTTTTTTTTTGTTTTTGAAGGATAACTAAATCCTCAGGTAGAAGTTTACATAATTATTGTTAATTAAGATGAGATCAAATCATTTTTAGGTGTCTACCAAATAAGGCCTAAGAATTTCCATGATTTCGTGATTCTCTGGTAGAAGTTTACCTCGTTGTGGTCTCTTCTTGCCCCATTTACAAAAGTATAAGCTTGAACCCAAGATGGCCACCCCTATAAATGCTGTCACGCTGGCCAGGAACGCAGTTTTTGTGGCTTTCCTATTGTCCCTGTTTTAACAGTGAATTCTTTGCATTTCAGTAGCAATTCTACAACCAGTCAACTCTGCATATCAACATACACTACCAAGTTTTCACAGGAAACCCTTTATCAGACATAAAATCTAACCATTCCCTATGAAATAGTATGCCAACTCTAACATCACCTGAAAAACATAAAATCTAACCATTCACTTCTTTGAATTTTATTTTATTTTATAAATAGGTACCTGCACCATAGAATTCCTTTCAATTCTTTCCCAGTATCCAAACAAATTTTCTGGATTCATAATGCCCAAATGTAGGTACTTGCATTTCCCATGCCCAAATGTGACAAATAGAATCTTTCTCCAAGGATTTGGCTTCTTACAAAATCAAGTCTTTAGGCCCTTTGAAGGAAAAAGGTTTGCATCCATACAAAAATGCCACTGAATAGTATATACAATATCAAATTTCAAGATTTATATTTTCAGTAAGCAAGTGATATTGAGAAGAAATCTTTACCTGAGAATGCATATAGCTCATTCTGTAAAAGAACCCTGATGAGCAATCTAGCAAATTCATTTACCACAGAAACAATCAGAAGACATTATGATAAGCTCATGCAAATAACACTCAAATCTACTATAACCATGTGATGTGAACATCATAATAAATAAATAATAATAATAATAAATCACAAGGGTCTATTAAATTCCACCTGGCTGCTAGGGCCAGGCTGCACTGCGATCACATCCTTTTTGCCAGATCCATCGCCAGCCTTGGCAGGTCCTTTAGTATTACCCTCTCAAAAGTTCCACTTATATATATATATATATACATATACAACTTAAAACATATACTGAAACTGGTGTATAACCAAAAATGAAGAAGATGTAAATTTTGGTTACATCCAGCTGCAATGGCAAATCCATCCCCAAAAATCAATACAAAAAAAAAAAAAAAAACAAAAGGGTGTCGCTGATGTTCCTGAACTTGGTTCTAACTCCGTGGTTGGGTTCAAGACCACCTGATCGAGCGTGTGGACGGTCCAGATCATGGATCCAACCGTGCCCTTGATCACAGAATGGCCCACTGCATCCGGTTTTCACGGACGCAGGGCCTGCGGAAACAGAGGTCGCTGACGTGTTCGTTGGGTCCCACAGTGATGCTTTTGGATGGATCTACCTCGTCCATTGGATTCCTGGCGAAAATCCAGTCAAGAAGGGATATTTTCACTCAAGTTTGGAGTGGCCCATTGTATCAATTCACATCGCCGTTCATCCTGTGTTTGACGGCGACCTGCCTGTGTGCGCATGCATGGGACACAAAAAACACCATGCGTACGGTATAAATATCCTCCTAGTTTGAATGGACGGTCAGGATCATTCATATGAGCTCATATTGATGGCCCACCGATCATTACAGCGTCCGCACCTTGCGGACGCTGCCTGTTTGCGGAAAACACTTGGGTCAAACGTGTTTGACCGAAACGGTTGGTCCGGTGCGCGTCCAGTGCATGTGTGTTGTGCACACACACCACGTAAAGTGGGTCCCATATTGATGTATATAAAGAATCCTCTTCGTTCATTCCTTTCCTCGTCCCATTTAATGCGTTGAGACCAAGATTGATGCATATCCAGATATCATGTGGGCCCCACGTCAGGATTTAAGGGGCTGATCAGTCTGTTAGGCCATTTTCATAGGGTTCCAATGGTTCAAATTTTACATGTACGGTTAATTTATGGTACTTATGCCATATATGAAGTCTCGAGGCAAATAGATGGTGGGAACCCTGTGATCTTGCATTCTGGACGTTTTTCAGGCCTGTTTGAAGTGAGTGGCTAGAATTTCTCTGATCTCTAGTGTGTGAATCCTCAATCTTGGTCCCATGGAGTCCCGTCCAATGCCTTGGTGATGCCAGAGTATCAAATCTATGCTTTTAGCATCCTTTCCAGTTCAAGCTTGTAATTGCACCTTGCATCATAAACATGATTACAATAGAGCGTTAAACGATATCATGTTCATAAATCAGGTAATAAATGGGGTCTGATATGCAATATTTGACCCTCAATAAGCACCCAATCTAATACATGAAGCATCAGTAAATACAACAAATCCATCACTCCCAGAGGAAAGAGTGAGGATAGGAGCGGACGTCAGACGGTCCTTCAGCTCCATGAATGCCCGCTCACATGCGTCCTTACAACCTCTCTCTATCATTCTCTCCATGCAACCGTCCATGGCTTCCATGAGAGAGAAATGTTCACTCCCCAAGTATAGGGTTGTGATGTAGTAATAAACTCGGTAAGACCGAGGTCGAATCCACAGGGACTGAAACTTGTACGTTTCCTGAAACTAGGTAGAAATAGAACTAGTCTAAGATGCGATCTAAACCAAATAGAATTTAGGAAATAATTGTGAAATAATTATTTAAAACTTTAAGGAATTCAGAGGAAGAGAAACTAGGGATTCAGAGGATCCACTTGTAGAGATCAGGGAGGTCTTATGCCTGCATTAATATTTATGAAAATCGAACTGAACCTACTTGATCTGGTTTTCAAGAGATGAAAGGTATATGAATTAGAATGGATTCCATCATCTAACCATGCCCCAGGAGACAAAGCAAACAATATGATTAAACTAATTACCAACCAATTAACAATGTATGAAGATCAGGAAGGGTACTGTCATCCTACCATGCCCATGGAGCAATGATGAACAACAGGGCTTCCTGTCTTCATAAACATAAAAAGGGAAAAGAAATACTCAAAGCCATTGCAGATCCATTGTAATTTTAGTCACAACTGACCATTAAAGACAAAAAGAACATTTCCCGAATAAAATTAAATCAAAATCAATTCAGTCTAAACAAAGGCGCAAGCGAAGACTTATCCCATCACGCTACAAGCTTCACCTCTTAGCCCCAGCTAAGAGGTTTAGCCACACATGAATGAGCTGAACAAATCAAATAAAAATAATAAAAAAAAAGAAAAGAACAAGAAGGAAAGAAAACAAAACCACCTAAGCTCCTGGTAAACTCCACTGGTCCCAAACCTCGCTTCACGTTTCAGCCACTGTTGCTCACGTCCTCTCCTGCGTGCTCCACGGCTCCCCCACACGCTGCCTACCCAACTACGTGCAACAGCAGCCGAACCCCTGTCTTCCTGTCCTTCCTTTCCCTTTTTTTCTTTGGTTAAAGCAGAAAAACAGCCTGCTCGTCCCCTCCTCAAAACCGATCCCTCTCTCTCCTTTCTTCCTTCCTTTTATCTTTCTTCTCACCTCCCTTCTGTGGAGTCCTGGCAGGACTCAGCTGCGGAAGTTTTCACGAGCCGGAAGCAGTTAAGTAAAATCCCGCTGTTGCTCTGATCTTACGCAAGGAGTGCTTGCGTTCGGCCCGCGTTCGGTGCGGTTTGGCCCACCATTTTGACGATCTGACTTCTTGGGCGTAGTTATATCAGAACTTTCACAAGATTGGACGGTCTGGATCATGTATCCGACCATCATCATGGATGCATAACGGCCCGAGAGAGCCGGGCGGCTTCCGGTTTTCACGGACGTACGCAAGCAGAGAAGGCTCTGGAGAGTGGTGGGGTCCAATTTAATGGTGTTTTTATAGGAAATCCATGCCGTCCACCGGAATCTACTCACAAAACCGTTCGGGTATGGTCGGTTTTGGATCGACACTGAAGCGGCCCACCTGATTTTTCATATCACCGTTCAACCTAAGTTTCGACGGTCAAAATCCGCTACCCGCTGCTTCCTAGAAAAATTCCACCTAGGCATTGGTAATGTGGACCAATATGATCTAATGGACGGTTTAGATTGGTCTTTGGGACCGTGATGGCGGCCCACTTGATCGAACCGCAATCCCTGTTTTTTTTTTCGCTGGAGAGAAGTCGAGTCGGAGAGGGAGAGCTCGGTCAGCGCTCGCTGACCGAGATTCTGAATTTTGGTGCGCGCCCTGTGCTTCACCACCCCGTATACACGCTTCACGTGTTCGGGTTCCAAGGCGATGTATGTGTACAATCTGATCCGTCCATCCATTCACTCATCTTATTTTAACCGTGGGGACTGAAGATGAAGCGAATTCACACAGCAGGTGGGCCCCATATCACTGTTTTAGGGGCTGATCTGTTCATTGGGCCACTTCCACAGTGATTCAGGAGCTGAATTTTTATGTGTACGGTTCATTTATGGTCCTTAGGCCACGTATGAAGTTTTGAACTGATCAGATGGTGGGAACCCTATGATCTTGCATTCTGGACACTTTTCAGGCCACTTGAACTTCAATTCCTCGATTTTCTTGGATCCCTGGCGTGCAAATCAGTCGATCTTGGTCTCCTGGGGTCCATCCCATGCTTTGGTGTCATCAGAGCGTTAAATCAATGCTTTTAGTAGCCTTTCCCAGTCCAGGCCCGTAAACACACCCTGCATTACAAACATGATTAAGTCAGTCCAAACAAAATCTGCACCCTTTCAAGTCAACCTGGTCAACAGGGCCGCAATACGGGAGAAGCCCTCAATGAAACGCCGATAGTATCCCGCTAAACCAAAGAAACTGTGGATCTCAGACGTAGTCGTGGGCTGATCCCACTGACGCACTGCCTCAACCTTCGAGGGGTCTACTGCGACACCCTCCCTAGTCACCACGTGACCGAGGAACCTCACCTCCTCCTGCCAGAACTCATACTTCTCCAGCTTCACATACAACTGGTGGCCAGGAGGGTCTGCAATGCGATCTCCAGATGCTGCATATGATCCTCACGGGTCCTCGAATATATCAGATTGTGGTCGATGAAGACCACAACAAACTAATCGAGATATGGATGGAAGACCTCGTTCATCAACTGCATAAAGACCGCGGGTGCATTGGTCAGTCTGAAGGACATGACCTGAAACTCAAAATGACCATAACGCGTCCTAAAGGCCGTCTTTCGGATGTCCTCCTCTCAGACTCGAATCTGATGATAACCGAAACACAGGTCAATCTTCGAAAAGAACTGTGCACCCTACAGCTAATCAAATAAATCATCTATCCTCGGGAGCAGGTACTTGTTCTTGATCGTGACCTGGTTGAGCTCGCGGTAGTCCACGCAAAGCCTCAACGAGCCATCCTTCTTCCTGACGAAGAGTACCGGCGCTCCCCAAAGCGAATTGCTCGAACGAATAAATCCCAACTCACGCAACTCGTCCAACTGTCGCTACAGCTTACGTAACTCCATCGGTGTCATACGGTATGGAGCCTTTGAGATAGGCACAGTACCAGACACAAGATCTATCTGGAACTCAATATAACGACGCGGTGGCAATCCCGAAATCTCTTGAAACACGTCGGGGAAATCGCAAATAACCGGCTATTGATCAATACAAATGGCAACAGGCTCCTCAACGGCGCAGGACATCAAGCAAGATAACGGCTCTCCTCGGGGCTTTATAATGAACTGAAACTGCGGTAAGCCTAGTATGCAGAACGTGACCGTCCTCGCGGAACAGTCCAAGATGGCATGGTACTGGGCAAGCCAATCCATGCCCAGGATAATGTCGAAATCTGACATCGGCAACACAAATAAGTCGGCGGGCAAGAAAATCTCTCCCACTAACACGGGGCAAGACCAACAGAAACGAACCAACACTATAGTCTTCCCCAAGGGCATCGATACGGTCAATCCCTCGTTAGAAGACTCGGTCAGTAATCCAGTCGATCGATAAAAATACTCAAACATGAATGAGTGCGAAGCACCGGAATCAAACAATACTCGAGCGATGCATGAAGAGACTAGAAGTATACCCTCAACGACTCCTCGGGAGGTTTGCAGGTCCTACTGAGTAGCATAAAATCTAGCCTAAACTAGCTGGGGAGGTGCCTATCCCCTCTGAGGTTCCTGGTGCTGCTGCTGCCTCTGCGGCGGCCTCTACTGTTGTCTCTGCTGCTGCTGGGGTCTTGACGGCTGAGGTGGCTGTGGACGCTGCTGATACGGTCACTGCTGTGCTGGAGGCTGCTGTGGTACTCTCGGCTGCTGCAGATGAGGGCGGGGGCACTCAAATATGCGGTGTCCTGTCCCACCACATCCAAAACAAGCCCCTGTAAACGGCTGCTAGGGTGGCGCTGGAGATGCTGCTGGGGCTGCTGGTGCTCTAGCAAGTGGGTGGCTCCTGTACCTCTGTGGGTGTTGATGCTGCTGGGAGCTACTGGAGGGGGCCTGCCTCTTTCGATTCTGAACCCTCCTCTGATCTCGGTCGCTCTGTGAGCCGGCCCACTTAGTCTCATAAATCTGAGCCCTCCACACTACCGCCTGAAAAGTCAGGAGCTCATGTCCAATCACACGGCCTCGAAGACCGTAACGTAGGTCGTTCTCAAAACGGCGGGCCTTCCGCCCCTCATCATTAACCATATACGGCACGAACCTCGATAGCGCCACAAAATGGGCCGCATACTGCGCCACGATCATGTCCCCCTGCACCAGAGTCCCAAACTCCAGTGCTCTCTGACGTTGAATGTGGTCAAGGAAGTACTGCTCCTCGAATTGGTCGATAAAGTCATCTCATGTCCAGACATAATCAGGTCCTACGACATGGGTGACAGAGGTCCACCAATGTTCTGCCTCAACCTGGAGAAGGAATACGGCCAACTGAACTCGCTGCTGGGTCGGATCGCCATCTGTCGGCTGCAGTCGAATCTGGTTCGCCTTGGAAACGCGGAGGATCAAGCTATCTGAACTCTCGAAGAAGGGCACTCGCGCGGTCCTGCTCGACCTGGGCTGGAGAAATAACTAGGTGCCTGCCCTGCCCCTGAAGTGCAACACTCACAGCCTGCAACATCTGCTATAACTGCGAGGCACTCACAGGCACGATCGGATTCGCACCAACATCAGGTGGAGGAACGTCATCCTCAGGCAGGGGAGCAGGGATCTCTGACAGTGGAACGGAAGGCGCAGGTGGTAAAGTTGGAGCCTCAGGTGGTGGAGCGGGGTGCGCTCGAGTCGCTCTCCTGGGCGGCATGTCCTATAAGAAAGAACAATGACGCCAATCAACCTTGAGAATCGCACGTTAGGGAACTCAATCGGAATGTTTCGCACTCGGAACCTAACCGCCTTAAACTCATAGCAAACATGTGATGTTGTTCTCAGTTATTTTCAAGTTATGCTCTGATACCAATTTCTGTCAAGCCCCGAACTTAGAAATCGGGCTCACAAAATTCCCGATCGCCGAATCCGGCGCCGACAGCCTCCGCAGAACCTCATTCTCAGCTCCCGGCACCCATTTACCAGGTTCCAATCCTGGGATCCTACAAGGAGGATTTCTAATATCAATTTAATTCATAATGAGCATAACCAAAGCATAACCCACGAACAATAACCACAAGAACACCATCACAAAATCCACTATGATAAAAAACTTTTAAATACAATGCATCTGAAGGGAATACAAGATAATGCAAAAGATAGAAACTCCAAAAGCTCGTCTACACGCTCCTGCTACTATGCTACCGCTGCGTCCTGGCGTCACTTGCACGCATCAATCGTTCATAGGCTTATAGAAAGCTTAGAGGGTGGTGTAAGTGTGTGCGCAGTATAAGCGTACTCAGAATGCAAGGTCAAAGTAATACGAAATCATGCTGATGGATACATGAATGCAATCAGCCGTACCAAGGCTATACGATGCAAGATATGAATGTCATCGGCCATAACACGGCCATGCGATGCGAGATGTCACTCAAGCATGTCAATCCTCATCATATATCAGTACAGTTCTCATTCTGGATAATCATCGAGGTTTAGTACACTCCAAATGGCACTGCCGCTCTCCTAGCTGCACAGTCCATGTGAGTGTAAGAAACCTCACTATCCGTCTGGCTAATAGTCTGCCAATACCTATCCGGCATGTCAATAGCGGACCCATTCATGAGCTGGTCAAACTCAGCCTAGTATTGCCCCCTACCCTCGGGTGAGTAAGGCCACACCCCTTTCCAACCAACCACGATATAGTGGGAAACGCGGCCTCCTGGTATTCGGCCCTCGTGCGCTCATATATCCAATCGGTCTCGACGTTGGAGTCATTCTTTGGTACCATCGGGTTTAAGAATTTTCACCCAGGGACATTTATGGCGCCCCGATGCTTAGTAACAATATTTTCGGTATCCAATCCAACTACCCATGATGTGTCTGTAGAGGCTATGGCCTTGGTGTCACTAGGGCATACAATAATCACAATCACACAAATGCAAGTGCATGAGTCATACTATCAGACATGCGACAATCCTCCGCGTACCGAGCGCTCATGTGGGACGACTCCGCCCATCAGGGAGCCCATAAACAATCTGCCTGAGGGCATATGCAATGATCAGTCACTCCTCATATCAAGCATACATATGATGCGTATGATCATGGATCTATACTAAGCTTGTTATATAATGATGGGCTCTGTGCATGGCGAAGATGGGCCTAAACGGTCTACACACTACAAGTATGGGCCTATCAATGGGCCCTAAGGAGGGTGACAATGCAGACATTTAACCAACATCGCCTTACAATTTGAACATCAAACCAACATTGCCCCTAAGGCACTGCCGCTATAAAGGTCAACACATAAACCAAGGTGGAATCACATTATAATGGGCCTCATATACATCCCATTGGACCTCGACCTATGGGCCTCCAATACGTCAAATGGGCCTTATATTCGTTAAGTGGACCATACCAGTGGGCCTTGTATACATTACAATGGGCCTCATAACATGGGCCATAATTAAGGTAAGTGGGCCACATCTCATCGGCCACGCCCAAATTTAAGTGGTGATAATGATTCCCACCATTAAAATCCCCAAGGCCTGCCATAACATTTATTTCCCATTCATTCTGATTGTAAGGTCCCAAGGGACTTCAATGGTAGCTGTTCAATTCTCACCGTGCATCGTGGTTCACATGATAAATAGATCTGTCTTATTTTTGTCTCAAGTCTTAAAAATGATCCTTTGAAAATGATTAGACAGTTTGGGTGCAACACGTGCATCATGGCGGATTCCATATGGGAAGGATGGACAGCAAAGATGAGGTACATACCTCATGGTGGGGCCCACACTATGGAAGGTGTGGATTATAACACATACATCAGTGGGTCCCACCTTAACGTTTATTTTCCACCTAACCTGGGCCCACTGTAATGTCTATTTTCCACCCAACCTGGGCCCACTGTAATGTTTATTTTCCATCCAAAATGGGCCCACTGTACTGTTTATTTTCCATTCAATCTATTCATATGGTCACGTGGACCTGGGCCCACCGTGATATGTATTTGCCATCCAACATATACATGGGGCCCACCGTGATATTTATCTGACATCCAACCTGTTTAAAAGGTCACATGGACCTGGGAAAACGGGGGCCCACTGGAATGTTTATTTGCCACCTAAACTGTTCATAGGGTCACGGTCAGGGGCCCACTGCAATGTGGTTTACAAATCCAGTCCACCCATTATGTGTGTCCCACTTAACTGAGGGTTCAGACCAAGTTTCAGCCACATTCAAATTTCAGGTAGGCCCCACCAAGTGATTTTATATGTTTTAGGCATGTCTTCACATGATTTTAGATGGTGTGGCCCACCTGAGTTTCGTATATAGTTGATTTTTGGGGCGGTCTCCTGGTCCGAGGGGACCCATCAAATGCATGGTGTTGATGTTCGAAACGCATCACAGTGGGGCCCACAGATGGGGCTGTGAGGCCCAGCCCGCTGTCCGTCCGCCAGCCACAGGCAGCGCCTGCTGCATCCTAACAGCAGCAGCGTCAGCTACTGTTGCTTGTTGTTTTGTTTTTTTTCCTACAGTATTTAGTAGGTGGGGCCTACCTCAGACAAATCCGACCCAGCCATTGAATTCCATAGCTCGGGACAAACTCATCGAGTCCAATATGCAGCGTGTTGTGGCGGATAAAAGCATCAAGGCGGGTTTTAACGGTTAACCCCACTATTCCCTATGGTATGGCCCGATCGATTATCGGATTGACTCCATTTTCTGGCACAACGCTTAAAATGATTTGAGGAAGAGGATGGACGGCTTAGATTAAGTACATGCATCAAGGTGGGGCTTGCATAAGTGGCCCACCCCAAAAGTACCCTTTACATATATATATATATATATAGCTTGAAAGTACACACCCATGTCTGTACACGCACTCCATGATAGCCACTCCCTGTCTATGGCTGCATGTCTAACTTCCCTGGACGCTGGACAGTGTTGATACAACACATGCACCATGGTGGGTCCCACATGTACGTGGCTCACCTCCACGCATATATATATATATATATTATTAATATAAAATGATTATAATATATTATATATAGCATGTGGGACTTCCCACCGGATGGTGGATTTGCCTAAAATGTGGTGGACCACACCATTGATGAATGGAATGGATTTAACATGATTTGGTGGGGCCCACTTCATTCTAGAGAGAGAGAGAGAGAGAGAGAGAGAGAGATACGGTGATAAAGAGGAGGGACCCCGCCACTATGGGTCTTCCATTGATACAACACATACATTAAGTGGGTCCCACAATAAGTGGGCCTTAAAATTGAAAACAACGGTAGATCACCCACCTCTAGGCCTCCTCCTTGCTCCCTTAGGCTTGTAAGCTCCTATGCTCGACTTTTAACAGCGGATGATGGAGTTTCTACGATGGAGATGAGAGATGAGGGATGAGAGGGTGGGCCACACTTGGAGTTGGGAGAGATTGTTTGAATGTTGGAATTTTGGGTTGCTTTGGGAGATTTGAGAAATGAGAGAGAGGGAGTGAGGTGATGGGAATAATATAGATGGGGTGATGTAAGGAAAGGTATGGGTTGGGTTGAAAATTTGTAAAAGAGGTATGGTTGTGGTTGAAAATGGAAAAAAGAGGAATGGTGAGGGGAGAGAGAGAGTGGACTTTTGAAAAGGTAGGGATGGGTTGTTGTACTTTGGGTAAGGCTTGTACTTGACATTGATTGATGGGACATGACGTAGAGATTCCCTCAAAATTCGTAACGCGCGGCGTTTCTTCGAAATGAATACAAGCCCACATTTCCTGGCCTAGGTAGTGCGCGAGTCGCGGCGTTGGAACCGCGGTGACGATGCGGTCGCTAAGATATAAGTTTCGGGTCGAGCCATTGTCGGTATGCAAGACTCGGCTTAAGATTGCGCGTAATCGTCGGATACGGTGCGAAGGTTGCCGGAATTCGACCGGAAGGACTGCGGAAGCCAACGGAACGGTACAGACTAGGACACAGGTCTTATAGAATTAGGATTTTCATCTTTAGGGTTTAGTTTTAGGTTTAGATTCTAAGTGTTGATTATGGAATCCGAACCCTATTTTGTGTGGCCATTAACGATATTATTAAAGGGAATAATGAATGAATAAAAATAATCAAATAGATTAGTTATTAATTTTTAGGGATTTTAACAATGGCTATTACCATATTAAATTGTCTAACAACAACCGATGATAAATGGTAGTGCTAATAATTCCTAACAATTATCAATACTAGCAATATTCTTAATATTAGCTAACACAACACTAATAATCATTTTGGTGAAATAAATAGTATGTTCTAATGTCAATGTTAATATTTTAAGAATGACAAAATAAAATGCTACTATTTTAATAATGATAATTTCTATTAGTATTAACCAATATCAGTATGAATAATTTACTAATGGTTAATTGTATCTAAATTTAATAACCCAAAGAAAATGATAATAATAACAACGATGATAATTAATATTAGCTAACCTGATGACTATAACCATTGTGATGGTAATAAAATAGTATGATCTACTGTCCATGATATATATTTAAGGGTGGTAAATAAAATGCTGCTATTTAATAATTGTAATTATGTTTATAATATTTAATATAAGTGTAGTTAGTCTACCAATGACTAATCATGTTTAATAATTATAATAATTTCTGCAATAACAATTTATGGTAACTTAAATAATCTAATTTAGGGAGAAGGGTCGTATTACATTAGTCGACATGGTAGCTCAACGCAACTGGGCCGCCCCAACTAGACCCCAGCCATGGGCCAACGGTCTGACTCGGTCCCGGACCAAGTTGACTCGGTTTGGCTAGAACAGCTGCACTCTCTCTCTCTCTCTCTCTCTCTCTCTCTCTCTCTCTCTCAGAAAGGCCTAGCCACATTGGCTTCGACTTCAGCATGGCCCAAACTCAGCGGAGTTGGCCTGACTCGGCTCGAACTGCACCTCAACTCGATCGAGTCGACTGGTGCAATGGCCTGGTGCGGCAGCCCTCACACTCAATGTGAGTGTAGCTCGCCCACCACATCTCTCTTTATCTCTCCATCTTCCTGAAGCTTGTGGAGCCCTGGGCTCAGTCCAGACTTTGCAATCACGCTGAGTCGAGCTCCCAACTCGACGTCCTGGCTCAGCAGCGGGTCCGAGCGAAGCAGCACCCACCATGAGCAGCGGTCACCTGCTCCCGAGCTCTCCCTCTTTCTTCTTCCTCTTCTCTCTTTGTTGTTGCTGGAAGCATCTAGCAGCACTCGAAACAGTCTCAAACAGGCCCCATTTCTGGCCCGAATCGGACCCAACTCGGTTCGGCTTCAACGAGGGAGATGATCCGCTGTTAATGGCGGATGACAAACGGGGGTTTCTCCCTCCAATCCGCCGACATGGGACGATTCATACGGACCCTAGGAAGCCTATGGATAAGCTTCTTAGAAGCTTTAGGAGAGATTGGATGGTGGGTTCGCATGGAGAAGAAAACGGCTGGGGAGAGCTGTTTTTCGGTTGCTCTCTCTCTCTCTCTCTCTCTCTCTCTCTCTCTCTCTCTCTCTCTCTCTCTCTCTCTCTCTCTCTCTCTCTCTCTCTCTCTCTCTCTCTGTATTCGAAAACCTAGCTTTGGAGGGCTAGGATCGGTTTGACATGGACGGTCGGGATGGGAGGATTTGCTCTCACGCGGATCGCCAAGCTGGCAATGAGACAGTTTCCATTTTTGGAAACGATGTGCTTCCAGGCCCTGTTTTCGCCGGTTCCTGTGTGCATGTGGTTGCACTCAATCAGGTGAAACCACCTAGGGTTTGTTCAGACGTGGACCCCCTTTCAGATGGACGGTTTAGATCTTGAAGATGGGACCACATGGTGGGCCGTGATCAAACGCTTTTGGATGGCTGTCCGTCCGCTGTTGAAAGGCAAAAACAGAGAGAAATCTCTCTGTTTTGAGAAATTTCGGGTCAGCGCCAGCTAACCGAGTCCATCAGCTCGGTGCTCCTCATGTGCACACGCTGGTGTACACACGAGTGGCTAGGTGGGGTCCACAGGAACTGTTTTGTCTGATCCACACAATCCATTCGTTCCTAGGAATTCACTTAGGGCCAAATACTAGGTAGTTCTAATGTTTCAGGTGGGTCCTGCAGATGGATTCGGGTCCTATTTGCTGATTCCCATCAATCTGGTGGTCGGATGATTCCGAAACTGAACACCAATGGTTAAAAAGGTCAAAGGGATCCTTTGTATGACCTTATTAATAGATTACTAAGTGAATACTAATATTAATATTAATTTTTATACTATTACTCTATCATGAACTAATTATTATTATAATTCCATTTTTTTATTATTTTATTATTACTTTGTCATGTTGTGGGTCCCACTCTGTAGGTTATTGGGGTTACCCATCTTATGATTTTATAATACTTAAGTATTGAAATTTATTATTATTGTTGTTATTCATTATATATGTTTTAAGATGTTTTATGCACCATTTGGTTTTATTACTTAAGATTAGGATTGCCCAGTATACCAGTGGATCACTCCATGTGATCATCTTATAACCCAGTGGTTGGATTAGGGGAATTAAGTGTCGGGGTGATCGGGATGCTTCTATGGTCCATTGTGGATGGTCAAATGGCCAAGTGTGCGATTAAATAGGCTCATGATCTAAAATGTTAGATGATCTCAAGATTCAATGGACGGTTTTAAGGTCCTACAGTTAACTTGTTTTAAATCATCAATCAATGGCCTTGAATCAGTTCACACAACTAATCACTTGATGATATCAGGTCCTAAAAGTAATTACATAAAGTCTAATGCTAAACCATTGAGTTGAATGGCCAATCCAACACATTTGAGTGGGGACTTCGCCTGACCAGTCATCATGGACTACTAGACAGTGGATTAGGTGATCCGGATTAGCCTTCAAACATGCTTAAATGTTAGTGGGCATTTGCTAGGGATCACATGATTAATGATCATGACATTCCGTGGTCTACAATGGATGACTAGATGGTCGATCTTTCGGTTGCACAAGTGTGTAATCTAAACCTGTGATTGCTCTTATAATCGTATGGTTGGATTGTTAGTGATCATGGCATAAGTTGAACAACTAGTGGGTCGTGTGGTCTAAGGCCTGCGATAACTAACATGAGATTCAAGTTTCTAGTAAGGTTATTGAAATCCTAATTTGACTCCCATCTAACACCCGAGTACTATAAGTACGGGGTGTTACACCGACCCAACCCAAACTCGATTGATATATAAGTTACTTACAAATTATAATTGAGTGAGGAGCGTTTGTGTTGAAGGCACAGGAAATTCCACTGTTGTCGGGTCTCATTGGTCCACGTCATTTCCAATGACTCAAGATAATAAGATACATCAGTCCACGTCATTTCCAATGACTCAAGATAATAAGATACATTAGATTTCTCTCTCACAAGATAGATTGCATGCTACACAAATGGACTTTTAAAGGAGTAGTTGTCCTATATTTTAGCTTGTTTGTTTAGAAAAAATAAAATTCCTTACGATAAATAACTACATTTATAATTAATAAAATTATAGGTACAAAAAATAAGACATGTATTGAAATATAATAGGCTAATATGATAACAAAAATATTAGCATGTATCCACCTGACCGACCCAACCAACTGAACTGAGCCCACTTGGGTTGGGCTTGGGTTGAGAATTCCCAACTTGAGGTTGAGTTGGGTTGGGTTAGGGTTAAGGTATAGGAACCTTGGGTTGCGCTAGGGTTAAGCACCAACCCGACCCAACTTGTCCAACTTTTAGCCCTGACTAGTATTCGATGACTATAATTCATTTTACTCCAAAATAATTAAATATTGTGATGATTACTGCAATCCAATATCATTGTTCTTGATGGATTATATCTAAGAAGCATTGTTCATATTATTTAAAGGTGGTGTTTCTTGAAATGTAACGGGTATCCATTAAAAAGTTTCTAATAAATGTGTTTTATAAATTATTTTAAAAAATTATTTCCTTTAATTGATCAGTGTAGCCCAAGTGAGAGAATGTAATTCTATTAAGTGGGCCACATATGGGCGTTGGTTTTGAATCTGACTGTTGGTTATTAATATTGAGCATACATGTTGAATCTACTATAGTTGTGATCAATACATACAGACTTGGGGTAGTGTGTTAGGATTATGATGTCTATACATGGCAATTCAAATGGATATGGAATTATATGATATGAAGACTTCAGATAAGAAGTAAGTGTGATAGGTAAGTTATTTCATCATGCCATTTTTCTATAAATACAGGTCTTGGGTCCCCTCACCTACGTAAGTATAAAACCCTAGTTCCATTAAGAGGGTTTCTAGAAGGGGTGTGAGGTATAAGATATCAAGTACGTCCCCCGATAGCATTAAGAATGTATTTCCATCAAAGTACACGTTTAAGATTCAATTTTATAATCTTTATAATTGATGCATAGACGATCCTAAATATTAGCAATACAATCTAAAAAGTTGAACCCTGATTTTGACAATTGTTGCATCTAGGATAGCATAGCCTCAATTCCAACTAGAGCTAGGCATCGAGTCGAGTCAGACCAAGTTAGGGCTAACTCGACTCGATCCGGTTTTGAAATAGGCTTCACACGAATTCGATTCAACTCGATACCGAGTCCAGCATGCTTGACTCGATTCAAGTCTGATCTGGCTTGGACTAATCCGGACCGAGTCCGATCTGGTCAGAAGTACCGAGTCGGATTAAGAGAGGAGGGAGGGAGAGACCGAGAGAGTGGAGAGGAGAGAGGAGAGAGACGAGGAGGAGGAGAAGGAGGGTGATGGTGGTGAGTGATTGTTGGGCTTAAAAGATGAGGAGGATGAGGGAGAGAGAGAGGTCGGGCTTGGAAGATGAGGAAGATGAGGGAGGGAGAGAGAGATTTTGGGATCGGGTTAGGGTAGGGTGCGGCGGGTAGGGTTAGAGAGTCGGGTTTCGGATCGAGTCAAGTCAAGTTACTAGGTAACTTGAACTCGACTCCATTTGAATTCGGATTGGGCGAAGCCTACTCGGTTCGAACTGACTCACCCATTCAGTTCTGGTCGAGTTGGATCAGAACAAGTCGGACTAGTCAAGTTAGCCGGATCAAGTCGTCCGGTGCCCACCTCTAATTCCAACAGTCAGCCCCCATTCAACCTTGATTTCATGAGTTTTCATTGAATCTAGCAACAATCCCCAAGCTCATCGACCTAGATTGCCCATCAAAAACCCCTCTAACAACCAACATCTATCACTAAAGCTACCAATCAAAACCCTTGGGCAGAATGGGACCCATTTGCAATAGTAGTCTAGTGATTGGAAACATGCACCATAGATGAGCTATTGTCCAGTAATCACAATTTAAGAATGATTGTGGCCTTTGATTCTTGGTGTTGAATGTTAGTCATTGATATTCTATTCTCCCAATTCATCTATATATAGTGGGCCTCACATTCAATTATGGTCTAATGATCGGGAATGTGCTACCCTAGATGAGTTATGGCCCAGTAATTACCATTTAAGGATAATCATGACCATTGGCTTTTGGTGTTGAATGTGAACAATTGATTTTCTCCAGTCATCTATACCTACTAGGTTTTTGACTGGAATAAACTTGTGACATTGCCAAACATACAAAAACGTATCCATATATATATATATATATATAATTCATTCTTTCGCCCTAAGAGCCTTTTGAAATTTTAAAATGGATGAAAGTACCCTTTTCGTTAAGTGCAACACTCATAAGGGCATGATGGTTGGAGGAATTCGGATGGGGTAAATACTGTAAGGCCCACTATGGTGTTTATGAGAAATCCACACCGTTCACATATTTTGCCAAATCATTTTATACATGAGCCCAAAAATGAGGTAGATCTAAAGCTCAAGTAGGCCACACAAAGATCAACAGTGGAGATCATATACCCATGATTGAAACATTCATGGGTTGCAGAAGTTTTGGATCAGACTAATATTTTTATTCTTTCAATTCATTCCCATGGTAAGGACCTTACGAGTATTTGTCCACTTTATAAACCATTTGGATTACATATAAACATCGCGATGGAGCTCATAAAGGTTTGAATGGTATGCAACCCCTTTCCACTATTTCTAGTAATGTGGCCCATTTAAGTTTTAGATCTATCTAAATTTTGGACTCATGTCTTAACATGACCGTCTAAAACAGATGGCCGGAGTGGATTTCCCACAAACATCACTATGGGCCCAACATAGCTTCTAGTGGCAGGGACTTCCTCCAAAAGGCTTTTGCTCAAAATCTGCATCAATGTGATGGGACATGACGCTGATCGGGTAGCAAGACCTAACTAGAGATGGATGATCTTATGAGGCCCGCTTTGATATCTGTATTTTATCCATGGCGTCCATCCATTTTGAAAGACCATTTTAGGGCATATGCATAAGCCTAAAAATGAGGCATACATAGACTCAAGTGGACCATATCACAGAAAATAGTGTGATTGAAAACCTACCATTTAAGGCTTTTAGGGGGGTCATAGAATTTTTGGATGTAAATCATTCTTTTGCCCATGATATTAAATTAAATTCTAAATCTAATGAATGGAGTGGATTTGACACATATCCCATGGTGGGCCCTACAACCCTTAACACATGACAACCATGACCTAGACCCTTAACACATGATAACTTCAACTCTTATAACACATGACAATTTCAACCCTTAACAAATTATATGTGTTCATTGTCTTCCAAAGCAATGCATTATAAAATCCAAAATTTATCTATTTTATTGTCTTCCATATGACAATCACAACCATTATTCTCAACCTCAAATCCCTCTGACAATCACTTCTCCCGATGACAACAACCACAACCATCCCTCGCTATCCACAACAAAAAGTGGCTTACATCTATATATAAGAAAATGTTATTATGCAAAAAATAAAATAAAATATAAAATCCATTCAAAATGTCTTCCACCTATGGATAGTTTTCATCTCTAAGAAATGTGCTCGTCGGAGCAAAAATAATACCCATATTTAGGGTTTTAAAAGTTGGTGGTGGTGCCTATATGCCAAAAAAGTTTATGGTGGTGATCGTACATCGGAAAATATAGTCGGGGGAGGGAGATCTCTGAGAGAGGGCATCTAAGGCATTTTTTTAAAGTCATTTTTTAGGACGTTTGGCATTACTGCAGAGATACTTTGATCGATCAAAATCCCATTCCTATTTTCCCATGCATCTAGGTTTATCCCGGGTAGTGACATACCAGAACTCAGAACAGCGAAGCTACAGCTGAGCTCCACGTTCCCTCAAATTACCAACATCTGCAATTTTCCAATGGCAGCTGCAATGATTAAATCTTTTTGGATAAAACTACGCCATTTGTTTCTCAGGAGGGCTATGAAACAATAGGCTGTAGAAGTGATTTTTTTAAAGAGGCACTCATTTCTTCTTTCTAGTGTGGCCCCCTAGATGAAATAGCCTGATTATCCGGATGTGATTTGCATGCAGACAGGTACGTCTGTGAATGCTTGTGAGGTAAGTCTCAGGCAACCTTGATTGTTTTCAAACATAGAAAGTTCTGCTACAATAGGTCAACGTATGGTTTGCTATATAAGGTCAACCTAGTATAGCTAGGGTCATGTTTCCATGATTATGTATATGATTTTTCATTTGGCATTCATTTCTTTTGTCTATAATAGCCCACTTGAAATGAAACAACCTGATTTTCAGGCTACGATTTGCATGTGGACCTTCATTATCTAGTGGGGCCCACCTGAGATGAAACAGCCTGTTTTTCAGGCTGGGATTTACATGTGGACAGATAGGTCTTTACACACTTGTGGGGTTAGTCTTAGGCAACCTTCAAACGTAGGGTTTGCTAAAATGGTTCGGCGTACCATTTGCTACAATGGGTCAACATATCATAGTTGGGGTCATGTTTTCCATGATTATATGATTTTTTTCCTGAATATCAATGGTTTAGATGACCCATGGCCACATGGATACGAGTCACTTATCTTATCTTCAACATCCTTTTTACATGGTGGATAAAACACCTAGGGGCCACCGTGTTGTTGCATTGGACATCCACTCCGTTCATCAGATGCATCCCTTAATTTGAGGCTGTAGGGCAAAAACTTATCTTGATCAATAACTCAAGTGGGCCACACCACATGGAACATGGAAAGGTGATGCCAACCATAGGTGTTTATGTTGGATCTAATACTTTCATCCGGCATGCTTTACTAAGATGTGAATAGACATTCCAAAAGTCAGACTGGTCCAAAACTGAGGCAGGTCACACCATGTGAACTTAAGAGGTTTTTGGCATGATATTGGTGTGGCCCACCTGAAGTTTAGATCAACACTTGTAACTCAAGCTAAATAGTTGAAATCATGGGTCTCACTTCAAGTGAGTCATAAAAGATCATACGTGGGTCCCACTTAGTACTTATTATTGAGGCTCAAATATTGCATATTAAACCCCAGTTATTACCTGATTTTATGAACATGATATCGTTTAACGCTATATTTTATTTGTGTTTGTGTTGCAAGGTGGATTTAGGAGCTTAGATTGAAAAAAGGTGCTAAAAGCATGAATTTAATGCTCTAAAATCATTAAGGTAAGGGACAGACCATAGGGGATCAGATGATTACATGCTAGAGATCCGAAAAAATCAAGAAATTGACGTTAAAGGAACCTGAAAATCGTCCAGAATGCAAGATCATAGGGTTCTCACCATCTATTTGGCTCAAAACTTAATATCTGACCTGAGGACCATAAATGAACCATACATGTCAAATTTCAGCCATTGTATCCTTGTGGAAGTCGCCAACGGACAGATCAGCCCACAATACTTTGATTTGGGGCCCACCTGATATCTGAATATACTTCAATTTTAATCTCAACTCCTTAAATGGGGTGAAAAAATAGATGGATGGAACAGATTTCTCACGATCATCATGATGGACCCCACATGTACACTGTGTGTGCATAGGGTACACGTGCGCTAGACGTGCACCGGACACCAGATTCGGTCAACAGACGGTTGACTCGTCTCTCTCGCGCGGAGGAATCAGCAGACGGGCGCTGGTCTGTCGGTTTTGGCTAGTGAGCCCCACCCATCTCACATTTCAGTGATCAGAGCTGTCCATTCACTCTAGAGGGGGGTACGACCCTAGCCATGGTGGCCTTTTGGCCCATGCACACGTACACACATGAATCATCAGAAAATGCAGGATGGACTACGAGTTGATTTGATACAGTGGATCGCACCAAAACTTGACTAAAACCAATCCTTTCTTACTAAAATTTTGCCAGGAATCTAATGAATGGGGTGAATTTTTCAGAAAACATCACTGTGGGGCCCATCGAGCATCACAGCGTAGGAATTTTCACATTCAACGCACGTCCAGTTTTTCCGGATGTTGCGGGGGAGTTGTGGGCCATTGGTTGTGGTCAGATGGGTGATCTAAACCATTCAGAACCTTTAGAGGGGGGTCTTTACCCCAACCATGAAGCCAAAATAGGTTTCTTGGACGTCCATCGGCCGAAAAATTTGTTCCAACGCAAGTGAGTTGCGTTTTCGCCGTTGTTACGCTCGTAGCTGCGTAAGAAACTATCGCTGACCTTCTCCACTGACTTCCAGCCCTCAAAACCGCCCTTAGGGCCTATAAAAGAGAGAGAGAGAGAGAGAGAGAGAGAGAGAGAGAGAGAGAGAGAGAGAGAGAGAGAGAAGGACGTGGGAAGGCCAATCTGGGACGTGGGCAGCCATGGAGGCAAATCCGTGGAGCGTGTAGGTTGGCTTCAATGAATTTTTTCCTTCTTTTCTTTATTTCTTGTTTGTTTATTTTATATTCTTTTAAGAGATTTGGTTTAATCATGTCCGTGATTGGCTAAACCTCTTTACTAGGGCTAAGAGGTAAAGCTTGTAGCGTGATGGGTGTTTTATGACTTTGATTCATGGTTGATGAACCCTCTTGACTCTAGTTTGATTATAAGATATGCTTTTAGTTTTTAATGGTTTATTATGACTTAAATTACAATGGATCTACGATATCTTTGAGTATGTTCTTTTCATTATAGGGATTGTGAAATTACGAATCCTGTTGTTCACCATCGTCTCCCGGGCATAGTTGGATGATGGAACCCTTCCTAACATTCATAACTCTCTTACATTGGTTGTGGATTCGATAAATTCTATTGTTTGCTTTGTCTCATGGGCATGGTTTTGTGATGGAATCAATTTAAATTCTCATACCTCTGATATCTTGAAAGCTAGATCAATGGAAGTTCATATTTGTGTTTTAATGGATTATCTTCCATCTGGATGAGGATAGGACTCTGAATCCAGTTGTGTTTGTGAATCAAGCATAAATCTCACTGATTGGTACAAGTGGATCCTTGGCACCCTAGTTTCCTAACTTGGAATTTCACAAGTCTTAGTTTAATATTTCACCATTACTCTCTTAAAAACCTCTGATTTAGATTTTATCTTCGCCTAGTTCTAGTTCGAGTTACTTTTAGATTACGTACAAGGTTCAGTCCCTGTGGATTTGACCTCGGTCTTACCGAGATTATTACTACATCACAACCCTATATTTGGGGTGTGAACACTTATCACTTAAAGATAGACCCATTTGTAATGTTACCCTAGCACTGTACATTTCTTGAAATAATGATTAAAGGAGAATAAATAAACAATAAATAAAAAGGGATTTTCCCTATTACTGCCTATATTTTGGGCTATGGAGTAAAAATCTCTTATTTTTAACTATCTTCATAGAATTATTCACTATTTTAACATACATATGGATCCTCCTAGTTTTTGGGCTCTCGTCATTTTATCAGGCTGTGAATCTAGACTACCGCATATGAAAGAGTAGGGATTGGACACATATGTACTGTTGATGCAAACATCTGACTCACCCTCACCAAGCTCCTGGATCCAAGCACCTGCACGGGATAAAGACAAAGGAGACCCTGGCTAGGGCAGGGGACCCTTCGATGCCAAAGACAGGCTTAGAATTTGGGTCTAAGTTGATTAGGTGGGGTTTTGGGGGAGAGATGTTGCGTACCTATCTCAATGGAATTACCCTGTGCTTATAGTGTAGGGCAGGACATGGGAGTCCGCTGATCTCGACACGATCTCAACCATCAGGCGAGAAGTGCGTAACTGGTGACACTGACGGTTACACTGAGATCGTGTACTGGATGCTACTCCTATTGTGCGTTATCGGAGTTGGTTTCTAGTTGTGATTGTAGATCACCTCTCGTCCGAGCTGAACTTATAAAGTTCGAGTCCAACCTAAAATGGGCCGGGCCCGATGGCTCGTCGACGAGGATCTAGTTTGGGCTGATGATAGAGTAGACAATGTATATGCTAAACCCTTGCATGACCTGCTCGGTTCTAGAATCGATTTATATTTGAAGTTGGTTTGGTAGAGAGTGACTTTCGCAAGTTACTACAAGATTGGTCACGCCAACATAGTTATAACTTCACCGTGTTGCATGAGACGAGCATGACCATATTTCCCATAACAGAAGCTGATCTCATGTCCTGTTGAGATTTCTGAGCCGACCTGCTCTTTTTAGCTATTCCATTTGTACCCATAACATGTACCATTAAAAACCAGTGGGGAGCCACAACGGTTTTAGATTGAGCTATATTTGCGTTTTCCTTTCAATTAGGCATGTGTGACCTTATGAACAAGTTGGATGGCAATAAAATCATCGTGGGCCTTAGTAAGATTTCAACAGTGGGTGTCATTATCCCACTGTTTCCTATGGTGTGGCCCACTTTTTTTTTTGCCAAAAGAGGCACCGGGCCTTAAAATTCATTCATCAATGGGATCAAATTATATTCGGGTCTGCCCAGGAAAAAGGCCGGGCAGACCTATCATAAAAGGAAAAACAGAAATGATGAGAACTATACAAAGCTGGGAGACGTTAACTTTTGCCCCTTATAGCCCCGAGACCCGTTTTGTCAAAAAAGATCAGCCCTTTCACAAGGATAGGGAGATCAGCAAGCGACTCAAAAATTCAGCTGATTTGGCCCACTTGACCTAAGCATCTCCTTCATTTTTGTGATCATGTCCTAAACTAAGCTAGCAAAATGGATGATCTCCTTCATCTCAACTAAGGCTAGGTCTCCGTGGAGGGTGGGAGGACAACTAGGCCATCTTCATGATTTTAGGACCTGGACGTCCAGTGCAGCTGATTTGAGTCAAGTCAGACTCAGACTCAGACACCTTTCAAATGGAGGGCATTTTTAACATTTTATGAGAAAACATACTTCATGGGATGGAATTTAGAGAAAACTAACAGAAGGTATCCCTATGATAATTAACTTAATTAAAAGTTAATTTAAATAAATACTGAGATGTAAATACTATAATAGTGGGGTCGTAATTTGTAAAATTTCCTTTTAAAAATTAAAAGCTTAATTCGATACTCCGAGTAGGAATAATAGGCTTGGTATGCAACACTTAGAAATTGTGTGCGCAGACTATGTTTGGTGGAGCAATCCTGACCTCTGATTCGTGGACACGTTTATTGAAAGAGGGACATTTGGATATTTTTCATTCTCAAACGTCCAATACTGTCCACCAATACAATAGTTAGATTATCAAATAAGATTGATTTTTTAGTACATGATACATCTACCTGCAGGAACCTATAATTTGAAAATTTTTAACTTGAATCACATGCGGACCACATATGCAATATCTAAGAGCCTACCTATCGTCCATCACACTCCGCCAGAATATCGAAGTTTTACTATTAATAGTATAGGCCGTGAATGACCTTTTCTAACAATGTATGTGTCTTATCCAGGCCGTCCATCCATTTTATCAGCTCATTTTAGAGTATAAGCTTAAAATTGAAGAATATCCAAAGCTCAAGTGGACCACACCACAGGAAACAGTGGGGATAGTGACGTCCCCGTTGAAACTTTCAGAGGGCCCACAATGATGTTTATTTGCCATCCAACCTGCTCATAAGTCACATACATCTGGATGAAGGGAAAACACAATTAGTCTGCGTGGGTAGGCTGGGCGTGGGCCAGCCACAATCCACTACTCATGTTGCTTATAACTAACTCAATCAAAACCGTTAATCTGGTGGATCGCCAATTGGACTGACCATCACGAAAAAAATCATTGATGATCAGCCATCCGGTCGGTGTATTTTCACCTGTTAAACGTGGACGGTTGCTTTTATTTCATAGCTCAACTATTTTCAAGCTGTATTAGTTGTTGGCTGTCCATTGAATTAAAGGGTGTGGCCCACCTGATGAGTGGACCCCTTTTGCATTATTTTGAAATATATTTGTCGCTGTTGCCACAGCTCACGATATTCTGCACCCAAAATGTTTTCAGGCGAATTTTTCTATGGAGCCAAATGGGGCCCACTTCTAACGAGTGAAGACTGTTGAAAATAATCCAACTTAAGTGGTTGTGATCATTTCAATGTGGGACACAATGGGGTATAAACCTAACCATCATAGCATCTAATGTATAGCATTAGCTAACTTTTAGGGAAAATTATCATATTATCACTGAAAGATTTCCACACCTGATACTTCTTGCAAACGATACAGTGTGATATATGAACGACTATAAAAACAACTGAGATTCTTGAAAATGTTTGACTACTAAATGCAAGCTGATGTGATCAAAGCGGTCCACTGATCATGGTCAGTACGATCTTTTGATCATTTGGATGAGAGGTTTTCCTCGTAAGGGCACATTTGGTAGATTAATTACAAGCCTTGGGTGGGCCATAAACACAAGGATCACACATATGTTTTTAACTATTTATTTAGATGTCCAACATTTGGCTAATTCAGATCATTCTATTAAAGTGATTTTAGTGTTGTAGCTGATAATTGAATTGTTTTGGATATCATTAACAGGCTATATATATATATATATTTATATACAACAGATTAGTAGGCTAGCGATACTCTTGTTGCCTGTGATTTTGAAAAGGAAGATAAAAGCATTTTTCCTTAGCTGTAAATATATTTACAAGGATGAAGAGGTCCAATTCGATGAAGGGATAGGCCATCCAACAGATGGCGTTGAAGAAGCCGGTCAGAGAGAGAGAGAGAGGCATGTATTTCAAGCTCTTGGTCTGTATAACCATCCTCTGCAACAACACTATAAAACACAACCAACCATAAACCATGGGTTGCTAACTAGTGAAGAGTGTCTGGCTCCATAGCTCAGCGGTAGACAAATTATGTTTCAACATTGAGATCATGAGATGTAGTGCCCATATGGTGTGGTTGTGTGTGTGAGTGTGTAATATGGGTGTGGTGTGAAAAAAAATAATAATAAAAAAATGAAGAGTTAGTAAAAAATGGGCTAGAAATGGAAAGGGCTCAAGCCTATACCATTGTGACCTGGGTTGATCTGGACCATTGCTGCCCCTCTGTCCACGTGGAGAAGTATGGCTACTTACCATGACAAAAAGAGGTGAAGCGTACATGCAAATGTTGAAGATGATGCACATGATCCTGACAATCAATGATCGCATTTGTTATCTATTTAAATATAATTGGTTAAGTGGGCATATACTAGCTCTAAACTACTAATCTTAGTCATATGATCAATGGACTTAAATATGGATAGTTAAGATCGTTTACCCAAAAATATGTTTAAGCAACCATGTTATCCATCGATCATGGATTGACTGTTATATAAAAGAATTAGTATTGTTAGCCATTTGTGACTATTTGATCCTTGCCTTTGAAAGAGATGGTGTTAAGGGTCAAATATTGCATATTAGACCCCAGTTATTACTTGGATTTATGAACATGATACCGTTTAATGGCCCGCTTTAATCATGTTTGTGATGCAGAGTGTATTTACGAGCATGGACTGAAAAGGAAGCTTAAAGCACGGATTTAACGCTCTGATGACACTAAAGGCAAGGGACGGACTCCAGGGGACTAAGATCGACGGAATTACACGCCAGGAATCCACAAAAATCAAGAAACTGAAGCTCAAGCGGCTTGAAAGTCAGCCAGAATGCAAGATCACTGGGTTTCCATCATCTGTTCGGCTTGAAACTTTATACATGGCTCGAGGACCAAAAACTAACCGTATACGTCAAATTTCAGCCATTGCATCCCTCTGGAAGTGGCCCAACGGACAGATCAGCCCATAAATCAGTGGTTTGGGGCCAGCCTGGTATCTGAATATGCTTCAATTTTGTTCTCAACGCCTTAAATGGAGTGACACATCAAATGAACGGAGCAGATGTCCCTACATGTACAGTGCGTGTACATAGTGTACACGCACCAGCCGTGCACCAGACGGTCAGCCCAGTCAAAGATGGGCTGACCCGTCTTCTTCTTAAGCAGGGACAGCGGATGGACGCTGTCCGTCCATTTTTGGCTAGTGGGTCCCACCTATATCATATTTTGATGATCTGGACCGCTTAACGTGCCCAAAAGGGAGGCGTGACCATCACCTAGCTTTCCTTTTTGGCCCATGCACATGTACACATGTGAATCGTCAGAAAACGTAAGATGAACGGCAAACTGAGTTAGTACAGTGGGCCACACAAGAACTAGACCAAAACCACACCTTCTCGGATTATTTTTCACCAGGAACTCAATGGACGTGGTGGATTTCATCGAAAACAAAACTGTGGGGCCCACCGATCATCACAGCGCCCCTGTGTACGCAGGGATGTGCGTTCGCACGTCCAACCCTCCGTGGCCATTCCGTGATCTTAATCGTCGCCGGATCATTGATCCAAACCGTCTAAAGTTCCAAGCAGAGGGTTCTTTTCCTCACCGAGAAAGAGAATTTGAAGAAGAGAATCATGATCGGTTTTTCACCGTGCAAACGCAATTCGAACGGCAGTCTAAGAAAGCCAATGGGCCACACCAAATCTAATCCAAAACCAGCCATTCTTGACTATTTTTTCAAGAAGAACACATTGGACGGGGTGGATTTTGCAAAGGACAGCTACAATGGACCCCACCGGCAGCACAACGGAAGAAAAGCGATTTCTTCCTCTGTTTTCACATGACCAAAGACCTGGCCGATCCGGGCCACCCTGCAGGCATGGTGAGGAACGGTACGACCATCTGGACTGTCCAAACTTGGTCCATAGCATGTCCGACCACCCCAAGACGACTGTCTGGGTCAGATGCCAGACGAAATTCCTGGATTGCTGGTCTTGAGGGTTGCTGCGAATAGAAGAACTCTGTTTTTGGATGGTTGTTGCGTAAATCTTACGCACCTGCGTAAAACTTCCACACCAACTGCATGTAGTGCAGAAAATTCTCCACCGACCTTGCCTGGCCTTATAAAAGAAAGAAGTGAGAGATCGGAGGAGGCATCGAAGCTTGGCTTGGGCTGGACGTGGAGCACAGAGACAGAAAGTGGAGTTGTTTTATTTATTTATTTTTCTTTTTATTTTTGTTTATGTTATTTTTGGAATTAGCCTAATCATGTGGCTAGGCTAAACCTCTTAGCTAGGGCTAAGAGGTTAGCGTGATGGGGGACTTTTAGCTGGTACTTTTTATTTACACTGAATTGAATTTAATATTAGTTTGATTTTAAAGGAATGCTTTTAGTTTTTAATGGTTTGTTGTGACTGAAATTACAATAGATCTACAATGGCTTTCGGTATTTCTCTCTCCTTTTTATGTTTATGATGTTAGGAAGCCCTGTTGTTCACCATCGCCTCCTGGGCATGGTCGGATGGTGGTACCCTTCCTAACCTTCATACATTGTTGATTGGTTGGTAATTAGTTTAATTCTGTTGTTTACTTTGTCTCATGGGCATGGTTTGGTGATGGAATTCATTCTAATTCATATCCCTTCCATCTCTTTAAAATTATATCAGAGGAAATTCAGTTTAATTTTCATGATTCTTGAAGCAGGCATAAGATCTCTCTGATCTCTACAAGTGGATCCTCTGAATCCCTAGTTTTCTACCTTTGAATTCTACATATTTTAGTTTACTATTTCATCATTATTCCTCAAATCCACCTGATTTAGATTTCATCTTTTTCTAGTTCTAGTTCTAGTTATTTTCAGATTACGTACAAGTATCAGTCCCTTGGGATTCGACCTCGATCTCATCGAGTTTATTACTACATCACAACCGCTTGGGGAGTGAACAGATGGCTATAGAAATAAAGCCAAATGATCATAATAGATCATCCTATCAATGTGATTTT
Organism: Magnolia sinica; assembly: GCF_029962835.1. NCBI lineage: Eukaryota > Viridiplantae > Streptophyta > Magnoliopsida > Magnoliales > Magnoliaceae > Magnolia > Magnolia sinica. The sequence continues at coordinate 134,408,276 of NC_080574.1, forward strand.
TGCATGATGGCCCGTGATATGTATTATGAACTTAATGGATAGTTCAGATCACTTGATAGACTCCCCAAGTGAACTGACACAACTAAGAGCTACTATAACTCACAGTGCTCCAACAACACCAACCAAACCGATATATATATATATATATATACACACACACACATTCAAAAGGAGGGCAAAGCCCCTGCATCTTTGTTGATAGGAACAAATGATGTAAATCTATACTTTCGAGTGGGCACAACAACCTATAATATCAGTTGAACAGGAAAAACCCAAAATAGGAGAAAAGAAAGAAACATGGCATGATACACAACCATCTCGCAAGCCAACTGTGAGGAGTCAAACCAAACTCCACCTTTGCTCCGACTACCCAGGTCAGGCAACCCAAAGGTTACCCATGTTAGGGATTTGTGCTACAGAATCACACAGATATGGATCTAGGATAGCAATCCAATGGCACCAGGTAATCACAAGAGAACACATAGATTTAACGTGGAAAACCCTTTCGGAAAAAAAAAAAAAAAAAAACCACAGCACAAAGCGACAGATCTTCAATATAAAAATAGAAATTACAAAAAGAGATGACTTAGATTCGAACAAGCTCAAATCTCACCCTTGCTACACCCTTTAACAACCCTTAAACCCTTTTAGAAACCCTTTTAATACCTTTAGGAAGCCTTAGCATTACTTAAAAAGACCTTAGGGACCCCTATTTATAGTTTAGGAAACTCCACTTACGCACCTCTCTGAAACCGCCCCAAATTTACACAATCCGTGCAGAATCCACGCACCATCTGCGTAACCTTCGATTGGTCGAGACTGGGCTTCGACTGTCGAGCCTGTCTCTCGACTGGTCAAGCCTGTCTCTCGACTGGTCGAAGACCTCAGGATTTTCAGAAACATTGTCGCTGGACTTCGAGTCGAGCGGGCTTCGACCAGTCGAAGGTGCCCTTTAACTAGTTAAGTCAGCCCCTTGATTGGTCGTGCAACGTGGTGAAACCAGATTTAAGACATTTGTTTTACAACAACCCAAACCAACTCTATTAAGGAAAAGGGAGCTATGGGTGGAGGGAGGGAGGTTAACAACCGAGTCAAAGAACGAGTTCACTTGATCAGCACTTCCTAACCGGGCCATATTGCCCGCCACAGAATTTGCCTCTCTCGGGGTGAGGGACAAGAGTATCTCCAAACTCTGCATGAGGAATTTGAAACGAGCTCGCTAATACCATGTGGCCCAGGATCCAAAGGACTAGTTGGAGAGAATATCCACCATCGACTTAGAATCACTGGCCACAACCACTTTAGAGAAGCAAAGCCTAGTACAATAGGTGAGACCATCAATAATCGCCTTGATTTTGGCCGTGCATTTGAGTTGAAACTATACCCATGAGAGAAGGTGAAAATGAAGTCACCCGCACTATTCCTAACCACTCCTCCACCCCCTGATAAGCCATGATTACCCCAGGTAGAGCCAACCACATTGATCTTGATCTAACCCTGGTTGGGCCTAGCCCACTTGACCAATTCGTCCTTGGGCGAAGGAGAGGGAAGGACCACAATTCTCAAGATGTTAAGAGTAAGCATGGTCGACATCTTCAGAGATGAAGGCATTTTGAGGAGGGGACTAACTCTACAAATCCAATGACGAGTCTTGGAGATCACTCTAGCTGGGACCTTTGTGATGTTTTTGAATCGAGCGAGGTTCCTAGCATTCCATAGTTCCCAAATGATGAAGATAGCAATGAGGCCTTTGAGAATAAGGGACCCACTTGTAAGCGAGCATCTGGTCCACTAGTTGTAATAACCCAAATAAATCTTGACCGTCAAATTTTAACCATTGACCAATGTACCCAATTAGCCTGATATGACCGTCGATCTACAAGATCAATTGGTTCAATCTCAACCATTAATTTGGACATATCCAATCCAACTGTTCGTTAACTAATAAATCCAACCATATATTTAACCATCCATCCAACAATACAACCATCAAACCGTCCAAATGGTGAAATCATCAGAATACTTGTCCATCCATCTACCATCCATCTAAACTGACCGTCCATCTCACCAATAATCCACAGGTACATAACAAAGTCCATTCTTCGATCTCATCTTGCCGTACATTTATCCATCCATCTACCCATACATCCATTCGTCCATCTATTATACAGTGATCCATCCATCCATCTACATCATCCATGTACCATCAAATACATCCCAATCACACACATGCACTAAACACATCATGCACACATACCTTTCACACGTGGCATACATGCATCAAATACATCGCATGCATCACATGCACACACATGTGGCACATGCATGAGGCACACACACTTACACATGTGTGGCATGTACACACATTTGACAAATGTGTGTGGCACACACGTGGCAGTTGTGAAATGCATGGTACATGTATACACTAGACAGTAAATGACTATAAATGAAAAAGAAAAAAAAAACATGGCCAAAAGAAAATGAAAACGGTAGTAATAAAGGTGAGAGTTTCTTTAATGCACGTGCCTACAACAACACTATAAATCAGAGGATCGCTCTTAACCAAGATGTGAGTGTGAAAAGTGAGGAAGTGTGTGACGTGAGGAGAGATAAAGAGCAAGTGTAGGGACGTGAGAAGAGTGAGGAGAGAGAAGAGAAGGAGAAGAGAGAAAAAAAAAAGTTGCTAGACATTCACGTTGGAAAGAGAGGGAGAGAGAGAAGAGAGAGAGAAAAAGGAGGGAAGAAAAGAGGAGAGAGAAAAAGGAAGAAAGAGGAAGAAAAGAAAAGAAAAAAAAAATACTTTTTAAGAAAAAAGTGAGTTTTCTCTCACTTGATTTTTTAAAAAATATTTTTTTATTATTTAATTATTCATTCATTCAAATAAATAGATCTTACTTGCCCATCTTATATATTTTGTTGTTTGTTTAATTTTTATTATTTGTTTTAATTGCTTACTATAGTTTTAAACATGTCATTTTAATTTTTGTCGTTCAGTTGTCTTTATTTTAATTGACATGATATGATTGCAAAAATCTTGAGTTTATAAATTTTGGATTCTTAAATCAAATAAATTATATTGCATGTTTATTTATTTTTATTTTTATTATTATTAATTTCTTTTTTGTAGAACTTTAATCATGTATATGCAATTTACATTGATTAACAATTTTGTTTTAAATTTAATAAATTGTGCACATCACGTATTATGAATTGATCAATAGGAGTCGTTAAATGTTTTTAGAAATATTTGATTTGTGTAATATTAAAATCATGCATCATTAAAATAGTTATGAAACACCAGAAAATAGGTGCGGCGATCAAGTCCTCTGGGTTGAAAATCCCTAAAGCGTAAATAGGTGGGGCGATCAAGACCCTTGGGTTGAAAGTCCCAGAAACCCAATTGGTACCTTTTGGAACATCTACCGTACCCATTGAGTGGGTGAGCATGTCAGGATTGCAAAAGGTTCCCACTGCCAGGTTCGGTAGAGTAGTAGTTTGACCAGCTAACGTACAAATGGGTCCCTCACCAAGTGCCCTTTGGATGGGTGAGCATGTCATGCAAGAGGTTCCCATTGTCAGGCTAGGTGTTGTATTGGCGCGGGTGTTGGCCAACCGGTGTAAACTGGCCCTGGTGTTAAAAAGAATAAACCACACCTTTATTATGGAGTATATCATATGTTGATTTCACTCATTCATGTTTCTTTGAATTTACGTTGAAATTTGGTGTTTATTAGATCTCCTCATTTGTTGTTTTACCTAAATAGATATTGTATCTTTTAATACTTTTATTCATGTTATATGAGGTTATTTTGAAACCTGTGTTGAGATTACTCACTAGGCTTCGCAGCTTACCCTGTTGGGATTTTAAAATTTCAGGATCAAGATCACATAGAGGAGCTTAAAGAGATTTTCTTTTATTTATTTTGTTTCTTTACCATTTTCTAAATAAGTGTAATGAACATTTAGTACGACAACATTATGATGATATGTGTTTGATGATAATCTTGAATAGTCGGAACATGGACATTTTTCTTTAAATAAATGTTTAATTATTAAAATTTTGGATTGTTATATTTTATGAATGAGGTTATTTTGTCAATATATGCATGGAATATGAAGTGTAAACATACAAAACATAAGTCATGCCTGCGGGTACGGAATCGGGGTCGGATATACCCAGGTGCCGGATTTCGGGGCGTGACACTAGTGGTTGGCTCTAACCAGAGTTGGAGAGGACGAGGAGATATGCACATTGAAGACTCTTCCAAAGTACATCCAGACCTGGGGCAGCTGTGGAGCTGAAGGAGAAGATATGGTCCAAGGTTTCGATCTGGGGGTGTGAGGGGCAAGGGCAGCAAATACATTTGGAAGCAATGTAGACGCCCTTGCTTTGTATCTTATCATCCACTAGGACAACTTTGTGGAAAACTTTTCATGCCAAAAGGGAGAGTTTGGGTAGTAGATTGGCGTGCCAGACCCATTTTGACTAGGGCTTCCGATCAACATGAGGTCTTATGTTGTGTCAGGCCAGCCCCACAGCAAGATCACCTGAGTTGGAGTCGATCCAGATGCTTCTGTCTTCGATGGAGGAGGTGCTTATGCCTTCAATAGAAACATGGCCGAGGACAGATTGTGGGAGGAGCCCGCTCAGAGAGGATGGGGAGAGCCAACCTTCAGGCTCAATCAAACCCCGGACCATAACTGATAGGAGGCCAGGAGGAGGGGGGAGCAACCTCAACTCGCGCAGAGGGCCCAGGCCTATCCAGTCACAGTCCCAGAAGCTTACTTCTCCTTTACCAATGAGCCAGCGTAAGCAGGCCGCAAGTAAGGGGCGAGGTTGCAGATATCTTTCCAGATAATTAAGGGAGGCAACCGACTTGGAATAGTATGGAAACCATCTCAAATTTACGCAGTCCGAGCGCAGTCTACATAACCTTTGACTAGTCGAGCCAGAGCTTCGAGTGGTCGAAGGACCCTTCAACTGATCGAGCCTGTCCCTCAACTGATCGAAGATCACGGGAATTCCTTGCTGGACTTCGAGCCGAACTTTCCCAAGGCCAGTTGAAGGTTTACAGATTTAAGACATCTTTTTAACAACAGATACATACTGTTGAATGAAATGAAGATTGTTTTTTGAAGAAAAAAAAAACTGTCCAGGAAGAAATAGAGAAACAATAGTTGAACATACTCAACATGCAAAAATCAAGATTAGTGAGGCATATATCAATCCATCTTGGGGCCCATCATATCAACTACCTTGTTTAGGAAACATAGGCCTCAAAAAAAAAAAAAAAAAAAAAAAAAAAGAATTAAAACCCACGCATTGAAAGAGTAAAATATCATGAAAGTTGGAACAAAAAATATCATGAAATTACGGTACCCCTTCCATGATTTTAGATGTATCACAACTGAGTAAGGTTTACTAGTATTCCTGATCACACTATCCAACCCTTAGGGCAATACAGACCACTTATCAATAAGGCTCACTTTATAAAATTCTTACAATTTCTTGATATTTTGTGCAACCAAACACGTCCTAAAGAGTAAAAAAACCCCCAAAATGTTACAAGATCTTTTGTTGCCTATGATCCCCACAACGTTCTGAGTAATGTTTGCAGCAACCATCTTCAACGTCTTCAAAGATCAAAAAGGAATTCAAAGAAGAAGCAAAAGATAGTGGTTACATTGTGAGAGAGAGAGAGAGAGAGAGAGAGAGAGAGAGAGGGGGGGGGGGGGGGGGGGAGGGAGGGAGAGAGAGAGAGAGAGAGAGAGAGAGAGAGAGAGAGAGAGAGAGAGCTAGTGGGGTTTGAGAGAGAAAGGAGGGAGATAACTAGTGGGCTTTTGTATTCTCTTTTATGGGAGTTGTGAAGTAGAAATGGAGTCCTAATCTTAATGAGCATAGAGATATAAGAAGAGAATTGAAATCTATTACAACTATCGAATCGTTGGGTTTTGGTGTTGAAACGACTATAGGAGGTGGATCCAAAGCATGCAGGTTTGAAGGGTTGCAATGTATGGTATTGGTGAGAAATCCTCAATCGCTCTTTTCTTCCAAATCTTAAAGAGCATAGGCCTACAACCATCATTCCAATTGGTAACTCAATGGGGTACAATGCTACATATAATTGGTGAACACGTATATCAGACAATAAGATTTGGAGTAAATGGAGGTAAATTGAGGTAAATGTAGGGGATTGGGAATAAATTAAGGTAAATTGAGGTATATGGCTGGGGGTAATTGAGAGTAAATTGAGGTAAATGTTGGGAACTGGGAGTAAATGAAGTTACATTGAGGTAAATGAGGGTTTGGGAGTAAATAGAGGTAAATGGCATTTGAGTTATATTTGAATGGTAGTAAATGCATAGAATTGAAATGAAATGAAAGTAAATGGGCCTATAAATGAAATCCTCTCATCTCTATGAGAGAAGATTTGGAAGTAATTCAGCTGAAATGCCTTATTGAGCTCCCTTGGAGAGTCGCATAAGTAAACAAAGGTGTCGCTATGCACATGTCCACCATACATGTGCCACGTTGATGATATTATGAAACTATGCAATTATCGACTACATTATTAAAATCAAACAAATAAAATGATCTAAACCATCCAAAGGTCAGCCATATAAATGGATGGTTAAAAAAAGTTAGTAAGTTATTTGTTTGTGATCCTTATATTTGTCTCCCACCCCAGGCTCAAAATTTCCTCATTTTTGTCTAAAGTATATATTTCAATAAGCTTATTACAATTATTAATTAAATATTACATTAATTTGGGATATTAAAGATGATTTAGGATATTACATATGTTCTTGTGAATATAATGAAAAATTCCAATGCATTCAATTTCCTTCCATTTACTCCTATTCAAACAGAATATCAAAATTTCTTTTATTTACTCCCTTATAAGTACAACTGAATAAGTCACTTACTCATAATTCATTTACCTTTACAAGCTCCCAAATGAACCCAAAGATTTCAACATCATCCACACGGGACTTCTTACAAACGAAACAGTGTGCTAAATGAACGGCTATAAAAACAAACTGAGCTTCTTGAAAATGTTTCACTACCAAATGCAATCCGATGTGATCAAAGCGGTGTGTTGATCATGGTCGGTACAATAATATGATCATTTGGATGAGAGGGTAATAGTATGAAGTTCAGATGATTCACTGCTGGGGCCAACTGTGGAAGCTGATGCCGGAAGCTGCACCTCTAACTTGGGCTTCTCATCATCATCCCACACCGTTGAGCTGTAGTAGCAACCATAGAGAATCAATTGGGCTGCACCAAACAATACGCCCAACCCATTTGGAATCTGCAATGAATTGAAAGTTACAGTAATTAGGTTTTGAATGCAGGTTAATAGAAGTTAGGGCAATTAGTTTTCTTCTTAAATTCATTTGAGGAAGTTTAACTTTGGATAGTGCATACATTGACTGTTGGTGTATACGATATTCACTACAGTGAAGTCTGTTTTTTTTTCTTTTTTGTAATATCTAGTGAAGTCATTTAAGTACAAAGTGGGCTTGGTATAGCAACTGAACTTGATAGATTAGACCAAATAACTAGTGCACGAAACATGCCCCATTAGTTGATCATATCCATTAGATCATCCCATGGCTGGGATTTGATGGATGATATTTCGGCAGTCCATCGGCGATTTAGCCAAGGCCCACCAAATGAACAATTTGGATTGCCCGAAAGGTGGTTTATCACACACAATGATTGCCAATCAATGAAAGTGCATGCCTAATGTAGAACACCGATAGAGAGATTCCTTGACCAGTGATGTGAAGTGGGACCTATCTGCTATTTGATCAAGTGGGCCTACCTCACTGCAGCAGTTCCCACCCACACCAAAGTTTCGCTATGGGTGTTTCAGATATGAGCCATTTTTCCTTAGTTGTAAATTAGATTTACCAGCACGAAGAGGTCGAATTTGATGAAGGCGTAAGCCATCCAACAGATAGCATTGAGGAAGCCAGTCAGCGAGAGAGAGAAGGGCATGTATTTCACGCTCTTGGTCTGTATAACCATCCTCTGCAACAACCCCATAAAACACAACCAATCAAGAATCATGCATGGGTTCGTAACTAATGTAGAGTTGGTGGGGTCCAGCTCTATGGCTCAGTGGTAGACAGACTTTATTTCAACGCTGAAATCATGAGATGGAGTAGCCATGTGGTGTGGGTGTATGTGTGTATTGGCGTGTGTAAAAATAAAAAATAAAATAAAATAAAATAAAAAATAAAAAATAACCTTACATCCACGCCGTCTATGTGTGTTTTGATGGCTCATGTAAAGTATAAATAAAAAATTGAAGGAGATTCAATCTCAGATGGACCACACCACAGGAAACAGTGGTGATTGACAATAAAAAACTTTTGTGGGCCACAAAAGTTTTGAATCAGGCTGATATTTATGGGGTCCTTTCATCCAGGTCTTTGTGACCTTATAAACAGTGTGGATGGAAAATAAACATTCCGGTGGCCCCCAAGAAGTTTATAATGGTGGACATGATCTAAGAAAATGAATAGACAGCGTGGATGTAAGGCACATACATCATGGTGGGCCATCAGCCAGGGATCCACCAGTGAAGCTACGAGGCCCCTTAAATTTCAACCAGAATAAATACTCAGGTGACCTGGATCGATCTGGGCCATTGCTGCCCCTTTGTCCATGTAGAGAAGTATGGCCACTTACCATAACAAAAAGAGGTGAAGCGTACATGCAAATGTTGAATAGGACACAGATGATCCCGACAATCAATGACCGCTTCGTGTGAGTGTTCACACACGTGAGTGTGACCGTAATTACCACTGCCATTAACACCAACTCCCCGGCCATGAACTTGAGCACGTACAACTGTAAATGTAAATGTTGAATAAAAATACATTATTTGATTTGTTATCTGTTTAAATATGATTGGTTAAATGGGCATATGCTTGCTGTAAACTACTAATCTTAGCATTTGATCAATGACCTTTAATATGGACAGTCAAGATAATCAATCAATGTGATGTTTGCATGATAGCCATGAAATGAATTATGAACTTAATAGACGGTTCAGATCACTTGATATACTCCCCAAGTGAACTGATGTAACTAGGAGCTACTATAACTCACAGTGCTCCAAGAACACCTGTCGGAAAAATGAGACCCAGACCCGTGAACCGAGATCACAACCAACCGGACCCGACCCGAACCTGAGCTGTTAAATGGTTTGGGCTGGCCCACAAAGTATTGCACTGCGGCCTGATAATCAGACGTAACTATAAGTGGGTCCCACCCAATGAATGGTTCGGATCTCATACATGTTATGGTAAAAGCACGTACTCTTTGCTTTTGGGGGGCGTAGATGAAGTAGACGGTGAGATAGATGATCTCCAGAAATATTCCAATGCTATTGATGGTCACGATGAGTACGCTGTTGGGGTGCACGATAGGAAGGCCGTAGAAAACCCATAGCATGCAGGTTTGAAGAGTCACAATGTATGGTAAGGGTGAGAAATCCTCAGTTGCTCGTTTCTTCCAAATCTTATAGAACGTTGGCCTGCAACCATCAACCCCAACCGTTAGGTCACCAGGGCAAAATACTACATATTGATTGGTGGGCACGTAGATCATGCATACAACGGAATTGTACATGTGAAACACCCAAAAATAAAATCTTATCATTGTTCAATGTCTACCGCACACATGTGGACATATACCTTTAATTCGGTGTCCATCATGTGGGTCCCACATTCAATGTGGGCTGTCCATCATGCAGGGACACCTTTGACATACACCGAACATCACTTGAATGTCCACGTTCAATCTCTCCCTCTCTCTCTCTCTACTGAAAATTTCAATTTCTTTTATTTTTGATTATATTTTTATTCTTACTAATGTTTGTATTTCCATTCAATTGAAAACAAATAATTAGATTGCTATGATCAAACTTTTAATTTTAAATGCATCATAAAGTAGCATAAATCTTGAGAAGATATTCCAGGGTTCTAGCCTATGCATTTCCATCTCTCTCTCTCTCTCTCTCTCTCTCTCTCTCTCTCTCTCTCTCTCTCTCTCTCTCTCTCTTATTTTTTATTTTTTATTTATTTTTTATTTTTTTTGTTTGGATTGGTTGATTTCTTAATGAATCATGAGGCAAAATAGATCTTTCTTATCAATTGTTTGTAATCATTAATTAGAGTTTTCTAGTTGATTTAATTGTATCATTATCACGTATCCATAGTGGACCCCGCGATTTGAACGGTTTGATTTGATTTAGATGTAGGCGAAATGTAGAATATCCAATGCCTAATGTAGAATATCTAATGCCTACGTAGGAAACCCGTTAAAGTTCACCAAAAATCCCTTGAATGTGTTAAAACGATAAACGTAAGAAACCGTTTACGTATAACGTTGCCTGCATGAAAAATTCACATGCAAGTACGTTTTGCCTCTGTCGCGACTCAGGGTGCCGCATGTGTCGCAATCCACTGGAGCCCACATGCTGAGATGACCATTTATTAGAACCGTTCATGATCTTGCCACTACCATATATAAGCCTTTATATATAATAATCACTCTTCAGTGGTGATCTTAACCATTGATTTTTAAAGTTAAAAGTGAGCCACTGAAAATTTCCCTTTTATTGTTCTTAATTCATCTGCAGACGGTGATGGTCAAAATCATGTAATGTTTTTATGGTGGCCGAATAGCATAGAGTTCAAAACGTGAATAGGTTAGGATCATCGGATCACTCAGCATTACAAAAGAAAGGAGGGAAAATGTACTCTTCACCTACAACTGTTCATTTACCACCGTGAATAGCTTGTGTAGAAATCCAAGCCGTGCAAGAGATAGCTGGATCATGAGGGTCACTTTAAACAAAAACTGTCAGGCCCACAATTTCCATGGCTCGGATGTTCTAAAAATGTTACATATGGGCAACGATTGTTATTTTGGCAACATTCAGGTAACACGTGGGAGCAGAAAAAAAGAAGAAGAAGAAGAAGAAGAAGAAGAAAGAAAGAAACTTACACGGGGGAGGTGAACAAACCGAAGGATATGATATTTCCTGTAAAGACGAATATTCAAGAAAATGTTATTTATTAACTAAAAATAATTGAAGCAGAGGGCAAAAAAAAAGGGAAAAAAATCAATGGGGAAGCATAGAAAATAAAAATCTCTATGATGTAATCATCATAACCATCTGAAAGTCTGTTTTGGACAATTGCAACCGTTCAAGCAAACGATTGGATGGATCAGGTGGGAATGGGTCAGCTGAAAGAGTTCACCGCCAGCTCTTAGGGCAGTTGTGTAGTCAGTGGGGGGTGCATCTGGGTCCGCTTACTGTTGTACATCCCTTGCTCTTTCATAAATCAATTTCAAAGATTGGATTGATCACCGTTCATGTGAATGGTTTGTATTTAGTATCATGTGGATTGATGCTGTCAGGTAAATAAATGTGATACACAGACGTCTGGCTAAGATACACTAGATAAACGGTCTGGATCCACAACTGATGACTTCATATGCACGGTGGTGATGCAAGGATGGTACGTGGACCTCCTTTTGATCTTTTCTAGTTGAGTTTTTCACGCACCAATACAATCAAGCAGTTGTGTAGTTGTGTGGCCTACCCTGGATGGAAAGACGGGATGAAGATAGTCTCCATCTATGGAACATCCACCCCAGAATCACGTGTGGCCCACTAAGTCTACTGACTCTATGTAGTGGCAATCAGATGCCTAGGATTGTTTGATGGGGAATCCTTTGCAATCCCACAAATAAATAGTGGGGCCCACCGTGTCAGTCATCAGGATGACTCAAAGTCAGGCCCACTTGTACGGAATAATAAGGGCAAAACCAAAACGCTAATCTTTTGGGAAGCGGATTCGCTGGTGTACCTCACACCAGCTATATAGCTGCTGTAGGTACGTGTCGTGCGAAGACGGGCACTGACGCTCATCGAGCTCCGAGTTGTACGAACGGTTCAAAGGAGATCAAAGTTACATGCTCCCCACAGTGATGTATTTATTATATCTACACCATTCATCTATTTTTAGAGTTCATTTTTAAAGCATTATTGAAAAAACGAATCATATCCAAAGATCTTCTGGACCACACCATAAATAGAAGTGTAGATAATGGTTTTCACTGTCAAAAAATTTATAAGGCCCACCATAACGTTTATTTCACATCCAATCTGATCATAAGGTCATAAATACCTGAATGAAGAGGAAAAATAAATTTCATATTGATCCAAAACTTTCCTGACCCTAAGAAGGGTTTCAATGATAGACGTTTAACCCCCACTGGTTTATGCAGTGTGGTCCACTTGACAGCTAGATCTGTTTTATTTTTCTTCTAAAACCTTAAGACGAGCTGGTCAAATGGATGGACAGTTTGGATATAACACATACCTCATTATCAGGCCATAAAATTTGCTGACATCAATACAGCACCTATATAGCTGTCGTGAGGTATACCAGCAAATCCGCTCTCAATCTTTTGGGACCGTACATATATTTCCACGTTTCTCCATTTCCAGGGGAGGGTATTAAATATTAAATAATTCTTTAAAGAAAAAAGAAAAGAAAAGAAAGCAAGCGCTGGAGAGTGTAATTATAAAATCTTAAGATGGCAGTCACACTAAAATTTGAGATCGTGGTTGGCTGATCCAGGCCGTTAATCCAATGATCCCACAACATGAATGGACTATGAATGAAAAATTCCCTCCAATGGGACAATCCAAATCCTTCAATTAGAATACCATCAATAATAAACTGTGGAGAAAGAAATAGAGAAACAACAGCTGAACATACTCAACATGCAAAAATCAAGCGGATGGATAGGATTTACTATGCAGAAGATTAACGAGGCATATATCAATCCATCTTGGGGACCGTCATATCAACTGACTTGTTTAGGAAGCATAGGCCTCAAAAAATCAAAACGAATGAAAAGCCAGAGAGAGAGAGAGAGAGAGAGAGAGAGAGAAAAATATCATGAAAGTTGGAGCAAAACATATAGTGAAATTTCTCGATATTTAACTAGACACGACCTAAAGAGTAAAAAAATCCCCTAAGATGTTAGAAAATCTTTCGCTACCTACGACCCCCACAACGTTCTGGGCAATAATGGTTGCAGCAACCATCTCCAACGGCTTCAAAGATCAAAAGGGAACTCAAAGAAGAAGCAAAAGATAGTGGTTGCACTGTGAGAGAGAGAGATAACTCGTGGGGTTTGAGAGAGAAAGGAGGGAGATAACTAGTGGGGTTTTGTCTTCTCTTTTATAGGAGTTGTGAAGTAGAAATGGAGTCCTAATTTTAATGAGTACAGAGATATAAGAAGAGAATTGAAATCTATTACAATTATCGAATCGTTGGGTTATGGTGTTGAATGTGAACATTTGAATTCATACTCTCCATTCATACATACCTGAACTCAGAACAGCTAAGCCCCACGTGTGCTCTTGTCACCAAGATCCCAGATTTTCCAATGGGCGGTACAATGATTTGGAATAAAAAATTAAAAAAAAATCATGTCATTTATTTCTCAGGAGCGATATGAATCAAATCAGCAGCAGAAATGATTTTTATGTAGGCACCCATTTCCTCTATCTAGTGTGGCCCACCTGAGATGAAATAACCTGATTTTCAGGCTGGGATTTGCACGTGGACGGCTAGGTCTGCGAATGCTTGTGTCTGAGACAGCCTTCGTTGTTTTTTTCTACAATGGGTCAAGTTATGGTTTCCTATGAGGGTCAACGTATTTCAGGTATGGTCACGTTATCCATGCTCATCTCCTTTTAATTTCCACGGTCATCCGTTAGGAAATGATATTTTCCATGTTCATTTATTTCTTCCGTCTTGAATAGCCCACTTGAGATGACACTGCCTGATTATCAGGCTGATATTTACACGTGGCCAGGTAGATCTCTCTACACACTTGTGGGGTGAAGTCTTAGGTAACTTTCCTTTGTTTTGAAACATAGTTTTACTATTATGGGATAACATACTATAGTTAGGGTTATTTTATTCCATGATTATATATATATATATATATATATATATATATATATATATATATATATATATATATATATATATATATATATATATATATATTCTGTGGACATTTATTTCTTCTATCCAATGTGGTCCACCTGAGATGATACATGTTATTATCATGCTAGGATTTGCATGTGGACATCTAGGCCTCTACGGGCTTGCGTGGGATTAGGTGCTTTAAAAAAAAAAAAAAACCGGAAGAGGAATATTTCATTTCTGGATTTTAGAAGATACAAGGACTGAACTTCGGGTGACCCCAAGAGCCAAATAAAAACCAGGCTTGGGACCACCTATCGTAAAGAAAATGTACAAGAACCATCACCCAGATGACACCCAACCCAAGACAAGAGGCGCCCCTAAGAAGAACGAAACACGCCAAAAGAGGGGCTACCTAAATCCACGTTTCCAGATGGATCCAAGCCCCACTCTATTGAGGAAGAGAAGACCCCAAACCACTTGAGGGAGGTCACCAACGGAGGAAAATAGAGACATATTTTGTGGGATTAGTTGCTAGGCAACCTCTATTGTTTTGAAACATAGCAAGGTTTGCTACAACATGGGCCAACTTACTGTAGTTGGTGTCATGTTTTCAATGTTTATATGATAGGCTTCAACATGTAGGAGGATCCCAATGAAAATTGTTGTGTTGGAGTACTTCATTTAATCTTTGAATATGGATTATCTTCTCTCTCTCTCTCTCTCTCTCTCTCTCTCTCTCTCTCTCTCTCTTCTTCTTTTTTTTTTTTTTCCTTTTTTTCAAAAAACCTTTGTCGAAGTGTACAATATTCCAATACTGAAAATCAACAGTTTCCATCATATAACATGACTCTAGACCCCTTGGATACATGTTTCATATCCTATCCTCAACAAATCTTTTACACGGTGGGTAAAGCACCTAAGGGCCATCGTGTTGTTGTGTTGGACATCCACTCTGTTCATAAGATGCATTTTAAGGGCTGTGAAAATTTACTAATAATTAAAAAAAAAAAAAAAAGATATTTTATCCTATCTTTATTTTGTATTTATTTTAAATCAATCTTATCTCCTATTTTAAGCTGCATACTTTAAATATACTTCTAACCCTCCCCGCATCTCTTAAGATTCAAACACTCAGTCATAAAAAGAGTTATAGTGAAATTTAAATATTAAAAAAAAGGCTACCCGCGATAATAGAGAAAGGGAGAAAGAGAATTTTGGAGTACTTAGATCAGGTATGTATATTGTCATCCTTTTAGTATTTTTTATATATTTAATATAATTTGATTCTGTGATGCAATGAACGGTGTGCATTGGTCACACGTTCATTGTATTGAATTATGGGTAGATGTCATTTAAAGGTGAGGAGAATTTAAAATTATGCAATTGCAGTTAGTGTGCATCTGATCAAATTAGATTAGATCTGTACGGATCATATGATCCCTAAGGCTAAAATATAAAAGGGTCTTAATATTCAGATCAATCTAACTATCAGATGGGTCACATTAGTCAGATCATTATAAGAAAAACGGGCAAAAGCTACGGCAAAACACCGTAGCAAAAGCCATATCCGTAGCACATCCGTCGCTATTAATGGGGTAGCTAATGGTATAGCTACGGATTATATCCGTAGCTATTGATACCGACAGCTACTGATATAATCAGTAGCTGTCGGTATCAATAGCTACGGATATAATCCATAACAATAGATACCAATAGCTATGGATTATATTCGTATCAATAGATACCAATAGCTACGGATTATATCCGTAGCAATACTTTTAGTTACCCCACCGATAGCGACGGACGTGCTACGGATCATATCTGTAGCAAAGAGGATTTTATCCGTAGCAATAGATACCAAAGCACCAATAATGTCCGTAGCAATAGATACCAATAGTTATGAACAAAATCCGTAGCTATAGCTACGGATTATATTTGTAGCTATTTTTTTTAAATTGTAATAATATGACTTGTTTCCATTGCAAGAACCTGCTGTGATTGATAACTCATCTAAGCTTAATGCTGATAGAAATAGTACATAAAATGCAATCATAAAAAAAAATGATGCATTTATTACAAATAGCAATCAAATCATATAATGCATCATACATTCACATTTCTAAATAAACAATACTTCACTTTGCTCAACCTATCATAAGAATTACAACTAATGCGTGCCCTCATGTGAAAGAAACAAATACACTCCAACACAGTAAACACCCTCTATATGCATTCAATAATGCTCACGTGTTTACAGAATTTTATTCCTTCAAACGGTCAATTTCAGCAAATGTAGAAGATAGAGCTTTTTCTTTCCTTAAAACTGTATATGTAACTTCTGTGGACTTCAACACAAGATCACTTTCAAGTTCTAAAACCCTTCCCTTGAGAAAATGAATTTCATCCTCCACTGACTTCTTTAGCTTGTCAACCTGTATAAAATAACATTTGTAGACACAATCAAACGAGCATACCTTTGTACAAATCTCAAAAGGAAGAAAGACAAAAAAAAATACTTATATATGAAGAAATCAAAAATGTACCTACAAATCTTCTAAACTATGGCAAAATCCAACATGAGTAATGTGTTCAAACCCAGGATGGACTTCTAAACTCAAAACCTAGGTTTAGGTTAGGTTTAGGTTATAGGTTATAGGTTATAGCTTTAGGGAATTGAGAATAGGTTAAGGTTTAGGTTTAGGAAATCGGGTTCGGGTTCGGGATCGGGTTTAGGTTTGGGTTTTCAAGTTTAGGTTTAGGTTAGGGAGTTGAGATTGGGATTAGGTGTAGGTTTAGGTTTAAGTTAGGGAGTTGAGATTAGGATTAGGTGTATGTTTAGGTTTAGAGATTTAAGAATACATTTAGGTTTTAGGTTTAGGTTTAGGTTTAGGTTTTAGGTTATAGGTTTAGGTTAAGGTTAGGTTATCGGTTATAAGTTTAGGTTATAGGTTATAAGTTATAGGTTAAGGTTTTGGTTATAGGTTTTGGTTTAGGTTTAGATTTAGGTTAAGGTTTAGGTTATAGGTTATAGGTTATAGGTTAAAGCTTTAGGGAATTGAGAATAGGTTAAGGTTTAGGTTTAGGAAATCGGGTTCGGGTTTGAGATCGGGTTTAGTTTGGGTTAGGTTTAGGTTAAGGAGTTGAGATTAGGATTAGGTGTAGGTTTAGGTTTAAGGATTTGAGAATACATTTAAGTTTTAGGTTTAGATTTAGGTTTTAGGTTTGGGTTAAGGTTATATGTTTAGGTTAAGTTTAGGTGTAGGTTATAGGTTATAGGTTATAGCTTTAGGGAATTGAGAATAGGTTAAGGTTTAGGTTTAGGAAATCAGGTTCGGGTTCGGGATCGGGTTTAGGTTTGGGTTTTCAAGTTTAGGTTTAGGTTTAGGTTAGGGGGTTGAAATTAGAATTAGGTGTAGGTTTAGGTTTAGGGATTTGAGAATATATTTAGGTTTTAGGCTTAGGTTTAGGTTTTAGGTTATAGGTTTAGGTTTAGGTTTTAGGTTTAGGTTAAGGTTAGGTTATCGGTTATAAGTTTAAGTTATAGGTTATAGGTTAAGGTTAAGGTTATAGGTTTTGGTTTAAGTTAAGGTTATAGGTTTAGGTTTAAGTTAAGGTTTAGGTTTAGGTTATAGGTTTAGGTTTAGGTTAAAGTTTAGGTTATAGGTTATAAGTTATAGGTTAAAGCTTTAGGGAATTGAGAATAGGTTAAGGTTTAGGTTTAGGAAATCGGGTTCGGGTTTGAGATCGGGTTTAGTTTGGGTTTTCAAGTTTAGATTTAGGTTAAGGAGTTGAGATTAGGATTAGGTGTACGTTTAGGTTTAAGGATTTGAGAATACATTTAGGTTTTAGGTTTAGGTAAGGTTTAGGTGTAGGTTATAGGTTATAGCTTTAGGGAAATGAGAATAGGTTAAGGTTTAGGTTTAGGAAATCGGGTTCGGGTTTGAGATCGGGTTTAGTTTGGGTTTTCAAGTTTAGGTTTAGGTTAAGGAGTTGAGATTAAGATTAGGTGTAAGTTTAGGTTTAAGGATTTGAGAATACATTTAGGTTTTAAGTTTAGGTTTAGGTTTTAGGTTTAGGTTAAAGTAATAGGTTTAAGTTAGGTTTAGGTTAGGTTTAGGTGTAGGTTATAGGTTATAACTTTAGGGAATTGAGAATAGGTTAAGGTTTAGGTTTAGGAAATTAGGTTCGGGTTCGGGATCGAGTTTAAGTTTGGGTTTTCAAGTTTAGGTTTAGGTTTAGGTTAAGGAGTTGAGCTTAGGATTAGGTGTAGGTTTAGGTTTAGGGATTTGAGAATACATTTAGGTTTTAGGTTTAGGTTTAGGTTTTAGTTTATAGGTTTAGGTTATAGGTTTAGGTTTAGGTTTTAGGTTTACGTTAAGGTTAAGTTATAGGTTATAAGTTTAGATTATAGGTTATAGGTTATAGGTTAAGGTTTAGGTTATAGGTTTTGGTTTAGGTTTTGGTTTAGGTTTAGGTTATAGGTTTAGGTTAGGTTTAGGTTTAGGTTATAGGTTATAAGCTATAGGTTATAGCTTTAAGGAATTGAGAATAGGTTAAGGTTTAGGTTTATGAAACCGGGTTCGGATTTGGGATCTGGTTTAGGTTTGGGTTTTCAAGTTTAGGTTTAGGTTAAGTAGTTGAGATTAG
Source organism: Magnolia sinica (assembly GCF_029962835.1). Classification (NCBI taxonomy): domain Eukaryota; kingdom Viridiplantae; phylum Streptophyta; class Magnoliopsida; order Magnoliales; family Magnoliaceae; genus Magnolia; species Magnolia sinica. The sequence continues at coordinate 134,426,966 of NC_080574.1, forward strand.
GATTAGGTGTAGGTTTAGGTTTAGGGATTTGATAATACATTTAGGTTTTAGGTTTAGGTTTAGGTTTAGGTTTTAGGTTTTGGTTAGGGTTATAGGTTTAGATTAGGTTTAGGTTTAGGTTATAGGTTATAGCTTTAGGGAATTGAGAATAGGGTAAGGTTTAGGTTTAGGAAATCGGATTCGGGTTCGGGATCGGGTTTAGGATCTGGTTTAAGTTATAGGTTTAGGTTTAGGTTAAGGTTATAAGTTATAGGTTTTGGTTACAGGTTTAGGTTAAGTTATAGGTTATAGGTTTAAGTTTAGGTTATAGGTTATAGGTTAAGGTTTAGGTTTAGGTTATAGGTTTAGGGTGTGGTTTAGGTTAAGGGTGTGGTCCCTGCAAATACAGATATAAACACGGCCTGCTCCAATTGGCCAGGCCCTTTCAATGTTGTCCATAGGAAATGGACAGCTTCATTATGGTCATAACAGTAGTTTCCACCTTCCAGGGACCCTCGCTCAACATCCGGATAGCTTCGACGCACATCCGAATCTGCTTCATCAATTTTGAGATAATATATAAACGTGGGCCTATCCAAATGGCCAGGCCACTCATATTGTTGTCCATAGGAAATGGACAGCTTCATCATGGTCATAACAGCGGTTCCCACTTTCCAGGGACTCCCGCTCAATATCCGAATAGCTCCGACACACATCCGAATTTACTTCATCAATTTCGAGATAATATATAAACATGGGCCTGTCCAAATGGCCAGGCCACTTCATCAATAAATCATATAGTATGAAGGAAAGAAGACTCACCAATTTAGCTAGCAAGGAGAGAAAGTGTGAGTGCTTGGAATGTCGCCCTTTCTTTGAATAATGGATATATATTCCACAATGCAATCTGAGAATGAGTAAGTTTTTTAGTTTCTCCGACAATGCATATAGGCACAGATTTACAAATAAATAAAATAATAAATAAAATTTAAATCTGCCTTCTAAATTGTACTTATCGATAGTTGGAATTGTGGTAACAATCTCCCCCAACTTGAGCTTGAGTTTGTTTTCTATTACAATTAGCGAAATCAATACGAACTTACAACAATAGGTACCAGGTCTTTGGTCCAACGGTGATCCACAATAAAAGGTACCATTTATCATGAACTAAAACCATATATTATCCATACCTTAATTGGACTCACTACAAGAGTAATCTTTTAATAATGGCCCACTACTTCTGATAATCACTACAGGGGTAAGAAAATTACAAATAGTAAGACTAATGAGATGACATATTTACAAATAGTGACAAGACTAGCTGGTAATGACAGGAGGCTAAGACATCAAATTATTTATGAAGAACAGGAAAAAAACAAAGATAGAATAAATAGTTAAAAACTTTACCATTTCAATATTGAACTTTGTAGTGGCAACATTGATTTGTGGGGCTAAAAATACATCAGCCTGCATATAAAAATCTCAAGTTAGTTGGGCCTTTGAGGTCCTCAAATGATAGCAGAAGAAGCCAGAAAACTATTGAAATTAACCATCAAACATTTTAAAAATCCCTCTCAGAAAATGAAGGAAAAGTACACAACTCACCTTGATGCCTATTCTCCCTCCTTTACCTGGGCTTGGGACCGGCAATGCAAGGAGTTGCATTGGCGGAGTTAAAAAGGGGCTTAGGCTCCATTTGGTTTGTGACAACCAAATGGAGTCTAACATGTTGAATTTGTGATTTTGGATCTTCTACTCTTGGCCATTTGAGAAATAATTTGTGATTTTGGATCTTCTACTCTTTAGTAGAATTTCCAAATTTTGTGAGATGGAGCTCTTTTTTGTCATATTGGAAACAAAGAGATCTTACTTATACACATAAAAATCATTTCATGTTTTCCCAGAAATTCTTATAAGTCTAGTAATCCCAAAAACTAAGAATGATTTTTCCCATGGCTTGAGCTAAATGCACCCAAAATGTCCAGGGAATTAAATTTTTTATCATCAAATAGGGCAATTCCAGCATGAACAAACAAATCATCTCAGTATTATAAATGGGAAGACAAAGGTTTAAAGGAGTTGAGCAATTCAGGCAATGATGTTGATTTTTCTAGTTTCTCCCATATTTAAAAAGAAAAGTTAGAAAAGGGTGCAGACGAAATTTCTAAGAAATTTAAAAATGGGGACAACCAACATATCATGATAACCATCCAAAATTCATGGATTATCAAAGAATTACCGGTATCCGTAGGCCATCATAGCTCAATTGAACATTCAGACCCTCAGTCTCCATCAGCTTTGCAAGATCTTCATTCACTTTATCGTGGTCCATTAGATGCATCATCCCTTTGAATATACAATAGAGAGAGAGAGAGAGAGAGAGAGAATATTCTAGAAATTTATGTTACACAATAATATGAGTGAAAGTCTTTATGACTAAATGGAGATTGCAACAATATTTTATGCAAGTACTATAAAAGGCAAGATAAATGTTTGATAATATACGGAAGACCATAATTAATCAACTATCAGGTACTAATCTTAGAAAAAGCTCCCATTTTGAAAGGGGGGCTTATGTTATGTGCTTGGGGCCATTATGATAGTGGCAAAGGCTCATAACATGCAGATAGTCAAAGATTAACTAAGACCCATCCATTGTTCAGTTTCATCCACAGGCACCTGCTGTAGACATCTCCCAAACACATCATCTGTAGTCACCTTACATTCCAGTGCCAAAGAGTTGTTGCATCTGACTCATCAATTAACTTTAAGCCCTTAATTGGAGCTTGTTTTAAACCTATACGAGTGACTTGCTGGTGGTAAGGACCTATTTTGGGCACCACTGTGTTTCCATATTTTTTTTAGCACCATGTGATCCCTTGGTTGAGCGGAGTAAGACAGAACAACTTTACAAATCTTGTTTCATGCATGTAACTAACAGGTTGAGTTTGGGTAGGAACTAAACACAAGGATTAATTCACATGAAACATTTGCAAGCAATAATAATAGCTCTACATCTCCTATATCAAGTACCTATACATCTCCCTAGTAACTTACCCAGCGTGCTGCATCGAATAAGGGGCAAGTCATTCGGACTCCCTTGAGCTTATTTGTAAGCGCCTAGAGCTTGGGACAATTTTTCTCCAATTCTACTACCTTCTCTTCATACTCTTTCATGCTAGAATACCAAATAACACCAGATAAACAAAGAAAAATAACAATGTATGGAATTCGTGGAATGTTACTTGCAAGCTGCAACTGCAAAACAAGCACCCAAACGCATGCAGGATCCAGGCCACTCATCACACTAACCTTCTAGTGAATTTGCATGATTCCAAAAAAATCAGGCTGTTCAAAATGATGCATATCCAAGAATATAGTCTGTTGAAAAGTGGATGGCTGAGGATCCAAATAGCAGTTGCACACACAATTGCCCACCTGATGATCAGATGACTAACATAGTCGATTCCCCTGATTTTTGGGCTATGGCCCATCTGTATATATGATTGTGTAGGCCACTACATATGGGACAAATCGATGGCTGTCCAAGCATGTTTTAGCTGTCCATTTGTTTTCTAGACTTTACCCCATCTGATGGATATTCGACTGCTAGCTTTGACTAGGAACAGGGCCCAACAACTTAGATCTTGTAGTTGTTTTTCTATCTAAGGCACATGTGATGGCATGTAAAACACTTTATCAAAACCAGATCAACAGTCATTATACCCTGGATTCTCCAGTTTAAAACACTTTATCTATATTATAAGAAAAAGTATCAAATCTAATGAGAATGGAAATTAATAATAGAAATATTAATATTTTCTGATAGAAGGATACATGTTGTTCTGAAAATCATATAGGATCATAAAATGAGTATACAAGCTAGCAACTAAGACTCTCCCTAGCTTTTAACGAAGTGTGAACTTTTATACAACTCATGAAACTCTAAATATCTCGGGAAACTCGCAATCCTTTTTCTTTCCTTTTTTCTTAACTCAGCATCATTTTAAAGAAAGTTTTACCATACAAAATGAAGCATTTCAAAAGAACTCAACAAAACATGTATAACAGTTCCCATGCATTCCCCTAAAAATTCAAGAGATGCATTGTACATTTCAGTCCCATGCACTCCTGCTTAAAAAAAAATACCCCATGCACCATGGCATTGGTTTATAGATGTTAACCAATGATTAGTCTAAACGACACTAATCTTTTTCTTTTTTAGGACATCCAAAACTTAGAAGGCCAAAGGAGTTAGGCTCCTTATCTTTTTCTTTTTCTTTTTCTTTTTTTTTCCTTTAACCAAGAAATGGTTAAACAAAAAGACCAATGAACTAGCATAAATGAGAAGAATAGAATCTACCTTGCTTACTTCTCTAGATCTTGATTGCAAGATCCCACTGGAACTACGCTTGCACATTCATGATTGCTATCGCTTAAAGCATTCATCCCCTGCACCTTATGAACACAAAAATACACTAAACTTCACGTAACTAGCAGATTGGTTAACTTTAGCTTCACAACCTCTAAAAAACAAAACCAAAATATACATATCATATTGAAAGATAATAACATGCATACCTGTGTATTTGAAGGTTGCCCATGAATCCGGTTTGGCCTCGAGTTGAGATCAATCATTGTAGAGGCGATCTTGCCCGGATCTTCTGTGTTAGCGTCTAGCACTAGAACAGGAGAGACCCTGTGGTTTTACAGTTTCTCATTCGTACCATGAGCACGCCAAAACTGGATCAGTTACCATCAGACTAACTCTGGTGACTACAAAAACCGAGATTGGACCTACAAACCTAGTCAAAGACTATTCGCAGAAGCATGCATGCATGGACAAAAACTGAAGAAAGAATTAACATCTAGATACCTTTTATTGAGAACATGTAATGACCTCAAGGATTTGTGCCAAAAAGTCTTCTGACCAGAAGAATGTAGATCACATCTAGTCTATGCACTAAGTCATGTTGCTAAATTAAGCACCCTACCCATTTTCTATGGCAATTCATAAACAAAAAGACCTGGTGGACATATGGTCTTTTACCGGTACGTGACCCACAATAGAGCAAAAAAAAAAAAAGAAGAACAATGTTTTGCTCCTTGCTCTGCCAAGCAATCATAAAATACCTCATAAATGGTCTGGATCACATAAAGGTGGGCCCCGCGACCAAGTAAAAATATCAGTTTGCTCTTTCATCTGCCAAGCAATCATAGAACACCTCTGGATCACATGAAGGTGGGCCCCACAACATAGCTAAAAAAGTTGTTTCGCTCTTTGCTCTGGCAAGCAATCATACAGTACTACAAATACCTTATTAAAGAAACTGAAATGGGTCATGTGCATCAAGAGTCAATGGTAAGCAATCATACAAAACTACATACCTTACTAGAGAAATTGAAATGTGCCATATGCATCATGAGTCAAGACAACATGCGTGATCACATGTACATGTGCAAAGATACAAGCCACTCATCAGGTGGGTTCCTACCATGCAAGTGCCCTGGCAGAAAAGTTGGGCAAATCCAACCGCCAGAAGAGACACGAAAGGGCGTCCACCATATTTAGCACATGTTGCATCTCACCTGGTGATTGAATTGCCCAATTCCGATGCTGGGACATCTGACATATGGGCCCACCTGATGAGTGGCTCACACCTTGAACATGCAGGCCATGTTGGCACATATGCATGGCGGTCGCATATAAGAATTCAATTAAAATAAAATCCATCCTTATTCCTATCTTCTCTCAGCACAATCAAAATCAGAAACTAAAGCAACCCAGATTAACTCAGTGTATGTAGAAGTCACTGTCGTTAAGTCACAGCCTCAAAATCAAAATTTTTTGGAGCAACCAGTAAATATACAAATACAAATAGAATTTTAACAACAAAATTTATCATAGATAGATGTTTTCCAATATTCATAGGCATTTATTTAGTTTGCTTTCAGTTCTCACGCAATGCAAGGAATGGACATTTTAATTGGTTTGAAGTAACTAGCTATATGTACAATTAAAACTCAAACAAGATTAACTGATCTGCCAGCTGATTCATGTTGAATTGAATATGTACAAAATACCAACTTCTAGAAAATTGAAGAGAAGAATTCAATAACTTCTGGTCCCAATCTTCAGGCCCTCTTTCGAGCCATTACAAAACCATCATCGACCCATACAAGAAAATGCCCAACAATATAATACACAGATAGATAATGAGTCCCACATAAAACTCCTGCTAGCCGTTTCACAAACTAGAAAGCCAGTACAAAGCAATTGGCTCTGTGAATTTGAAAATTACAGAATTCTCAATGTTATCAAATTGAACAATCTATAGTTGTTCAAACCTCAACTCATCATGGCTATTTGCAGGACAAGAGAAAAACTCCAAGCATATGTTCTTACTCTGATTTCTGGTAACTTAGAAACATTCAATTCCTTCCCATGAAATTCTCATGTACTCTTTCTACTGAACAACACCCAATACCCAATTTCCATCACTGATATTACCAATTTTGCAAAACTTAAAAATCAATATCAATACAAAAGAATATCCTAATTCATAAATCCGTAATTCGAAAACCGTCAAATACCATTCAGCAACGCCATCAAATCCAATAATTCAGAAAGCTTAAATAATCCACATTCCTCACAACCATCAAAAATAAAACAAAGGAAAAATAGCAGTAAAAGAACAAACCTCGATCACAGTTGTGCAGGATGAGCAAAGATTCCTCTAGTTTACTATCTTTTATGATCTTCCGAAAACTTAACAACACATGAGTCATGGGAAAATGTATTAACTTGTCTTACAAGTTCAATGTCCTCGCGAAAAGCCTTCCTGCCATCATTGCTGGAGATGGATACCGAACCAGAATCCTCTCTGGGAACCTCAGTTGGAGGGTTGTTTCTCTGGTCACCTTGAGATTCTTGTGGTACTTGAGATGATAGGAAAGAACTAGAAAAGCTAGGAGTTAGTTGATTAGTTGGGATTGTCCAACAGGCCAGCTTTCACACCAGCTACCACCAGGAAAAAGCTAGAAAAATAGACAGCATGCCGTTTCATCCAGCCATTTCATCAAACAGATAGCATGCCATTTTATCAAACAGTTAGCATGCATCAAATCCGAAATATAGAAAAAGAGACATAAAGGGAGGAAAATATCAAACCTATGCCTCAAAGATATGAGAAGGGTTTCGAATGACGAGTGTTTCTTCGGGTAGGATCTTCACGGCTACTGCAATGAAGAGAGGTAGAAGAGACAGAGGACATATTACAGAGAAAGGGAAGAGAATGAGAAATATGGAGCAAAGATCAGGAGGGAGAGAGAGGATTGGGGAACGGAGAGAGAGAGAGAGAGAGAGAGAGAGAGGTATAGGAAACGGAGGGAGAGAGAGGGAGAGAAATGGACGGTCCTATTTGGGTGCGGCTCTGTTTCGAGCGCGCGCCCAAATTTGGGCGTGTTTTATGAGACGGACGTGGACGGTCCTGACAGGGGATCCGTGGGGCCCAACATGATGTATTTGGTTTATCCATTCTAACCATTAATTTTAATAAATTATTTTATTTCATGATACCAAACTTAAGGTAGATTGAAGGCCCAAGTAGACCACACCATAAGAAGTAAATGTAATTTAATCTCCATATTTCCTAACATGTGGTCCGCTCGAGCCTTCGATCTAGTTAATTTTTTATTTCATTCACTAAAGTAATATTTCAAAATAGATGTATGGCTTATATAGAACACATATATTTTTTTAGGCTTTATAGAGCCCCTTATAACACCGTTAATTATTAATGTTGTGACAACTTTTTAGCTACAGGTTAAAACCGTAGTAACTATAGCTACGGTTCATATCCGTAGCAAAAATGTAACATGGTCTGTATCCTTTGCCTTTTTTTTTGGTAATGGATTTACAAGTGTTTAATAAAGGAATCTTAGATATTTTGTGCAAGTTTTTAGTATCACTTAGCGTAAAAGGTCGAGATGGGCCATTGGTATATGTGTGGTTAGATCCACACCATTCATCCAATGTGTAGAGGTAAAACATGACAAGACCTCAAGAATCTAAATGATCTGACCATCCAATGGGCCACCCCGATCATGTATTTTCCATTCAATTTTATAATATTAAAAAAGAAATAAAAGATAGAATAGAAATTTTAATTATTTGATTATTTTGGATTTGACCACCTATGATGTTAATCAAAGGTGGGCCCCACCATGTAATACAAATAAATGAATAATAATATTGTTGATATATGATAGGACTTCGGAATTCAAATCAACCTAATTATATTACAGAGTCAATACTACCAAACTCAAGTGAGTAACCCAACTTGTCTCATAATTCATTAAAATTAAAATAAATCTTATGTGATTGTTGGATTGATTTACTGATTTGAGTATTTTGATATGATAATTGTACGCTAAATTCATAGGTGATCAAGACAATTATGCCAAATGTGAAAAATATGTATTTACATATCATCCATCAGTCATTGCATTGTATAATGCATGGTCGATCCTAGGGGCCCTTCCTAGAAGAAATGTCGATCATGGTAAAGCGTTACCAGATGCAGGCTATGCCCAAGCCTACCGAAAGGTGGAATCCTACCCAACGGATGGATGCGGGTTGACGACCTCCAACCCCAAGCAGATGGACGATCATCCCATCTGATGCATTCATACACCATTTTATATTTATATCATTGTACATGTATTTTTGTATTATTTTAATTGCTATAATTATGTACCATGCTGGGTCATATCACTAAGCCTGATCAGCTTACATTTTTATTGATGAAAAAACCGTATAGAGTAGCCATTAGCAGATGATGTGGCGCAAGAACCAGAAGGATCTACTATACCTGAACACAACCCATGTGAAACGTGGCCATACTTATCTGAAGATGAAGTGGCAGCATTAGATCATTTTTAATTATGTGGTTTATTTGTTAGCATTTTAAGACTTTAAGAAATTATTTAGATTTATTTCTTTGAAACAATGTTAGCATGGAATAAACATCATTATAGTATAATGGTATAATAAATGAATGATTTTAAGGTTTATTTTATTTTAAGGGTCGTCAAAATATATATATGCTTGATTGATTAGTGCTAAATGTTATGTATGTGTGATTGAGATTATGGTGGATCTTATATTGAATATAATTACCACATGCGATTAAACCGATTAAAGAATTAAGTTTGTACACTTTGTATATGGGTTATGAATTAAAACTCAGGTCTGAGGGTGCACAATCTGTACCCGAGTTTTGGGACGTGATGATTTGGTATTAGAGCAAGTTAAATTAATACCATAAGTGACCTGTAGGGTATGAACCCCATACATGCATACTGTGTAGGTCCCTGGAATTACAAACTTACAACTTCCCATTATAATGTTTTTATATAATGATATATATATATATATATATATATATATATATATATATATATATATATATATATATATATAATTCATTTATTATTATCTGAAGTGAAAATTTAATTTATTTATACAATTATATTCCTTGGAGACATAAATCTGGACCTTTGAACAAATTTTAAAGTAATTTAAGTTGTGATGTACTGCCAGACAGCAATGGACAGTAAAAATTACCTACTTTTAAAAAAATGTAACTAAATAAATATAACTCCGATTAAGGTGATTCAAAAGCCTATTCATAGATATAGAAGTTGAAATTCAATAAAAAAATAATTGAATAATTTAAATATGACAGATACTATACTAATTCTAGGAATTAGTGTAGACTAGTTAAAAATTATCTAAATCTAAACAGGTCTGATTGCAGTAATTTTTGAAAATTCTATGGTTGTTTGATTGAGTTGAAATTTTTTGAAAATGTTGTATACTCATGTAAAAACTTTTTTAAAAATTTTGAGATATATTCAAAAATTTTAACCATGTAAACCAATGATTGGAATAGTAGCCACTGATAGTGAACTGGTCTGTCCATAATGTAACACTACTAACTTGATGATTTATAGAATTTTCCTTTGTTATTGATGATAAAGTATTTCGATAATATTAAATATGAATTAGAGAATTTATAAAGTCTACTAAATTATTAATAATTCATCTTATCGGAGTTATGACCCCTAAGAAGACACGTAGTATTCGTGATTTAATACCATCTGTAAGCGCACCTATCACAAATACTCCTTTACCAAATCCTCTTATTCCTGAAGAATCTGGAACAACTCCTGATGAGCAAGACGAGAACGAAGTCAATGAAGCAAGGCAAGCTCCTCCACTACCTCCTCCTCCAGTTAACATGGGAAATGTTGGACCTAGTATGCAACTCCCATTATCCCCAACCACTATTCGAGCTAACCTCACATGACCAAATGTTCAGCCGTGAGACGCTACCTTTAGGTTGGTAGCACAAATGGCGGGAATGTTAAAATAACAGCAGAAACAGTTCACTGTTCAGTGGGACATGTTAGCCACCTTAAATCAGATACCCCAACATCAATGAAATACATCTTTACTAAGATTTGATCAGCCTCGTGAGGTAGATTTGCTTGAAAGGTTTATAAATTTACGACCACCTATATTCAAGGGTACATCTAACCCATCAATAACAAAAGATTAATTGAAGCAGATTGAGAAAGTACTAGAAGCCATGAATTGCTCTGATGATCAGAAAGTTAGACTGGTGTCTTTTATTCTTCAGGGCGAAGCCGATGTATGGTGGAGAGCCGTAAAGAGAATGGTTCCAGCTGATCATGTGTGGACCTGAAATAAATTTCAGAAAAAGTTTCGTGAGAAACATTTTCCTAAAGCGTATCGCAACTAAAAGATGGTGAAATTTTCAAAGCTAGAACAAGGTTTCATGATGGTAGCCCAGTATGAAGAAAAATTTGTTGAATTAGCAGGTTATGTGTCAAAGGTAATGGAATGTGAAGATTATAAGATTACAAAATTTGAAGAAGGGTTAAGACATAATATCAGGATAAAATTTTGTTGCGTGGATGTGAAGAAATACTCAGAAGTAGTCGATAAAGCCTTATGAGCAGAACAAGATACATAGCGGTTTCACAAATCTTGTGTACAGTTAAAAGAAACAAGACAAAGAAATAGGCCAACACCTACCCAACACCAACCACTAGAGAATAAACTAAAAATGAAAATTCATTCATCAACACCGAGAACCCAAGAACGATATTTTCTAAAAAAATTGTGCGTACTATGGTAAGTATGGTCACATGGCTCAGGTGTGCAGAACTAAGATGAGAGATATGGGTATAACGCCTCTTCAACAGATACCACCGCGACTGCAACTTCCAGCATCATCTCAACAAACAGGTCAGACATCGCAAGCATCACGTACCCAACTGCCTCGACCACAGCAGAATCAACAAAATCGACCATCTCCATCAGTTCCTCAAGGCCAAGGGAATCATCCTAGTAAATAACAACCACCATATGCACGGGTTTATTCCATCTCATCTAAAGAGGATCTAGAAGAAAATAATAACATTGTTGAAGATATGATCGAAACGCATGGTATTCCAATTTTTGTGTTATTTGATTCCGGGGCTGCTTTATTTTTTATTGCATCATCGTTAGTATCTCGATTAAGATTGAAGTCAGAAATCCTTGATAAGTAAATTTTGGTAGAATCCCCATTGACAAGTCAATTATTTTGGACAAAATATGTAAATTTATTCCCCTTATGATAGGCGATATTCCTGTATTAGCTAATTTAGTAGAAATGAGTATGGCGGGGTACGATGTTATTCTTGGAATGGATTGGCTTACTCAAAATCATGCGACGTTGGATTGTTATGCTTACCTTTGCAACGCCAGGAAGAGAACCGCTTATGATTCAAGGAAAGAAGAAGAATGAGAAGATCGAGCGTGTTATGACGTTGATTGGTAGTGAGAAACAAGAAACGACAATGGATTTTATTCCGATTGTACAGGAATATCCTAAAGTTTTTCAAGATATACCAAGACTACTGTTCACTCCCCAAGTATAGGGTTGTGATGTAGTAATAAACTCGGTGAGACCGAGGTCGAATCCCAAGGGACTGAAATTTGTACGTTTCCTGAAAATAACTAGAACTACAAAAAAGATGAAATCTAAATCAGGTGGATTTGAGGAATAATGATGAAATAGTAAAATATGTAGAATTCAAAGGTAGGAAACTAGGGATTCAGAGGATCCACTTGTAGAGATCAGGGAGATCTTAATACCTGCTTTAAAAATCATGGAACTTAAACTGAACTTCCTCTGATATAATTTTAAAGGGATGAAAGGTATATGAATTAGAATGGATTCCATCACCAAACCATGCCCAGGAGATAAAGTCAACAACAAAATTAAACTAATTATCAACCAATCAGATGATTATGAAGGTTAGGAAGGGTACCGCCATCCAACCATGCCCAGGAGACGATGGCGAACAACAAGGCTTCCTGACATCATAATCAAAGTAAGGAAAAAGAAATACTCAAAGCCATTACAAACCCATTGTAATGTCAGTCACAACAGGCCATTAAAAACTACAAATATTCCCATAATTAAATCAAAAATCAATTCAGTCTAAACAAAAGGCATAGCAAAATTCTCCCATCCCGCTATAGGCTTCACCTCTTAGCCCTAGCTAAGAGGTTTAGCCACACATAGACATAACAGGGCTTATCTCTTAGAAGAAGAAAGAAAAAGGAAAAAAAAAAAAAGGAAAAGAAAATACAAACTGCCTACTCTCCCTGTCCACGTTCAAGCTTCTCTCCCACGGCCCTTTTCCAGCTCTCCCTTTTTCTCCAGATCCTCCCCTCTTTTTATAGGCACCGAACCCCCCAAGAAGCAGTCCTGAACTCCTCTTTTACGCAGCCCTTTACGCAGAAAAGGTTTCCTGCGTAAACTCTGTTTCTCGCAGCAGGAAACACATAAAAAGCTGCGTTTGGACTGAAGATCCGAACGTTGATCATCCCACTTACCGTATCTGCCATCATGGCTAGGGTCAAGCCTGGCTGGGGCTTCCATTAGACGGTTCAGATCTCTGATCCGATCACGTTCGGGGTCACACAACTCCACGGAAGATCCGGATTTTCTGGACGCACGATCTTGGCTCGAACCTCCGCTGACGTGTTCGATGGGGCCCACTTCGCTTTTGTTTTGAAAATCCACACCGTCCAGTAGATTCATCTCGAAAAACCGTTTTAATATGGTTGGTTTTAGAGTGCTGCTGACGTGACCCACTTTCTTTTCCATTTTGCCGTCCAAGCTGTGTTTGAACGGTTGAAAACCGATCTGTGTTTTTATCTGGAATTCCGACACCTAGGTGTGGGTTGTGGCTACCCCACGAGACGAATGGACGGTCCAGATCATTTATCTGGATGATGAATGGGCCTCACAATCTGCAAAAACGGACGGACAGCGAAAACGCTGTTGCGTTTTCTGATTTGGAAGGAGTCGGTCAGCGTGCGCTGACCAACTATGGCTGTAATGGTGCACGGCTGGTGCACGTGTACACCTTGCACACGCATTGTACATGTGGGTCCCATGGAGATGTTTATGAGATATCTGTTCCGTCCATCTGCTTTCCCATTGAATATAAGGCGTTGAGTCAAAAATTGAGGCATATCCAGATGTCATGTGGGTCCAAAATCGACTGTTTATGGGCTGATCTATCTGTTAGGCCACTTCTGCTGGGATCCAATGGCTGAAATTTGACGTGTATGGTTAATTTATGGTCCTCAGGCCATGTATGAAGTTTCGAGCTGAACGAATGGTGGAAACCCTATGACCTTGAATTCTGGATGATTTTCGGGCCACTTGAGCTACAATTTCTCGATTTTCTTAGATCCCTGGCGTGAAAATCTATCGATCTTGGTCTCCTAGGATCCGTCGCTTGCCTTGGTGACTTCAGACCGTTAAATCCATGCTTTTAGTACCCTTTCCCGGTCCAGGCTCGTAAATACGCCCTGCATCACAAACATTATTAAATCAGCCATTAAACGAAATTATGCTTGTAGATCCAAGTAATAACTGGGGTCTAATATGCAATATTTGACCCTCAACACAACCCCCAACCAGCATTTTGCTAGTCCCAAGCAAAGTATACGGAAGATAAGTTAAAAATTGCAGAACACATTTTAAAAACTCGAGTGATTTTTGAAAATAATCCAGAAATAGAAGTCTACGATTCATGATTGTTGGCATTACTTTCTCCTGAAATCAAGTTCAAATATTAATCCCTTAATTAGAACAATTCCAAACATTGAATTCCATGGATGTATAGTCTAATCTCGACTTGTCAACATTAAGATTCACCTCTCTATTTAAGGATATTATTGGTAACCAATAAGAGAATTCACGATAACCCAACTTGGCTTACACATTATCTTTTTATTCTTTTAATATTTGATTTTTTTTATTTTTTTATTTTTTTCATTAAAAGTAATGCCAAGGAGGGGAATTGAATCCTCACCTATAGGGAGCAAACCTATGGTAAAGACTGTACACCCAACTTTTTCTCATATCATTCATAGGGAATTAAATCTATACCTATAGGGAGCAAACCTATGGTGTAGACCATTCCCCAATCATTTAAATTTCTCAGGTTAGTTCCTTTCAAGCTTAGTGATCACCAAATTAATCCTTCAATATTGAATGAAACCTTAATTTGTAAGCAAGATGTGACATGTAAAATTATGATTCAATCAATGTTTAAAACTTCTAATCATGTATTAATAGTTCTAACTTAACTGTGAAATCTAACAAATAGTTGAATCCAAGAGTCATAAATTCCAACATCACTTATCTTGTAATTCTAAATCCAAGATGGCCGTCAAAATCGCTTCGAATTCATACAAAATTCTAAAAAAAAAAATTAAAATTTTTCACAATTTCTGCTCAAGACTAAGAAAACACTGATTAGGAAACCTAATCTCCCACCCCCAACCTAAAATCTACATTATCCTCAATGTAAATGATATGAGCATACAATGCACTTGGGATAACGAAAAGTAAATATGAAGTGATGGGAAGATAGTACCTGGATGATGAATTGAAAGACACTTTCCAAGAGATCACAGCATGGGCATCGGTCAGCACGAGAGAGAAGGCAACACAAAAATAAAAATAAAATCCTACCTATACTACTTTCGTAGGTGCTCTCGATTGCATTTAGCGTATACAACAAGCCTTTAAACCCCTAGGTTACCCCTAGTGGACGAGTTGTAGTCTCGTGAGGGTTTACAGTAATGTTACCCACAAACATTGAACTAACTAATGATAAAAACGAAATGAAATGAAGAGCTGGGTTGCCTCCCAGGAGCGCTAAGTTTACCGTCTTCAGCCAGACAAATAAAGGAATTACCCTAGTCCTATGAAAGCAATAAACCTACCTATACCTCCATCAGACTAGGAGATCGATCCTGGTAAACAGGAGCAGTCAGGGGCATGGACATGTCCTCTGAATCAAATTTCTCGACAAATGGTTTCAATCGATGTCCATTGACTTTAAACTCCTTACCATTGTCGGGATCTCTTATCTCAACCGCCCCATGAGGAAAAACAGTAACAACAATGTAAGGGCCGGTCGAACGAGATCGAAGCTTACTTGGAAAGAGATGTAATCGAGAATTGTACAAAAGGACCTTCTGACCAGGTGTGAATGATTTTCACAAAATGTGTTGGTCATGAAATGCTTTCATTTTGTCCTTGTAAATTCTTGAATTATCGTACGCATCATCTCGGATTTCTTCAAGTTCATTCAATTGAAGTTTGCGTAGCGAGCCAGTGTTGTCCAGATTGAAATTAAGATTTTTGATCGCCCAGTACGCTTTATGTTCCAGCTCCACAGGCAAGTGACAAGCTTTCCCATAGACAAGTCTAAAGGGAGACATTCCAATAGGGGTTTTAAAGGCAGTACGGTATGCTCATAAGGCATCGGTCAATCTGATTGACCAATCCTTACGATCAGGGTTAACCATTTTCTCAAAAATGTGTTTAATTTTCCTATTAGAAATCTCAGTTTGCCCACTTGTCTATGGGTGGTACGGGGTGCTCACCTTATGAGAGATACCATACTTCTTCATTAAGCTCTCAAATGGTTTATTACAAAAGTTTGAGCCCCCATCACTAATGATGGCTCGAGGCGTTCCGAATCGAGAAAGGATGTTTTCTTTTAGGAATTTAATGACCGTGCGATGGTCATTAGTTCGACACGGAATCGCTTCGACCCATTTAGTGACATAATCCACAGCGAGCAAAATATACAAATTTCCAAACGATTGGGGGAATGGTCCCATGAAATCGATGCCCCAGCAATCAAATGCTTCAATGATAAGGATGGGATTCAAAGGCATCATATTTCGACGGGACAATGCTTCCAATTTCTGACAACGCTCACAAGGTTTGCAAAACTCATGAGTGTCCCTAAACATAGTGGGCCAATAAAAGCCACACTGCAGAATCTTGGCCATGGTCTTTTTAACAGAAAAGTGACCACCACAGGCCTGTGAATGACAGAAGGAGATGACGCTCTGATACTCATTGTCTGGTACACATCTCCTTAGGATTTGGTCTGGGCAATATTTAAATAAATAAGGATCATTCCAGAAAAAGTTGCGCACCTCGATGAAGAATTTCTTCTTATCTTGCGCAGTCCACTGTGTCGGTATGGAACCTGTGGCAAGATAATTAGCAATATCAGCGAACCAAAGAGAATGGGAGACTCTGAACAGTTGTTCATCAGGGAACATATCATTGATATGGGTCGCCTCAAGGGAATCAGAGGTATTAAGGCGAGAAAGGTAATCGGCCACTACGTTCTCTACTCCCTTTTTATCTGTAATTTCCAAATCAAATTCTTAGAGTAGAAGGATCCATCGTATCAAACGGGGCTTAGAATCATTCTTAGAAAGAAGATACTTAAGTGCCGCATAATCTGTTTAGATAATAATCTTGGATCCGATTAAGTAGGACCTAAATTTGTCCAAGGCGAACACTACAGCTAAGAGTTCATTTTCCGTAGTTGAGTAGTTCACTTGGGCCGGATTTAAAGTCTTACTCGCATAATAGATGACGTAGGGTCTCTTATCTTTTCTCTGGCCTAGAACCACTCCAAGAGCATAATCAGAAGCGTCGCACATAAGCTCAAAAGGAAAGCTCCAGTCGGGTGGCTGCATGATAGGTGCAGTGGTTAACGTGCCCTTAAGCTTGGTGAAAGCTTCCTAGCATTGCTCAGTCCACTCATACGGAGCATCCTTTTGAAGAAGATTATATAAAGGACAAGAGAGGAGACTAAAGTCCTTTATGAATCGCTTGTAAAATCCTGCGTGTCCTAAGAAGGATCGCATGTCTCTGATGTTCTTGGGTGTGGTAGGTTAGAGATAAGATCGATTTTTGCCTTATCTACCTCGATTCCCTTGGACGAGATGATATGCCTAAGGACAATTCCCTTCTGAACCATGAAATGACACTTCTCCCAATTAAGTACCAAGTTCTTTTCTTCACATCTTTTCAGCACACATTTAAGACTTTCCAAGCACTTGCTGAAAGATGAACCGTAAACAGAGAAATCGTCCATGAAGACCTCTAGATATTGCCCCACCATATCAGAAAAGATACTAAGCATACATTGCTGAAAGGTAGCAGGGGCATTACATAGTCCGAATGGCATCCTTCGGTAGGCAAAGGTGCCGTAGGGACATGTAAATGTGGTCTTTTCCTGGTCTTCAGGGGCTATCTCTATCTGGTTGTAGCCCGAATACCCGTCAAGGAAACTGTAATAGGAATGACCAGCTAACCTTTCCAGGATCTGATTAATGAATGGTAAAGGAAAGTGGTCTTTCCTCGTGACGGTATTTAACTTCCTGTAGTCAATGAACATTCTCCAACCAGTAGCGACTCTAGTTGGCATGAGTTCATTATTAGCATTGGCTACGATGGTGATTCCGGACTTCTTAGGAACCACTTGAGTTGGACTCACCCATTGACTATCAAATATAGGGTATATGATACCCACGTCCAATAGTTTAAGAACCTTGGCCTTAATCACTTCCTTCATGTTTGGGTTTAGTCTACGTTGTGGTTGCCGAGCGATTTTTGCATTATCCTCAAGATATATGCGGTGAGTACAAATCGAGGGATCGATTCCCTTGAGGTCCGCTATCGTCCATCCCAGGGTTCCTTTATGCTCAATGAGAGTAGATATGAGCATACTCTCCTGTTCTTTCTCTAGGTGGGCAGAGATCACCACCGGGTATGTTTCATCTTGACCTAAATAGACATATTTCAAATCAGAGGGCAAAGGTTTTAGGTCAAGCTTCAGCGGCTTGAGGTTATACGGTAGAGGCACTACATCGGTTTGTGGCAATTATTCAAATTGTGGCCTCCACTGGTTAACTTCAAGTACCGGTGCAGTATCAAGCAAGGCGCACGTCTCCCTAATCATGTCATCATCAAAATCATAGGAGTGGGCCAGGCACGTCTCTAGATGGTCGGAAGATAAGGTTAGAGGTGTCGTATCTTCCACGAAAGAGTCAATCATGTTAATGTCGTGGAAATCGTCATCCTCTTCTAAGTTTTTGCCGTTATTGAAAAAAATGTTTGACTCCAATGTCATATTCCCAAAAGACATAGTCATGACACCATTTCTGCAATTGATAATTACATTTGAAGTGGCAAGGAATAGGCGGCCAAGAATGACGGGGATCTGAGTGCTTATGTTATTGATGGGTTCGGTGTCCAGGATGATAAAATCTATAGGGTAGTAAAATCTATCAACTTGGACCAACACATCCTCAATTATCTCTCTTGGTACATGAACAGAGCGATCAACAAGTTTTAGTGTGGTTAGGGTGAGTTTTAATTCACCCAAACCTAACTGTTTGTATACCCAGTAGGGAATCAGATTGACGCTTGCTCCTAAGTCAAGAAGTGCGTAATCAATTCGATGGTTCCCGATTACACATGATATGGTTGGCTACGGGGATCTTTGAATTTTTGTGGCACGTCTTGCTTTAGGATGGCACTCACTTTCTCAGTCAAGAAAATTTTCTTTTGAATACTTTGCCATCTTTTGGTCGTGCATAAGTCTTTCAGAAATTTGGCATATGAAGGAATCTGTTTCACGACATCAAGTAGAGGAATGTTGACTTTCACATGTTTCAACACCTCTATGATATCCTGAGAGTTAGAGAGAGGTTTTGGTGAAACCAACCGTTGGGGGAACGGAGCAACTGGCTTCTCTAGAAGTTCTAGTTCTAATTTTTGTGGGGCATCACTAGATCCATCATTGTTGTCCTCTTCTGGTTCTTGAGGCTTTTCGGGTCTAACCGGAAGAGTTTTATCAATGATTTTTCCACTCCTAAGAGTGGTGATGGATTTAGCGTGCCCCATCTGATTTGAAGAGCTGGGATCATTAATCTCGTACTACGGTTTAGGATTGGGGAGAGGTTGTGCAGGAAGCATCCCCTTTTCTATAACCGTCATATGAGAATCTATCTTTTGCATAAAATCTGTAATTCCCTGCATTGCCTGAGCCAGCTCTTGTATGAAATTTTGAACCGGTTCCTCTTGAGGTTTCACTTGATTTGGATTTTGATTGAAGAAACCTTGAGGGGTAGTCGTTTGTCCATTCCTCCAACTAAAGTTTGGATGATTTTTCCAATCAGGATTGTACGTATTGGAGTTAGGTCCAGTAAAAGGTCTTTGATAGTTGTTTACGGCATTAGCTTGTTCATTCAACACTCCTCGAAAGGCGGGTATTGTAGGACAATTTTTAGTTGTATAAATGTTACAATCATAGATGCCGCAAACAATTTCATTAACCTTATCCTTCTTTCCTTCCATGGCCTCAACTTTCCTTATGAGCGTAGTCACTTTACACTTGAGATCATCCTCTTCTTTCAAGAGATATAATCCACCTTTCTCCTTTAATTGAGTCGGCCTAGACGTGGTATTTGATTTTGGGTAATAGTCCCAAGATTGTGTTTTTTTAGCCAGACTGTCGAGGTAGTCCCATACCTCGTCGACATCTTTATTAATGAACTCTCCATTACACATTGTCTCGACCATTTGGCGCATGGAAGATGTCAGTCCATCGTAGAAAAAATTTGTAATGCGCCACGTTTCAAATCCGTGTTGTGGGCATGAACTGACCAAATCTTTGAACCTTTCCCAACATTGGAAGAATGTTTCATCTTCCTTTTGGGCAAAGTTCATGATTGCTTTTCTGAGGGTAATCGTTTTATGATGTGGGAAGAATTTTTTTATGAATTTCCTCTGCATGTCGTTCCATGTGCCAATGGATCTAGGACGCAGTGAATGTAACCACGTCTTAGCCTTCTCTTTTAAGAAAAAAGGAAAGAGTTTCAGCCTGATTGTATCCTTAGATACATTAGGAAAATATAATGTAGCTATAATCTCATCGAACTCTTTCAAATGTAAATATAGACTTTCTGATTCAAGTCCATAGAATTTGGGAAGGACTTGGATAACTCCTGGCTTGATGTCCATTTGTCCTGTGTTTTCAGGAAAAATCATGCATGAGGGCGTACTCACTCCCGCCGGTTGTAGATAATCTCGTAAAGTACGAGGCGGGGGTGTCTGATGCACCGCATTCTCATCTTGGGTATCCTCCACCATGGGTGGAAGTAGAGGAGGTTGGTCTTCAGCCATAACTTCAGTTAACTCAGGGGATTTCGAGTGGTGTCTAGTCCTGCGATGGATAGTTAACCCCTCAACCAATCCTCCTTCAGTCAAGAGATGTCGAGTGTTGTCACGGGCCCACTTGGGCATGAAACACTCGCAGCCCTCAATCAAATTTGAAACCTAATCCTAAGAAAGGAAAAGAAAATCTAAAAAGAAAGAGAGGATTGGAAAGAAGTTACCAAATTGGAGTCCCTAAGTTAAAAACCTGCAAAATAAAACAAAATAAGTTAGATTTTAAAGAGAATGTCTAAAATTAGAAAATTTTAAAAAAGAAAGATAGAAGTAAAAATAGTTTCTAAAAGAAGAAGATCCTAAACTAGAAAGTAAATTACTAAAAGAGAACTGAAAAATAGAAAGTAGAGAAAGAACTTACTGAATTCGAAATTTCTATCTTGAAGGCCTACAAAATATGAAAGTTAGTTTTTAAACCAAAAGTCTACAAGTAGAAAATTTCTAAAAATAAATTAGGAAACAAAGTTAGATTCTAAAAGAGCCAAAATTAGAAAGAATTTCTAAAAAGGGAAATAACTAACCTAGTTTCTAAAAACAAAAAGAGGAAAGTTTCTAAAAATAAACTATTTCCTAAAAATAGGAAAATACTAGAATTAGAAAATTTTTAAAATTTAAACCTCAATTGTAAAAGTAGAAAAAGTAGAGAAATTAGGAAGGAATTACCAATTTAGAAACTTATGTCAGGATCCAACAAAACAGGAAAACAGGTTAGTTTCTAAAATAGAAAATCTAAACCTAAAGTTAGAAAAAATCCTAATCTTAAACTAATCCTAAAACTAGTTAATTCCAGAAAACGTAACCGTCAATCCCCGGCAACGGCGCCAAAAACTTGTTCACTCCCCAAGTATAGGGTTGTGATGTAGTAATAAACTCGGTGAGACCGAGGTCGAATCCCAAGGGACTGAAATTTGTACGTTTCCTGAAAATAACTAGAACTAGAAAAAAGATGAAATCTAAATCAGGTGGATTTGAGGAATAATGATGAAATAGTAAAATATGTAGAATTCAAAGGTAGGGAACTAGGGATTCAGAGGATCCACTTGTAGAGATCAGGGAGATCTTAATACCTGCTTTAAAAATCATGGAACTTAAACTGAACTTCCTCTGATATAATTTTAAAGGGATGAAAGGTATATGAATTAGAATGGATTCCATCACCAAACCATGCCCAGGAGATAAAGTCAACAACAAAATTAAACTAATTATCAACCAATCAGATGATTATGAAGGTTAGGAAGGGTACCGCCATCCAACCATGCCCAGGAGACGATGGCGAACAACAGGGCTTCCTGACATCATAATCAAAGTAAGAAAAAAGAAATACTCAAAGCCATTACAAACCCATTGTAATGTCAGTCACAACAGGCCATTAAAAACTACAAATATTCCCATAATTAAATCAAAAATCAATTTAGTCTAAACAAAAGGCATAGCAAAATTCTCCCATCCCGCTATAGGCTTCACCTCTTAGCCCTAGCTAAGAGGTTTAGCCACACATAGACATAACAGGGCTTATCTCTTAGAAGAAGAAAGAAAAAGCAAAACAAAAAGGAAAAGAAAATACAAACTGCCTACTCTCCCTGTCCATGTTTAAGCTTCTCTCCCACGGCCCTTTTCCAGCTCTCCCTTTTTCTCCAGATCCTCCCCTCTTTTTATAGGCACCAGACCCCCCAAGAAGCAGTCCTGAACTCCTCTTTTACGCAGCCCTTTACGCAGAAAAGGTTTCCTGCGTAAACTCTGTTTCTCGCAGCAGGAAACGCATAAAAAGCTACGTTTGGACTGAAGATCCGGACGTTGATTGTCCCGCTTACCTTATCTGCCATCATGGCTAAGGTCAAGCCTGGCTGGGGCTTCCATTTGACGTTTCAGATCTCTGATCCGATCACGTTTGGGGTCACACAACTCCACGAAAGATCCAGATTTTCCGGACGCGCGATCTTGGCTCGAACTTCCGCTGACGTGTTCGGTGGGGCCCACTTCGCTTTTGTTTTGAAAATCCACACCGTCCAGTAGATTCATCTTGAAAAACCGTTTTAATATGGTTGGTTTTGGAGTGTTGTTGACGTGGCCCACTTTATTTTCCATTTTGCCGTCCAAGCTAGGTTTGAACGGTTGAAAACCGATCTGTGTTTTTATCTGGAATTCCGACACCTAGGTGTGGGTTGTGGCTACCCCACGAGACGAATGGACGATCCAAATCATTTATCTGGATGATGAACGGGCCTCACAATCTGCAAAAACGGACGGACAGTGAAAACGCTGTTGCGTTTTCTGATTTGGAAGGAGTCGGTCAGCGTGCGCTGACCAACTATGGCTGTAATGGTGCACGGCTGGTGCACGTGTACACCTTGCACACGCATTGTACATGTGGGTCCCACGGAGATGTTTATGAGATATCTGTTCCGTCCATCTGCTTTCCCATTGAATATAAGGCGTTGAGTCAAAAATTGAGGCATATCCAGATGTCATGTGGGCCCAAAATCGACTGTTTATGGGCTGATCTATCTATTAGGCCACTTCTACTGGGATCCAATGACTGAAATTTGACATGTACGGTTAATTTATGGTCCTCAGGCCATGTATGGAGTTTCGAGCTGAACGAATGGTGGAAACCCTGTGATCTTGCATTCTGGATGAATTTCAGGCCCGTTTTATGTGAGTGCCCTGATTTTCTTGGATTTTTGGTGTGTAATTTCTTCGATCTCGCTCCCCTGGATCCGTCGCTTACCTTGGTGACTTCAGACCATTAAATCCATGCTTTTAGTACCCTTTCCCAGTCCAGGCTCGTAAATACGCCCTACATCACAAACATGATTAAATCAGCCATAAACGGAATTATGCTTGTAGATCCAAGTAATAACTGGGGTCTAATATGCAATATTTGACCCTCAACAACTACCACCTTAGCGAGAAGTAAATTTTAGTATCAATCACTTATCAGGAACGACACTAATATCTATGTCTCCATATCGAATGACGCCTATTAAATTGAAGGAGCTGAAGGAGCAGCGAGAAGAATTGAGGTCCTGAGGATTTATTCAACCAAGTACTTCTCCTTGGGGTGTGCCAGTACTTTTTGTAAATAAAAAGGATGACACTCGACGTTTGTATATTAATTATCACCGCTTAAATCAGATAAAGATTAAAAACAAGTACCCATTATCCCGTATAAATGATTTGTTTGATCAGTTGAAAGGAGCTCGATATTTTTCTAAGATCGATTTGAGATCAGGTTACCACCAACTATGTGTTAAAGAAGAGGATATCTATAAAACTGCTTTCAGAACGTGTTATGGTCATTATGAATTCTTGGTCAAGCCATTCGGGTTGACCAATGCACCTATAGTATTTATGGACCTGATGAACAAGGTATTCCAGCTTTATCTGGATAACTTTATCATTGTGTTCATTGTTGACATTTTGATTTACTTGAAGACCAGTGAAGAGCATGAGCTACATCTAAGGACGGCGTTGCAGACTCAAAAAGATAACCAGTTATATGCTAAGTTTTCTAAGTGTGATTTCTGGAAGGAGAGTGTTAAATTTTTTTGGGCATATTATTTGAGAAAAAGGTATTGCAGTTGACCATATGAAGATTGAAGCTGTGGTGAAGTGGGAATAGCCCACAAGTGTGTCAGAAGTTAGAAGCTTTCTTGGGCTTACTGGATATTATAGAAGGTTTATTAAGGATTTTTCAAAGATTGTCGGACCGCTAACGAGTTTAACTCGAAAAGGAGTGCCCTTCAAGTGGACTGAAAAGTGCGAAGAAGCTTTTACTGAACTGAAACAACTCTTAACCTCAACTCTTGTTCTAACCCCCCCGAAGGATGGGTTGGTATTTGAAGTTTATACGGATGTATCAACTAAAGGTCTAGGTTGTGTATTAATGTAAGGGGGCAAGGTGATCACATATGCATCGAGGCAGCTTAAACTCCATGAGCGTAATTATCCAACCCATGACCTAGAGTTGGGTGCTATTGTATTTGTGTTGAAGATTTGGCGGCATTACTTATATTGCGAACAGTTCGAGCTTTATATGAATCACAAGACTTTGATGTATCTATTTTCTCAGAAGGACTTGAACATAAGGCAGAGAAGATGGATAAAATTTCTTAAGGATTATAATTTCTCATTGTCCTATCATCTGGGTAAGGCTAATTTGGTTGCTGACGCTTTGAGTAGAAAAGAATATAAACAAAAAAGTGTAGCCAGCTTAATGGTACATGAATGGGAAATGTTGAAATTCATTAGAGAGTTTGATATTCGATTGAATTTTTAAGAAAAAAAGATTTGTATATGTAATATTACAGTAAAATGAACTCTTATGGAGTGAATAATTGAAGCTCAAACGAATGATGAGTGGTTTTTAAGAATGATAGTCAAGTATCAGAATGATTAGACTTCAGATTAGAATATAGTAGACGATAAAGGAATTTGGTATCGAGGTCGACTCTGTGTGCTTAATATTCCATATCTAAAAGATGAGATTCTAAATGATGTGCATTGAACTAAGTTTACAATTTACCTGGGAAGCACAAAGAAGTATCATAGTGTGAAATGATCATTTTGGTTGCCAAATATGAAGAGAGAAATCGCCGATTATGTGTCGAGATATTTTGTATGTCAGCAGGTAAAGGCGGGTCATTAGAACCCATCAGGATTATTGCAGCCTCTGAAAGTACCTGAGTGGAAGTGAGATTGTATTTCTATAAACTTTATAGTTGATTTTCCTAAGACACAAAAGAAGCACAATTCAATTTGGGTAATTGTCGATCGACTGACCAAGTCAGCGCACTTTATTAATATCCGTATCAATTATTCAATGGAGGAACTCGCCAAGCTATACATCAAGGAAATAGTGAGACTTCATGGTGTCCCTAGTTTTATTATATCGGATCGAGATCCACGTTTTACATCGTGATTCTAGATAAGTCTAGAGGAAGCTATGGGTACGAATACGGACTACAATACAGCATATCATCCACAATCTAATGGACAAATGGAATGTGTGAACCAAATATTAGAAGACCTGTTACGTGCGTGCACTCTGGATTTCAAGGGAAACTGGGATGATAACGTACATTATGCTGAATTCGCTTACAATAATAGTTACCAAGCAAGCATCGGTATGGCTCCGTACGAAATCTTGTATGGACGTCCTTGCCGAGCGCCTAACTGTTGGGCCGAGGTAGGTGAGAAATGCTTAATTGGGCCAGATGTTGTATAAGAAGCTGCTGAGAAAGTTGAAATTATTCAAAAGCGACTACAAGCTGCTCAGAGTCGTCAAAAGAGCTACACCGACAATCGAAGACGAGATCTAGAGTTCACAATAGGAGACCACGTGTTTTTAAAGGTTTCTCCCATAAAGGGTTTGATGCGATTTGGTACTAAGGGAAAACTTGCAACACTTTTTATCAGACCATTTGAAATATTAGAGTGGATTGGAGCAGTGATATATCGACTTGCATTACCTCCTCAGTTGGCCAATGTCCATAATGTTTTTCATGTATCGATGCTACGGAAGTATAAGAGGGATGATTCTCATGTGATTAACTGGCAAGATCTCGATTTATAAGAAGATACATCTTATGTGGAGAAACTAGTTCGAATACTGGATCGTAAGGAGCACGTGTTGCGCACTAAGATGGTGCATTTAGTCAAGGTTTTATGGAGTCATCATGAAGTAAATGAAGCATCTTGGGAGCAGGAAAGAGAAATTCACAAAAAATATCCTCTTCTCTTTGAGCAGTAATTTCAGGTAAATTTCGAGGACGAAAATTTTCTTTTAGAAGGGTGAAATGTAAGGGCTGTGAAAATTTACTAATAATTAAAAAAAAAGATATTTTATCTTATCTTTATTTTGTATTTATTTTAAATCAATCTTACCTCCTATTTTAAACCGTGTACTTCAAATATACCTCTAACCATTCCCGCATCTCTTAAGATTCAAACACTCAGTTGTAAAAAGAGTTCTAGTCAAATTTAAATATTAACAAAGGCTACCTGCGACAACAGAGAAAGGGAGAAAGAGAATTTTGGAGTGCTTAGATCAGGTATATATATCGTCCTCCTTTTAATATTTTTTACATATTTAATATAATTTAATTCGGTGGATGTAATGAACGGTGTGGATTGATTACACGTTCATTGTATTGAATTATAGATAGATGTCATTTAAAGGTGAGGGGAATCTAAAATTATGTAATTGTAGTTGGTGTACAACTGATCAAATTAGATTAAATCTGTACGGATCATATGATCCTTAAGGCCAAAATATACAATGGCCCTAATATTCAGATCAATCTACCCCTCAGATGGGCCACATCAGTTAGATCTAGAAGTGTTTAATAAAGAAATCTTAGATATTTTGCGCAAGTGCTGATATCACTTAGTGTAAAAGGTCGAGATGAGCCATTGATGTATGTGTGGTTGGATCCACACCATTCATCCAATGCGTGGAGGCAAAACATGACAAGACTTCAAGAATCTGAATGATCTAACCATCCGATGGGCCACCCCGATCATGTAATTTCCATTCAATTTTATAATCTTAAAAAGAAAATAAAAGATAGAATAAAAATTTTAATTATTTGATTATTTTGGATTTAGCCACCTAGGATGTTAATCAAAGGTGGGCCCCACCATGTAATACAAATAAATGAATAATAATATCGTTGATATAATTGATAGGACCTCGGAATTCAAATCACCCTAATTATATTGCAGAGTCAATACTACCAAACTCATGTGAGTAACCTAATTTGTCTCATAATCCATTAAAATTAAAATAAATCTTTTGTGAATGTTGGATTGATTTATTGATTTGAGTATTTTGATATGATAATTGTACGCTAAATTCATAGGTGAATATCTGATCAAGACAACTATGCCAAATATGAAAAATATGCATTTACATATCATCCATAATTCATTGCATTACATAATACATGGTCAATCCTAGGGGGCCTCCCTGGAAGAAATGTCGATCCTAGTAAAGCATTACCAAATGCGGGCTATGCCCAAGCCTACCAAAATGTGGAAGCCTACCCAATGGGTGGATGCGGGTTGACAACCTCCAATCCAAGCAGATAGACGATCATCCCATCTGATGCATTCATACACCATTTTACATTCATATCATTGTACATGTATTTTTGTATTATTTTAATTGCTATGATTATGAACCATACTGGGTTATATTACTAAACTTGACCAGCTTACATTTTTATTGATGAAAAAATCGTATAAAGGAGCCATTAATTAGTAGATAATGTGGCGCAAGGACCGGAAGGATCTACCATACCTGAACACGACCCATGTAAAATGTGGTCATATTTATCTGAAGATGAAATGGCAGCATTAGATCATTTCTAATTATGTGGTTTATTTGTTAGCATTTTGAGACTTTAAGAAATTATTTAGATTTATTTCTTTGAAACAATGTTAGCATGGAATAAACATCATTATAGCATATAACTGTTGGGCCGAGCGCCTAACTGTTGGGCCAAGGGTCGCGAGAGTCATATGGCCACAGCCGCCACAGTCACGCGATTGGATTAAGGCATTGATCTATCGGAGTATCTCGATTTTTCCAAACTGCTGGATGAATGGACATAATTAATCAACTTGGCTAATATTTACATTACATTGCATTGGTTACTTTGGTGATTTGGCAGTTGTGGTCACACTGAGGAAGTATTGGTCATTCGCGATCGCTAGATATTGTCGCTCGAGGGAGTGTTGTGGTGAGAGCATGCATCATATCATTGAATCATGCATTTGCATTAACTAGAGTATTTAGAATTTTGTGAATGTATGTCTTTCACTAAATTTATTCATGTGTATGATAATCTGTGTAACTTATTGTTAATGGTGCAACTGAGTTGATCACTTACTCCCACTCTGGGACGGTGTTTTAAAACACCAACCAGAACCTATCATATATGTAGGGATGACGGAGCTGGATGCACTTGAAGATGCCAGCATGGACGAAGAGGAGGAGCAAGCGTATTACCAGACTTTTGGTGGCTCCTTCTAGCTTATGTATGGACAATCGCAGGGTATGGGTCAAGGCCCTAGTCATTTTGAGACATTTTTATGGGTGGGACTAATTCCCTGTCCTGGATTTACTTGGGATTGTATTTTGGATATTCTATACATTTAACGGCACTTATTACTGTTTGTGATTTAATTACGTTTTATAGTTTATTAAACTCCCTATTTCTTATGAAATAATCCAAATGTTTTTAAAATTTAAAGCCCATTAGGGCACATGTGGTACCCGAGAATTCGGGAGCCGAGTTCCTACTAAACCCCTGAAATTTGGAGCGTTACACAACAATAATGGTTTTACAAGTATTTTATCAAACACCTTCTAAGCAACATAAAAATCAAGAAAAAAGGGTGTTGGTTTCATATACATACCTTCCTTGCAACCAGCCACACTTCTTTGAGTCATTTCATTGAACACTTGGTAAGCAACATCAATATTAAAGTAACCGAGTCATCGAACTGGTTTGAACCGAGTTCGATTCAAGCTAGGTTTAATCCGAGTCTAGTCGAGCTGGGGCTAGCTCAAACTACCTCAAACTAGGCTCGAACTCATTTTCGAGCTCAAAAAATTAGCTCGACTTAACCTGAACTCAACGTAGAACCGAGTCGAATCGAGCTTTTTTGAGTTGAGTCGAATGAGCTAACTTAGCTAGCTCGGTTCATGTACACCTCTAATCATATATACGATGTTCACATATATGAGAATAAATACTTTTTAAAAACAAGAATCAAGCTATGATATAAAAAAATGTACATTCATACCACACACGCTCATGTTGCCCAGATAAGCATCCCACAAACTTGTTGATGTGGACTCTGTTACAGATGTTATAGTTCTACCCGATACAATATTCTCAATCAACTTGTAAAGATTGATACTCCCTTGCGCTTTCATCATTACAAGAGCCTCTTTAAAAACTTTAAGTATCCGATCAAAACCAATGAACTTGCACCCAAGTGTCTCTAGTGCTCCAAGAGATATAAGATTCTTCCTGAGGTCATGAACGTGTCTCACATCTATCAAGATATGATCTATCCCATCAAACATATTCATGTGCACTGAATCGATACCAATCACCTTACAGGCAATGTTATTACCCATAAAAACCTGTCATTGCCCATAAAAACTTGTCCACCTTCATACTTGTTGTAATTAGTAAACCAATCTCTGTAAGAAGTCATATGGTACAAGGCTCCCTAATTCAAAATTCAGTCGTATTGAGGTAACCAGATTTGGATACGGTTAAGACATTACCACTATCCACCTCCTCATTAGATTGTGTTATATTAGCCTCCTTCGTCATTTTATCAGACTTTTCTCCCTTCTAAGCCTTGGGATTTTTATAATCATTTTTCATGTGTCTTGTCATACCACAATTCCAGCACTTCATCTTGCCATTCCATTTCGATTTGGACTGCGATCAAGAATTTCCCTTCTCATGTTCAAAATCCATTCCCCTTCCAACTAACGCATCTATAGAGGTACCCTTGCCACTGTCTTTCTTTCTCAATTGCTTCTTATGAAGAGTTGAGATAACAGTTTCAATATCGATGGTTTCCCTACCATGGATCAGTGTGTCTACTAAATTTTCGAAAGATGATGGAAGTAAAATTAAGAAAATCAAGGCTTGATCTTTCTCTTCGATCTCAACATCCACATTTGTCAGTTTATATATCAATTCACGAAGAGCGCTCTTGTGTTTGTTGATATCTAATCCCTCTATCATCTTGAGATTGTAGAATTGTTTCTTAACATACATATGACTTCCCAAGAATTTCTTCATATACAAACTGTCAAGATTTGTCCATACTCCTAAGGCGATCTTTTAATCCAAGACATTATAAACCACATTGTACGTTAGACACAATTGGATTAAGGTTGTATCCCTCTAATCGAGTTCATCCTACTCTTCATTAGTCATATATACAAGATGCTTCGCATTGCCAAGGAGAACATGTTGCAATCCTTGTTGAACTAAAATGACTCTCATCTTCATCTTCACCTTCCATAGTTCAAAATTATTTCTACCGATGAACTTATTTTCATACTTAGCATTAGATCCTTTATCAACATGTTTTAATTTATAACTCAAAACCCTAACTTTAGCTCTTATACCACTTGTTGGGGATTGCAGGCAAGCAAACATGAATTTAAACTAACAAGATGAAATCAAATGAAAGCAAAACGCACAAAGAATAAGTAAGTTTTATGTGGAAAAACCCTCATAGAAAAACAATTATGGTATAAAGTAATAAGCAATCCACTATGAAAGCAATATTACAAGAGATGGATGGAATTACTGATCCGAACAATCCAAAAACCTCCTTGAAATCCCTAGCTATGCTCTTAAACCCTTAGTAACATATTAAAGAACCATATGCTTACCCCAATCCCAATTACACCTGCTATATATTCTACTACAAGTAGAATAGGAAATAATTCACTTTAAAGGAATTCAATCATTTTTGTAAAGATAAATGGATTATAAGACACAATATAGCGGGGCACATACCTAAACAGAATGGTGTAGTGGAACGTATGAATCGGAATAACTTAGAGAAAACTTGAAGCATGTTGAGTAATATTGGATTGGGCTAAGAGTTGTAGACTGAAGCCATGAAAACGACATATTATCTAGTAAATAGGTCTCTATTTAAGCCAATAGACTGTAAAATTCTTAAAGAGGTGTGGAGCAGTCATGATTTTAACTACTCAGGATTGTGTATATTTAGTTACGATGCTTACTCTCATGTACCGACAGTTTAGAAAGATAAGCTAGACAAAAGAGTAAAAAAAGACTTATCTTTGTGTATTATAATGATGGTGTGAAAGGGTACAAACTATACGACCGGGTCACTCAAAGAATTACTTTCAACCGTGACATCAGATTTGATGAGGATTCTTTGTTTTGCAATGACAAAAGCAAGGAACCGAAAAAATCAACAGTGACTGATGTTGAAATTGAAAAGGGATGAGACACAGTTTGAAGCTTAGCCGTAGACAGAGATATAGGAGCAGGTGGACTAGCCACATCTCAAAAGAAATCTGCTTAGAGATCGCAAATTACCAATCAGATACAGAGATGACTCGAATGTTGCATTCACCCTCATTAAGGATGAGGGGGATTCATCTTGCTTTCAAGAAACATTAGATAGTTCTAATGCTGAGAAGTGCATGGCGTCCATGCATGACGAGATGGACTTTTTGTATAATAATAAAATATGAAAGTCGGTAGAGCATCCAATGGGGTATAAATTGATTGGTTGTAAGTGAATTTATAAGAAGAAGTATAATAAATACAAAGCAAGATTAGTCGTGAAAGGATATGCGAAGGAGGGTGTCGACTTCAGCAAGGTATTTGTATCCGTGGTTAAGTTGGTGTATATCATATTTGTATTGGTATTGGTTGCCTAATACAATTTAAAATTGGAACAGATAAATGTGAAAATTACTTTCCTACATGAAGAGTTGAATGGGCATATTTACATAAAGCAACCACAAGGGTTTGAAGTAATAGAGGTTGAGAATAAAGTTTTGCAAGTTGAGGAGGTCGTTAAACAGCTTGAAATTATTATCTCGATAATGGAAAAAAAAGTTTGAAACTTTCATGATGAGTCAGAAGTTTACCAGAAGTAAATATGATCATTATGTCTCTTTCAAGACACTAGATGATGGTTAGTTCATTATAGTGGTATTGTGCATAGATCACATGTTTATCACTAACCATAGCATGTCTGAAATCGATACGTTGATGGCTTAACTGTCACAGACGTTTGAAATGAAAGATATATAGTAGATATCCTACTACATATATGATTGCCTTGACCTAAACCCTAAGCTTTCTTCTGAATAATGTCTTATTATAGATGAAGAAAAACAGTAGATGTCTCGTGCATGTGCCATATTCGAGTGTTATTGGCAGTTCGATCTATGTCATGGTCTCTACGAGACCACATATTTCACAGGCAATAGGTGTTGTGAGTAGATACATGACTAACCTTAGCAAACAAAGATACATGGCTAACCTGACAAGAACACTGAGAGTTAGTGAAATGGTTACTTTGGTATATTCGAGGTACGGTAGACTACGTCTTAACGTTTGAAAAGTTATAAGAGATGGTTGATAAGCTATGTTGATTTGGATAATATAGGCAATGTGGATAATAGAAGTCGACTTCTGATTAGTTAATTATTTTAGTGGGTGGTGCAATCAGTTGGATGTCAAAGCTCCAATCTATAGCAGCACTTTCCATAATTGAAGCTGAGTACATGGCGGTGAAAGAAGTGTTCAAAGAAGGTGTTTGGTTGAGGTATGATAAATCAACTTGGGCTTCAGTAGGAAGCCATGCTAGTAAATTGTGACACTGAAAGCGTAATTAATTTGGTAAAAAACTATGTTTATCACTAACATACTAAACATATTGATGTTCGTCATCATTTTATCTGACATGTGCTTGAAGAATAAGATGTGACTCCAAAGAAGATCCATATAAGCGTGAATCCGACTGATATACTTACGAAAGTAGTTCCTACAGAAAAAGTTCAATTTATGTGCAACTTCTCTAAGCTTGGCGAATACTTAATGAAAACATAACGTGCATGAGAATCGATGATAAAGGTATGATGAAAGGCGATTAGAAATAATAATGGCAATGAGCAATAGAGGGTATGAAAACATAGTGGAGATGGTTGTCTAGTAGAGTGTGAGGATAGAAGACCGTGGGTATCATTATCCCCACTTCCTT
Organism: Magnolia sinica; assembly: GCF_029962835.1. Taxonomy (NCBI): domain Eukaryota; kingdom Viridiplantae; phylum Streptophyta; class Magnoliopsida; order Magnoliales; family Magnoliaceae; genus Magnolia; species Magnolia sinica. The sequence goes on from NC_080574.1 coordinate 134,460,460, forward strand.
CTACGGTGTGGTTCATTCGAGCTTTGGATTTGCCTCATTTTTTGGGCTCATGCCATTAAATGATGACAAAAATGGATGGACAGCGTAGACATAATACATACATAATAGAGGAGCCAGCGGAACTTTGCCACATCAATACACCATGCAATCCATGTCTGCTGGGGGGGTCCTTGCTCTTACCCGGCCGGTGGTATAATCTGGTTGAGGGTTCGAGTACCCATAGGTGGTGAAATTCCACTATACGGTGTGAGTGTGCAGGGGTGTGTGCATGTTAAATTAAAAAAAAATAAAAAAAAGTCCTCGTCTGCTGGGGTCATGTTGTCCTTGGATATGATATATTTTTTTTGGTGATCATCCATTTCTTGCGTCTAGAACAGCTCACTTGAGATGAAATTGCCAGATTTATCAGTCTGGGATTTGCATGTGGATAGGCAGGTCTCTACACACTCGTGGGGCTTGGTTGTTTAGTATGGCCCACCTGAGATGAAACTGCCTGTTTATCAGGCTGGGATCTGCATGTGTACGGGTGGATATCTGCACCCTTGGGGGTTAAGTCCCAGGTAACCTTTGTGGTATCGAAACATAGCAAAACATAGCAAGGTTTGCTGCAATATAATGAGTGAACATGGTCTTCACACCTGTGGTCCCTACAAATTTGTCTATATGTAGTGGGCCCCACATTCAATCATAGTCTGCTGACAGAGAATATGCAGCCCTAAATGAGCTATGGCCCAATTATCACAATATAAAGATGATCGTGACGGTTGGTTTTTGTTGTTGAATGTGAAAAATTGATGTTTAGCTCATCTATACCTATTTTTTCCACTAGGGTTTACATCTAAGCACCACATGCGCTCGTATTGCCAAGATCCAAGATTTTCCAATGGTAGGTACAGTGATCAGGTATATAAAAATCGGAAGCCGATTGGCTGGTGTACCACACACCACCGACCTGGCTGGTGTGGATACGCGTGTGAAGACGAGCACTGACGCCTCTCGAGCTCCGAGTCGTACAAACGGTCCAAAGGAGATCAAAGTAACATGGACCCGAAAGAAAATGATGTATTTATTATATCCACACCTTTTTACATGGTGGGTAAAACACCCAAGGGCCACCATGTTGTTGCATGGACATCCACAACGTTCATCATATGCATCCCTTAATTTTAGGCTGTGGGGCAAAAACTTATCTTGATCAATAACTCAAGTGGGCTACACCACAGGGAACATGGAAAGGTGATGCCAACCATAGGTGTGTCGAGCCTAACATGGTGTTTATGTTGGATCCAATATTTTCATCCGGAATGCTTTACTAAGATGTGAACAGACATTCCAAAAGTCAGACTGGTCCAAAACTGAGGCAGGTCACACCATGTGAACTCCGGAGGTTTTAGGCATGATATTGGTGTGGCCCACCTGAAGTTCGGATCAGCACTTGTAACTCATGCTAAATGGTTGAAATCATGGGTCTCACTTCAAGTGGTCATAAGGGATCATAAGCAGGTCCCACTTAGTGTTATCACTCAAAGATTGTAATGTTGGCCCAACACTGTACATTTCTTGAAATAATTATCAAATGAGAATGAATAAACAATAAATAAAAGGTTTTTTCTTATATCTACCTATGCGTTATGGACTAAAAATTTCTTATTTTTAACTATTTTCATAGAACCATTCACTATTTTAATAAATATATCAATATTCTGTTATATGTGCTGACTTTAAGTAAGAAATCATCATGACTTTTAAAAGAAAGTAGCTAAATGACTTTTATGCAAATTGTAGAACTCGCTTTTCAAGGTCTTACCTCATTTTGAAAATATTTTCTCCTGGGCTGCTCTTTCGGAGCCTACTTGAGAGTCCATGTGAAATTTACTCCGTCCATCCTTTTTGACAACTTACTGATGTAGAGTGGGTTGCGGGCAATTTCATGACCATGGACCAAAAAAGATCTGATAGGGGAGACGGAAGTGTATTTTAATAAATATATCGATATTCTGTTATATGTGCTGACTTTAAATAAGGAATCATCATGAGTTTTAAAAGAAAGTGGCAAAATGACTTTTATGCAGTTTGTAGAACCCACTTTTCAAGGTCTTACCTCATTTTGAAAATATTTTGAACGGGACTACTCTTTTGGAGCCTACTTGAGAGTCCATGTGAAATTCACTTCTTCCATCCTTTTTGACAACTTATTGATGTAGGGTGGGTTGCAGACAATTTCATGGCCATGATGGACCAGAAAAGATCTGATCAAATACAGAAGTGATCAGGACCGTTAGAACTTTAAAATAGGCATATCTCACAAACTGAAATGAGTTATCGGATGATGTGCCATATATGATTTTGAGCAGGAGAAGCTACTTTAGCCAATCAACCCTACTATGCTAGGTAGCCCACCGAATTTGCAAGATTCCATCATATCCACAGTCGAAATTCTAATTTATTTTCATCTTTACTATTTTAGTAAGTTTTAGTTTTACTGTAACTTTTCATCTACTAAGCTTTAAGAATTGTATCCAATCTAAAAGGTGCTTAAAAAATTAGGAGAATAACATGGTTAAGCCAAATAGGACACTTACTATTTTTACCGAAAATCATGAGGTCTAGTAGAAATCACGAATGTCTATAAATAATAAGTTTACTATTTACAGTAAGTCACAATTTTAAGGAGTTTTTGTTGTACTTTGATTCCGAAACTTCTTTCTAAGGTTCATAACATTATTTAAAGGTATGGAAAATCATTTTTAAGCATCAAGCAATTTATTTCAAATTTTTAGAATTACTTTTAGTTTATATCTTTCCTCCTAAATTCAAGGCAGTCTATAAGTAGTCCGGAGAAGTTTCATAAATTTGGAGTAGTTATCCCACCTCATCATGCCCATCCCTGCATCACTCATGGAAGGACATAGGGTAGAGTTTAAAACATGGAAAGGTTAGGATCGTCGGATCACTCAGCATTTAATTAGTCCCAGTTTACTCGGGAGTCTACCGGAGGGAAAATGTACTCTTCACCTACAACAGTTCCTTTCTCACCTAGAATAGTCCGTTTTGGACAATTGCAACTGTTCACGATTGGATGGATCACCGTTCATGTGAATGGTTTGGATTTAGTGCCACGTGGGATACAAAGATGAGCCGTCTGGCTAAGATCCACTAGATAAATGGTCTGGATCTACAACTGACTCCATGTTTACGGTGGTGATGCAAGGATGGTATCTGGTCCTCCTTTTGATCTTTCCTACACGAGTTTTTTACTCACTGATACAATCAAGAAGCTGTGTAGTGCTGTGGCCCATCATGGATGGAAAGATGGGATAAAGATCGTCTCCATCCAACATCCACCTCAGAATCACGTGTGGCCCACCAAATCTATTGATACTATATAGTTTTTTTAGCAGTCATTTTGTGCCGCGGGCAATTAGATGATGCTGCATTTTCAATAACACCTATGCATAGTGGGACCCACCGTATTAGCCACCAGTATCACTCAAAGACAGGCCCACTTGTAGGGAATATTCAGGGAAAAACCAAAAGGCCAATCTTGTGAGCCCACATTTGTACATTAACCCATTTCCAGTGGAGAATAAATAATAAATAAATAATAATTCTTAAAAAGAAAAGTAAAAAGAAAAACAAGTGCTAAGGAGTGTATTTATAAATCCTAATATGGCAGTTAGACTAAAATTTGATCTGATGGTTCGCTGATCCAGGCCGTTAATCCAATGATCCCACAGCATGAATGGACTGACTGAAAAATTCCCTCCAATGGGACAATCTAAACCCTTCAATCTGCATACCATCAATAAATTGTCCAGGAAGAAATAGAGAAACAACAGCTGAACATAATCAATATGCAAAAATCAAGATTAGTGAGGCATATATCAATTCATCTTGGGGCCCATCATATCAACTGCCTTATTCAGGAAACATAGGCCTCAAAAAATCAAAACGAATTAAAACCCATGCTTAGAGAGTAAAATATCATGAAAAGTTGGAACAAAAAATAATATCATGAAATTATGGTACCCAATTTTATATGTATCACAACTGAGCAAGGTCCACTGGTACTCCTGATCACATTATCCAACCCTTATGGCAATGCAGACTATTTATCAATAAGGCACACTTTATAAAATTCTTACAATTTCTTGATATTTTGTACAACCAAACACGTCCTAAAGAGTAAAAACCCCCCAAAATGTTACAAGATCTTTTATTACCTACGATCCCCACAAAGTTCTGAGCAATGTTTGCAACAACCATCTTCAACAGCTTCAAAGATCAAAAGGGAATTCAAAGAAGAAGCAAAAGATAGTGGTTGCACTGAGAGAGAGAGAGAGAGAGAGAGAGAGAGAGAGAGAGAGAGAGAGAGAACTAGTGGCATTTGAGAGAGAGGAGGGAGATAACTAGTGGGGTTTTGTATTCTCTTTTATAGTTGTGAAGCAGAAATGGAGTCCTAATTAACCTTAATAATTATAGAGATATAAGAAGAGAATTGAAATCTATTACAACTATTGAATCATTGGGTTTTGATGCCGAAACGACTATATAGGACATGGATCCAAAGGATGCAGGTTTGAAAGGTTGCATTGTATGGTATTGGTGAGAAATCCTCAATTGCTCTTTTCTTCCAAATCCTAAAGAGCATCGGCCTGCAACCATCGTTCCAACCTGTAACTCAATGGGGCAAAATGCTACATATTAATTGGTGAACACATAGATCAGACAACAAGGTTGGGAGTAAATGGAGGTAAATTGAGGTAAATGTGGGGGATTGGGAATAAATTAAGGTAAATTGAGGTGAATGGGGGTAATTGAGAGTTAATTGAGGTAAATGGAGGGAATTGGGAGTAAATGAAGGTACATTAAGGTAAATGAGGTTGAGTTATATTTGAAACAATGCAATTATCGACTACATCATTAAAATCAAACCAATAAAATGATCCAAACCATCCAAAGGTCAGCCATATAAATGGATGGTTAAGAAAAAGTTGGCAAGTTGCTTGTTTATGATCCTTATATTTCTCTCCCACCCAAGGCTCAAAATTTCCTCAGTTTTGGCTAAAGTATATATTTCAATGAGCTTATTACAATCATTAATTAAATATTACATTAATTTGTGATATTAAAGATGATTTAGGATATTACATATGTTCTTGTGAATATAATGAAAATTTTCCATGCATTCCATTTCCTTCCATTTACTCATATTCAAACAGAATATCAAAATTTCTTTAATTTACTTCCATTTAAATACAACTAAATAAGTCATTTACTCACATTTCATTTACCTTCGATTACAAGCTCCCAAACGAACCCAAAGATTTCAACATCATCCACACGTCGGACTTCTTACAAACGAAACAGTGTGCTAAATGAACGACTATAAAAAACAAACTGAGCTTCTTGAAAATGTTTCACTACCAAGTGCAATCCGATGTGATCAAAGCCGCACGATTGATCATGGTCGGTACAATCATATGATCATTTGGATGAGAGGGAAATGGTATGAAGTTCAGATGATTCACTGCTGGGGCCAACTGTGGAAGCCAATGCCGGAAGCTGCACTTCTAACTTGGTCTTCTCATCATCATCCCACACCGTTGAGCTGTAGTAGCAACCATAGAGAATCAATTGGGCTGCACCAAACAATACGCCCAACCCATTTGGAATCTGCAATGAATTGAAAGTTACAGTAATTAGGTCAGGTTAATAGAAGTTAGGGCAATTAGTTTTCATCTTAAATACATTTGAGGAAGTTTAACTTTGGATAGTGCATACATTGAATGTTGGTGTATACGATATTTACTACGGTGAAGTCATTTAAGTACAAAGTGGGCTTGGTATAGCAACTGTCCTTGATAGATTAGACCAAATAACTAGTGCAAGAAACATTCCCCATTAGTTGATCATGTCAATTAGATCATCCCATGGCTGGGATTTGATGGATGATATTACGGCAGTCCAATGATTTAGCCAAGGCCCACAAAATGAACAATTTGGATTGCCCGAAAGGTAGGTTATCACACACAATGATTGCCAATCAATGGAAGTGCATGCCTAATGTAGAACACCCATAGAGAGAATCCTTGACCAGTGATGTAAAGTGGGACCCATCTACTATTTGATCAAGTGGGCCTCACTTCAGCAGTTCACACCCACACCAAAGTTTCCCTATGGGTGTTTCAGATATGAGCCATTTTTCCTTAGTTGTAAAAAGATTTACCAGCATGAAGAGGTCGAATTCGATGAAGGCGTAAGCCATCCAACATATAGCGTTGAGGAAGCCAGTCAGTGAGAGAGAGAAGGGCATGTATTTCACGCTCTTGGTCTATATAACCATCCTCTGCAACAACCCCATAAAACACAAACAATCAAGAGTCATGGGTTGGTAACTAATGTAGAGTTGGTGGGGTCCAGCGGCCATAGTGGTAGACAGACTCGATTTCAACACTGAAATCATGGGATGGAGTCGCCATGTGGTGTGGGTGCATCTGTGTATGTCCTTATGTAAAAATTAAAAATTAAATAAAAGGAAAAAAAAAAAACCTTACATCCACGCCCTCTATGTGTGTTTTGATGGCTCATTTAAAGCATGAATAAAAAATTGAAGGAGATCCAATCTCATTGGACCATGCCACAGGAAACAGTGGTGATTGACAATAAAAAACTTTTGTGGGCCACAAAAGTTTTGAATCACGCAGATATTTATGTGGTCCTTTCATCCAGGTCTTTGTGACCTTATAAACAGAGTGGATGGAAAATAAACATTCCGGTCGCCCCCAAGAAGTTTGTAATGGTTGGCATGATCCCAAAAATGATATGAGAAAATGAATAGACAGCATGGATGTAGGGCACATACAACATGGTGGGCCATCAGCCAGGGATCCACCAGTGAAGCTACTATGTCCATGTAGTTTCAACCAGAATAAATAAACAGGTGACCTGGGTCGATCTGGGCCATTGCTGCCCCTTTGTCCATGTAGAGAAGTATGGCTACTTACCATGACAAAAAGAGGTGAAGCGTACATGCAAATGTTGAAGATGACACACACGATCCCGACTATCAATGACCGCTTCGTGTGAGTGTGCGCACATGTGAGTGTGACCGTAACTACCACTGCCATTAACACCACCTCCCCAGCCATGATCTTGAGCACGTACAACTGTAAATGTAAATGTTTAAAAATACGTTATTTGATTTGTTATCTTAGCATTTGATCAACGACCTTTAATATGGACAGTCAAGAGCATCGAATCAATGTGAATTCCATATGATAGCCAAGAAATGTATTATGAACTTAATGGACAGTTCAGATCACTTGATATACTCCCCAAGTGAACTTATGCAACTGGGAGCTACAATAACTCACAGTGCTCCAAGAACACTTGTCGGAAAAATGAGACCCAGACCAGTGAACCGATATCACAACCAACCTGGTATACACTAGGACTCGACCCGAACCTGAACTGTTAAATGGTTTGGGCTGGCCCACAAAGTATGGCACTGCGGCCTGATAATCAGACATGTTCAATAATCTGGCGAGCCCCATTTAGGCAATCAAAATGGCTATAGGTGGGTCCCACCCAAAGAATGGTTCGGATCTCATACATGTTATGATCATAAAAGCACGTACTCTTTGCTTTTTGGGGGCATAGATGAAGTAGATGGTTAGATAGATGATCTCCAGGAATATTCCAATGCTATTGATGGTCACGATGAGTAGGCTGTTGGGGTGCACGATAGGAAGGCCGTAGAAAACCCAAAGCATGCAGGTTTGAAACACCCAAAAATAAAATCTTTTCATTGAATATGTCTACCACTTACATGTACCTTTAATTGGGTGTCCATCATGTGGGTCCCACATTCAATGTGGGCTGTCCATCATGCAGGGCGACCTTTGATATGCACCGAACATCATGTGAATGTCCACATCCAATCTCTCTCTCTCTCTCTCTCTCTCTCTCTCTTGAAAAACTAAATTTCTTTTATTTCTGATGATATTTTTATTCTTACTAATGTTTGTGTTTCCATTCAATTGAAAACAAATAATTAGAATGCTATGATCCAACTTTTAATTTTAAATGCATCATAAAGTATCATAAATCTTGAGAAGATCCAGGGTTCTAGTTTAGATATGGAATGATAAAGCATTTCCATCTTCGTTTTTTTTAATGGGTTGAGTTCTTAATGAATCATGAGGCAAAAAAGATCTTTCTTATCAATTGTTTGTAATCATTAATTAGAGTTTCGGATCTTCTAGTTGATTTATTAATTGTATCATTATAACGTATCTACTGTGGACCCCATGATTTGAACGGTTTGATTTGATTTAGATGTAGGCCAAATATAGAATATCAATTTTATTTTTTTATTTTTTAAGAAAAGGTGTGGTCCATATCGGAGGGGGCCCACCAACTTCATAAATGACAAAAAGAGAATATACAACCTGAGGTATTTTGGGCGGGAACGCATTACAAAAGAAGGACCACCCATATCCTATACAATTGAACAACCTCCAAAAGCAAAGACCACCCTATGAACCCAAGGAACAAATCTAATGGACCCAGTGCCCTCTTTCTCTAAGAATATCAGAACTCTGATCTGCCTCGTGAGGTCTCGTTCATGCGAGAAGAGAAAGGACGATTGGCGTTCGCTGGTCAGGCGGGCCAGGCTGTCAGCCGGACCATTTCGGAAACCCATTAAAGTTCATAAAAAATCCCTTGAATATGTTTAAACGAGAAACGTAACAAACCGTTACACTTGTATCGTTGCGTGCATGAAAATTTCACGTGCAACTTCGTTTTGCCTCTGTCGCGACTCACGATGCCGCATGTGTCGCATCCATTGGAGCCCACGAGTTGAGATGACCATTTATTTGAACCGTTCATGATCTTGCCACTACCATATATAAGCATTTACATATAATAATCACTCTTCAATGGTGATCCTAACCATTGATTTTTAGAGTTGAAAGTGAGCCACTGAAAATTTTCCTTTTATTGTTCTAATTTCATCTACAGAGGGTGATAGCCAAAATCATGTAATTTTTATGGTGGCTGAATATCATAGAGTTCAAAACGTGGATAGGTTAGGATCATCCGATCACTCAGCATTTTTTTTTAAAGGAAGGAAAATGTACTCTTCACCTACAACTCTTCATTTCCCACCGTGGATCGCTTGTGTAGAAATCCAAGCCGTGCAAGAGATAACTGGATCATGAGGGTCACTTTAAACAAAAACTGTCAGGCCCACCATTTCCACGGATCGGATATTCTAAAAATGTTAAATATGGGCAACGATTGTTATTTTGGCAACATTCAGGTATTACGTGGGAACAGGAAAAAGAAAAAAGAAAAAAGAAACTTACACAGGAGAGATGAACAAACCGAAGGATATGATATTTCCTGTAAAGACGAATATTCAAGAAAATGTTATTTATTAACTAAAAATAATTGAAACAGATGGCAAAAACAGGTTTTAAAAAAAAAAAAAAAAAATCAACGGGGAAGCATAGAAAACAAAAATCTCTCTGATGTGATCATCATAACCATCTGAAAGTCTGTTTTGGACAATTGCAACCGTTTAAGCAAACGATTGGATCGATCAGGTGGGACTGGGTCAGCTGAAAGAGTTCACCGCCAGCTCTTAGGGCAGTTGTGTAGTCAGTAAGGTTATACGTGGGTCCGCTTGCTGTTGTACATCCCTTGCTCTTTCATAAATAAATTTTAAAGATTGGATGGATCACGTGAATGGTTTGTATTTAGTATCATGTGGATTGAGGCTATCAGGTAAATAAATGTGATACACAGATGTCTGGCTAGGATGCACTAGATAAATGGTCCGGATCCACAACTGACTTCATATGCACGGTGGTGATGCAAGGATGCATGGTACGTGGACCTCCTTTTGATATTTTCTAGTTGAGTTTTTCACGCACCAATACAATCAAGCAGCTGTGTAGTTGTGTGGCCCACCATGGATGGAAAGAGGGGATGAAGATAGTCTCCATCTATCGAACATCCACCCCAGAATCACGTGTGGCCCACTGAGTCTGCTGAGTCTATATAGCGGCAATCAGATGCCTAGGATTGTTTGATGGGGAATCCTTTGCAATCCCACCAATACGTAGTGGGACCCACCGTGTCAGTCATCAGGATGACTTAAAGACAGGCCCACTTGTACGGAATAATCAGGCAATCTTTTGGGCGCGTACATTTCCACATTTCCCCGTTTCCAGGCGAGAGTACTAAATAATAAATAATAATAATAATAATAATTCTTAAAAAGAAAGGGGGAAAAAAAAAAGAGCAAGTGTTGGGGAGTGTAATTGTAAATTCTTAAGATGGCAGTCAGACTAAAATTTGAGATCATGGTTCGCTGATCCAGGCCGTTAATCCAATGATCCCACAGCATGGATGGACTATGAATGAAAAATTCCCTCCAATGGGACAATCCAAATCCTTCAATCAGCATACCATCAATAAGCTGTGGAGAAAGAAATAGAGAAACAACAGCTGAACATACTCAACATGCAAAATTCAAGAGGATGGATAGGATTTACTATCTAGAAGATTAGTGAGCATATATCAATCCATCTCGGGGCTCATCATATCAACTGCATGCCTTGTACAGGAAACATAGGCCTCAAAAATTATAAACGAATGAAAACCCACATAGAGAGAGAGAGTAAAATATCATGAAAGTTGAAGCAAAACATATCGTGAAATTTCTTGATATTTGGTGCAACCAAACACGACCGAAAGAGTTAAAAAAACCCCAAAATGTTACAAAATCTTTTGTTACCTACGACCCCCACAACGTTCTGAGCAATGTTTGCAGCAACCATCTTCAACGGCTTCAAAGATCAAAAGGGAACTCAAAGAAGAAGTAAAAGATAGTGGTTGCACTCAGAGAGAGAGAGAGAGAGAGAGAGAGAGAGAGAGAGAGAGAGAGAGAGAGCAAGTGGGGTTTGAGAGAGAAATGAGGGAGATAACTAGTGGTTTTGTATTCTCTTTTATAGGAGTTGTGAAGTAGAAATATTGGAGTCCTAATCTTAATGAGTATAGAGATATAAGAAGAGAATTGAAATCTATTACAACTATCGAATCGTTGGGTTTTGGTGTTGAATGTGAACAGCTGATTTTTTACACCCTCCGTTCATACGTACCTGAACTCAGAACAGCTAAGCCCCACGTGCTCATGTCACCAAGATCCCAGATTTTCCAATGGAAGGTACAGCGATTTGACAAGAAAAATCATGCCATTTGTTTCTCAGGAGCGATATGAATCAAATCAGCCGCAGAAATGATTTTTAGGTAGGCACCCATTTCCTCTATCTAGTGTGGCCCACCTGAGATGAAATAGACTGATTTTCAGGCTGGGATTTGCATGTGGACGGCTAGGTCTGCGCATGCTTGTGTCTGAGACAGCCTTCGTTGTTTTTTGCTACAATGGGGGTCAACGTACTTCAGTTATGGTCATGTTTTCCATGATTATCATTCGTTAGACACCGATTTTTTCCGCGTTCATTCATTTCTTCTGTCTACAATAGCCTAGTTGAGATGACACTGCCTGATTATCTGGCTGATATTTGCATGTGGACAGCTGGATCTCTACAAACTTGTGGGGTGAAGTCCTAGGTAATTTATGTTTCCTACGATGGGATAACGTAACGTACGATGGCTGGGTTATTTTTATTTCATGATTATATTTTTTTCTTGTTTCGGTGGACATTTATTTCTTTTATCCAGTGTGGTCCACCTGAGATGATGTGGCTGATTATCAGGCTGGGATTTGCATGTGGACATCTAGGCTTCTACCGGCTTGTGGGATTAGGTGCTAGGCAACTTCTATTTTGAAATATAGCAAGGTTTACTACAATGGGCCAACTTAAAAAATAAATAAAAATTTAACAACAGACTATTTGTATAAATCAGGAACAGGCCGAGAACGGTTGATAACAAAAAGGGAATGGGCCCTCCTATCACATGGACTGAAAGAAGCTAAGATAGCACAGACTGGGCTTAGGCTAGTCGCAGGGAACCTAGGCCGATTTTATCAAGGAACAGGAGACCTTTGATAGAGGCCGGAAGGGCGTCTCAAGAGAGGAAAGTGGTGTTAGACTAGGACGCGCTCCCAAGACTGGCCAAACCGTCGGCGACCGAGTTCTCTTCTCTAGGCATATGAGAAATTTTTAGTTGGAGTAGGAGAGGAGGGAGAATCTCGCCTTCCAGTAACAGATTGGCCAGCAGACGTTAGCAGGATCGGAAAGGGCCTTCACCACTACCATGGAATTGCTAGCTACTTGAATTTTGGAGTAGCCTAGATGATGGGCCAGCGTGAGACTGTCCAAGATGGCTTTGGACTCAGCCCTAGTATTTGTGCCAATGTTGTAGCCATGAGAAATCCAAATAGGAATTTTCCTGATTCATCTCGCCCAACGCCGCCACCTCCCGAAGGCCCCGAGTTCCCTCTGGGGGATCCATCAACGTTCAGTTTAATCCAGCCCGAAGGAGGCTTGCACCATTTTACAATGGAGATGATTGGAAAAATAGGCTGAGTAGAAGGGATGCGCCAGCCTTTGCTCATGATAGAAACCAATTTATGGAGTATTCTAGGGGCTAGAAGAATGGAGCAGACGAGCTGAGCCCAAAATAAAATTCCTTGCACAATTTGTGAAGTACCGGATGTTGAATTGCCAAAGTGATTGGAGTTCCTGGCTTTCCACAATTCCCAGAAAATGAAAATGGGAATCAGGCCTTTGAGTGGGTTCGCTGACGCCTGGGATGCATTCCACCATTGTGAAGCACGGCCGGCCGCTGTGGGGAGCAAGGGCTGGGGGATCCCATAATCCGCTCGGAAGCATTCCCATACTCTGCTGGCTTGTTAACCCATGGCAAAGAGATGGTCCACCAATTCGCAATTGGGGGAGGAAGGCGGGGGCAGCATGAACACTTGGATGTTATGTTAATGCCTTTGCCTTGAATATTGACGTCTACTGTGACCATGTTGTGGAGGATTTTTCAGGTGAGGAGGGAGAGTTTTGGCGGAACCTTGGGGTGCCACACCCATGCTGACCAACTTTTCCTGGGTGCTGCTAGCCTGATACTCTGCCATGCCAAAGTAGTTGATAGATCCCCATTCCCTGCTGACTACCAAATGCGTCTGTCTTCCACATCAGACATGCAGAAACCTCCCTCCACGACATTGTCCACAATGGCTTGGGGAAGGATGTGCAAGGCCTTGGCCCTCTCAATCCAACCTGTCGGGCCGATCCAGTCATGGACACTAGCTGGAGGTTGGGCCTGCTAATGCAGTTGCAACAATGGGCCAACTTACTGTAGTTGGTGTCATGTTTTCAATATTTATATGATCGGCTTCAACCTATATGAGGATTCGAATGAAAATTATTGTGTTGGACTACTTCATTTATTCTTTGAATGTGGACCATCTATATATATATATATATATATATATATATATATATATATATATATATATATATATATAAAGCCTTTGTCAGAAAGATGTGGTTTGGCTAGTGACACCGCCACCACCCAGGCGGCTAGTGGTCAGTGCTATGTGGACCCATCATGATGTATGTGTTTTATCCACGTCATTCATCCATTTTGAAAGATACTTTTAGGTCTTGATCCCAAAAATGAGGTAGATATAAATCTCAGTGGACCACACCATGGGAAAACGGTATTGATTGAATGTCCACCATTAAAAATCTCCTAGGGCCCATTGTAATGGTTATTTGACAACTAACATGTTGATTAGGTCATACAGACTTGGATGAAGGGAAAAAATCTATATTAGCTTGATCCAAAACTTGTGGCCCCTAAGAAGTTTTTAATGGTGGGCGTTCAATCAAAACTGTGCAGTCCACTTGAGATTTGGATCAACATCATTTTTGGGATCATACCATAAAATGATATGGAAGAATCACTACACCAAAATTGCAGATTTGCGACGGACCATATCCGTCGTAAAAGTAAATAAACGACGGATTTCATTTGTCACTGTTTACCGTCTTCCCCCGACGGTTAACGTCTGTCTTATATTATCGACGGATAAGATCCGTCACAAAAATAAAAAATAAAATCCATTGCTAAATTTCGAAAAAACCCGCCTTTATTGTTCGTTATTAAAAATATTAGTGATGGATAAGGTCCGTCGCTAATATGAGGGGAGCGACGGACCCAAAATCTGTCGAATTTCAACTTGTTCAGAAATTAGCGACGGATGTGGTCCGTCAATAAAAATCTGTAAATTTAAAAAAAATAATAAAAAAAAAGATCATCAGATTTTATTTTTTTATTAATCATACACTTGATAGTCATTCAAAAAATAATTCATCTCATTGTTTAATAAGAATTCTATTCACAAAATAAATCTTATTCACTTGATTGTTTAATAAGAATCCTATTCATCAAACTAAAAAGTTCAATCATACTGAAAATAACAACTCCCTGCCAAAGCATTATATGATACCTCATATGACAAATACATGCACATAAATGGAATCCACTAAATATGATACCTCATATAATAGCATATAACCATTGACTTGCAAAAGCCTACAAGTCCCTAATGAAATCTAATATATACTTGCATACTTTTAGGAGACGGGAGCTTTTGATGGGACACTTCTTTCTTCCAGCTTGAATCCATAGCTTTGTCTACCATGGGAACATATTCATCAAACTCTGAGAACCCTGCTCTTCCAAATTAAAGAAGCATGTCAAAAACTACTGCTAGACAGTGTCACAATATTTCTAGAAGACGGAACATTAATTAATTAAATACAAATAGAAGAAAAGCCTCATTGAGAGTACATGAATCTTTGAAGTGGTTTTTGTATCAATAAAAGACTTCACTGTGCTCCACAGCAGCCTAAAACCAGGGTCAGCATTGATGATAAACATTTGGCACAATGTCTGTACAAGAGCAAGTCCAATGTTATAGGCAAGCAATATCTAGATGCACATTTCCATTAACAACGAGAATTCCTATTTAATTTCTGGTTTGAACCAAATTATGATTACAAGTGACATCAGGACTCCAAACGAGAATTCCTATTTTATTTCTGGTTTGAACGATTACAAGTGATATCAGGACTCCATAATTAAGACTGCAATTTCTAATACAATTCTGCTTTATAAAACAATGTATATAGAAAGATGTTGGACGAATCAAGACATACAGATTTCTTTTCTTGGCAATATATGTTGGTGACTTCCTGAAAGCGTGTTAAGGCCTACACAAATATCAGGAGTTGGAACAATCTAATTATATTCATATATTTGTTTCAAATAAATAGATAAATAATGAAATCCTTAGCACTGCCTATCTGGTCAACATCCACATACCTGGAAATGTAATGGATTTATTTGGCGGGAGAGGATCCACCTGCACTGCCTATCTAGTTGAGATCCACATACCTGTTAGCCCAATATCTTCATTTGAAACTATCATGCAACTTTTTCTTTTTGTAGAATGAGAACCAAATAATTGCAACAAATTCGATATACTTAATGTAAAAACTTTCCATCAACCCATAGATCTGTAATAAGAATCTTGCCATCACCTTGACCAATAACACAAACAGGATCATCTTGTAGCAGTCATAAAGCAAAACAAAGTAAATCAGCCGCAATTAAGCAATAAATAAATAAGATAGTGCTAGAGCTTCAAGCACAATGAGTTGAAATTGGACATGTGGTCAGTTAATCAATCTAGACCATCCAATTGGTCAACTTACATTCCATTGTCAATGTGAAAAAACACTCCAATCAGATGATCCTATTCCTACAAAGGAAGCTGGCCACGGACGTCGGTGCTCTAAAGGAAATTGTGTGTTTGAACCCTCAATGTTTCTACATTTTATAAAATAAAACACTCTTCAGGTGAGTGACTTGGTTCAAGTTGTTCCCAGTTGAACGAGTCATGAGTCGAGTTGATGAGTAACACCAAGTTGAGACTCAGTCTCACGGTCAAGTTTACCACATGTTTACCTTGATTTCTAATATTCTGGCACGAGCTTAAATTCATACATTAAGCAAGTTTGTATTCCCTAGTAGTTGATATAAAAGCCAGTTTTTTTCCCCCACTCTTAGTCTTGTCAACCCATATAGACATATTTTGAGGAATATATTTGTAGCCCAAATACACAGTTCACTTGGGCAGATTTGAGACCATAACACACTGTCCACCTGGACACATTTGAGCTCCAAACTTTTATCCACAATGGACAGCTTTGAGGCCCAATCTCGCTGTCCAAAACGGACAAATTTGGCTCCAATGTCATTGTCTAAATTGGACAGATTTGGGGTCCAATCTCGCCAAAGCAAATAGATTTGGAGTCCATTCTTGGGTATCCTTGAACGTCTGATTGGAGGTCTATTTTGGACTGAGAAGGCTGGCCTAAAATGATTCAGATCCAAAACTCAAGTGAGCCACATGATAGGAAGAAGTGGGTAGGGAAATGCCTACCATTGAAACCTCCCAGCAGTCCACCATGATATCTATATGCCATCAATACAGTTCATAAGTTCATTCCCACTGGGATGAACTGAAAACACATGATCCAAAACTTCTATGGACCCACAATTGTTTCAATGGTGGATATTTGATCCTCACTTTTCCTGTCATGGGGCCTACTTGAGTTTTGGGTCTGCTTATTTTTGGGCCCTTGTTTCAACATGATCTGGAAAAGTAGATGGATTGGATTTCTCACAAACATAAGAGGGCCCTTTAAATGGCTATGAAAGCCTTTGGGGAGCTTCCTGCTATGGGAGCTAGGTGGGGCCCACTTTGAAGTTTGTGAGAAATCCACCTAGGCCATCCATTTTTCTGGATCATGTTAGGACATAAGGCCAAAAATGAGGTAGATCCAACATTCAAGTGGGCCTTGAGAAGTGAAAAAAGTGGGTAAGGAAATGCCTACTGATGAAACCCATGACCTCGTGTTGAAACTCTCGTGAGTCCACCTTGACTAAGTTGCACTGCATTAGTTTCTAAACTTTATAACAAGTCTATCCTCCAATTCTCAAGGGCCTGTCTGTACGTGGCTGAAATCCCGACCTTCTGGGAGTTTCAATGCCAAATATAAGTATTTGGAAGAGATACTGGAGCTGCATGCTAAGTTAGCATGCAACTGGTTGCGGGTGATTAGTTCTCTATGTAAAAGGACTGATCACCAACAATTGGCTATATGCCAACTTAGCAGGCAGCCCTGTCTTTCCTACCAATATGTCGTATGAGTAGGACATCTGACCCATGCAAAAGTTGGGCAATCCATCAAGATCACCCGTCTCAAAAATGAGGCTGATCTACTCATTAGATTTCAATCTTGTGGCCCACCTGAAGAATGAACCTGTTTGATTTTGTGCCGGGTGGACTTCATGGTGGGACACATTTTGTGTGGCCTGGATGTCCTACAAAATTGGGGCTGCATGCCAAGTTAGCATGCAGCTGGCTGTAGGTGATATATATATATATATATATATATATATATATATACACACACATACATACACGGTGCTCGACCTCATCACGCACATCACTGCATCATATTCAAAACATTGAACCTACCACATTAGAATGCTAAGAGGTGGAGATACTTGGCTTCATGGCCTTCCAGTACTAAAATGGGACCATTACCTTAGGTGGGCCACTCCATCAATGCAAACATAGGAAAAGGTCAAAGTCACTACAAGCTACAGCTCGTTGATTTGGCTTTTCTATTGCTGTTTGGCAGTGACATAGGACAACCTAACTTTTCAAGTTGTGGCTCAAAAATACATGGTTAGGAAAAGGAGTGCAGCAAAAGTATGAGACAATTCCAAGGCATGGTCCAAATCATTGGACAATGGATCAACTTGTTGATCAAAACAAAATTAGAGTATGCATATGAGGATCATATAAATGCTCTGAGTAAAGATTCTCAAAAAAATTTAAATCCATGATATATATTATATTTTTTACCACATATAAAAAATATTGGACCTAGTATTATCTATTACATACTAGTAACATATAACCAATATTGGAGCACCATACCATAAGCTACAAGAATTTCATGTCCCCTTAAACAAGGTATCCTCCAATGATTTTTATATATATATATATATATATATATATATATATATATATATATATATATATATATATATATATATATATATATATATATATATATATATATATATATATATATATATTATAAGTTCTTTATTTTCATTTACATTTGCAAATACATTCATTATCCATCCAACTATCAACAACATTTACAATAAATAAAAGATATCCAACCAACTCTTAATAATAATTTGCAACTTAACCTACTAGGAACCGTCATGCACCATAATGTCTAACGGCAAAGCGGGTTCTAAGGAGTTACAAGTTGACCCTGACGACAGCATATAAATGAAGTGATAAAGATATAAATAATTCAAGACTAATTTAAAGTTTCGAGAACTTACATCCACCTCACTCTTAGTGCCAAGTAGTCCTGATGAAAATGCATCCACACTACAAGAAGAGAAAAAATAAATAAAAAAAGAATTTGTGGCTGCACTGATACAGTCTAGTATGAACGGCTACTTACATACCCAATGTTCAGAAGATTGGGATCAAGCCACTACATAGTTCTTAATATTTAAATCAGAACATTTTATACATAAGCAAAGAAAAAATCAAAACAAATCATATTAGAAATATGTGTACCTTATGTTATGCATGAGAAGATGAAAAGCTGAAACAAATCACAACATTAATCTATGTAGATTAGTCAAGCAAAACTGCTAAATAATTCAAGATAAAGATTTAGTCAAATAATATCCAAAATAACCTCAAATACAATCCACGTCCTGACCAAATTTAAAAAGTATGTTCTTGACTTAAGAAAAGTTTCAAGTAAACTCCTTTAATATCTATGTTTTCGTCAACACTCTACACCAAACGATAACATCACCCACGTCGCAATCGGCTAATGTCTTGTCCTCAACGTCACCAAACACATCCGCACTAGGAACTTCAACAACATCCAATATAACTTTGATGCAATATGAAGGGATGCCTGCATTATCTCTAAGCAGACGCCCACGTGCAACAACTCGACTACAAATATCTGTCAAACGATAGATTTGTTCCACCCGTAGAGGTAGAGGTGGAGGGTGAAGCCGACTCATCAGTTGATGTTGACATGTTCAAATGTTCCAATGCATGCACAATATCTTGGTACTAACAGATATCAACACCATTACTACTGAGTCAAGTTTGAAACATAAACAACCAGGCCCTGGCCAATGGCCCACGGCTGCAACCAAATTATCAAAATAATGCTATATATTCATATATACTATATATAAAACATTATATCAACTGCATACATCACCATTGTCTTTGTAATAATATGCATATTTAAAAGCTAAGGTTACATTTACTGTATAACAGATCAAACAACAAAATAGAACAAAAAATGAAAGAAGATATTTGCATCACTCAGGGTTACCTGTGAGGAGAGACTGATCTAGAATGTGAACGAACAGGCCTGCGAATAGGTGAGCGGCTGCGCCGGCGGACAGGAAGTGACCTCCTTGGTGGGCTGCAAGCTCGTCTAGGGGGAGAACTATACGAAATAATAGATTCCATGAGAATAACTGTGGTACTAAGTGAAGCTTAACAATAAATTCTCTGTAGCTCAAAATTAAAATGCAGACCTTACCAACAAAATATATCCCTAATTAAGAATAGGTATTAAAAACCTCATTATTGGCAAATATAAATAGAGTAACCATATTATTTTGAGAGAAGATAACTGAGTTATGGTAGAATAACTCAATTCTTTTAAGGGAAGATAAATTGAACAGTCTCAACAACCCCATGAGTTTTCAAAAATAAAAAATCCTACTTCCCCTGCTAAATCATAAACATATAATGCCCAGACATGCCCCACAAGGGCATGCTCCTTCAATTGTGGAAAAGCAAATATTTGGAGGACAATGCAACAGAAAATGTGATTTTAATGTTGGATATCCAATCAATATTGTTTTCCTATGATGTGGTCCACCTTTGGTTTATATCCCTATATTTTTTTATCAAGCCCTAAATGATCTATAAAAATGGATGAACATAATGGATGAAATACATACATCATGGTGGGGCCCACATAACACCGAATACTAGCCAACGGGTTGATGGCAGGGGGAGTAGCCAACCCGTTCCCATCCACACTGGTATTTGTGGTGTAGTCCATTTAATCTTTTGGTATGATTCATTTTTTGGATAATTCTCTAAAATGATCTCAAAAAATGGATAAACGGTGTGGGTTGATACCAAATTTTCAGTAAATCCAAAGCTCAAGTGGACCATGCCACATGAAACAGTGCGGAATAATGATTTCCATCGTTGATACCTTCCTTGGGCCTACAGTAATGTTTATTTGCCATCCAACCTGTTCATAATATCAAAAAGACATGGATGAAGAGAAAACACAAACATGAGCTTGATCCAAAACTTTTGTGCCCTCTAAGAATTTTTCAATGATAGAGGTTCAATCACACTATTTCTTGTGGTGTGGTCCACTTGATCTTCGGATATGCTTCCCTTTTGTTCTCTACACCTAAAATTATCTGTTAACATGGATGAACAGAGTGGATAAAATAAATAAATGCAGACCCCGCAGAGTTTACTCAATATGCTAAGGGTATTAAGTTACTCAGTACGCAATCAGCTTCCGTTAGAATACTACCCCGCCTAAACGGTAATCCTTCTAGGCAGTGCTATGTGGGGCCCACCATAATGTGAGTGTTTTATCCATCCCATTCATTATATGTGTCCCACTTGGATGAGTGATCAGACCAAGTTTCAATCGCATCCAAAACTCACGTGGGCCCCACCAACTGCTTTTATATATTTTAGGATGTCTTCACATAGTTTTAGATGGGATAGCCCACCTGAGTTTCATACACATGATTTTTGAAACATCTCATAACCTAGAGGGGACACATCAAATGCATGGTGTTGATGTTCGACACACATCATGATGGGCCCATAAAACTTACTAACATCAATTCTTAGGTTTTCACAAGGTCAGTAAATTATGTCACAATTTTAGTCAGAATATTTGGTCCATTTTACATGTTTGGTCTATTCACTCTATTTTATTGATCAATACCCTTAATTTGACTAGTTACTCGCCCCAATCAGGCTGCATATGAGAAATATTGGGCATACAAGATTGCTCAACAAATTGAGTGAAATTTGATTTAAACATCTGAAATTATTTACTCTTCAATCTGGACTGCTTAGATTGTCCAAAAATAGTTAAAAGTTCAATTAGTGGATGTGCTTAATAATTTAGAAAAAAATGTTTTTTTTTTCACAAATAAATCTCAATTTCCATTTAAAAATCACATTTTTTTTCAAAAATGTATATTTTTAAAATTTTACTCTTAATTTTTCTTTGAAAACTTTTAACAAAATATCATTTTTATTATCAAATATTTCAAAAAAATTTAAAATACAAATTCTAAATTTTTATTTTCAAAATCTCAAATTTAAAATTTTTTTTTTTTTTTTTTTTTTTTTAAATCTCAAAAATTTCAAAATGCCGATTTTTTTTCTTCAAAAGCATCATTTTGTTTGCAACTTTTCAATTTCTTTTTTAAAATTATATATATTTTTTTCAAAATCTCAGTGTTTTTATAAATAAGTTTTTCTTTTAATTTCAAATTTTAAGTACATTTTCAATTATTTTTCAATATCACAAATTTTTTCAACTTCTTTATTTTCTGTTTCAAAATGTCTATTTTTTGTTAAAGTATCGATTTTTTAATATCGTTTTGTCTAAAAAAAATCAATTCTTTCGAACTCCTTTTTTTTTACGGCATTTTTTCGAACTTGTCAATTTTTATCGAACTTCTCAATTTTATTTTATTTTTCAAAATACAAACTAGGGGTGCACATCGAACCGGTAGAACCGTGGAACCGGACCGAAACCGATCTAACGGTCCGGTTTGATCCGGTTTTGGACTGCACCGGTTCCGATTCCAAATTTATAAGAACCGTTGGATACGGTTCGATTTCGGTTTAGGGCCATGTAGAACCGAACCGTTGATCTGAATTGTGGCCCGAACCGTGGATCCAAACATTGGATCCGAACCATTGATCCAAACTTAAGTTAAAAATAAAAAAATAAAAATAAAAAACTAATCTCTCTCGCCCCTGCCCTTGCCCTCTCTCTCGCTGTCTGCATGCCTCTCGCCTCTACCCTCTCTCTCTCCGTCTGTGCTGCTGTCGGCTGCCCAGGCCCCTCTCTCTCTCTCTCTCTCTCTCTCTCTCTCTCTCTCTCTCTCTCTCTCTCTCTCATGAAGGCGACCAATAACTATTTGATCTGATGAGATACGCATGAAGGCGACCAACTAGAGAATCTTGAAGATCAAAAGATCCTAAACATTTGATCAATGGCCTAGAAAACAGTCATTAAGGGCTGGTCTATATTAAAGGAAAAGAGTTACGAGAGTTTCATTATTGGGCATCCCCATCCACAACGAGGCCATCTTGTGAATAGCTTGGATCACCAAACAAGATTCAAGATCCAACAGATAAAGACCTGACATACCCTATAGCAATACATCGGGATGTATTCTAGAAAACCACAAAAGAACAATGAAATGAGGTGATAAAATAAAATCAACAGGGGGCCAAGAGTTCCTACTAGAAAGATAAGTCTTAGAATCCCTCCTCACCAAGCTAGAGCTTCTTTTAGTATTTTCATTACATAGACATATGTATGTATGAGAAAGCAATGACTGAATTTATTGATAGAATTAAGATAGGGAAAAAGAATTCCCAACACAAGCCAAGCGGTCCCTCTCTGTACCTTCAAACAACAAGTTGAAAACTCTTGTGGAATTCAATCAACAAATTTGAGTACTCTTGGAAACCATCTTCCTGCGAGCAATGCTCCACCTTCAACCATTTTTAGTTGAGATGCCCCATTCAGCCACTAAGCCTCAATCACCAAAGAAGTTTGGTCAAGAGAAAAATCATGATCAAAACTTGCATCACCAGCACGAAATGCCATAGCCATGAATCACCAAGCCTCAAAAAGGAAAAAAAAAAATTCAAATTCAGCTTCAATCGAAAACTTGAGCAATGCCATTAAGTTTCCAAGAAGCCCACTGAAATCTCCAACCGGCTGGCGTCATTGGGCTATGACGAGCATCTAGACACTTTTACTAAATTAATTCTCCATTTGACACTTTTACTAAATTAATTCTCTATTTTCTGATGAGCCTGTTGTCTATCAACTTGCCCAATTAAAAATCAACCAAATGAGACCCAACTGGGCCGGATTTTTAAAAGCCTAGAACCATGGAACCGAACCGGAACTGGACCGTTTTCACGGTCCGGTTCAGTTCTAAGGTGCTAACGGTCCGGTTCCGGTTCCAAAAATCATAGAACCGTTAGGAACGGTTCGGTTCTGGTTTTACCCCAGAATTGGACCGAACTGACCCGTGTGCACCCCTACTACAAACTCTCATTTTCTTTTTCAAAATATTTTCATTTTTCAACATTGTCGAAATTTTCACATTTTTTTTTAATCTTGTTAATTTTCTTTTTTAGGATATTATTTTTTTCTCTAAATCAAATTCTTTTTTCCAAATTTATCAACTTTATTCGATATTCTTTTTTTTTCCCAAAAAATATATTTTTATTAAATCATGGTTTTTTTTTTTTTCAAAATCTCAATTTTTCTCAGACATTGTTAAATTTTTTAAACTTCTCTATATTCTTTTTCATATGATATTACAAATCATTTAAATATTAGTTTTAAGTTAAAAAAATTAATAATAAATATTTCCACTCATTTGATATAAAAACAAAATAAT
This sequence comes from Magnolia sinica, assembly GCF_029962835.1. Classification (NCBI taxonomy): domain Eukaryota; kingdom Viridiplantae; phylum Streptophyta; class Magnoliopsida; order Magnoliales; family Magnoliaceae; genus Magnolia; species Magnolia sinica. The sequence continues at coordinate 134,484,370 of NC_080574.1, forward strand.
AAATTCTTTGCATTCATTCAATTGTTAAAAAATAATCTTAGATACAAATATATACAATTAAATCATTGAAATTCTATTAAAAAATAATTCTTTGACTATAAAAAAAACATAATTTTCCACCATATACGTCGCAAAAGCAACTAAAAACCGTCGCAAAGTGTTATTTTGGGCAGGAATTTACAACTGATCATATTCCGTCGCAAAATCAAAACTTGCCATCGCAGCTTTACGATGGACCAAAATTCGTCGTAAATCAGATTTTAGCGACAAATTTTGGTCCATTGCTAATTTTCACAACTTTTGGACCGGATTTCCGAGAAAGAGGGGATTGACAACGGACATTTTCCATTAGCGACGGATTAAATCCGTCGTTAGACCAAGCGATTCTTATGACAGAGCGCTCTTAGTGTAGTCGAATGGGCAGATGGCATGGATGAAGCACATACATCATGGTGGGCCCCATAGAACACCTACTCACTTTGATCGTTGTTTGCAGTTTGATGTATGTCATGGTCTCTATGAGACCAGATATTTCACCTGCAGTGGGTATTGTGAGTAGATACATAGCTAACCCTAACAAGCAATACTAAGAGGCGGTGAAATGGTTACTTTTGTATATTCAAGATACAGTAGCTTATGTTTTAACGTTTAAAAAGTCAGAGGATAAGTTGATAGGATATGTTGATTTGGAATATACAGGAAGTGTCGATAATAAAATGTCGACTTTCAGTTACTCGTTTATTCTAGCAAATGGTGCAGTAAGTTAGATGTCAAAGCTCAAGTCTGTGGTGAACTTTTCCATAACTAAAGCTAAGTATATGGTGGTGGTAGTGATAGAAGCATTTAAAGAATATATTTAGTTGAGAGTAGTGATAAATTAACTTGGGCTTCAGTAGGAGGTCGTGCCAGTTAATTGTGACAACAAAAATATGATTAATTTGACGAAAAACTCTGTTTATTACTAACGTACTAAACACATTACGTTTATCATCATTTTATCTAACATACGCTTGAGGAATAAGGCATGACGTTTAGAAAAGATCCATACAAGCGTAAATTCGACTGACGTACCTACGAATGTGGTTCTTATAGAAAAGTTCAATTTATGTGCAACTTATCTGGACTTGACAAAGACTTAATAAAGACGGAGTGTGCATGAGAATCGACGATAAAATTATGATGAAAGGCGATTAAAGATAGTGATGGCAATGAGAAATGGAGTATGAATATTGAAAACATAGCGTAGATTGTTATCTAATGGAGTGTGGGGATTGAAGACCATGTGTATTATTGTCCCTACTTTTTTTCTATATATAATGTGGTCCACTCAAGCTTTGGATGTACCTCATTTTTTGGAGCTCATGCCCTTAAATGATCACAAAAATGGATGGCCGGCATGGATATAATACGTACATAATAGTGAGGCCCACAAAACTTTGTCACATCAACACACCATGCAATCCATGTCTGCTAAGGTCATATGTTATCATTTTTTTGGTGGTCATCCATTTCTTACTTCTAGGAAAGCCCACTTGAGATGAAATAACCAGATTATCAGGCTGGGATTTGCATGTGGATAGGTGGGTCTCTACAAACTCTTGGGTTTAAGTCCTATGCAACCTTCGTTGTCTAGTGTGGCCCACCTGAGATGAAACTGCCCGTTTATCAGGCTGGGATCTGCTTGTGGACAGGTAGATCTCTGCATCCTTGGGGTTTGAGTCCTAAAGGTAACCTTCGCGGTTTCCAAACATAGCAAGGTTTGCTGCAATAAGTGAACATGCATGGTCCTTACACTTGTGGTCCCTACAAATTTGCCTATACGTAGTGGGCTCCACATTCAATCATAGTCCGCTGACTGAGAATGTGCTGCCCTAGATGACCTATGGCCCAATGATCACAATGTAAGGATGATCATGACCGTTGGTTTTTGTTGTTGAATATGAACAATTGATGTACGTTTATCTCTCTATTCATCCGTACCTATTTTTTTTTCCACTAGGGTTTACATCTAAGCACCACATGCGCTCGTATTGCCGAGATCCAAGATTTTCCAATGGTAGGTACAGCGATCATATATATATATATAATCATGCCGTACAAGATGACTATGAAACACATCAGCCATATATAGAACGACTTTTTATACGGGCATTCATTTCCTCTGTCTAGTGTGGCCCACCTGACATGAAATAGCCTGATGGTCAGGCTGGGATTTGCACGTAGACGGCTACATCTGTGCACGCTTGTGGGGTTTAAGTCCCAGACAACCCTCGTTTTTAGCTATAATTAGGTCAATGTACGGTTTGCATCGAGTCTCAATTAATGTACTTTAGCTGGGTCATCTTTTCCATGATTATATGATTTTTTCCACGGTCAATCCTTTCTTCCATCTGGAATAACTCATACAACTATGTTATTTCCTCGGATCCCAAACTGTGGGCCAGTGCAATTTATCTGCCATATGTCCACATGATTCACCTATTTTGAAAGCTCATGTTAGGACATGATTCAAAAAATGAAGTGGATTGAAATCTTAGGTGGTCTACACCACTGGAATTAGTAGTGATTTGAATCCCTACCGTTATAAACGTCACAAGGGCTGCTAGAATGTTTATTTGCATGGATGAAGAGACCGCACAAAAATCAGTTTGATAAAAGAAATATGGTCCATGAGAATTTTTAATGGTGCGATTATCACTATTTTCTATATCATGGTCCAGTTGAGATTTAGGTCTACTTCATTTTTGGGATCATGATTTAAAATGATTTTAAAAAAATGAATGGATGGGATGAATATATGACACATATAATATATCACAGTGAGGGTCAACGACACTAGCCGTGTCGGACGTTTATTTCGTCGTCTACCGCCGACCTTGGTAGTTTGTTTAGGTGGCAAAGTTCGAAGGGTTATACCGTGGAAACGGATTCGCTGGTGTAGAACACACCAGTTATATAGCTGTTGTATTGAGGTAAGCAAGCTTTGTGAGTCACATCATGAGGTATGTGTTATATCCAAACCGTCCATCCATTTTGCGTGCTTGTATTAAGGCTTGAGATGAAAATTAAGGCAGATCTAATGATCAAGTGGACCACACTCAAAAAACCAGTGGGGGATTGAACATCTACCATTGAAACCCTTTTGGGGTCACAAAAGTTTTAGATCAATATGATATTTATTTTTCCCCTTCATCTAGGTCTTTGTGACCTTATGAACAGATTAGATGGAAAATAAATGTCATGGTGGACCTTATGAATTTTTTAATGGTGAAAATCATTATACCCGCCATCTGAGCTTTGGACACGATTCATTTTATTTTTTCTAATGATCTGGAAGAAATGAATGAACGGTGTGGATATAATAAATACATAATTCTAGGGCCATGTAACTTTGATTTCCTTGGAACCGTTCGTACAACTCGAAGCTCGAGGAGCGTCAGCACTCGGCTTCGCGGGAACGGATAGGCTACTCCCCTGCCACCAGCCAATGGCTGGTGGTCGGTGCTATGTGGGCCCCAAAGCATGTGTTTCATCCATGCCGTCCATCTATTTTTCCAGATCATTTTATGTATATTAACAAAAATTGAGGTATATCCCAATCTCAAGAGGACCACGTTAAAGGAAACAGTGTTGAGTGAGCATTGACCATTAAAAACCTTATGGGGACCATAAAAGTTTTGGATCAAGCTGATTTTTGTTTTTTCCTTTCATCTGGGCCTTTATGACCTAATCAATAGATTGGATGTCAAATAAACATTACAGTGGGCCTTAGGAAGATTTTAATGGTGGATATCCAATCACTATTGTTTTCATATGGTGTGATCCACCTGAGATTTATTTCCCTCTCATTTTTGGGCTTACGCCCTAAAATGATCCGTAAAAATAGATGAACCGAATGGATGAGACACATACATCTTGGTGCGGCCCACAGAGCACCAGCCACCATGCTGGTGGCAGGGGAGTAGCCAGTTCGTTTCCCGTCTTCGCACGACCCGTATCTACGCCAGCTATATAGCTGGTGTGTGGTACACCAGCCAATCCGCTTCCTTCTATTATGATTTATACGTTATATCCCCACCGTCCATCCATTTTGAGAAACCTCTCAAGGGATGAGCCCAAAAATGGAGCGGATCCAAAGCAAGTGACTACACGACAAAAAGTAGTGGGGATTAAACACCTACCATTGAAATTTTTCTTGGAGGCCATTGAAGTTTTGGATCAAGCTGATATAATATTGTGTTTCCCCTTCATCCAAGTCCGTATGATCTTATGAATAGGTTGGATGGAAAAGATCCCTAGGAAGGTTTCAACCGTGAGTATCATTGTCCCTGCTAATTTCTATGGTGTGGTTCATTCGAGCTTTGGATTTGCCTCATTTTTAGGGCTCATGCCCTTAAATGATCACGAAAAATGAATGGACGGTGTGGATATAATACATATATACATCATGGTGGGGCCTATATAACTTCATCACGACAAAATATGCCCCACACACCACCTTCATCATATGATTTTTTCCGTGATCATTCATTTATTCTGTATAGAATAGCCCACTTGAGATGAAACTGCCGAATTATCAGGCTGGGATTCGAATGTGGATAGCAGGTCTCTACACATTTGCGGGGTTTTAAGTCCTGAGGCAACATTTGCTGTCTAGTGTGGCCCACTTGAGATAAAGCTGCCTGTTTATCAGGCTTAGATTTTCATGCGGACAGTTAGGTCTCTACACCCTTGGGGGGTTGAGTCCCGGGTAACCTTCGTAGTTTCGAAGCATATATATAGCAAGTAGAGTTGTGCACGAGCCAAGTTAGCTCGGTCAGCTCGCTCCACTCGACTCAGAAAAGCTCGATTCGAATTTGGATTTGGACTGAGTTAAGCTGATTTTGCAGCTTGAAAAATTTTTTAGCCAAGTTCAAGATTGCCCGAGCTCGACTCGACTTGGCTCGAACCTCAACTCAAATCGGCTCGGATCAAATCAACTAAGTGACCTGATGATTTTTATCTTAATGTTGCTTACCAAGTGTTTGATAAAATGACTCAACGAAGTGTTGTTTCGGATACATACATTCTCCACGAAATTGGCAGTGGTGAGGAAGGAATGGATACGAAACAAATATATATATATATATATATATATATATATATATATATATATATATGAGAGAGAGAGAGGCGTGCTCACCTATGCACCTTCGCACACGTGTCATGGGTGTCGAATCCAAACGGTCCATAAGATGCAGAATCCCATGAAACCTTTGGGGGTGAATTTTCACCCTGATCTAAGATTCTGGTGGGCCATAGCAAAGAGAAATTCAAATCAAGGGAAGAAACTGTTTGCATTTTTCATGGCCCACCGAAGTTTTTGATCAAAGTAAAAATTTGTATGAGTAGGTTTCATGAGGTTCTGCTTCAGGTGGACCGTTCAGATTTTCAAGACTCATCAAATATGATGAGTTCTCAAAAAAGTTCGTATGTAGTATGTACGAACTAGTTCACAGGTGAGCATTTCCGTGTGTGTGTGTGTGTAACTTTACACTATAAAACTGCCCTCACATGTAGTTTTTTATGTTGGTTGCGGAGTGTTTGATGAAATACATGTAAGGTGTTGTTGTTGTTTTGTATTCTATAAGAGTTTGAAAATGTATTATATATGTTTGAGAAAATGTCTCACATGCTCGAACTTAGCTCAAAATTACCTGAATTGTTGACTGAAGCGAGCCAATTTGGCTAGTCAGGCTTGAAGACTGAGCAGAGCCGACTTCGAGCTAGGGTTAGCTGCTGGCCGAGTTGAGCCGAGCTGTGCCAATCTCAACTCATGTCCAGCTCTACCTATTTTCCCACTAGGGTTTACTCCGGGAACATCAAAGCCCCACATGCTCGTATCACCATCCAAGATTTTCCAATGGTAGGTACAACGTGTATTGGATAAAAGTCATGACGTTTATTTCACAGGATGACCATGAAACACGGCAGCCGTAGAAATGATTTTTATGCAGGCATTCATTTCCTCTGTTTAGTGTGGCCTACCTGAGATGAAATACCTTATTATCAGGCTAGGATTTGCATGTAGACAGGTACGTCTGTGCACGCTTGTGGGTTTAAGTCTTAGACAACCCTAGTTTATTTTTGCCACAAATGGATCAATGTAGGGTTTTCTATGAGGATCAACGTATACTCTATCTAGGCCATATTTTCCATGATTATATGATTTATTTTTTTTCTGTGGTCATTCCTAATTTCTTCTATCCAGAATAGCCCACTTGAGATGAATAATAACCTCTCTTTTTTCTAGTATATATGGCCCACCTGAGATGAAACAGCCTGTTTATCAGGCTGAGATCTGCACGTGGACAGGTAGATCTCTACACCCTTGGGGGGTTATGTCCTGGGTAATGTTCGTTGTCTTGAAACATTATAAGGTTTGCTACAATGAATCAACATACCATTTGTTACAATGGGTCGACGTGTAGTTTGGATCATGTTTTCCATGATTATGTGATTTTTTCTTTCTGTGGGCATTCATTTCTTTTTTTTTCTAGCTAGTGTGGTCCACCTGAGTTGAAACAGCTTGTTTATTAGGTTGGGATTTGCATATGGACAGGTAGGTCTCTACACAGTGGGTACAATACCCAGGGCCACCTTGTTGTTGAATCGGGCATCACTCCGTTCATCAGATGCGTCCCTCAAGTCTAGGTCGTGGGCCCAAAATTTATCCTGATTCATAACTAAAGTGGGCCACACCACAGGGAACAATAGCTAGGTGATGCTGACCATAGGTGTATGGAGCCCAACTTTCATTGGGTGTTCTTCGCCGAGATGTGAATAGACATTCCAACAGTCAGACATCCAAAATTCAGGCAGACCACACCGTACGTATGAACTCACGCAAGATATTTCTTTGTTTCTGTTGGTGTGGTCCACCTGATGTTTGGATCTGAATTTGTTTTTTAATGCACGGTGAAGATGGGAAGGAAAACTTAATGGATGGAGTGATTGTCACACGTACAGCACATTAGGGTGGGCTAGCTCTACAGAAATGGTACGTGGTGCATCTAAATGGTTGAAATCATGGGTCCCACTTCAAGTGGGTCGTCATTAAGGGGAGCGGATTGGATACTGAACGGTTCAGTAGCCAAAACGCTACTGAAGTGACGTGGTAAAATTCAATTGGTTAAATGCCATGTGCGTTTGCCCGTGCACGGGCTCGAGCAAACAAGGGGTAAACGTTATTTTCAACTCATTTCTTTTCTTTGCTCCCACTAGTGCAGTGACATCACCACTTTTTATGGGCGCCACCATGATGTATGAATTGTATCCACACCATCCATCCATTCCGTGATATCATTTTAGTGCATAATGCAAAGACTGAGAAAGATCCAAATTTCAAGTGCACCCTACCATAGAAAACAATAGAAATTGAATGCCTACCAGTAAAACTTCTTTAGGCCACGGAAGCTTTCAATCAAGCTAATATTTATGGTTAATTTACCTTATTCCATGTCTTTTTTAACTTATAAAAAGGTTGGATCTCAAATAAACATCATGGTCGGCCTCAGAAAGGTTTCAACGGTAGCCGTTAGCTCCTACTATTTTCTGTGGTGGGGTTCACTTGAACTTTGGATCCGCCTAATTATTTTGCTCGCTCCCTAAAATGATCTCTCCAAATGGATGGATGGTGTGGATATAACACATACATCATGGTGGGCCCACCCTGATGTATGTGTTATATCCGGGAGTGGATTGGGCACTGAACACTTCAGTAGCCAAAACGCTACTGAAGTGACGTGGTGAAATACAATTGGTTGAATGCTAATAGCATGTTCCCTTACAATTAATGATCTTTTCCTTGGAGTTCGGTTAGACGTCTCTCCGTTTGCTGGTGCACGCACTCGACCATAAACTTTATTTTCAAGTCATTTTATTTTCTTTACTCCCCTGTTGAAGTGACGTCACCACTTTTCATGGGCACCACCATAATATATGTATTGTATCCACACCCTTCATCCATTTCGCGATATCATTTCAGGGCATAATTCAAAGAGTGAGAAAGATCCAAATTTCAAGTGCACCCCACTGTAGAAAACAATGGAGATTGAACGCCTACCATTAAAACCTCTCTGGGCCATAAAAGCTTTCGATCAAGTTAATATTTATGCTTTATTTTATTCCATTGGCTTTTTTAACTTATAAAAAGGTTGGATCTCAAATAAACATCATAGTCAGCAGGAAGGTTTCGATGGTGGCAGTCACCTCCCACTGTTTTCTGTGGTGGGATCCACTTAAACTTTGGATCTGTCTAATTCTTTTGCTTACTCCCTTAAATGATCTCTCCAAATGGATGGATGGTGTGGATACAACACAAACATCATGGTGGGCCCAAAGAACTTGGTGACGTAACATCCGTCAGGTTCAGAAGCCAACCCGCTTCCGTTTCCAGTCCGTTTCCAATTGCGGCCAAAGCCGTCCGCATGGACTTCCTTCGACGGCGAGCTAGGCGGGGCACACAATGATATTTGTGAGAAATCCACTCCGTCCATCATTTTTTTCATATCATCTGATAAATATAGCCTAAAAAATGAGGCAGATCTAAAACTCATGTGGCCGTACGGCTTGGAAACAATAAGTGGGGGAATTCCTGTGGTTGAAAATTTCCTGGGTCCACCATGATTTATATATGTCATCCATATGGCTCATGAGGTCATTCTTACTGGGATGAACTGAAATTATAAAAACATTAACATAATCCAAAACTTTTGTGGCCACTTGAATATTTCAATGGCTGAAGTTTAATCCTCACGTTTTCCTATCGTGTGGCCTACTACAAGTTTGGATCAATATCATTGCTAGGTCTATGTTGTAACATAATCTAGAAAAACTGATGGCCGGGATAGATTTATCAAAAACATTACGGTGGGTGCCACTTACACATGTTACTACTTTTAATACTCATGTGACCGCATTTTCGTAATTTGCAGAGGATGGACTTTTAATTCTTTAAATTAAATAGAGTTCGGACGTCGGCTGGCTACTGAACCAGACGGTAACTAGTCTTGCCACCGATGATCTCTCCAAATGGATGGATGGATGGTGTGGATATAACACATACATCATGGTGGGCCACCATGATGTATGTGTTATATCCACACCATCCATCCATTTGGAGAGATCATTTTAGGGAGCGAGCAAAATAATTAGGCGGATCCAAAGTTCAAGTGGACCCCACCACAGAAAATAGTAGGAGCTAACGGCTACCGTTGAAACCTTTCTGGGGCCGACCATGATGTTTATTTGAGATCCAACCTTTTTATAAGTTAAAAAAGACATGGAATAAGGTAAATTATCCATAAATATTAGCTTGATTGAAAGCTTCCGTGGCCCAAAGAGGTTTTACTGGTAGGCATTCAATTTCTATTGTTTTCTATGGTAGGGTGCACTTGAAATTTGGATCTTTCTCAGTCTTTGCATTATGCACTAAAATGATATCACGGAATGGATGGACGGTGTGGATACAATTCATACATCATGGTGGCGCCCATGAAAAGTGGTGATGTCACTGCACTAGTGGGAGCGAAGAATAGAAATGAGTTGAAAATAACGTTTACCCCTTGTTTGCTCGAGCCCGTGCACGGGCAAACGGAGAGAGACGTCTAACAAAACTCTAAAGAAAGAGCATTAATTGTGAGGGAACACGCACATGGCATTCAACCAATTGAATTTCACCACGTCACTTCAGTAGCGTTTTGGCTACTGAAGCGTTCAGTATCCAATCCGCTCCCTCATAAGTGGGTCCCACTGTATAATTTGTGTTATCATTCAAAGACAGACCCACGTGTACTGTGGGCCCAGCACTGTACATTAACTATGTAAGGAGAATAAAAAAAACAATAAAGAAAAGAGATTTTATTTTATTTTTTTCCCTATAACTACCTGTATTTTGGGTTACGTACCAAAAACCTTATAGTCTCAAGCTATTTCCATGGAACAGTACGTCTTACAACGTACATGTTTCAACACACGGCCGCCTAAACTGACATTGACCGGTGCAGATGATATTTTTGTTTCACACTAAAAGGAAAAATGACTCCTTTCACCTTCACAAACTCACTTTTCACGGTCTTACATGCACATGATTATTTCAATGAAAATCATGCTGCATGGTACTGTAGTAGTACGTTAGTGGGGTCCACTGCAGTTCACGTGACATCCACTTTGTCCGTGCAACTTTTAGTACCTCATGGAAGGACATAAGGCCAAAAAGTAAGCGACATTCAAAACTTCAGTGGACCACACAACAAAAAACAGTGAAATTTAATACAAACCATTGAAAACCTTGGCCCCCATAGTTTTTTATAAGGTGGCCCACTCAAGCATTGGATATATCATATATCTAGTTTTTGGGCTTTCTTTTTTTTACTAGCTCATGTGTTTGATTGAGAAAGGGAATATTGGAAAAGTTTCATGGTGAACTATATATACAATAGAAAATAGGAAAATAATCGAGGTTAACACCTACCATTAAAAACCTATAGGTCATAGAGGTTTTTAATGAAGCTGATATTTATATTTTCCCTTTGAGCAAGGGTTTCCATTAGGGTGAGGCCTACATTCATGATTCAACTGGACCACATGATTAGAAATAATGTACCTTGTTGTCATAGCCCTCCGAATTATTTCCCATATAATGAACAATCATTTTTAATTTTTTTTTATTTCTTTTACAGACGTCTTAAAGCCCACATACCACATGGGTACTCAAACCCATGAGCTCAATGTTGAAACTTGCAAGGTCTACCAATGAGCTATGCATAAATGTTTGAGCCCCATGCCTGAATTTTAGTATCGCATCTCATATGAGTGGATTTCATATAACTATGAGGGTGCGTGGGCCTTACAAAAATCAAGAGTGGACTTCTTTCTTAACTATTTACTTTGGCATGACCTACTAAATGACAGGTAGCTTGAATTTTTTTTACCCCAAGCCTACACGGGGTTACAAATATAATGGTTGGAGTAGATCCCACACACATTTCAAGGTGGACCTCCAAAAAACCAATGGTGGTGAGCATCCTCTAAAATTTCCTTCAAATCTGTATTTTTCTCCAAACAGATGTATGAAGGATGCTCCCCTTGAGTTTTTGTTTTTAGGAGCCCAACATTACATAATGTTTCTGTGAAATCCAATCTAACCATCTTTGGGCCCAAGGCCAAACAATCAAGTTGACTATTGATTCAGATGGGCCACACCAAAGTAAATAATTTGGAGAGATATGTACTCTTGATTTTTACAGGCCAACCGTGATTATTATATGAAATCCACTCCAACCATTAGATGCCAAGGAAGTAATTTGGAGGGTAAGGGTTGCCATGTACATTGTTTCCAATCATGTGGTCCACTTGAATCAAGTATGGGGCTGATTTTTTTAGCCCTTGACCTAACAATGGGTGACGTGCTTCATAGTTGAGGTGGATTTCTTATAAACATCATAGTGGAGCCCACCCAAGCCACTGGCCCCTTTACTCTTACAAGTAACAAACCAACCCCACCTTGCATTAAAAAACCTAAGGGATGCAGTCCAGTGAGAATTACTTAAATTAATGAGGTAGTTCAAGGGCTTGTTTAATACTGTGTATTTACCAGGATTAAGCATTTATTACTTATCATGGTTTTTAATTTTTATTTTTAAAAAAAAAAAAAAATGGTCACATGTAAGATGTTGACATCTCCACCTTTTGGTAGGTCCGGAATCAAAAAATGAGGCAAGGTTTTTGCGCCCTACCATGATGTATGTGTTATATCCATGCCGTCCATTCATTTTTCTAGATTATTTTAGGGCTTGAGCCCAAAAATGAAGCAAATGGAAAGCTCAAATGGACCACACCACTGGAAGTGGAAATAATGACACCATTGTTGAACTCACTATTTTTTGTGGTGTAGTCCACTTGAGCTTTGGATCTACCTCATTTTCGTGCTCCTGCCCTAAAATGATCTGAGAAAATGAATAGACATTGAGGATACAACGCATACATTATAATGGCGCCCATAGAGTTTTGGTAATGAAACAAGTTGAGTTTGACTTGATTTTTCATTTGCAATTCCTACTATTTCCAAACACCTCAAATAAGTTATTATTAATCCTTTATCATTGATTTACCTCATTTACATTGAAACAAACTGGCCCTAATTGAAATTAATGCCTTAGTTCATTGAAATCCGTTTTAGAAAAGGCACCCGAATGTAAATTCTCTATTAAGTAGGGTCTTTTTCTTTAATGTCCTTTTTTCCTTGAACTTGGGCTTTTGCTTAATCCCCAGCCCCAGGCATGGGTTTAAAATTTTGGTTTGGGTTAACTCAAGCTGAGCCATCTGACCTGAGTTGCAACTTGGCCCAAGAATAATTATGTGCAAACTTAGGGCATGTTAGACTGGAATTCTTTTCCCACCAACCTATCACATGAGCAAAACATCCAAGCATGGGTCCCATCATGAAGATCACTGGCATGAAAATTAGGCAATCGGCTCATCAGGTGGACCACACTTGAGTATCGGGTCCAGTTAACAATCACGTGTCAGGTGTGGCCCATTTTGGGACATTGGTCATACATGGTGAGACTCATCATACCAATGGTTTGGATCCCTCAACCACGTTTGCACTTGCATAAACTGAAAGCCCAGGCCTTCGCCTGACCATTGTATGTAGAGTTGTACACGAGTTGAACAGAGTCGACCTTGGCAACTCGGCTTGGCTCTGTCATTAGTTGACCCTAGCTCTAACTCAGCTCAGCTTGGCTCAGTCCTCGAGCTTGACTAGCAAGCTCGGCTTAGTTCGATCAATGGCTTGGGCCAGTTTGAGCTAAGTTCGAGCCCTGTGCAGCATTTTCTCAGACATAAGAAGTGCACCTTCAATCTCTCACCGTATGTAAACAGCATCAGCAGTTTACATATATTTCATCAAATACTCAGTAGGCTGCATCAAGATCAAGATTCAAGGATAATTTTATCATGTAATGTTTGTATTTTTATAGTGATTCGTTTCATATCCATACCTTTCTTGCCACTGGCCGATCCCACACACAATGTATCAAACCGAAACAACACTTCATTAAATCATTTCATTGAACACTTGGTGACCAACATCAATATCAAAATAACCGAGTCACCCAACTAGTTCAAACCGAGTTCCGTTTGAGTTGAGGTTCGATCCGAGTCGATTCGAGCTCGGCCAAGTTCAAACTCAACTCAAAATTTTTTTAAGCTCCAAAAATCTGCCCGATTCAGCTCAAACTTAGTTCAAGTTGAATCGAGCTTTTTCGAGTTGAGTCAAGCAAGTTAACCCAGCTAACTTGGTTCGTGTACAGCTCTAATTGTATTACTTGGTGGCCTGTATTTAAAAATTGGAAGAGTAGTTTCATACTCTGGGAAAATTGATATGCAGGCACTCAGAAATTGCACGTGGATTGTATAAACTTAAATTAAACTGACTAAATTGTGAAAAAGATTGTCGCTAGGTCACGAGACAAATAAAATTGGTTGAGAAATCCTGACCTCTGATTCATAGACACATGTTTATTGAAACAGGGCCATTGGATTTTTTTCCATTTTCAAACATCCAATAGTTTCCACCAACACCATAGTCATGAGATTATCAAATAAGCTTAATTTTTTGGTTCATGATATATCTAGTTGGGACCCAAAATTTGGAAACATTAACTAGAATAACTCACGGTCCACATATGTAATTTCTAAGTGCATGTGTATCGTCCATCACATTCCGCCAGAGTCTCAAAGTTTTCCTCGCAAAATCCCAGGCCGTGAATAACGTTTTCTAACAAACGCTTTGAAAAAGAGGTGGTTTATAAAGTGTTTGCCGCAGTTTACTAGATTGTGACATCTGACGCATCAATGGTAAATCAACGTGTACTGCACATTCCAAGCCAATCAAGACCGTCCAAATTGTTTGTGGCCAACAACGACACAAATTGATTTGAGATTCGATTGTCTTTTAATACTCAAAGCATTTATTTAATAATTAATACTGGGAAGTTACGTGATACTCTGGCTGCCTGTTATGCTTGATATACCCGACTGCATTCTGGTATCCACTGTCTCTAGGACGCATATTGCCTGCAAATCAGCCCTAAGCTGTGTGGGGCCCATCATGATGTACGTTGTATATCTACTTCATCCAATCGTTTTGTTAGCTCATTTTAGCACATGAGCACAAATCCAAACCTCAAATGGACCACAACACAAAATCAGAGGGGATTGAAGGCCAACCATTGAAAACTTCTGATTTATTGGAATCCACTTCCCAATCTAGAAACCAATTGGTTAAACAATCTTGATCTTTGAATTATGGATACTTATTTTTTGAAATAAGAACGTTGGATATGTTTCATTTTTAACCATCCAACAAATATCGACCAATCTAATACTAAGATCACCAAATAAATTTATTTATTTTTCCTATAGTGGTGCATCTAAAATGACCCAACAATTGCGACTTTTTTCTTTGAGTTACCTGAATACTATATAAGCAAATTCTCAGTAATTTTTAATGCTTATGTATCAGCCTTCACATTCTATATGCATATATAAAAACAACATAACTTCTTAAAAATATCAAATGCAAATCTGAGGTGATCAAAGCTGTGTACTGATCATGATCATCTGGGTGAGAGGGCGATAGAATGAAATTCAGATGATCCACCGCCAGGGGCAAATGTGGATTTCGATGCTGGAAGTTACACCTCTGACTTGGGCGTCTTCTCATAGTCGTCCCACACTGTTGAGCTGTAGTAGCAACTGTACAGAATTAATTGGACCGCACCAAACAATGCACCGAGCCCATTTGGAATCTTCAAAGAAAAGGAAGTTAGATGAATTTGGTTTTCCTTACGTGCATTTGAGGAATTTCAGCTCTCATAATGCATACACTAAAATTAGGTGGCCCATTTGGAATCTTCAAAGAAAAGGAAGTTAGATGAATTTGGTTTTCCTTACGTGCATTTGAGGAATTTCAGCTCTCATAATGCATACACTAAAATTAGGTGTATGCTCTTATAACTAGTGAGAAATGAGATGTTGATAGAATTTAGGTAATTAGGTTATTTCCTTCGAGGAAGTTTAACTCAACAAGTGCATACACTGAATGTTGGTGTATCATCCACCCACATACTTGAACACCGGGGACCTTCTCTGGTACCAATTCATATAGGGAATATTGACCAACGCACCAAAAACTTCATAACCGTTGGGGAAGCACCAAAATATCCCTTTATATAGGCCTTGTTTGGCAAATTTACGGAGTCCCGTAGTAAGACCTACCTCGTACGTGGCCATTCTGCATCTCACAGATCCCACTTCATTATGAAGATACACCTGCATCAAAAACATCCAGAGAGATTCTACAACTAGTGATGTAAAGTGGGACCCAACTGCTATTATCGAGACATAAGACCAAGTAGGCCCGACTTTAGTAGCTCCCATAGCTCCCACTAATAGCAAAGCTTCGCCATGGGTGTTTTAGATATGAATCATTTCCCCATTGTTGTGAACATATTTACCGCAATGAAGAGATTCAATCTGATGAGAGCATAAGCCATCCAACAGATCCCATTGAGGAAGCCAGCCAACAAGAGATAGAACGGCATGTATTTCACACTCCTAGTTTGTTTAACCATCCTCTGAAACAACCCCAGAAAACATAACCAACCATGAATCATGAACTGCTAACTGATGATGAAGGGTTAGTTATAAATGGCCCAAAAATAAAACAAGTCCTAAGCCGAGTTCATTAAGGCCCACACCATTTACTCAAGCTGACCCTAAATTTCACATGTGTGTGTGTGTGTGTGTGTGTGTGTGTGTGGTAAATGGTACCATGAGGTCGACCTCATGGGAGCTTTCAATGAGGTCGAGCAGTGTGGCCCACCGTGATGTTTTTCGAACATCAACACTGTTCATTTGATGGGTCCCCTTTAGGTCAGGGGATATCCTAAATATCAGCTGTATACAGGACTCAGGTGGGCCATACCATCTAAAACTACATGAAGACATGGCTAAAACATATAGAAATACTTTGTGTGGCCCACCCAAGTCATAGATTGACTTGATTTTTAAGCCCGTGGCCCACCATGGAATGGTGCATCTGACTGATGAGGTTGATGTTTGACATACATCACGGTGGGGCCCACATAGCTCAACTTCATGGAAAGTTTGACCTTGTATATATATATATATATATATATATATATATATATATATATATATATATATATATATATTAATTGTTACGGGTAAATCTGAACCGAGCTGCATCAAAGTTAACTTAGAGGCACCAATGAGTAAAGCCTCGGACTAACAGTGTCCGACCCGAAGTGATACCCAGAACTCTTGTAGAGCTACGACATTGACCTAAGACTCGGAAGGAGTCTTCACGCATCCTACAAGTAGGACCTCGGAGCGATAGCAGAACATCCGAGCCAACCTGTCTCCAAATTCTTTTGCAAGAGTTCTCATGTCGACTCGGAATGCAGAAGAGGCCACCACGCACTCTTCCAGCTTACCTCCGACTTGATCCTCCCTGCCTTGCGCGTCAACAATCAGCTCATTCGTAGGTTCAGATCGTCGAGCAAGATCTGAGCCACGAGGTCGACTCAGATGAGAGATTGGTCAGCGACAATATTAATGGAGTGAATCCAGTAACATATGACAGAAGTAATGCCTAACGCACGATCTCCGGGTAACGGCCGACAACTGCGCACGTGTAGCTCTCGCGTAGTGGTGATGACCGTACCGAGATTATCAAACACGTCCAACATGACCCTAAGGTATAAATAAGAGTCACTTCTATAGGAACAAGTACGAGAGATCTAGCACCCTCACCCTACTCTACACTACTTAGACTCCATTTCTTAGCCTGACTTTGGCATCGGAGGGTGCCCTGCTTGAGGCAGGGTCTCCTTTGTTTTCCTTTTGTGCAGGACTCAAGGTTTGCTCCAAGCACTTAGAGCTCATCGGAGGGTTGTATAGATTTTCGCATATATATATATATATATATATATATATATATATATATATATATATATATATATATATATATATATATATTTGGAAAAGGTACTATGCGCTCGACCTCACGATAAGCTCCCGTGAGGTCGAGCTATGTGGACCCCAACGTGATGCGTGTCGACCATCAACACCGTGCATTTGATGGGTCCCCTTTAAATTATGGGATATCCCAAAAATCAGCCATATATGGAACTCAAGTGGGCCATACCATCTAAAATCATGTGAAGACATCGTTAAAACATATAAAAGCACTTGGTGGGCCCACCTGAAAATTTCATGCGTCTGAAACTAGGTCTGAACCCTCGTCCAAGTGGGACACACATAATGGATGGGCTGGATTTGTAAACCACATCTCGGTGGGCCCAAAAAATAATTATGAATGTTTTAATGGTGCACGGCCCCTCTCCACTTCTGTATGTGGTGTGGCCCACACAAGTCACGGATTGACTTGATTTTTGAAACCTAGGCCCACGATGCAAGGGTGCAGCTGACTGATGAGGTAGATGTTCGAAACGAATCATAGTGAGGCCCACACAGCTCGACCTCATGGGACGGACTCATGAGGTCGAGCGCATAGTACCTTTTCCCATATATATATATATATATATATATATATATATATGTGTGTGTGTGTGTGTGTGTGTGTGTGTGTGTGTGTGTGTGTGTGTGTGTGTGTGTGTGTGTGTGAACCCTATTCAAACATAAATAATGAATCAATCTAAGAAAGTACTTACCATGACAGAAAGTGGGGAAGCGTACGTACAGATGCTGAAGATGCAAACCAAGATACCAACGATCACAATCCGCTTCATGTGAGTGTGCACACAAGTGAGTGTAACTGTAACTACCATAACCATTAACACGAACTCGGCGGCAATGAACTTCAGCACGTACAACTGTAAATGTTGAATAGACATGTTATCGGTTTAAATAAGATTGATTTGGTGGGCCTAGGGTAACACTTCCAAATCTTCACCATACATTAGCTGGGCTCTAGACTCAGGCCGAGCCCAGATTTTGATGGGGCTTCTATAAAGCTTGTTATCCGATAAGGGGAAAGCAGACTTCAATCCGGGTCCTGCAAGATACCCAATGGACATAATCTGATTTCAACGGTCAGGATCCAATTTTTCCAAACCGTTTACCAGGTTACAGTTAGATCCAATCCGTTAAATTTATTAGTGTTGCATTGGGACACTTGGGTAATCCATTGATCTAGACTGTTCATCAGGTACAATCCACATTTCACCTGTTGTCATGGAAACATCAGACTTAATTACAAATATCAACCGTTGGATCAATGGCCTTAAATATGGACTGTCAAAGAATCACTTTTGTTAGGTAATCGTAACAGTTGAATCCATTGCCATGAAAATTAAGGCCAAATCAGTGATGGATTAGATCATCCTATATATCAATGCGATTTTTTCATGGTAGCCCATGAAATGTATTCTGAATTTAACGGACGGTTCAGATTGATTAATGGATTACCCAAATGAACTGATGCAACTAGGAGTACTATAACTCACAGCGGTCTGAAATCACTAGCATTTAATGTAATGGTTTCTGCCTAGCCACACATGTAAGAGAACCCTCTTACCAACCAAGCACGTGTCAAAGTGACATACCTGTGTGAAATCTAATCCATCCATTGTGTGGGCCCGACCATGTAAAACCACTTATTTGATCCGGAAACCATCTGTAACAGACGGGTACCTAGTCCCATAGTGGATCAGATCCGTTCAGAAAATGATACCCAGACCCGTGAAACCAGAACACAACCAAACGCTACGGGTATACTAGAACCGGACCCGAACCTGCTTTGGGCTGGCCCATGGAGTCTAATAATCAGACATGTTCCGTCATCCATCTAAAAACGACTATATGTGGGAACCACATAATGAATGGTTCAGATCTCATACATGTTATGGTAAAAGTAAGTACGTACTCTTTGCTTTTCGCGGGCGTAGATGAAGTAGATTGTGAGATAGATGATCTCGAGGAATAGCCCAACGCCGTTGACGGCGGCCACGAGTATGTTGTTGGGCTTCACGAAAGGAAGGCCGTAGAAAACCCACAGCATGCAGTTTTGAGCGGCTGCGATGTATGGTAAAGGCGAGAAATCCTCAGTCGTATTTTTCTTCCATATCTAATAGAACGTCGGCCTGCAACCACCATATCATCCCAACCGTTAGCTACATATTGATTGGTGGGCAGTAGATCGGGCATAGTGGTAACATGGTCGTCCGATCTGGACTGTCCATCTGGTGGTCCACACATTGACTGGCCTAAGGCCAAATAATCTCTTTGATTGAACGGTTTAAATCATCCGATCATACAGCGTGATTTGGAAAGAGTCCCATGTGAAACACCAAAAAATTAAAATCCTACCATTACCCAATAAGATTAGAGATGGTGATAAAAAGTGCGTGCGACTCATTGAAGCACACATGTCTAATTAGAACATGCGAGACTTGTATCAGGTGGGGTCCACATGCCCAATGAATGTAGACGAGAACGGATTGGCTACTCCCCCTGCCATAGCCAATGGCTAGTGGTAGGTGCTCCAAGCGCCTCACAATGATGTATATGTTTCTTCCACGCCGTCTATCTATTTTTCTAGATCATGATGTTTGTGTTACATCCATTTTTAAAGCTTATTTTAGGGCTTGATCACAAAAATGAGAGGGATATAAATCTCAGGTGGACCACACTACCAGAAAACAATAGTGAGAGGATATCCACCATTAAAATCCTCCTAATGCCCACTGTACTGTTTATTTGATACCCAATATGTTGATTAGGTCATACAGACACAGACGAATGGAAAAAATAAAAATCAGCTTGATTCAAAACTTTTATAGCCCCAAAAAGTTTTTACTGGTTGAAGTTCATTCAACAATGTCTCCTATAATGAGATTGGGATATATATACCTCATTTTTAGTCTCGTACCATAAAATGATCCAGGAAAATATATGAATGCCATGGATGAAACACATACATCATGGCGAGGCCCAATGCGTATTCTCTAAGGCCCATGATTATTTGTCAGCTAATATGTATATAATGTCACGCAGACATCAGTAAAGGGAAAGAAGTTTGATACTCTTGCAGAGCAGGGAGTTTGATATACAGGCGCTCATAAGTTGTGAGAGTGGATGGTAATGGCAACACTATTAACTCAAAATAAACCGGCCTAATTGTGGAAATGACCAAGTCACGTACCAAAAATAAAATTGATTTTAGCAATACTGACATCTGATTCATGGGCACATGTTTATTAAGATAGGGCCATTGAATATTTTTCATTCTCATACATACAACAGTGTCTACCAACACTATATTTAGATTATCAAATAAACTTAATTTTCGGTTCATGATACATCTAGCTGGGACCCAAAATTTGGAAGCATTAATTTGAATCATTTGGGGTCCACAGGAGATTCCTAAGTGCTTGCATATCGGAAGCGGATTGGCTGGTGTACCACACATCAGCGATCTAGCTGATGCTTTGACGTCAGCAAGTTCCGTGGGTCCCATCATAAGGTATGTCTTATATCCAAACCGTCCATCCATTTGGAAACCTCATCTTAAGGCTTGAGATGGAAAACAAGATAGATATAAAGATCAAGTGGACCACACTGCAAAATGTAGTAGGGGATTGAAATTCTACCATTGAAACCCTTTTGAGTGTCACGGAAGTTTTGGATCAATATGATATTTGTTTTTCCTCTGCATAAAGGTCTTTTTTGACCTTATGAACAGCTTGGATGGAAAATAAACGTTATGGTGGCCCTACGAATGTTTTAACATTGAAAGTCATTATCCCATTTGTGGTGTGATCCAGTTGATATTTGTATATGATTCACTTTTTGGCTCATATACTAAAATGATCTTGAAAAATAAATGATCGGTGTAGATATAATAAATACATCATTTTGGGGCCATGTAATGACATGTACCCGCACCATATGGCTGGTGAGTGGTACACCAGCCAATCCTCTTCCTTGCATATCGTCCATCAGACTCCCACCCGCCAGAGTACATATCGTAGTTTTCCTCGTATAATCACAGGCCAAGAATAAAACGCTTTGAAAGTGAGGTGGTTTATAACGTATGTTTGCCCCAGTTCACTAGATCCTGACATCTGATGCATCAATGGTAAATCAACGTGTACTGCACATCCATAGCCAATCAAGGCCGTCCAAATTGTTGGTGGCCAACAACTACACAAATTGATTGGAGATTTGATTAGTAATTAATTTTGGGTAGTTATCTGATACTCTGGCTGCGTGAGGGCCACCTATTGGACGGTGAGGAAGGAAACGGATTGGCTACTCTCCTGCCACCAGCCACCGGGCTGGTGATCGGTGCTCTGTGGGCCCCACCATGATGTATGTGTTTCATCCATTCCGTTCATCCATTTTTACATATCATTTTAGGCTTCATCCCAAAAATTAGAGAGATATAAAGCTCAGGTGGACCACATCACAGGGAAACAATAATGATTGGATATCCACCATTAAAATCCTCCTAAGCCCCACTGTACTGTTTATTTGACATCCAATCTGTTGATTAGGTCATACAGACCCAGATGAAGGGAAAAAACAAATATCAGCTTGATCCAAAACTTTTATGGCCCCCAAAAAGTTTTTAATGGTCTATCTTCATTCAACACTATTTCCTGTAATGTGGTCCACTTGAGATTTGGATTTACCTCATTTTTTGTCTCATACCATAAAATGATCTAGAAAAATGTATGGACGGTGTGGATGAAACACATACATCATGGTGGGCCCACAGAACACCAACCACCAGCCATTAGCTGGTGGCAGGGGGAGTAGCCAATCCGTTTCCAATGAGGAATACCATCAGTGTATTTATTAGATGTCGGTTATCTATTGATCAATTCAAGGGTGTGGCCCACACCTGATAGAAATATTTTGAAATATATTTGTGTTGCAACTACAACCGATGAAAAACGTTTTCAGGTGAATTTTTCTATGGAGTCAAATGGGGCCCACTTACAGTGAGTGAAGACTATTGTAAATAATACAACTTAAGATGTTGTGATCATTTCTATGTGGGGCCCAATGAGGGACTATCTAACCCTTTTGTCCACGGTGGTATTATTGAAAATTTTCAACATCATCCACACATCATACTTCTTACAAAGAGAAAGGTCCACTAAATGAACGGATGTAAAAACAAACAACCGAAAGTAACAAATGCAATCCGAAGCGATGAAAGTGGTGCACTGATGATGGATGGTCCAATCATGATCATTTGGATGACATGGTAATAGAATGAAACTCAGATGATCCACCGCCGGGGGCAATTGTAGACGCTGGTGCTTGAAGCTGCACCTCTGACTTGGGCTTCTGATCATCCTCATACCACATCGTTGAGTTGTAATAGCAACCATACAAAATCAACTGGACTGCACCAACCAATGCACCCAGCCCATTTGGAACCTGCAAGGAATAAGAAGGTGAATTGGTTTTTAGAATTTCAGTTCTCATAGCATATGTGGTTATGTTACTGTTGAAATCTTAAATAAATATAGATAAATATGCACATTGCTCATTATTTTTTCAATCTTATTATGTGGCAAGTGTGGGCATGCTAGAATTGAATTTGTGGCTTAATTCAAACCAAATAACTATGACCCCAAGTGCCAAGATAGGCAAATACATAGTATATGACCGATATTAAATGAGATCGGCCACCTATTCAACAACTCGTTTAGCATGTAAATATGATCAGTCGATATTCAGAGGGTAGGGTTCGTCGGGTTACACATATACCTTACGTACGAAAAAACTTTTTAATACAAATAAAAGAGAAACAAGAAAAGAATTCTTATGATAGGCGAATTGATATACTGGAGAACTGAATTCATCATCATATGAGTGAAAGATATATTAATTTTGATTGGGTTGGTATGAGATAAAATTTTCCTGTTGAATTTCTCAGCTATTTATATCCTTACCCCAGCCATTTAGATCATTCCCGCATTCTAACGGTTAATATAACCGTTTAACACTGCATGGCCTTCTTTGATTCTACTTCTGTCATGTGTCCTATAACTGCTTTTACATGATCATTCTTAATCAACCGCTTAATAGATATCATTGCGTTGCTTGATGTGCTCTAGTTGTACTATCATAGAATTATCTTCCTATATCCCCACATATTTCCAAATACACCACACAAATCCATTCAAATCGCATGTAACTCACTCTGATTGGGTTTAGCAGGAATTGATGATTATGATGATGAATAGTCCATATTCAGGAATCCTGAAAACTGAGGCATGAAAACTTGTATCTAAGTGTTAGACTCTAACAAAACTTCGAACAATGTCTTTAAAGATAAATCGAACCGTAAAAATTCAATTAAATATTCTTATGAAGTTATCGAATTCGACTAATCACTTAAACCACGAGTCTACCCTTGTAATCTATTCATTTAGGGCTCAGATCTAATCAACCCACCACCAATTAATTAAGATAATCACAATTTAATGAATGTTTATTTAAAACTAAGATTATAATTTATAAATTAAATTTGAATCATCCCTTGCCAATAAACCAAATTGACCAAAGTATATTATGAACTTTAAATCAATGATTTAAGGCAATTAGGACCGAATCACCATTTTCGCTTAATGCGAATGGCTCACGTCGCAAACTTAGGTAATCCAAGACTAGCTAATCGCACACAATAAATTTCATTAATTATTTTATTATAAAAATATCCAAATTAACTAAATAAGCTCTAGACCACTCGTTAGTGGGCCTTTAAATACAAAATTATAGAAAGACATTTGTCTTAATAGGCTTGATGTCCATTACAGACATTGATTTGAAATCGCATCTATAATCGTTCAACTTGGGTTTACAAGGCGAGCAGAAATGCCTCAAAAAATATAATGAACTTAAGTTACAAGTTTTCCTTCACGCTTTGGCAAAGTTGTGGCCTTTGAACCATTAGATCGCGATTAAATTTACAACACCAATATAAATTAATACCTTACTCATATTCTTATAACTGAGACTAGAGCTGGGCATCGGTCCTGGTCGGATCGGATTGTATCCAACTCGTTCCGATCCGAAGTGTCAGTAGCCTTACCCGAACTTGGACAGATCCGGGACCAAGTCTGGGTCGCCTGACTCAGACAGATCCGATGCATAGTTAACCTGACTCGAACCGAGTCTGACTCGGTCAAGGAAACCGAGTCGGATCGGGTTCAGTAAGATTTAGATCGTATAAATTTAATCTAAATGTTTCATAGGGTGTAGTCTACTTCAATCTTTAATATAGCGTATTTTTGTGTTTAAGACCTAAAATGATATTTTAAAATGTATGAACGGCTTAGATAAAATTGATACATCAAGGTGGACCCCACATAGCTATGAAAGAACTCTCCCAACCATATTCGTGCTTTTACCGTAAATGTATGAACGACATGCACTGCACGGAAGGGGCAGTGAGTGCTTTTCACGCAAGCACCTGCTGTAACGACATTAGTAAGATATGTGGGTCTGATTATGGGGTATGTGTTCTATCCAAACCATCCATTTATTTGACAAGCTCGTAGTAAGGCTTTTGACGAAAAATAAGATAGATCTAACTATCAAGTGGACCACACTAAATGTTTAACTGTGAAAATCATTCTCTGCTGCTATTTGTGGTGTGGTCTAAATGATCTTTGGATATTATTCATTTTTTGAATAATGTTATACGATGATCTCTAAAAATATATAAACGGTAGAGATATAATAAATACATCATTGTGGGCCCATATAACTTGATCTCCTTTGAACCGTTCGCACAACTCGGAGCTCGAGGAGCGTCCGCGTCAGTGTCGTCTTTGCATGCCACAGCCAGCTAGCCTAGGCTACAGCCTATGGTACAGCTGGTGCTTGTACTAGGATGCAGACTGCGTACCGAGTAACTCAGCACGCTAAGCAAGCATACTGATTAACTCTATGGGGTCCACCACGATTTAATTATTTTATCCACTCCGTCCATCCATTTTAAAAGATAATTTGAGGACCCTAGACCAAAAACAAAGTATATCCAAGTGGGCCTCACCACTAGAAACAGTGTGAATTGAAATTATACCGTTGAAAATTTCTTAGGGGCCACAGTAGTTTTGGGTCAATCTATTATTTGTGTTATCCTTTCATCCATGCCTTTGTGATCTTATAAATAGGTTGGATGAAAAATAAACATCACTGTGGTGCCTACCAAGGTTTCAACGGTGGAAGTCATTATTCCCATTGTTTCCTGTGGTGTGGTCCACTTGAGCTTTATGCATTCTTCAATTTTCAACTCAACCACTAAAATTAGCTGGAAAAACGGATATACAACGTGCATAACCCACACACATTCATGGTAGGCCCCACTGAGTTTACTCAGTGCCATAAAAGCTTATTGAGTAGTGAGTATGTGATCTGTGACAACGGAAATGGATGTACTACTCCCTGTGTTCGTGATCTGTGAGCCCCACCATGATGTATGTCTTTCATTGATGTCGTTCATCCATTTTTATAGATCATTTTAAGGCTTGATAAAAAATATTAGAGGGGTAAAAATCTCAGGTGGACCACACCACAGGAAAATAATAATGATTGCATATCCTCTATTAAAATCCTCCCCAGGCTCCGGATCGGGTCCATTCGGATCGGATCTGTCCGAATTGACCACGATCCGAGCCCGATCCGAAAACCATTCAGATCTGAAATGCCTAACCCGATCCTTACCGATCCAGGCCGTCGGTTCGGTTCGGATCGGGTCTGATCGGGTCGGATCCACCAGATCGGATCAATTTTGTTCAGCTTTAACTGAGACCCTAATTGATGATTGGTAATCATTAAACTGACTTTAAATCATATTCATCAATCAACGCATCTAAATGTCATGCCAATCATATCCATGCGTAGATCACCACTAGAAATATTTATCTTACAGTGTAAACCGACCCATACATCCCCTACTGGACCCTAAAAGTTAGAAACAACCACCTATAGAATTATAATAGTAAATACATAGCTCTTTAGGCCATTTGCACCCTTTTAGCACTATAAATAGTCCACTATTTCACACCTCCTCTCTCCACACGAATTTGTGCAGTAAGAGAAGAAAGAAAGAGAGAAAGAGAGGAAGAAGAATATATAGAGTAAGAGAGATAAAAAATGTGAGAGTCGTGCACCTTCACCCTTTCATCCCTTCTATCCCAACCGTAGTCGCTCCAGGATCCTTTGTCAAATCTCTTTCGTCGATAATCGGAGGCAAGAAATGGATACTACTTCCCAATCTAGGTATTCTTAAGCTAAACTTTAAGAACCTTACAATAACTTGTGTGTTGATTAGGTTTCGATGATCTTCCCTAAAATCATAACTCTAAAAGTGCGAGTAGGTTGGTGCAAACCATTCTTCTATATTTCTTTTTAACAATAATTAATAGTGTTAGATTATTATTATTATTATTATTATGATTTTTATATCTTATTTGTATTTAAATTACTTTATTATTGCATTTCTAACGTTATTTGAAGTTTATAAGATGCATGTTTGATGAAATGCTTAAATAATATGAAATTCCTACTATTAGAATTCTTATATGTAAATTGATAAGTAATGTTGATATAAGTTGGATTGTATTGATATACATTGAATTGTACTGATTCATATATATGTTGTTTGATGCACCCTATTTTAATATTAAATTGCTACATGATTATGTTTATGTATTTAATAATATGATTTGTAGTCGTGTGGATCAAGCCTTGCAAAATATTAAGTAAGAGGATAGTCCACTTTGGGTTAGTGATTGCGGACTTATACGGTAGACCGAGGTTGAACACGGACGATTGACAATAATTGGAGCTACGAGATGCTTCACACCCAATGTCAGTTTTGTCTAGGGTCCCCCGTTGTCCATCGGATCAGTCCAATGCATTGCTCAATCATTCTTATATTTGGTAGTTGTATAACATTCAAATGAACATAGGATACTACTATTACCATTTAATTAAGTATATTCATAACCGTTAGTGTGTTACAATTGTATAAAGACTTATGAGCCGAGCATAATAGTATGGGACACAATTTCTGAGCTATCGGCTTATATCAGGGTGACATACCTATCATATTGGTAAAAAATAGGGTGACGAGCCCGTCGTATTAGTACAGAATTGGGTAACAAGCCTCCTCGTAGTAACCATTGAGCATTAGTCAAGACCATGAGCCTATCATATTGTTAATGGAATTGATGTTATAATTTTGTCACATTTTTTATTTGGGTAACGATCCTTAGGTGATGAACCTAAAATCGATCAAGGGACACCAGCGAGGAGCCACTGCGACCGCATCAAGCCTCGTGATCCTGATGGATCGCAGAAAGGTGGTTATCACTTGCATGGATTGTCAATCAATGGAATTGCTTGCCCAGCGTAGGACGACACCCAGGGAGATTTTACTACCAGTGATGTGAAGTGGGACCCACTTGCTATTATCGAGACAACAAGACCAAGTGGGCCCCACTCCAATGGCTCCCACCGATATGGATCATTTTTCCTTTATTGTGAACATATAAATATTTACCGCAATGAAGAAGTCCAATTTTATGAGAGCATAAGCCATCCAACAAAGACCGTTGAGGAAGCCAGCCAACGAGAGATAGAACGGCATGTATTTCACACTCCGAGTCTGTATACTCCGAGTCTGTATAACCATCCTCTGCAACAACCCCAGAAAACACAATCAACCATTAATCATAGGTTTCTAACTGATGAATGGTTAATTATAAATGGGCCAAAAAAGCAAGGCCCAAGCCCAGTTCATCAAGGCCCATACCACTTACTACTATAATGTCGTGGGCCTAAATTTCAACTTGGAAAAGACCTGGGTTGATCTGGGCCATTACTTTCCCTTTGTCCATGTATACATGTATAGCTACTTACCATTACAGAAAGCGGCGAAGCGTACATGTAGGCATTGAAGATACAAGCCAAGATGCCGACAATCAGAGTCCGCTTCGTGTGAGTGTGCACGCAGGTGAGTGTGACCGTAACAACGATGACCATTAACACCAGCTCGACAGCCATGAACTTGAGCACATACAACTGTAAATATTGAATAAATAATAAGTCATTTTATTTTTTTTTAACGGTTTAGATACGATTGTTTAGGTGGGCCTATGATGAGATTTCCAAATTTTCACCATACATATAGCTGGGCTCTAGGCTCAGGCCCAGCCCACATTTTGATGGGGTTTCTATAAAGCTTGTTATCCAATAAGGGGAAAACAGACTCCAATCCGGGTCCTGCAAGATACCTAATGGACATGATCTGATTTTAACGGTCAGGATCCAATTTTTCCAAACCGTTTACCTGGTTACAGTCAGGTCCAATCCGTTAAATTTATTAGTGTTGCATTGGGACACTTGGGCAATCCATTGATCTAGACTGTTCATCAGGTACAATCCACATTTCACCGGCTGTCATGGAAACATCAAACTTAATTACAAATATCAACCGTTGGATCAATGGCCTTAAATATGGACTGTCAAAGAATCACTTTTGTTAGGAAATCCTAACCATTGAATCCAATGCTATAAAAATTAAGGCCAAATCAGTGATGGATTAGATCATCCCATATATCAATGTGATTTTTGCATGATAGCCCATGAAATGTATTCTGAATTTAATGGACGGTTCAGATTGATTGATGGATTACCCAAATGAACTGATGCAACTAGGAGTAGTATAACTCACAGTGGTATGAAAACACTAGCATTTAATGCAATGGTTTCTGCCAAGCCACGCATGTAAGAGAACCCTCTTACCAACCAAGCACGTGTCAAAGTGACATACCTGTGTGAAATCTAATCCATCCATTGTGTGGGCCCGACCATGTAAAACCACTTATTTGATCCGGAAACCATCTGTAGCAGACGGGTACCTAGTCCCATAGTGGATCAGATCCGTTCAGAAGATAATACCCAGACCCGTGAAACCAGAACACAACCAAACGCTACGGGTATGCTAGAACCGGACCCGAACCTGCTTTGGGCTGGCCCATGGAGTCTAATAATCAGACATGTTCCGTCATCCATCTAAAAACGACTATATGTGGTTCCATATGTGGGAACCACATAATGAATGGTTCAGATCTCATACATGTTATGGTAAAAGTAAGTACGTACTCTTTGCTTTTCGCGGGTGTAGATGAAGTAGATTGTGAGATAGATGATCTCGAGGAATAGCCCAACCCCGTTGACGGTGGCCACGAGTATGTTGTTGGGCTTCGCGCAAGGACGGCCGTAGAAAACCCACAGCATGCAGTTTTGAGCGGCTGCAATGTATGGTAAAGGCGAGAAATCCTCAGTTCGCATTTTTCTTCCATATCTTATAGAACGTCAGCCTGCAACCACCATATCATCCCAACCGTTAGCTACATATTGATTGGTGGGCAGTAGATCGGGCATAGTGGTAACATGGTAGTCTGATCTGGACTGTCCATCTGGTGGTCCAAACATTGACTGGCCTAAGGCTGAATAATCTTTTTGATTGAACGGTTTAGATCATCCGATCATACAGCGTGATTTGGGAAGAGTCCCCTGTGAAACACCAAAAAAATAAAATCCTACCGTTATCCAATAAGATTAGAGATGGTGATAAAAAGTGTGCGACTCACTGAAGCATACGTGTCTAATTGGAACATGTGAGACTTGTATCAGGTGGGGTCCACATGCCCAATGACTGTAGACGAGAACGGATTGGCTACTCCCCCCGCCATAGCCCATGGCTAGTGGTCAGTGCTCTGAGGGCCTCACAATGATACGTGTTTCATCCATTTTTAAAGCTCATTTGAGGGCTTGAACCTAAAAATGAGAGGGATATAAATCTCAGGTGGACCACACCACCAGAAAACAATAGTGATTGCATATCCACCGTTAAAATCCTCCTAATGCCCATTGTACTGTTTATTTGACACTCAATATGTCGATTAGGTCATGTAGACAGATGAATTGGAAAAAATAAAAATCAACTTGATTCGAAACTTTTATGGCCGCAGAAAGTTTTTACTGGTTGAAGTTCATTCAACACTGTTTCTTGTAATGGGATTGGGATATATATACCTCATTTTCAGTCTCATACCAATAAAATGATCCAGAAAGATATATGAACAGCATGGATGAAACACATATATCATGGTGAGGCCCAATCCGTATGCCCTAAGGCCCAAAGTGATATTTATTTGTCAGCTGTCACGCAGAAATCAGTGAAGGGAAAGAAGTTTGACACTCTGGCAGAGCAGGGAGTTTGATATACAGGTGCTCATAAGTTAAAGTTGTGAGAGTGGATGGAAATGGCAACACTATTAACTCAAATTAAACCGGCCAAATTGTGGAAATGACCAAGTCACGTACCAAAAATAAAATTGATTTGAGCAATACTGACATGTAATTCATGGACACATATTTATTAAAATAGGGCCATTGAATATTTTTCATTCTCAAACATACAATAGTGTCCACCAACACTATATTTAGATTATCAAATAAACTTAATTTTCGGTTCATGATACATCTAGCTGGGACCCAAAATCTGGAAACATTAATTTGAATCATTTGGGTCCACATGAAATTCCCAAGTGCTTGCATATCGGAAGCGGATTGGCTGGTGTACCACACATCAGCGTCGATCTAGCTGGTGCGTAGATGTCAGCAAGTTCTGTGGGTCTCATCATAAGGTATGTGTTATATCCAAACCGTCCATCCATTCGAAAAGCTCATCTTACGGCTTGAGATGAAAAACAAGATAGATATAAAGATCAAGTGGACCACACTGCAAAATGCAGTAGGGGATTGAACTTCTACCAATGAAACCCTTTTGAGTGTCACAGAAATTTTGGATCAATATGGTATTTGTTTTTCCTCTGCATAAAGGTCTTTTTTGACCATATGAACAAATTGTATGGAAAATAAACATTATGGTGGCCCTACAAATGTTTTAACAGTCAATATCATTATCCCATTTGTGGTGTGATCCACTTGATATTCGTATATGATTCACTTTTTGGTTCATATACTAAAATGATCTGGAAAAATGGATGAACAGTGTGGATATAATAAATACATCATTTTGGGGCCATGTAATGACATGTACCCACACCAGCTATATGGCTGGTGAGTGGTACACCAGCCAATCCTCTTCCTTGCGTATCGTCTATCAGACTCCCAACCGCCAGAGTATATATCGAAGTTTTCCTCGTACAATCACAGGCCATGAATAAAACGCTTTGAAAGTGAGGTGGTCTATAACGTGTGTTTGCCCCAGCTCAGTAGATCGTGACATCCGATGCATCAATGGTAAATCAACGTGTACTGCACATCCATAACCAATCAAGACCGTCCAAATTGTTGGTGGCCAACAACTACACAAACTGATTGGAGATTTGATTAGTAATTAATTTTGGGTAGTTATCTGATACTCTGGCTGCGTGAGGGCCACCTATTGGACGGTGAGGAAGGAAACGGATTGGCTACTCCCCTGCCACTAGCCACCAGCCTGGTGATCGGTGCTCTGTGGGCCCCACCATGATGTATGTGTTTCATCCATTCCGTTCATCCATTTTTACGGATCATTTTGGGCTTGATCCCAAAAATTAGAGGGATATAAATCTCAGGTGGACCACATCACAGGGAAACAATAGTGATTGGATATCCACCATTAAAATCTTCCTAAGCCCCACTGTATTGTTTATTTGACATCCAATCTGTTGAATAGGTCATACAAACCCAAATGAAGGGAAAAAACAAATATCAGCTTGATCCAAAACTTTTATGGCCCCCAAAATGTTTTTAATGGTCTATATTCATTCAACACTGTTTCCTGTCATGTGGTCCACTTGAGATTTGGATTTACCTCATTTTTTGTCTCATAACATAAAATGATCTAGAAAAATGTATGGATGTCGTGGATGAAACACATACATCATGGTGGGCCCCACAGAACACCAACCACTAGCTATTAGCTGGTGGCAGCTGGGGGAGTAGCCAATCTGTTTCCGGTGAGGAATACCATCAGTGTGTTTATTAGATGTCGGTTATCCATTGATCAATTCAAGGGTGTGGCCCACCAACCACTAACCTATTCTCAAATCCCTAAACCTATAACCTAAATCTATTCTCAAATCCCTAAACTTATGACCTAAACCTAAACATTTAACCTATAACCTAAACCTATAACCTAAACCTAAACCTAAACCTTAACCTTAACCTATAACCTAAACCTATAAACTAAAACCTAAAACCTAAACCCGATCCCGAACGAACCCGATTTCCTAAACCTAAACCTTAAACTATTCTCAATTCCCTAAAGCTATAACCTATAACTTAAACTTAAACCTAAACCTAAACTTATAACCTTAACATAAACCTAAAACCTAAATGTATTCTCAAATGTCTAACCTAAACCTACACCTAATCCTAATCACAACTCCTTAACCTAAACCTAAACTTGAAAATCCGAACCTGAACCTAATTTCCTAAACCTAAACCTTAACCTATAATCTAACCTAAACTAAACATATAACCTACACTTATAACCTAAACCTAAACTTATAACCTAAACGTAAAACCTAAACCTAAAACCTAAATGTATTCTCAAATCCTTAAACTTAAACCTAAACTTATAACCTAAACCTATAACCTACAACATTAACATAAACTTATAACTTAAACCTATAACCTACAACATTAACATAAACCTATTCTCAAATCCCAAAACCTATAACCTAAACCTAAACCTTAACCTATAACGTATAACCTATAACCTATAACCTAAACCTATAACCTATAACCTAAACTCAATTCCCTAAACCTTAACATATAACCTAAACCTATAACCTACACTTGTAACTTAAACCTATGACCTAAACCTAAACCTAAACCTAAAACCTAAATGTATTCTTAAATCCCTAAGCCTAAACTTATACCTAATCCTAATCTCAACTCCTTAACCTAAACTTAAACCTAAACTTGAAAACCCAAACCTAAACCCGATCCCGAACTCGAACCCGATTTTCTAAACCTAAACCTTGACCTATTCTCAATTCCCGAAAGCTATAACCTATAACCTAAAGCTAAACCTTAACCTAAACCTATAACCGAAACCTAAACCTTAACCTAAACCTAAACCTATAACCTTAACCTAAACCAAAACCTATAACCTAAACCTTTAACCTATAACCTATAACCTAAACCTATAACCTATAACCTAAACCTAAAACATAAACCTAACCTTAACTTATTGTTGTTTCTATATTTTTTTGAACTCTCTTTTAATTCATTGCTTAGTTTCAATAAGATTGTACATAATCTGTTGCAACGGAAAAGAAAAGGACTTAGTTTTTGAGTTCTTTTAAGCTTCCTTATCATCCATGCATAGCACTGCAAACATTTACTAAACTGTAACTCTAATCGGAACTTTATGTACAATCTGATCAAGTGCATTAACATCTAATACTATCCTATTCCTTTGCAGGATAACATTGTCGTATTTATAGGCCCTTGTGCTGCGATTCTTGTTCTCATCATCATTGGACTCTCATGCATGGGAGGATGTATCCCTTCAACACATGCCCCTTTTTACAAAGATTTAAATTTTGTTGTTGTTACTATTAACTTGAATTGAAACACTTTTTTTCATTATTTGTTTGTATTACTTTTATTTAAATGATCAGTTTTATTTTTAAAAAGTGTGCCCACTTTTTTAGAAAAAAAAAAAAAAGCAAATGAAGTTTCTGCAATTCTTCATAATTCTGAATTATAATGTTTTGTTGGTTGAATATTCTTTTATTAGGTGAAAGACATACAATGAAAATTGTTGCTGATTTTTTTTCTATTTTTTTTAATGCAAGAAATTTTCTAACAGCTTTAGGCCGTCCATATTTTTCTAAAATATTCAACTCTAAGACGGTCGATAACCGTCCTTTTAAGGTTCATCAGAGATGACTCATAACGGTCCTTTTTAAGGACGGTCCATGACTGTCCTTTTAAGGTTCATCAGAGACTGTTCATAACAGTCCTTTTTAGGGACGGTCCAAGACCGTCCTTTTAAGGTTCATCAGAGACCTTATAATGTGTATATTTATTGATGGTCCATGACCGTCCTTCTTTACAGACAGTCCATAATCGTCCTTTAAATGTCCATAGAAATGACGGTTCATGACCGTCCTTTAAGTAATACGACGCCTCAAAATAGGACGGTCCTTGCGATGGTCCAAAACCGTCCTTTATTATCTTTTGAGACGGTTTTCAACCGTCCTTTTTTCCCAATTTTGGCGTAGTGTGGGGGAGTAGCCAATCTATTTCCAATGAGGAATACCATCAGTGTGTTTATTAGATGTTAGTTATCCATTGATCAATTCAAGGGTGTGGCCCACACCTGATAGAAATATTTTGAAATATATTTGTGTTGCAACTACAACTAATGAAAAACGTTTTCAGGTGAATTTTTCTATGGAGCCAAATGGGGCCCACCTACAGTGAATGAAGACTATTGTAAATAATACAACTTAAGATGTTGTGATCATTTCTATGTGGGACCCAATGAGGGACTAACCCTTTTATCCACGGTGGTATTATTGAAAATTTTCAACATCATCCACACATCATACTTCTTACAAAGAGAAAGGTCCACTAAATGAACGGATGTAAAAACAAACTACTAAAAGTAACAAATGCAATCCAAAGCGATGAAAGCGGTGCACTGATGATGGACGGTCCAATCATGATCATCTGGATGACATGGCAATAGAATGAAACTCAGATGATCCACCGCCGGGGGCAACTGTAGACGCTGGTGCTTGAAGCTGCACCTCTGACTTGGGCTTCTGATCATCCTCATACCACATCGTTGAGCTATAATAGCAACCATACAAAATCAACTGGACTGCACCAAGCAATGCACCCAGCCCATTTGGAACCTGCAAGGAATAAGAAGGTGAATCGGTTTTTAGAATTTCAGTTCTCATGGCATATGTGGTTATGTTACTGTTGAAATCTTAAATAAATGTAGATGAATATGCACAATGCTCATTATTTTTTTAATCTTATTATGTGGCAAGTATGGGCATGCTAGAATTGAATTTGTGGCTCAATTCGAACCAAATAACTATGACCCCAAGTGCCGAGATAGGCAAATACATAGTATATGACCGATATCAAATGCGATCGGCCACCTATTCAACCATTCGTTTAGTATGTAAATATGATCAGTCGATATTCAGAGGGTAGGGTTCGTTGGGTTACACATTTACCTTACATACGAAAAAACTTTTCAATACAAATAAAAAAGAAACAAGAAAAGAATTCTTATGGTAGGCGGATTGATATACTGGAGAACTGAATTCATCATCATATGAGTGAAAGATATATTAATTTTGATTGGGTTGGTATGAGACAATTTTCCTATTGAATTTCTCAGCTATTGATATCCTTACCCCAGTCATTTAGATCATTCCCACATTCTGACGGTTGATATAACCATTTAACACTGCATGGGCTTCTTTGATTCTACTTCTGTCATATGTCCTATAACTGCTTCTACATGATCATTCTTTAATCAACTGCTTAATAGATATCATTGTGTTGCTCGATGTGCTCTAGTTGTACTATCATAGGATCCTCTTCCTATATCCCCACATATTTTCAAATACACCACACAAATCCATTCAGATGGCATGTAACTCACTCTGATTGGGTTTAGCAGGAATTGATGATTATGAGGATGAATAGTCCATATTCAGGAATCCTGAAAACTGAGGCATGAAAACTTGTATCCAAGTGTTTGACTCTGACAAAACTTCGAACAATGTCTTTAAAGATAAATCGAACCATAAAAATTCAATTAAATATTCTTATGAAGTTACTGAATTCGATTAATCACTTAAACCATGAGTCTACCCTTGTAATCTATTCATCTAGGGCTCAGATCTAATCAACCCACCACTGATTAATTAAGATAATTACAATTTAATGAATGTTTATTTAAAACTAAGATTATAATTTATAAATTAAATTTGAATCATCCCTTGCAAATAAACCAAATTGACCAGAGTATATTATGACCTTTAAATCAATGATTTAAGGCAATTAGGACTGAATCACCATTTTCGCTTAATGCGAATGGCTCACGTCGCAAACTTAGGTAATCCAAGACTTGCTAATCACGCACAATAAATTTTATTAATTATTTTATTATAAAAATTTTCAAATTAACTAAATAAGCTCTAGACCACTCGTTAATGGGCCTCTAAACACGAAATTATAAAAAGACGTTTGTCTTAATAGGCTTGATGTCCATTACAGACATTGAGTTGAAATCGCGTTTACAATCGTTCAACTTGGTCTTGCAAGGTGAGCAGAAATGCCTCAAAAAATATAATGAATTTAAGTTAAAAGTTTTCCTTCACTCTTTGGCAAAGTTGTGGCCTTTGAACCATTAGATTGCGATTAAATTTACGACACCAATATAAATTAATACCTTACTCATATTCCTATAACTGAGACCCTAATTGATGATTGGTAATCATTGAACTAACTTTAAATCATATTCATCAATCAACGCATCCAAATGGCATGCCAATCATATCCATGTGTAGATCACCACTAGAAATATTTATCTTACAGTGTAAACCGACCCATACATCTCCTAGTGGACCCTAAAAGTTAGAAACAACCACCTACAGAATTATAATAGTAAATACATAGCTCTTTAGGCCATTTGCACGCTTTTGGCACTATAAATAGTCCACTATTGCACACCCCCTCTCCCCATACGAATTTGTGCAGTAAGAGTAGAAAGAAAGAGAGAAAAAAAGGAATAAGAATAGAGTAAGAGAGATCAAAAATGTGAGAGTTGTGCACCTTCACCCTTTCATCCCTTCTATCGCAACCGTAGTCGCTCCTGAATCCTTTGTCAGATCTCTTTCGTCGATAATCAGAGGCAAGAAATGGATACTACTTCCCAATCTAGGTATTCTTAAGCTAAACTTTAAGAACCTTATAATAACTTGTGTGTTGATTAGGTTTTGATGTCTTCCCTAAAATCATAACTCTAAAAGTGCGAGTAGGTTGGTGCAAACCATTCTTCTATATTTTTTTATTAATAATTAATAGTGTTAGATAATTATTATTATTATTATTATCATGATTTTATATCTTATTTGTATTTAAATTACTTTATTATTGCATTCCTAGCGTTATTTGAAGTTTGTAAGATGCATGTTTGATGAAATGCTTGAATAAGCTGAAATTCCTACTATTAGAATTCTTATATGTAAATTGATAAGTAATGTTGATATAAGTTGGATTGCATCGATATACATTGAATTGTACTGATTCATATATATGTTGTTTAATGCACCCTATTTTGGTATTAAGTTGCTACATGATTATGTTTATGTATTTAATAATATGATTTGCAGTCGTGTAGATCAAGCCTTACAAAATATTAAGTAAGAGGATAGTCCACTTTGGGTTAGTGATCATGGACTTATACGGTAGACTGAGGTTGAACACAGACGGTTGACAGTAGTTAGAGCTAAGGGATGCTTCACACCCAATGTCGGTTTTGTCTAGGGTCCCCCATTGTCCATCGGATCAGTCCAATGCATGGCTCAATCATTCTTATGTTTGGTAGTTATATAACATTCAAATGAATATAGGATACTATTATTACCATCTAATTAAGTACATTCATAACCATTGGTGCGTTACAATTATATAAAGACTTATGAGCCGAGCATGATAGTATGGGACACCATTTCTGAGCTATCGGCTTATATCGAGGTGACATACCTATCATATTGGTAAAAAATAGGGTGACAAGCCCATTATATTAGTACAGAATTGGGTAACAAGCCTCCTCGTAGTAACCATTGAGCATTAGTCAAGACCATGAGCCTATCATATTGTTAATGGAATTGATGTCATAATTTTGCCACATTTTTTGTTTGAGCAACGATCCTTAGATGATGAACCTAAAATAGATCAAGGGACACCAGCGAGGAGCCACTATGGCCGCATCAAGCCTCGTGATCCTGATGAATCGCAGAAAGGTGGTTATCACCTGCATGGATTGCCAATCAGTGGAATTGCTTGCCCAGCGTAGGATGACACCAAGGGAGATTCTACTACCAGTGATGTGAAGTGGGACCCATTTGCTATTATCGAGACAACAAGACCAAGTGGGCCCCACTCCAATGGCTCCCATCGATATGGATCATTTTCGCTTTATTGTGAACATATAAATATTTACCGCGATGAAGAGGTCCAATTTTATGAGAGCATAAGCCATCCAACAAAGACCGTTGAGGAAGCCAGCCAACGAGAGATAGAACGGCATGTATTTCACACTCCGAGTCTGTATAACCATCCTCTGCAACAACCCCAGAAAAAACAATATCAACCATTAATTATAGGTTTCTAACTGATGAATGGTTAATTATAAATGGGCCAAAAAAAGCAAGGCCCAAGCCCAGTTCATCAAGGCCCATACCACTTACTACTATAATGTCGTGGGCCTAAATTTCAACCTGAAAAAGACCTGGGTTGATCTGGGCCATTACTTTCCCTTTGTCCATGTATACATGTATAGCTACTTACCATTATAGAAAGCGGCGAAGCATACATGTAGGCACTGAAGATACAAGCCAAGATGCCGACAATCAGAGTCCGCTTCGTGTGAGTGTGCGTGCAGGTGAGTGTGACCGTAACAACGATGACCATTAACACCAGCTCGGCAACCATGAACTTGAGCA
Source organism: Magnolia sinica (assembly GCF_029962835.1). Classification (NCBI taxonomy): domain Eukaryota; kingdom Viridiplantae; phylum Streptophyta; class Magnoliopsida; order Magnoliales; family Magnoliaceae; genus Magnolia; species Magnolia sinica. The sequence goes on from NC_080574.1 coordinate 134,523,285, forward strand.
CATACAACTGTAAATATTGAATAAATAATAAGTCATTTTTTTTAACGGTTTAGATACGATTGTTTAGGTGGGCCTATGATGAGATTTCCAAAATTTCACCATACATATAGCTGGGCTCTAGGCTCAGGCCCAGCCCACATTTTGATGGGGTTTCTATAAAGCTTGTTATCCAATAAGGGGAAAACAGACTCCAATCCGGGTCCTGCAAGATACCCAATGGACATGATCTGATTTTAAGGGTCAGGTTCCAATTTTTCGAAACCGTTTACCTGGTTACAGTCAGGTCCAATCCGTTAAATTTATTAGTGTTGCGTTGGGACACTTGGGCAATCCATTGATTCATCAGGTACAATCCACATTTCACCGGCTGTCATGGAAACATCAGACTTAATTACAAATATCAACCGTTGGATCAATGGCCTTAAATATGGACTGTCAAAGAATCACTTTTGTTAGGTAATCCTAACCGTTGAATCCAATGCTATAAAAATTAAGGCCAAATCAGTGATGGATTAGATCATCCTATATATCAATGTGATTTTTGCATGGTAGCCCATGAAATGTATTCTGAATTTAATGGACGGTTCAGATTGATTGATGGATTACCCAAATGAATTGATCTGCAACTAGGAGTACTATAACTCACAGTGGTCTGAAAACACTAGCATTTAATGTAATGGTTTCTGCCAAGCCACACATGTAAGAGAACCCTCTTACCAACCAAGCACGTGTCAAAGTGACATACCTGTGTGAAATCTAATCCATCCATTGTGTGGGCCCGACCATTTAAAACCCCTTATTTGATCCGGAAACCATCTGTAACAGACGGGTACCTAGTCCCATAGTGGATCAGATCCGTTCAGAAAATGAGACTCAGACCCGTGAAACCAGAACACAACCAAACGCTACGGGTATACTAGAACCGGACCCGAACCTGCTTCGGGCTGGCCCATAGAGTCTAATAATCAGACATGTTCCGTCATCCATCTAAAAACGACTGTACGTGGGAACCACATAATGAATGGTTCAGATCTCATACGTGTTACGATAAAAGTACGTACGTACTCTTTGCTTTTTGCGGGTGTAGATGAAGTAGATTGTGAGATAGATGAACTCGAGGAATAGCCCAACCCCGTTGACGGTGGCCACGAGTATGTTGTTGGGCTTCACGAAAGGAAGGCCGTAGAAAACCCACAGCATGCAGTTTTGAGCGGCTGCTATATATGGTAAAGGTGAGAAATCCTCAGTCGCATTTTTCTTCCATATCTTATAGAACGTCGGCCTGCAACCACCATATCATCCCAACCGTTAGCTACATATTGATTGGTGGCAGTAGATCGGGCATAGTGGTAACATGGTCGTCCGATCTGGACTGTCCATCTGGTGGTCCACACATTGACTGGCCTAAGGCCGAATAATCTTTTTGATTGAACGGTTTAGATCATCCGATCATACAGCATGATTTGGGAAAAGTCCCATGTGAAACACCAAAAAAAAAAAATCCTACCGTTATCCAATAAGATTAGAGATGGTGATAAAAAGTGCGTGCGACTCACTGAAGCACACATGTCTAATTGGAACATGCGAGACTTGTATCAGGAGGGGTCCACATGCCCAGTGACTGTAGACGAGAACGGATTGGCTACTCCCCTGCCATAGCCAATGGCTAGTGGTCGGTGCTCTGTGGGCCCCACAATGATGTATGTGTTTCATCCATGCCGTCCATCTATTTTTTTGAGCCCAAAAATGAGATATATCCCAATATCAAGTGGACTACATTACAGGAAAAAGTTTTGATTGAACATCGACCATTAAAAACTTTTTGGGGGCCATAAAAGTTTTGGATCAATCTGATCTTTGTTTTTTACCTTCATCTAGGTCTGTATGACCTAATCAACAGATTGGATGTCAAATAAACAGTACAGTGGGCCTTAGGAGGATTTTAATGGTGGATATCCAATTATTATTGTTTTTCTGTGGTGTGGTCCACCTGATATTTATATCCCTATCATTTTTTGAATCAAGCCCTAAAATTATATGTAAAAATGGATGAACAGCATGGATAAAAAAAAAAAAAAAATACTTCATAGTGGGCTCGCAGAGCAAGGACCACTAGCCAATCCATTTCCACTGTAGACATCCATCGAACGGACATCAGGACCGTTCCATTTTCGGGTTAGACATCAGGGACGAGGGATGTCGCTGTGGCTTGATGTATGTGTTTTATTCACACCATGCATACCATTACATTTTAAGGCATGAGCCCAAAAGTGGTGCAGCTCCAAAGCTCAAGTGGACCATACCACAGAAAACAGTAGGGATTGAACACTTCCTACCGTCATGTGATGTTTTATTTGCCATTCAACCTGTCCATAAGGTCACAAAGACATGGGTAAAGGGAAAGGCAAATATAAGTTTGATCCGGGTTCTAGTCTTTAGTGAGTGGTAGACTATGAGGTCTCGGGTTCGAAACCCATGGGTGGTGAAATCCCACTACGGCCTGCTTGGGTGTGTGATGGGTGCATGTGTAAAACAAATAATAATAAATAAATAATAGTCTACCACTAATGCGTGAGTAAAGACTCACGTTGTTAATCCTCACTCTCTTTTTTTTTTGTATGGTCTGTTGGAATTATATATGGGTCACATATGGTATATTTCTATGTAGCAATGTAATGATTGGTTTAGATCGATCACATTACTATTAGGGTGGGACTCACACAATTGATGGGTGTACATAAATTTATATGGGCATGAAGTATGATAAACAACTCCAAATAGAGTTGTATTGGGAGATGACTTCTCTCTCAGTGCCGTAGGATTGAGGAAACATGGGCTTGAAAAAGTCACACGATGGGTGGGACCTTCACATAACCTCTTTATTATAAGGAGGCGTTTGGTCTCCAAATCTATGTGTCGTTACAAGCACATTCTCTTCCCATTGGAGTGTACCCAAATGTAAGTACGGTGGAGGTGGAAGACCGACAGACACTACCTCATCCAGTGGCATCAAACTAACACGTTAATGGCGGATCAAGGTATGCATCCAAACAATTCAATTCCCTATATTAGATGCTAGTATCGACAGTGGGATATTATAATGTCCTGTAAAATTCCGTACAAAAGTCTTAATACATACACCAGCGAAGCAATCAAAGCACCATACGACCCAACTAAATGCTCAATTTACATTAGAATTGACAAGTTTAAGATAATTAGAGTCGAATGCCCATTTTCACTAATTGTGAATGGGTAGCGTCATGAACTTAACTAATCACGACACTAATTGTCACACATGAGGAATCCTGATGTTCAACTTATTACAAAAATACCTCGATTAATTGAAAATCTTAAGACCATGTGTTCGTGGTACGCTAGACTTGAAACAATAAGGAAATATTTGTTCTATCAAGCTTGATGTCCATCACGGATATTGGAACGAGATAGTTTTTAGGATTACTCAACTTTGGCCCACAAGCCGAGTGCATGAAATATAAAGTGCCTTAGGTGATAACTTAAACTTAAGTGAAATGTTCACCATTCACTCTTTGTCAAAGTTATGACTTTTGGACCGTTAAATGGTGATCAAACTTAAGGCATTAATTTAAATTATTACCCAACACACATCCGTATAGTTGTAACCTCAATCGACACTCGGTGACCATCAAACTTAATTAGGACTATCTCCATTGATCGGCACGTTCGATCATCGAATGGTTGTATTCAAACATAGATCTCCTAGTGGGACACCAATCCCAAGGCTTATATTAACACGTACACCTCCCGGTCAGTTCCAATGGTTGGAAATGATCTTCCATAAGGTTAATAGAATGAATACATGACCTTTTGGGCCATTTGTACCCATTCTGGCACTAAAAGTATCCTCTTATTTCATATCTCCTCTCCCCATACAAATTTTATGCCCTAATGTTGGAAGAGAAATAGAGAAAGATAGGAAGAAGAAGAAGAATGAGAAAAATTGATTGAGTTAGGGGTTTGTCTTTCTCATCTTCGATCTACGTGCTAGTCATCCCCAGATCTTACATCTACATCTGAGCCTTTTTACTAGTGATTGAAGGTAAGGTCTTACTTCTCAAATTTAAATCCTTTAGGTTGAGTCTTTTAAGTCTTAACAAATGATTGTTTGAATTTATAGGTTTTAATGATCTTTTCTGAAAACCCAAACAATAGTAGTGTTCTAAGTTTGGCAAAGCATCACAAGGTGCGGACCATTACTCTTAGATTATCTTTTATCAACATTTGAAGGTCTCAGTTAATGAATCCTTGTTATGAATAGGATTTTCGTAACATAACATTGTTATATACCACTTATTTCTACAAATCTTATTATTATTTACTTTTGATTGTTTAAATGCTCGATGAAATGCCTGAATAAATAAACATGTTGATTTTAAACTTTGTACTTTAACTTTGTTGAGATTGCTTAAATGATTATCTAGTTATTAGCTTGATCATAATTTTTAACTCTTCCAAATAATTTAATTTTAGTATTATAACCTATCTATAGTGGACCGATAATTTAGATTATTTAATTTGAGTCAGACATAGGCCACATTTAGAATATCGGATGCATGCGTACCAAGCCATTGCAATTACGGTGAAAATCCCATAACCTTGTATGGAAAACTTTTTATGTGAGAGCTTGTTTTGTCTCTCACGAGAGTGGATGCAATATGTGTGGTTATCCTTTCGGACCCACATACTGAGATGGCATTTACTTGAATGATTCATGATCTTGTTATTACCATATATAGGTCATTACATGATAATCATACTAAGTGCTAATCCTAACCTTTGATTTTTAGAGTTGATATGTACTTAATTACATGAATGACTATTTTTAGAGTTGACATGATAATCGTACCAGAATGACGATTTTGGTGTAGTGTGTGAACCATCATCACTTGGCATTTGCACTCAAATTACTTATGAGTTTATATGAAAGATGGTTTGAATGAGTGGGCTCACAAGACTTGATAATTTATATGATGCTGAGACTTTTACAAAAGTTGAAGACGACGAAAATTATCAAAATCCCGTCTAACCACTAAAAGAGAGTAGAGAGGATCTTATGCACCCACATGTTGAGATGGCCTACTGCTATATATATAGGCCATTGTGTGACAATCATGCTTAAGTGCTAATCCTAACCTTTGATTTTTAGAGTTGATATGTGAACCATCGTCACACCGCATTTGCACTCAGATTATTTATTAGAGTTGATATGTGAACCATCGTCACACCGCATTTGCACTCAGATTATTGATGAGTTTATATGAAAGATGGTTCGAATGAGTGGGCCCATGATAATTTATATAATATTGATACTTTTACAAAAGTCAAAGATGGATGAAAAAAATCAAAATTCTGTCAAGCACTAAAAGAGAGTGGAGAGGATCTTATCACCCTTTCAACTATTTTACTGTTAAAATAATTTTAAATTAATAATTTAGATCGATGGATTGGTGGATTAATTAATTTTCCTCCCTTGATTGAGATGCATATACTACAAAATAAGAGATGAGTGGGTCACCCACTGTTGCTTGCCTACAAGTGGGCCCCACGGGGCCATATCGAACACCATAAAGTGGGAAAGGCCACTTCACACGTAACCATTCTTTTAACAGACTAGTGTAGAAAAGTCCAGTGTGGCTGGGTGGGGTAGGATTGTTACTCTGGCAACAGTGGAGGTGACACGTGGCAATGGAAAAAAAAACCAGATAAGGAGAAACTTACACGGGTGAGATAAACAAACAGAAGCATGTGATATTTCCTGTAAAAACGAATATTCAAGAAAATGTTATTTATTAACTAAAAATAATGGAATCAGATGGTAGGAAAAAAAAAAGTATCAGTGGCGAAGTAATGAAACAAAAATGTCTCTCATGTGACCCTCTTAACCATCTGAAGAAGCATGTTTTGGAGGATTGCAACCGTCCAAACAAACCATTGGACGGTTTGGATCACCGATTATGTGAATGGTTTGGATTTTGCACCTCGTAGGTTGGGGCTGCCGGTTAAATAAATGTGATATAGAGATGAGCCGTCTGGCTAAGATCAACCAGATAAATGGTCCGGATCCACAAATGACTCCATGTGTACGGTGATGATGCGAGAATGGTACCAGCTGGTCCTCTTGATCTTTTCTAATTGAGTTTTTACCTCGCTAATACAATCAGATGGCTGTGTAGTGGTGGGGCCCACCATGGATGGGAAGATGGACAAAAGATCCGTCTCCATTGAACATTCAGCCCATAATCAAGTGTGGCCCACTGAGTCTGTTTTGTGGCTAGGACTGTTTGATTGGGAATTGGTGCAGGGACGGATGTGATGAGGTGATCACGGTCTACTCCGAATCCATGGAGCTTTTTGGATTCCTTATCGGGCTTTCTCGAATCCGTGAAGAATAAAAGCAAGAATAATTTTTAATAAATTCAAAATAATTTAATTAATGATAAAAATTCTCCTAATTTTTTTAAAGCCCTTTTCATGTTTTTTTATTTTTTTATTTTTATTTTTATTTTTTTCAAAAAATTTCTATCATTTCATTTCATCAAATGTTATATGCTTTACAACGCTCTGCACAAAAGGAAAAGAACGAAATTCACCCCTCACAGCAAAAAGGGAGAGGACGAAGCGAAGGGGGACAAGGCGCCCAATAAACAAAAACAGGGAAAGACAAAAGGAGAGAACAGACGAAACCGCGTTAGGAAATTGATCTGAGCGAACCCAACCCGGCCCTATCCAAGAAGATCTTACCTCGGATTAGAGGAGGAAGGGACTGATAATGAAGATAGTTCGTCAACTATTGAAGGAGGCTCCCTTCTTGAGCCAGCCCATCTGCTGGCTCGTTTCCTTCACAGAGAATGTGAGCTAAAGAAAAGTTGCCAAGTCGACGTAACCGGTTGATTTGAGACAGCCAAGGCTTCCACTTCCAAGGCGACTTAGATTGATTTAAGAGACTAAGGACCACCAAATTTGAGTCAAATTCGACAATTATCCTGGTTAAACTTTATTTTAAGTAGAGCAACATCCCATCGTGAATAGCACGAAGTTCTGTCATATTTTTAGATCTGATCCCGTAGGCCATGGTGAAACCAAAAAGAAAATCACCCTTCTCGTTCCTGCAGATTCTGCCCCCACCTGAATGGCCAGGATTTCCAAGCGCCGATCCGTCCGTGTTTAATTTTACCCACCCCAGAGATGGTTGCCTCCATTTCACCAGCATAGAGGAGTTACAACTTTGAGTAGCCATCGGGCTCCTTTGCCTTAACCCTCGAGACCAACCAATGATGTCCATAACATCCTCTCGAATTACCAAGTTTGTCCACCATCTGACACGGGCCACCGATTTCCTGATCAACATAGGGGAGTTGTCAAAAACAGCACCGTTTCTGGATTGCCAGATCACCCAGAGGATCAGGATTGGCAGCAAAATTTTGACAGAGGTAGGAGCGGCCCCAAGCGTAGAAGCATTCCTCCAATGGATCAATTTCCCTACAATTGAGCTTTGGAGCAGAGGAGGGACCCCACATAGCCAACCGAAAAAGGACCAAAGAGCTTGCGCATGGCGACTGAATAGAAAGAGGTGGGAGATAGATTCGGAATGAGGAGTGGTATTCGAGTCTTCAAGGCAACATCTACATCTAGAGACAATAGCCACGCCTCTTGATTGGACACTAATATCGATGGGGAGCACGTTTTGCAGGATACGCCACATGAAAATGGAAAATTTAGGGGGGAGTTGGCGCGGCCAGATCCACTTGGCCCAGAGGATGGGCGGGCGGGGCGGCCTCAGAAGCCTCCAAGCAGATCGAATGGAGAACATACCTAACGATTCAAGAGGCCAGAAGCATTCAGGGGATTCATCAGATGTTGAGAAGCCACCATTGAAGATTTCGTCGATTAACTGTTGAGGCAGGAGGGAGAAAACCCGGGCTGAAGGGAGGGGGCCTATGCGACCGAAAACATCTTTCAACTGAAGGTCATGAAGCTCATGGGGAATGGGTTCTTCAAGCAAATGATGGAGAGGGCCCCTGCCTAGCCAGTTATCAGACTAAAAATTGAGCTCTCCATTACCAATCAGGCACTGGATTGAGTCGGAAAGAATAGGGAACAGCGATCTTATACTTTTCCAAAGGGGGGACAGATTTGGAGATGAGGGGGCCAACGCATTGGGCTGAAAGTCGCTACTGTATTTACTTCACATTAGCATGGCCCACGGGCCAGCTGGTTCCCCATATTTAACAACCCAGGCTAACTTAAGGCGATGAGCATCCAGAACCTCACTCAACCTTCTAATACCCAACCCGCCCTCCTCAATGGGTCTTGCAATTTTTTTCCAGGCCAACCAATGCAATTTTCTATTCCCATCAGCCCATCCCCAGAAGAAGTTCGAGAAGCTTCTTTCATTTTATTGAGAACTTGACGCGAGGTATGTATCGCTGACATGATATGGATGGGGATACTACTCAGCACATGGCGAATAAGCATGGCCCTACCCGCTTGAGAAATCAATCTACCTGCCCAACCTGACGTCTTCCTATCCACCTTGTCTACCAAAAACTGAAAAGTCGACGATTTAATTCTGCCTTGGCAAAGAGGGGCCCCCAAATAGTTGATGTCGTCCCTTGCTTTCTGAAACCTGAGAATGCGCTCGATAGATCTGATCCTGGCTCGAGATTATGTGTTAGAACAAATGAATCTGCTCTTACAAAGGCTGTTTTTTGGCCTGTAACTGCCTGAAATAAATCCAGAAATTGATTGAGATGCAGAAGAGATTCCCTTTTGCCATTGGTGAAAAGAAGGATATCATCGGCGAATAGTAAATGGGACGGGATGGAACAACCCCTCCGTAAGGCAAACTGTTGAGACCCGCCACTCGCAATCATGAGATTTAAATTAACAGAAAAGGTCTCCATCGCAATGATGAAAAGCACAGGGGATAGAGGGTCGCCTTGTCTCAAACCCCTGTTGGATTTGAAAAAACCCGATGGCTCTCCGTGATAAGGATGGAGAACCAGTTGTTTCCCCAGCAACTCTCCATGAGCTGAATCCATCTCTGACTGAAGCCGAATTTAGTGAGCACAAGTTTCAGATAATCCCAACTCACTCTGTCGTAAGCTTTTTCGAGGTCAAGTTTGAGAATGAGATTAACCCCCCAAACTTTTCTGTTGATGTCACGCAACATCTCTTGAGCTAGAGCAATATTGTCCATAATCGATCTCCCCTGAATGAAAGCTCCTTGTTCCTGCAAAATCATCTTAGGCAAAAGCGGTCGCAATCTATTAGCCAATAATTTAGCAAAAATTTTGTAGATAATATTACACAAGTTAATAGGATGGAAGTCTGCAAAAGAAGCCGCTGAAAGAGCCTTAACGATGAGGCAAATGAGGTTTGAAGTGAAAGCTCTAGGTAGAGCGTTCCCAGCCAAGAATGCTTTTGCCGCATTAAGAATGTCAATGCCTACGATGTCCCAACAGGAAGTGAAGAAGGCTACCGAGAAGCCATCAGGACCCGCGGCCCCGTCTCTTGAAATAGAGAAGGCCGCCGCTTTGACCTTGTCCATGAAAGGGGTAGCCAATAAGGTGTCATTATCGGATAAGTTAATGACTTGGGGGAGAGCCTGCAAGAAATCTCCATTGAAGGAGATTGGTTAGCCTGAAAAAGATTTTCGAAGAATTTGATAGCTTCGACTTTTATATCTTAGATAGCCGAAACCGTTTCACCAGCCTCGTTCTTGATCAAGGAAATGGAAGCCCTCCTAATTCTTTCATTGGCTGACGAATGAAAGAATTTGGTGTTTTTGTCTCCCTAAAGAAGCCATGAATTTCTAGATTTTTGTTTCCAAAAGATCTCTTCCATAAGCTGAAGCTGATTTGGCTTGTGTTTTGTGTCTGTGTACCGACGGGTTAAGACTTCTGAGGGGGCAGATTGCATGCTGAAATCTATTCCTTCAAGTTCTTCTTCAATTTTCTGAATCTGGAAGAATATATTGCCGACTGATTCCTTGTTCCACATCGTAAGCAGTTGTTTTGTTTTTTTCAACTTCAGCTGAATATTGATCATCGACTGAGGAGAGCACTCTCCCATCCAAGCCTTTTTTATGACCTGAAAGAAGGTCTCATGCAGCGTCCACATTGTGAGAAATTTGAAAGGCCTGACCTTAGGGGGATCCTGGTAAGGGAACACAAGACGCAGCGGCGCATGATCGAAATTGATTCGGGCGAGATGTTCCACACGAAACAGCGGAAAAGCGGACACCCAGCTGGAATTTAGGAGCACCCTGTCCAGCCTTGCCCAGACACGAGCATTGCCATCACGGTTGTTACACCAAGTAAACCGGTTACCCACGAATCCTGCGTCAGTCAGGCTGTAGTTGTGGATCATGTCGACAAACTCCGCGATGTTAGCATTATCAGTGGCATGGTTGCCTCTCCTTTCTCCTACATTAACCACCATGTTGAAGTCTCCTGCGATGGCCCAGGCCCCTTGGACTGATCTGCCAAGCGATTCAATCTCGGTCCATAACACTCTCCTTTGGATTTTGCAGCATCTAGCATACACAACCGAGAAATAGATAAATTCACTCCTAGAGGGGAGGGAGAAGGAAAAAGTGATCATCTGACTAGTAACCATGGTCGTCACAGCATTCAGCTGGTTCTTGAAGAAAATTCAGATTTTCCCCCCGTTCAACGTTGGAAACTGAGCAATGGAATCCTAACTTGAGGCCCAGAAGAACCCTTCTTGCATCCGGAACCATGGGTTCCAGGATTGCTAGGAGACAAGGATTAAACTTCTTTACCTTTTGTTTGAGGGATTTAACAGTAGGCGTGTTGCCGACTCCGTGCGCATTCCATATAATTGCATTATCCATCCATAACACATTCAGAATTCACTGCCCGTCGCTTCAGTTTTTGTAAATGGCTGTACCATTCACCCGAAGATTGTAGTCTCAGCTGAGGTCTGCTTAGCTGCTTTTTGGAAATTCTATTCCCTCTGGAAGGAAGTGTAATGCTGTTTGGGGGCAAATGTTCTTTCTGCTCAAATGACAAAGGAATAACTGTGGAGGCTGCATCGTCCTAAGGAAAGGAATTAAGTTGCTCCTGATCAAAGAAGGTGGAGAGATCCACCATAATTCCTCCCGAGTTGTCTTCCGAGATGAAGTGTCTAATGTCGCTCTCTGTTGCACCATTTCCACGGTCTTGAGAAGTCATGTTTGTAAACCAACAACTGAGGTTTTGATTAACCTGAAAGGGCTGGCTACCTTCAGTGCGAACTTTATTACGTCTTAGGAAGAGTGAGGCGGAAGAAGGAAAGGCTTGTTGAGTGACTGGAAAGGCCTGAGTAGAGGAGCAAAAGACTGCAGCTGATGGGGCCTGCAGGTTTGCTGGGTTAGATGGTAAGGGGTCTGAGCAGGGAAGAAGCTGAATCCTGGTAGGCTGAAAGTTAGGTAGTGGGGTTACTGTTGAGAGGGGCTGGTTGGAGGGGAGATCAAGAGGCGGAGGTGGGGAAGGACTAGCCCGGAACTGGATTAGCGGGGTAGAAGGATTAGGTTGGACTGAACAAGAATGACTACCACTTGGAGGTGAATTGACCCATAACTCTGAGGGAATGTTCTTTTTCCACAATCATGCTCTTTATTGTGATTCGGTTCCTGAGGTTGAAGATGGTTGGTGTTGATCTCAGCTAAATATCTTACCTCATCTGCATTCCCATCCCGGAAGGAATTTGGATGTATCAGATCGAAGTGGTTGGGCATCAGGCAATTGCACTGAAGTGGCTGGCCATAAGGCTGCAGTCCCCCCAACATATTGGCCTCACCATGATAGACAGTAATTTGATCGGGTCGCAGAGCAATCTGTAGACAGTCCTGGCTCATAGGAGAGCTTACTGTTCTGCCCATTGGCGGCGAAGTATCACGTGGAGCGAGCAGCATATCTAGAGCAGGAGAATTGAGATTTCCCCTAGCACCATGAAGGACGCTTGGCCCTACCCCCATTACATCTTGTTCAAGTGGTTTGATAATCTTTCTAGAATTGTCATTTTCTGCTGTCATGTCATTAACACAAGCACCTTTGGTGGCTCTGTTCCCAGCAGATACTTCTAAGTTTCCCATTGGGACTGGATTGACACACTCATCTGTTGATACAACCCCGCTCACAACCGAAAGGGCCTGGACACCAATTTCCAAACCATCAATACTACAACCACTAGATTTCTTGCCCAATAATCTGGTCCTAGTATCTTCAACTTTTTCAGGAGCATTTTCACAAACAGCTAAAGGGGGGTTCGAGTTATCGTGAAACCTTTTAAGAACCTAGTGCTTAGTACTTTCAATTGGTGTTTGTTGGCTAGATGTGGAGTACCCGCCCTTGAAGAGAGGCTCCATCTCCGCAAAAATAGGATATTCCTTCCCTAACACTCTTAATCACAGCACCTGGTTGAAAGAAACTCCCGGGTGGGGAATGACTTTTATCCTCGCAAAAGCCTGAAAGTATCCAAACCGCGTGTTGGAGTTGATTTGAGCGATCTTATCGAAAAAGCTTGCCATATCTAGAATGGCAGACTCGATCCAGGCGTGAGCTGGGATGCCGAACAGCCTAACCCAAACACCCTCAGCACCAATAACCTCCTTCGGCGTCCATTTACCTATCGTTTGAAGCCCCATCTCCTTTAATAAAGCAGAGTTTCTCTTGACAGCTTCAATGTCGGCCTCAGATCTGAAGAGGATCAGAAATTTCATAGCCGATAACCGAGTTACCTCCACCTCCAAAAGCTTCAGATTGGACCTTTTCAAACTTGCTGTTAGACGATCAATGTGGACATCTGGATCCATTGCCGTTCCCACCAAGGCAAGATTCAGCCACCGAAGTCTGTTCTCCACTGCTTTGGAATCTGCGGTGGTAGTGACCCTCGAACCCTCTTCCGTCATGGTTCTTGAGATCGGCTTTGATCTGGTAGTTACTTCCAGAAATGGTCGATCCAATTGCTGTCTTCTCATCTGATATTCCCAGACAGAGGGTGAAGGTTTCGAAACCTGGTTGCCCGATTTCCCTTTCGCCCAAGCGATGTGGGCAACCCGACCATCAATCCTTCTTTCATGAAGACAATGAATGGCGTTGAGCGCGTCCTGTTCATAAAAGAAATGGATGAAGGCGAAACCCCTTGGGCGATTAAGTTGCCTATTCCACGGCATGAACACATCCTATATTTTCCCAAATCAACCGAAGATTCGGATAAGATCGTCTACCATAGTATCAAAGGTAAGGTTTGCTGCAAAGAGGGAGAAAGGGGGTTTGGAGTAATGAGATTTGGAGGAATCATATTTCCGGGGAGCCACAATCTCCCACGGTGCCTCTCGATCTCGCCCTGGATAAGCGAGCCGCTCGCATTCCTCCATGTCCGAGCTCAACTCAATGCCCTTTTCATGTTGGTCATGACTACTACAACTCAAAAGATCAAAAGTTATATTCAAATTAAAACTTACCATTTATAATAAAAATGAAACTTAATGAGACTCTTGACCGTCGGTTAGATGGAATATCGCAAATCCGGCATGAGCAACCCAGCATAGTGGGTTGGTTGGCTTAAGTAGGTTCTCCTCCTCATATATAATACATTGAAAAACTCATCCCAATTTGCAAGATACGACTAATTTAAGGTTATGACTGTCCATATCATTTTCGCATCTGATCGGGCCTTCTCTGGTCCACCTTTACCATGAAAGTGTTTGCAAATCCTTAACCCTTCCTCCTCTTGCTAAGACTACGGAATAGGGGCGGAGCGTGTCTTACATTTTTTAGAAGGATAAGCTGATACTGCCTGTGAATCATAAGCCGTAGGGTGGGCCATTAATAAAGAATCAATTCCAAACCCCTTATCTAGTATAAGGCCCTAAAGCAGATGCGGGCCTCTGCTTTTTACACCCCCTCAGTCGCTGGGGGGCTATATTCTCAGTCTGCGAAACCAGAAAGAACTCCCGCTCGGACTTCTCCTCACCGGGAAGTGGCCCACTTGCACGAAATATTCAGGGCAGAACCAGAAGGCCAAACTTTTGGGCCCACAGCTGTCATTTCAACGAGAGAGAGAGAGAGAGAGAGAGAGAGAGAGATTATAAAATCCTGCAGTGGCCCTCATATTAAAATTCGTGGTCCGGTGATCCAGGCCGTTAATCAATGATCCCAACCCAAAAATTCTTTCACTAGGAAAATGCAAACTACCCTTTAATCATCATACCTTAAATAAACGGTTGAGAAAGAAATAGACAAAAAGCAACCGAACATACTCAACATGCAAAAATCGAGAGGATGGATATGATTTCCAAAATGGAAAATTAGTGGGGGCATATCCATTCATCTTGGGGCCCATCAAATCAACTACATCGATAAAGAAGCATAGGCCTCAAAGAATCAAAACGAAAGAAAACCAAGAGAGAGATATCTCATTTCAAAGACAATTCAGCAAGAAAAGAGAAAGAACAATGAAAGAAAACCACACACGGAGAGGAAAGAGAGATCTTTCAATTCAAAAAAAAAAAAACAAACAAACAAACAAAGGCTATGTTTGGTCACAGCAAATATCATGAAATTTTATGATTAATAAGTCTGTTTTGGTGCAACATATCTTGAAATTTCATGATATTTTATGCAAACAAATGCAGCCTAAATCAAGAAAAGAAGTTTCAACACCCGGTAAAGGGTTCGAGTACCCATGGGTGGTGAAATTCCACTAGCGTGAGTGTGTGGGGGGGTGTGTGCGCGTGTAAAAATAAAATAAAATAAAATCAAGAAAAGGAGAATTTGAAAAAAGAAAAACCAAAAACATTAGATTGATATCTTCTGTTACCCATGATGCCGACGACATTCCGAGCAGCGTTTTCAATAACCATTTTCTTCAAAGATGAAAAGAGAACTCAAAGAAGAAGATAAAACAGTAGTTGCACTCAGAGAGTGAAGTTTAGGTAGGAGTTATGAAGTTAATCTAATACGACAATCCCATTTTGGGATGGAAATGATTATTGGTTATGATGCTAGCTGAGTAAGCTCTGTGTGGCCCACCATGATGTATTTGTCTTATCTACACCGTTCATCGGTTTTTCCAACTGATTTTCTTAGGGCCCAAAATTGAAGCATATTCAAAACTCTCAAGTGGACCACACCACTTGAATGGCTATCGTTGGAAACTTCTTGTGAACCACAGAGGTTTTGGATCTAATTGATACTTGTGTTTTCCTTTCATCCATTTATCTGTGACCTAATGAACAGGTTGGATGAAAAATAAACATTACTGTCGGCCCTAGGAAGGTTTCACCGGTGGTCTACTCTTGTTACTCCCGCAAGTATGCAGGGAAAACCCAAATAGATTCCTGAAACTTTCAATCGTGACTGTTCTTGTGGTGTAACCCACTTGGGTTATTTTTAGGCTACCATCCTCGCATCAGCTGGCGCAGTGGATGGATAGAATGGATCTCACGCGTGTGTCATGGTGGGCCCCACAAAGCTTTTGGTTTGCTTAGAGTGGGTGGGTGAGAGACCGTTAAAGCCACCTCTCTCTCTCTCTCTCTCTCTCTCTCTCTCTCTCTCTCTCTCTCTCAGTTCTATCGGAAGGAAGCCGTTCTTATTAAAGGCACAGAGTTCACTACATCTTAGGGTCCACCGTAATCTTTGACACAAATCCACTCCATCCAAAAGTTTCTTCGTATGATTTTAGGGTGCTTACTATAAAATTATGCAAATAAAAAACTTAAGTGGGCCACACGGTCAGAAAGAGAACACCTGCCGTTCAAACATTCAAGGGGCCAAACGTAATGTTTGTGAGAAATCTAACCCGTCCATCACTTTGGAGAGATCTTTTTAATGAATGAGCCCAAAAATGAGGCAGATCAAAATTTCAAGTGGACCACACAGAAGGAAATTGTGGAAGTTGAATGCCCACTGTTGAAATACTCTTGACCAATCTCTATTTTTGTGACAAATCGACCCCATCCACCTGATTAGCCAGATTATATTAGTGTGTGGCCCAAAATTCAACTGGATCCAATAACTTAGTGGGTCACACGCAAGAAAGTAAGCACTTAACTTGTAAGGATGACATCCAAAGTTCATGCGACCACAGTGTGGTAATGATGACATCCACCGTTCGAACCTTCCAAGGGCCGGAAACGGATTGGCTACTCCCCCTGCCACCAGCCCGGGGGCTGGTGGTCTCTGCTCTGTGGGCCCCACCATGATGTTTGTGTTTCATCCATTTTTAAAGCTCATTTTAGGGCTTGATCCCAAAAATGATAAGGATATAAATCTCATGTGGACCACACCACCAGAAAACAATAGTGATTGGATATCAACCATTAAAATCCTCCTAACGCCCACTATACTGTTTATTTGACACCCAATATATTGATTGGGTCATACAAACACAGACGAATGGAAAAAATAACAATTAGCTTGATTCAAAACTTTTAGGGCCCCAAAAAGTTTTTACTAGGGTTGAAGTTCATTCAACACTGTTTCCTATAATGAGATTGGGATATACCTCATTTTTAGTCTAATATCATAAAATGATCTAGAAAAATATATGGACAGCTTAGATGAAACACATACATCGTGATGAGGCCCAATCCGTATCCCTTAAGGCCCAAAGTGATATTTATTTGTCAGCCAATACGTATATAATGTCACGCAGACATCAGTGAAGGGAAAGAAGTTTGATACTCTGGCAGAGCAGGGAGTTTGATATACAGGTGCTCATAAGTTGTGAGAGTGGATGGTAATGGCAACACTATTAACTCAAATTAAACCAGCCAAATTGTGGAAATGACCAAGTCACGTACCAAAAATAAAATTGATTTGAGCAATACTGACATCTAATTCATGGACACATGTCATCTAATTCATGGACACATGTTTATTAAAATAGGGCCGTTGAATGTTTTTCATTCTCAAACATACAATAGTGTCCACCAACACTATATTTAGATTATCAAATAAACTTAATTTTTGGTTCATGATACATCTAGCTGGGACCCAAAATCTGGAAACATTAATTTGAATCATTTGGGGTCCACATGAAATTCTTAAGTGCTTGCATATGGGAAGCGGATTGGCTGCTGTACCACACATCAGCGATCTAGCTTTGAAGTCAGCAAGTTCTGTGGGTCCCATCATAAGGTATATGTTATATCCAAACCATCCATCCATTTGGAAAGCTCATCTTAAGGGTTGAGATGAAAAACAAGATAGATATAAAGATCAAGTGGACCACACTGCAAAATGCAGTAGGGGATTGAACTTCTACCATTGAAACCCTTTTGGGTGTCACAGAAGTTTTGGATCAATATGATATTTGTTTTTCCTCTGCATAAAGGTTTTTTTTGACCTTGTGAACAGATTGGATGGAAAATAAACGTTATGGTGAGCCCCACGAATGTTTTAACAGTGAAAATCATTATCCCATTTGTGGTGTGATCCAGTTGATATTTGTATATGATTCACTTTTTAGCTCGTAAACTAAAATGATCTTGAAAAATGGATGAACGGTGTGGATATAATAAATACATCATTTTGGGGCCCATGTAATGACATGTACCCACCCCAGCTATATGGCTGGTGTGGGGTACACCAGCCAATCCTCTCCCTTGCATATCGTCCATCAGACTCCCACCCGCCAGAGTATATATTGAAGTTTTCCTCGTACAATCACAGGCCATGAATAAAACGCTCTGAAAGTGAGGTGGTTTATAACGTGTTTGCCCCAGTTCACTAGATCGTGACATCCGATGCATCAATGGTAAATCAACGTGTACTGCACATCCATAGCCAATCAAGACCGTCCAAATTGTTGGTGGCCAACAACTACACAAATTGATTGGAGATTTGATTAGTAATTAATTTTGGGTAGTTATCTGATACTCTGGCTGCGTGAGGGCCACCTATTGGACGGTGAGGAAGGAAACGGATTGGCTACTCCCCTGCCACCAGCCACCGGCCTGGTGATCGGTGCTCTATGGGCCCCACCATAATGTATGTGTTTCATCCATTTTTACAGATCATTTTAGGCTTGATCCCAAAATTTAGAGAGATATAAATCTCAGGTGGACCACATCACAGGGAAACAATAGTGATTGGATATCCACCATTAAAATCCTCCTAAGCCCCACTGTACTGTTTATTTGACATCCAATCTGTTGATTAGATCATACAGACCCAGATGAAGAGAAAAAACAAATATCAGCTTGATCCAAAACTTTTATGGCCCCCAAAATGTTTTGAATGGTCTATATTCATTCAACACTGTTTCTTGTAATGTGGTCCACTTGAGATTTGGATTTACCTCTTTTTTTGTCTCATACCATAAAATGATCTAGAAAAATGTATGAACGGCGTGGATGAAACACATACATCATGGTGGGCCCACAGAACACCAACCACCAGCCATTAGCTGGTGGCAAGGGGGAGTAGCCAATCCGTTTTCGGTGAGGAATACCATCAGTGTGTTTATTAGATGTCGGTTATCCATTGATCAATTCAAGGGTGTGGCCCACACCTGATAGAAATATTTTGAAATATATTTGTGTTGCAACTACAACTAATGAAAAACGTTTTCAGTTGAATTTTTCTATGGAGCCAAATGGGGCCCACCTACAGTGAGTGAAGACTATTGTAAATAATACAACTTAAGATGTCGTGATCATTTCTATGTGGGGCCCAATGAGGGACTATCTAACCCTTTTGTCTATGGTGGTATTATTGAAAATTTTCAACATCATCCACACATCATACTTCTTATAAAGAGAGGTCCACTAAATCAACGGATGTAAAAAAACAAACTACTAAAAGTAACAAATGCAATCCGAAGTGATGAAAGTGGTGCACTGATGATGGACGGTCCAATCATGATCATCTGGATGACATGGCAATAGAATGAAACTCAGATGATCCACCGCCGGGGGCAACTGTAGACGCTGGTGCTTGAAGCTGCACCTCTGACTTGGGCTTCTGATCATCCTCATCCCACACCGTTGAGCTATAATAGCAACCATACAAAATCAACTGGACCGCACCAAACAATGCACCCAGCCCATTTGGAACCTGTAAGGAATAAGAAGGTGAATTGGTTTTTAGAATTTCAGTTCTCATGGCATACTTGGTTATGTTACTGTTGAAATCTTAAATAAATATGGATAAATATGCACATTGCTCATTATTTTTTCAATTTTGTTATGTGGCAGGTGTGGGCATGCTAGGATTGAATTTGTGGCTCAATTCGAACCAAATAACTATGACTCCAAGTGTCGAGATAGGCAAATACATAGTATATGACCGATATCAAATGAGATCAGCCACCTATTCAACCACTCGTTTAGCATGTAAATATGATCAGTCGATATTCTGACGGTAGGGTTCGTTGGGTTATACCTTTACCGTATGAAAAAACTTTTCAATACAAATAAAAAAAAAAACAAGAAAAGAATTCTTATGGCAAGCGGATTGATATACTGGAGAACTGAATTCATCATATGAGTGAAAGATATATTAATTTTGATTGAGTTGGTATGAGACAAAATTTTTCTGTTAAATTTCTCTGCTATTTATATCCTTACCCCAGCCATTTAGATCATTCCCACATTCTGACGGTTGATATAATTATTTAATACTACATGGCCTTCTTTGATTCTACTTCTATCATGTCCTGTAACTGCTTCTACATGATCATTCTTTAATCGACCGCTTAATAGATATCATTGCGTTGCTTAATGTGCTCTAGTTGTACTATCATAGGATCCTCTTCCTATATCCCCATATATTTCCAAATACACCACACAAATCCATTCAGATCTCATGTAACTCACTCTGCTTGGGTTTAGCAGGAATTGATGATTATGAGGATGAATAGTCCATATTCGAGAATCCTAAAAACTGAGGCATGAAAACTTGTATCTAAGTGTTAAACTTTGACAAAACTTCAAACGATGTCTTTAAAGATAAATTGAACCATAAAAATTCAATTAAATATTCTTATGAAGTTATCGAATTCGACTAATCACTTAAACCACGAGTCTACCCTTGTAATCTATTCATTTAGGGATCAGATCTAATCAACCCACCACCGATTAATTAAGATAATCGCAATTTAATGAATGTTTTTTTAAAACTAAGATTATAATTTATAAATTAAAGTTGAATCATCCCTTGCAAATAAATCAAATTGACCAAAGTATATTATGACCTTTAAATCAATGATTTAAAGCAATTAAGACCGAATCACCATTTTCGCTTAATGCAAATGGCAAACTTAGGTAATCCAAGACTAGCTAATCGCGCACAATAAATTTCATTAATTATTTTATTATAAAAATATCCAAATTAACTAAATAAGCTCTAAACCACTCATTAGTGGGCCTCTAAACACGAAATCATAAAAAGACGTTTGTCTTAATAGGCTTGATGTCCATTATAAACATTGAGTTGAGATCACATCTACAATCATTCAACTTGGGCTTACAAGGCGAGCAGAAATGCCTCAAAAAATATAATGAACTTAAGTTAAAAGTTTTCCTTCACTCTTAGCAAAGTTGTGACATTTGAACCATTAGATCGCGATTAAATTTACGACACCAATATAAATTAATACCTTACTCATATTCCTATAGCTGAGACCCTAATTGATGATCAGTAATTATTGAACTGACTTTAAATCATATTCGTCAATCAATGCATCCAAATGGCATGCCAATCATATCCATGCGTAGATCACCACTACAAATAGTTATCTTACAGTGTAAACCGACCCATATATCCCTTAGTGGACCTTAAAAGTTAGAAACAACCACCTATAGAATTATAATAGTAAATACATAGTTCTTCAGGCCATTTGCACCCTTTTGACACTATAAATAGTCCACTATTTCACACCCTCTCTCCCCATACGAATTTGTGCACTAAGAATAGAAAGAAAGAGAGAAAGAGAAGGAGAAGAATAGAGTAAGAGAGATAAAAAATGTAAGAGTCGTGCACCTTCATCCTTTCATTCCTTCTATCGCAACCGTAGTCACTCCTGGATCCTTCGTTAGATCTCTTTCGTCGATAATCGAAGACAAAAAATGGATACTACTTCCCAATTTAGGTATTCTTAAGCTAAACTTTAAGAACCTTACAATAACTTGTGTGTTCATTAGGTTTCGATGATCTTCCCTAAAATCATAACTCTAAAAGTGCGAGTAGGTTGGTGCAAACCATTCTTCTATATTTCTTTTTATCAATAATTGATAGTGTTAGATAATTATTATTATTATTACGATTTTATATCTTATTTGTATTTAAATTACTTATTATTGCATTCCTAGTGTTATTTGAAGTTTGTAAGATACATGTTTGATGAAATGCTTAAATAAGATGAAATTCCTATTATTAGAATTCTTATATGTAAATTGATAAATAATGTTGATATAAGTTGGATTGTATTGATATACATTTAATTGTACTGATTCATATATATGTTGTTTGATGCACCCTATTTTGGTATTAAGTTGCTACATGATTATGTTTATGTATTTAATAATATTATTTGTAATCGTGTGGATCAAGCCTTGCAAAATATTAAGTAAGAAGATAGTCCACTTTGAGTTGGCGATCATGGACTTATACAGTAGACCAAGGTTGAATACGGACAATCGACAGTAATTAGAGCTACGAGATGCTTCACACCCAATGTCGGTTTTGTCTTGGGTCCCCCATTGTCCATCGGATCAGTCCAATGCATGGCTCAATCATTCTTATGTTTGGTAGTTGTATAGCATTCAAATGAACATAGGATACTACTATTACCATTTAATTAAGTACATTCATAACCGTTGATGCGTTACAATTGTATAAAGACTTATGAGCCAAGCATGATAGTATGGGACACCATTTCTGAGCTATCGACTTATATCGGGGTGACATACCTATCATATTAGTAAAAAATAGAGTGACGAGCCCGTCATAGTAGTACAGAATTGGGTAACAAGCCTCCTCGTAGTAACCATTGAGCAATTAGTCAAGACCATGAGCCTATCATATTGTTAATGGAATTGATGTCATAATTTTGCCAAATTTTTTGTTTGGGTAACAATCCTTAGGTGATGAACCTAAAATAGATCAAGGGACACCAATGAGGAGCCACTGCGGCCGCATCGAGCCTCGTGATCCGGATGGAACGCAAAAAGGTGGTTATCACCTGCATGGATTGCCAATCAATGGAATTGCTTGCCCAATGTAGGACAACACCCAGGGAGATTCTACTACCAATGATGTGAAGTGGGACCCACTTGCTATTATCGAGACAACAAGACCAAGTGGGCCCCACTCCAATGGCTCCCACCGATATGGATCATTTTCCCTTTATTGTAAACATATAAATATTTACCGCGATGAAGAGGTCCAATTTTATGAGAGCATAAGCCATCCAACAAAGACCGTTGAGGAAGCCGGCCAACGAGAGAAAGAATGGCATGTATTTCACACTCCGAGTCCGTATAACCATACTCTGCAACAACCCAAAAAAACACAATCAACCATTAATCATAGGTTTCTAATTGATGAATGGTTAATTATAAATGAGCCAAAAAGCAAGGCCCAAGCCCAGTTCATCAAGGCCCATACCACTTACTACTATAATGTCGTGGGCCTAAATTTCAACCTGGAAAAGACCTGGGTTGATCTAGGCCATTACTTTCCCTTTGTCCATGTATACATGTATAGCTACTTACCATTACAGAAAGCGGCGAAGCGTACATGCAGGCATTGAAGATACAAGCCAAGATGCCAACAATCAGAGTCCGCTTCGTGTGAGTGTGCGCGCAGGTGAGCGTGACCGTAACAACGATGACCATTAACACCAGCTCGGCAGCCATGAACTTGAGCACATACAACTGTAAATATTGAATAAATAATAAGTCATTTTATTTTTATTTTAATAGTTTAGATACGATTGTTTAGGTGGGTCTATGATGAGATTTCCAAATTTTCACCATACAAATAGCTGGGCTCTAAGCTCAGGCCTAGCCCACATTTTGATGGGGTTTCTATGAAGCTTGTTATTGAATAAGAGGAAAACAGACTTCAATTTGGGTCCTGCGAGATACCCATGGGCCCTACCATGTAAATGGCTTTATTTGACTACGTGAAATAGACGGGTACCCATTCTCGTAGCAGATCGGATCTGTCCGAAAAATGAGACCCAGACCCGTGAAATCAGAACAAGACCAAACTGGTACGAGTATAATAGGACCGGACCTGAACCTGCTCTGTTAAATGGTTTGGGCTAGCCCACAAAGTCTAATAATCAAACATGTTCCATCATCCGTCTAAAAACGACTATAGGTGGGACCCACATAATGAATGGTTCAGATCTCATACGTGTTATGGTAAAAGTACGTACTCTTTGCCTTCTGGTGGTGTATATGAAGTAAACTGCGAGATAGATGATCTCGAGGAATAGCCCAACGCCGTTGATGGTGACCACGAGTATGCTGTTGGGCTTCACGAAAGGAAGGCCGTAGAAAACCCACAGCATGCAGTTTTGAGCAGTTGCGATGTATGGTAACGGTGAGAAATCCTCAGTCGCTTTGTTCTTCCATATCTTATAGAAAGTCGGCCTGCAACCACCATATCATCCCAACCGTTAGCTACATATCCTTTGATCTGGACTGTCCATCTGGTGGTCCACACATTGACTGGCCTGAGGACTAATAATCTCTTTGATTGTATGGTTTAGACCATCCGATCATGCAGCCTGATTCGGGTTGGATATAGGGGCATGAAACAGGCATCGAATGCACGGTGTTGATGTTCGACATACATCACTATGGGGCCCATACAGCTCGACCTCATGATTCTATGTGGTCGACCTCATGGGAATTTCCGATGAGATCGAGCTGTGTGGGCCCCACAGTGATGTATGTCGAACATCAACACTGAGCATTTGATGGGTCCCTTTAGGTTATTGGATATCCCAAAAATCAGCCGTATACGGTACTCAGGTGGGGTATACCCATGTGAAGACATGCCTTAAACAAATAAAAGCACCTGGTGGGACCCATCTAAGTTTTGGATGCGGCTGAAACTTGGTCTGATAGCTCATCCAAGTGGGACACACACAATGGATGGGCTTGATTTGTGAACCACATCTCAATGGGCTCAATAAATGATTATGAATATTTTAATGTGAGTGTGACCCCTCTCAACTATTGTATGTGGTGTGGCCCACCCAAATCATGGATTGAATTTATTTTTAAGCCCATACCCTACCATAAAATGATGCATCTTACTGATGGGGTAGATGTTTGACACACATCACGGTGGGGCCCACGCAGCTTGACCTCATAGTACCATTTGCAAGTAAATTGGAATGCACGTAGATAATGTGCCAACCATCAAGAGGTAGTTGTGGAAGAAATAAAGGTGGGTTGTTAACAAAAGAGACTTGTGTGGATAAGTCGGATCTCCAAGCCGTGCAAAACCGTTGAGACCAACGGTTTGCACGGATCGGATGTTGACATATGGATGGGGTATGATCGTTATTTTGGCAGCATTTGAGGTGAGAAGTATCAATAGAAAAAATCAGACAGGAGAAACTTACAATGGTGAGATAAACAAACCGAAGGATATGACATTCCCTGTAAAAACGAATAAAAAAATCAACAGCAGAGTAAAGAAAGCGAAATTCTCTCTGACGTGAAATCATAACCGTTTGAAAAAGTCTGTTTTGGACTAGTGTAACCGTCCAAACAAATGATTGGTAATATGAATGGTTTGGATTTAGTTCTACGGAGGTTGGGGCTGCAGTTAGATACAAGTGATACAGAGATGAGAAGTCTGGCTAAGATCGACCAGATAAACGGTCCTGATCCACTACAATCAGGTGGCTGTGTAGTGGTGTGGTCCACCATGGATGGGAAGATGGATAAAAGATCATCTTCATCGAACATGAGTCTATTTTGCTGGCTGGAATTGTTTGATGAGGAATCCTTTGCAATAGCAACAATACATGGTAGGGCCAACTGTATCAACCATCAGAATCACTCAAGAGACGGGCCCACTTGTACGGAATATTCATGGCAAACCCAAAAAGCCAAACTTGTGGACCCTCAAAAAGAAAATAATAATAATCGGGGGCAGAATAAATTATATTTTTAAAATTCCTAAAAAGAGAATATAAAAAGAACAACGGACAAGGAATGTAATTATAAAATCCTACAATGGTCCTCAAAAAATTCGAGTACATGGTCCAGTAATCCAGACTGTTAATCCAATGATCTCAACTCAAAAATCCAGGGAAAATCCAAACCCTTCAATCATCATACTACCAATAAACGGTTGAGAAAGAAATAGACAAAAATCAACCGAACATACTCAACATGCAAAAATCAAGAATATGGTCCATCCATCTTGGGGCCCATCGATAAAGAAGCATAAGCCTCAAAGAATCAAAACGAAAGAAAACCGAGAGAGAGATCTATCATTTCAAAGGCAATTCAGCAAGAAAAGAGAAAAGAACAATGAAAGAAAACAAAGAGAGAGATCTCTCATTTCAAAGACAATTCAGCAAGAAAAGAGAAAAGAACAATGAAAGAAAACCAGAAAGAGAGAGGGAAGATAGATCTTTCAATTCAAAAAAAAAAAAAAAAAAAAAAAAAAAGCCATTAGAATAATCTTTTGTTACCGACGATGCCGACGACATTCCGAGCAGTGTTTGCAGTAACCATCTTCGATGGCTTCAAAGATCAAAAGAGAACTCAAACAAGAAGATGAAGATTGTCAGTTGCAGTGAGATATAGGTTTAGGAAGGAGTTATGAAGTATTTTAATCTAAATTATCTAATTCAATCTTATTAATGATTATTGAGGGTTTTTATTACGTTTGGAGATATTAAGAAGAGAATGGACGTGTTAAGTAACTTAGTACGCTACAGCTGGCTGAGTAAACCGTGTGGCCCTCCTTGTGTGACGTATGTGCCTTATCCATGCCGTTCATCCGTTTTTCCAGCTCATTTTATTAGGGCCCAAAATCGAAGTATGTCTAAAGATCTTAAGTGGACCATACCACTGGAAACAGTGGGAATTGAACGCCTACTGCCCTAAAACTTATTGAAGGCAGGGAGGTGTGGTCCACTTGAGCTCTTGATATGGTTCAATTTTGGGTTTGTGTTCTAAAATGAGCTGGAAAAATGGATGAACGGCATGGATAAGATACATACATATGGTCGGCCTCATAGAGTTTACTCAGCCAGCTGAGATAATCAGTACGCAATCAAACCTTGTACAACTGGGAGAGGACGGGGATTTCCTGCGCTGGGAACCTAGGTGGGGCCCACCGTGATGTTTGTGAGAAATCTACCCTGTCCATCCGTTTTATGAGCCCATTTTAGGACTTGAGATCAAAAGTGAGAAGGATCCAAGACTCTAGTGGGCCGCACTAAAAGAAAAGGTGGGTAGGGAAATTCCTACCGTTGAAACATCCCTGGGGTCGACAGTGATGTTAAAATGCCATCCATACCGTTAATGAAGTCATTCCTAGTGGGATGAACTGAAAACAGAAATAATAGACTGATTCAAAACTTCTGTGGCCCCCACGAATATTTCAACTGTACGCGTTCAATCCTCACGTTTCAGGCCCACCTGAGCATTTGATGCAGTTCATTTTCAGCCTAATTACTTAAAAAGAGATCAAAAAACTTATGGACGGGGTGGATTTCTCACAAAGATCACAGTAGGCCCCACATAGGATCCCAGCGCAGGAACTTCTCGTGAGAGAGGCTCAGGAAATCCGGGTCCCCTGGTAGGGTATTGAGTGCCGATACTGCCACCAGGGATATATCCACTTCGGCTATACGTTTTTTCAGTTCATTGTAGGCCGATACAAAGCTAAAAGGGAACCAGACCGTATAAAATAAGGACAGTGACAGCCACCATTGAAACCTTCTAAGGCCTACCGTTGAAACCTTCCTAAGGCCCACCTTGATGTTTTTTAAAAAAAAAAAAAATCAAACCAGTTCATAAGCAAAACACAAATATCAGCTTGATCCAAAACTTACGTGGCCTCGAGAAGTTTTCAGCTGGAGGTGTTCAATCCCCACTATTTCCTAAGATGTGGTCCACCTGTGCTCTTGATCTGCCTCATTTTTAGATTTATCCATTAAAATAAGATGGAAAAACGTATGAACGGTGGGGCTAAAAACACATACATCACAACGGTACCCAATGTGCTTGGTCCACGCCGTGCGACTAGGGATATCCCTGGTGGTGGGGTCACCGTACAATCCGCTTTCCTCCGTACCAGGACGCGGATTGCGTCTACCCCTGCCCGGACGGTAATCCGTAAGGGTTCTATGGGATCCACTGTGATGTAAGTGTTTTATCCAAGCCGTTCATTGTTTTTCTCGGATCATTTAAATTTGAACATAAAAATGAATCAGGTCCACAGCTTCAGTGGACCACACCAAAGGAAGCATGATAATGACACCCACGGTTGAAACCTTTCTAATGGCCACTGTGATGTTTTTTAACCATCCAACCTATTCATAGGGTCATGTAGACGTGGATGAAGTGAAAAAACAAATATCAGCTTGATCCAAAACTTCTCCAGCTCCTAAGAAGTTTTTAATGGTAGAAGTTCAATCCCCACTTTGTGGTCCATTAAGACCTATACCTGCATCATATTTTGATCTGATAAAAACGATGAACAACATAGATAAAACACTTGCATTGCACACTTGCATTGCTGTGAGCCCAACATAGCCCTGCTCCGATTACCATCCCGGCCAGGGAGGGTAGGACGCAAACTGCGTCCAACGTCTGTCTTGGAAAAACCATGTGGGCCACGGTGACGTTTGTGTTCTATATCCATTTTTCAAGGTTATTTTAGAGTATTATACGAAAAATAAATCATATCCAAAGATCGGCTAAACCACACTACAAATAGCAGCGGGGATAATAATTTTCACCATTAAAATTTTCTTAGGGTCCACTATGACATTTATTTTCCATCCAATCTATTAATAAAGTCACTGAGACATGGATGAAGAGGAAAAACAAATTTCATATTGATCAAAAACTTCTGTAAACTCCAAAAGGTTTTCAATGGCAGACGTTCAATCATCTACTTCTTTTTGCAGTGTGGTCCATTGATCGTTGTATCTGTCTTATTTTTTCTCTCAAGCCTTAAAAAGAGCTCTAAAAATGGATGGGCGGTTTAGATATAATACATACCTCATGATGGGGCCCAAAAAACTTGCTGACATCAATACACTAGCTATATAGCTGGTGTGTGGTACACCAGCCAATCCGCTTCCTCGCCAAAATACGAGATTTTTGCATGGTAGTTACAACGATTAAATCTTTCTGAATAAAAATAATGCTGTTGGTTTATCAAGAGGACTATGAAGCAAATTCACCGTAAAAATAATTATTTCTACAGCCATTCATTCCTTTTGTCCAATGTGGTCCACCTGATATGAAACTGCCTGATATAAGGCTGTGATTGCATGTGGACGGGAAGGTCTCTACATGCTTGTGGGGTTTGATGTTTGACAATCTCGTCTGTTGTTTTGAAACATACCCATGTTTTCTGCGATTGGGTAATGTACTGTACTTGGAGTGATGTTTTCAACATGCGGATTCAAAGCTCAAAAACAAGCAATCGAATTTCTCTGACATGTCAAATTAGTGGACCTCACGATGGTATATTTCTTAGATCCATACCGTCCATTCGTTTCTCCAGACGATTCTATTCCATGAGCTCAAAAATAAGCTGGATTAAAAGCTCAAGAAAACCACACTAAAGGAAACAGTAGGAATTGATGCCTACCGTTGAAAACTTCTTAGGGCCACAGAATGCTCTGTTCAAGCTGATATTTGTTTTTCTTCCCGTGATGTCCATACGACGTCCACTCGGTAAATGTTAGGATGTAATTCCAAAATTGAGATATATCTAAAACATAGATGTGGCGGCACTACAAGAAACAGAGAGATTAATATCATTTTAAAATGTACACTCAAAAATGAAGAATATCTAAAATTCAGGTGGACCGTGCTATAGGAAACATTGTTGCTTGAATACCTGTTAATAAGATCAGGTAAACTCGGATAAAAGAGAAAAGGCTTCATTTTTTAGCCATTCTTTAAAATGCCCTGAAAAAAAATGAATGGATATACATGCATCAAGGTGGGCCACACCATCTTGGATGATGCCTGTACAGCACCTAATCCACTATGTAGAAAATAGTGGGGATCGAAGGCCCACTGTTAAAAACTTCTTAGGGCTACATATGTTTTAGATCAAGGTGATATTTGTGTCTTCCTTTGTCCATGCCTGTGTTAACTTACGAACAGGTTGGATGTCAAGATAAAGATAACATCCTGGTGGGCCCTAGGAAAGTTTCTGTGGTGGGGTCTACTTGAGCTTTGAATATGCTCCATACACGTGCCAATAAGGATAGCCATGGATTGAGCATTGAACAAACTGTCCCAACCATTTAACTGGTGGCTATCAAATGTACGGTTGAAATTAAAAAATTCAGTGGTCCAAATCCAGCAAGAAGAACCAGATGGAGAGGATGTTTGCCACGTGTATGGTGGACGACAGCCCAAACACCCCATCATTTGTGTATAATGGGCCGGGTTAAGGCCTGCCCGAGCTGAGTTCAAGCTTGTATTGTCCCATATAGATCCAAGCCCAGCCCACATGGAAGGAGAGAGAGAGACAGAGAGAGAGAGAGAGAGAGAGAGAGCACTTACGAAATGCTTGTTCATGGTTGACTAATAGAAGATTATGTCAATTTTCAGAGAGAGACAGAGAGAGATTTTAATCTCATCGTCGAATGAATCCAACGGCTCTCATTTAGGTATGCAGGTGAACAACTACGTCCAAGTCCAACCCATTTTGAAGTGGTTTGACTCTCTATCCCAATCCAAACCATCTACATCCCAATCTCGGCTTGAAGTGGGCCATGCCCGAAAGCCGAAAGCCTGACCGCTAACCCGCCATTAACACTCTTCAAATAAAAATATTTAAAGATAAATATATAATAATATTAATATGCATTGATCTTGAAGATCAATGGAAGATAAGGATCTAAGGCTAAGTAGGTAACATGTAAAATAAGATAAACATATATAATTGAAATACTTTTCCGTATCAATTTCCTCCAACATCTCATCCATTATGTGATTTTTATATACAAAACTTTTCTCGACGTAAACGAGTAATCAAATAACTTCTTTGTTATTTATAATCACTCTTTTTTTCATAGGATTTATGCAAATGAAAATTATACTTAGAAATGTAAACCACCGTGAAAATTTTCTTCAAATGCACAACTTTTGTAAGAAAATACTGTTGGGAATCCACGGAAGCAAATTCCAAATTTGGATCACACAAAGACAAAGCAAATCTAATCAAAACATGCACAAGTACATATAAATTTTACATAAAAAATTCATGCGGAAATAAAAAATTCATAGCACAAAAAGACAACGAATCACTATGAAAACAAAAGTACAATAAATTGAATCACTTACAATATTAAAAAACTCTTGATTTCTCCTCCCCATACGATAGCATACCTCAATTCCGTAATTATAAACATATATTTAGTGTCACACTCAGGATAAAAAACAATTCATGTAATTTCACAAAACTACATGCATCGTCAATCTAAACATGGATTGATATCAATTGAGCACACCTTCAATCAATTGAGCTCCCATGTTCGAGCTATCAAACATGCTCAAAACTGTGCATAGATTTCACAAGTAATTGTCAATCGTTTGATCCAATACTTCAATCGGTCGAGACTATTCAAAATTATCTAGAGATCAATTTGTATAAATTGAGGGTTACTCAATCAATCGACCGAACCCCTATTCCATATACAAATTTAAAACATCCTCGTAATAAATATTACACTAAATAAAGGCATTATTGTACATGCCCTTTAGTGTTTATTTCTTTTGTTTCTTGAAACCTTACTGTGGATCTCCACATAAAATGGAATATTTTGTGAAACCTTACTCACCACGTAAAATGGAATGGGAAGATATTGCACATTTGTCAGACAGTAACACCTTCAAATGAGTACTTATTTTAGTGTAATCCTCTAGTGTATCATTGGATGGAAGCATGGATGATTGAGTTGTTTTAATGTTCAAGAACGTCAATGTATTTTTTTTCCTATTTATGGTAGGAATATAAACGGCTGTGTTTGGGTTGGCTTTAGCATAGGTTAACTGTTCGGGCTATTCGGGCTGTTCGGGCTGGACCTAATAAGCTAGGGACACAGATTGCACACTGACACTGTCAGTAGTAACGTTGCTACTGGATTGTATTTTATGGGCCTTACATGATGTATGTGTTTTCTCCATGGCCGTTCATTAGTTTTGGATAATTGTTTTAGGTCATGAGCCCAAAAGGGAGGCAGATCAAAATCTCAAGTGGACCAGTACACCGTAGGAAAATAGTGGTGATTGAACAAACACTAGTAAAAACTTCGTAAGGCCCACCATAACGTATATTTTCCATCCAACCTATTGATTAGGTTACAAAGACTCCAATGAAGGGAAAACATAAATACAACTTGATCCAAAACTTGTTTGGCCCCCAAGAAGTTTCCAATGGTGGGCCTTCATGGGAACTTCCCATGAGGTTAAGTTCTATGGCCCCACCATGAAGAGTGATGGACATCTATACCATACATTTGGTAGGTTCCCTCTAAGTTACGGTATGTACCAGAAATCAATCATATTCAAACTTAAGTGAGCTGCACCATCAAAAATCATGAAAAATCGTCCCTAAAATATCTAAGAGCACTTAGTGGTGTCCACGTGAATTTTGAAATGGCCTTAAATTTGTTATGGACATTCATATATCCAAGTGGGACACAAACAATGGATGGGTTGGATGCCTAAACCACATGTCACTAGGCCTATATAAAATTAGAAAGGTTTCAATGGGAGAGCATCTACTCTCTACTGATGTTGATGGCATGGCCCACCTAAGTCATGGATTGGACTGAATTTTAGGCCCATAGCTCACCATGGATGTGCACTAGTTCTTATGATAACTCGCAAGTACTTTTGAGAACTCATCTCTTGTGATATGAGTGCAAGATCTGAATCTTCCATGTGACGCAGCAATCCATTAAACTTCCAGCGTCCAACTTTTACCTGGATCCAAAAACTTTGGTGGGCAATGGCCAAATGAAATTTGTTTCCTCCCTTGATTTGCCTCTCTCTTTTTCCATGGCCCACTATAGTTTTGAATCAAGTCAAATGTTAGACCCTAAAGGTTTCACGGGGTGATGCATCACGTCAACAGTTTAGATTTTGGGATCATATTACAGAAAACGGGTTCTCAAAAGTTCTCACGGGTTCTCGTAGAATGGGTGCACAGAAGCATTCCTATCTCTACATATATAGTGCATCCAATCCCAGCTGATTTTGAAATGGTTAGACTCTCCATCCCAAGCCCGGCCTGAGTCGGGCTTGGCCCGAGGCTAAGCCCGACC
This sequence comes from Magnolia sinica, assembly GCF_029962835.1. Lineage (NCBI taxonomy): Eukaryota > Viridiplantae > Streptophyta > Magnoliopsida > Magnoliales > Magnoliaceae > Magnolia > Magnolia sinica. Next base: position 134,555,847 of record NC_080574.1, read on the forward strand.
TGATCGGGTCAAGCCCAGAAGCCTCACAGACCAACCTGGACCATTGACACCAATACAAGTGGCTAGGGCACGAAGTGGACCCACACATATTTACACAAATGGTTTAAGATGAGGAATTATTTGACACGTGGCCTACATATTTTCAGAGTGTATACGAGTTTCCAATCTAGACCATAGATCTGTTGTGTCCTAAGCGAATCTAGAATGACCCAAAAAGTCTCGCTGATCAGAAGATCCCAATGGTTAATATTAAAACCTTTGTTTTTATTTCTTTCCTTAACCGTCCATTTATAATTCACAAATCTAAAGGTTGGGTTATCCTAATTAGGGTCCTCTGCTAATCTTCACCTTCAAAAAAGAGGGATTTTCACATGATATTACCTCATTAATATGCCATTTATATCTTAATACCTATTTAAATTAATTTTTCTAGCTACCCCATTAATCAAGTTAATTGGTGGGCATTTTCTATCATTTATGAAAAAAAATGTACTGCTCTTGATTAACAAGGTAGCTTTGGTGAGATTTCAAATGTGTACCAAGATGTAAATACCATATTGATGAGGTAGTATTATGTAAAATTTTCTACGAAAACAAACCATAGTGCTCTTGGTTGAATAGGGATACTTGCAATGTCCAATCCATAGATCTGGACTGTTCGCTAGGTCGAATGTATATTTCATGAGTAACCATTCAAGAATCAACCAATCTAACAAATATTAACCATTTATCAAGTTAGATTAATGATTTTTAGTATGGATGGTCAAGATTAGGTTTAATCAATGATTTGATATAAGCCTTCATAATCGTAGCCAACCCTTCCATGGCATGCAAAAGGATGGCTATGGAAGACAAGGGAAAATAGAGGATGAATAGATCATCGGATTAGTGTGATGCATGAATGGTACCTTTAAAAATGTGTTTTGAACTGAATAGACGGTTCAGATCAATCCATTTGGTTGTCTAACGAAGCTGATGCAACTAGGAGCACTAAGAGCTTTTTTTATAAAGAATTTTACATGAACCCTTGATAAACCACTTAAATGTACACATGGGTCGTAGTACAATCCTATTGCATCTTTGTAGCTGAAACTGACTACTTGAGTTGTGTAATCATATGAGTCTCATAGTCTTAGTTTCCCCTAACATGGATGGGATAACTTCATGATGATGAAATCTATATTTGCATTCCATAGACGCGGATTGTCAGAAATCCACTCTGCCCATCCATTTTGCCAGCTTATTTTAAGACATGAGAAGAAAAAAAAAAGAGTAGGATCGAAAACTCAAATCAGTCACATGATTGGAAACTGTAGCGATTGAACGCCCACAGTTGAAATGTTATAGGACCAAACAAGTTTCGTAACAAGCTAATATTTACATGTTTTCAAATCATCCTAATGGAAGGACCTTATGAACGATTTGGATGGCACATAAACATCAAGGTGGAGCCTGGAAAGGTTTCAAAGTAAGGCATTTCCCTCCTACTTTTTCCCGTGGTGCCCTCCTTGAGTTTTGGATCCGCCTCATTTTTGGGCTCATGTCTTAAAATGATATCACTAAAACATATGGACAGGTTGGATTTCTCACAAAAATCACGATAGCCCCACCTACCTTCTAACCCCAGGAATTTCCTACGATCATGGATGCAAACATGCCCTTCCATTGGGTTCACCACCTTGGGTTTGGAATGGGACTCAATAAGCCACTTTATAACTTAGGTGGTTTACACCAAGGGGGATAGTTGAGATGGGACCCCACCATTAAAATTGGGTCAAAATCGTCCAAACAGTTGACTCAACTAATGATAAATAATCAAGTAGTTATAGTAGCCAATACTCACTCACTATGTTACTTTGAATCATCCATTGGATAGCCATTAATTTAATTTAATGGTTGTGATTGCTTGATCATTGTGATTTTAGAGATAATAGCCCATCTACAATGTACAACGACATTGAATGGAGTGTGATTGCTTGGTGAATTATCATTCTTTGGGCCTAAACAACCCTATTTTGCAGCATGTAAAACACCCCACCAAATTCCCGTGAGGTCGAGCTGTGTGGGCCCCACTGTGATGCGTGTCGACCATCAAAATCGCGCATTTGATGGGTCCCCTCTAAATTATGGGATATCCCAAAAATCAGCCGTATACGGAACTCAGGTGGACCATACCATCTAAAATCATATGAAGACACCGTTAAAACATATAAAAGCACTTGGTGGGGCCCACCTGAGTTTTGAATGCTGCTGAAACTTGGTCTGAACCCTCATCCAAGTGGGACACACATAATGGATGGGCTGGATTTGCAAACCACATCTCGGTGGGCCCAAAAAATGATTATGAATGTTTTAATGGTGCACGGCCCCTCCCCACTTCTATATGTGGTGTGCCCCACACAAGTCACGGATTGACTTGATTTTTGAGACCTAAGCCCACGATGGAATGGTGCATCTGACTGATGGGGTAGATGTTCGAAACGCATCACGGTGGGGCCCACACAGCTCGACCTCATGAGACGAACTCGTGGGGTCGAGCGCATAATACATTTTCCCATATATACATACATATATGAAGTTCACTCTCTTCAAGTGATAATCCTTATTTTCAATGTATAATATACAAAAGATTTTCATTATTTCTCATGTTCATCCAATAATACGTCTGCTACCATGTTGGGGGGCAGAACATAAGGTAACTCATGCTCTCTAGCACTTATAATGTAAATGTGTAGCAGTTATGATAATGGGCTTTAAAGTTGGGAAATAAAACTTTAGTATTTTAAAAGATTTCTCAATTGCATTCCTAAGTTGTATATATCAATAATTGAATAATTCTCTTTTATTTATTAGAGTTTTTTTTTTATTCAAGTAATATCGAACACCTGAATGTGATATCATATAATTTGGTTATGTATGTATCTAGCATATTCTATTAGGTTGTTTGTACCAAAATTTGACAGAGTTAATGATACAAATTGAATCATGTGGTATATTTGATATCTTTAGAGCATGCATCAAATATATGAAGGACAAATCAAGCATTTGAGAAACTTTGTATTTAAGCTATTCTTAGATAAAGACAAGTAGTTGTTATGGCCACATCAACATTGGAGCATGTTTTGAGTGTTCGACAAAGGCAAAACAACAATAAGGAAAAATAACTACTCTTTCCCAACTAGTTACATGTAAAGGCGCTATTCTCGTATCTCTCCTAGGAAGGATTATATATGACATAGGTAGATTCGAAGAGAAATATACAAGATCAACCCAATAACAAAGAATCAATCATCCAGCACAATAGTTCAGCCTACCATCATCAATCATGGGATACTTACTATCTAGGAACCTTTAAGCAGTGGGATGTTTTAAATCAATTAAATAGTATCCAAATAAAGTTACAATATAATTTAAAAGTTTGTTAAATTATCTTTCTAATAAGTTAAAGATTACTTTTTCCATATGTAATGAATGAGATATAGTCTAATAAAGTTACTTTGGTGTCATTTGGACTTGGATTGCAATCCCTACTAGGTTGAATTGACCTAAAACTTTATATGAAACTTCATCGCATTGAGTTCTTTGATTTAATGCCTATTAATAGATATTCAGACAAGTACCGGCTCCTACCAACCATGATGTGCAATCGTCGTCAAATCATTTTCTCAGGATTCTATAATTTGTCGTCAAATCATTTTCTCAGGATTCTATAATTTGTTTGACGTGTAACTCTATGGATGTCCCTGGCATGTATGGATCTTTATCCAGTGTTGTTTAGGAGATGAATTTAATGTATGTGGACCTATTTGGGAGATGAATTTAATGTATGTGAGACCTATTTGGCACATTTATGACAAATGGTTAGACGTACACATTTTGGCTTTAACTTCATACACATTTTAGGTGTGTTAAGGTCTTTCTTCCAATGTTTTCCTATATGGAAATTCATAAGTGAGCGGACAAATGTGGATTTCTTGATATTATGTGACTTAATTATCAAACAAACTCCAAACTTCACACACTTTCAATCTATATCGATATCTTCAATTTGAATAAGTTGGCGCAAGTCTTCACATGTGCCATGTGAATAGACTTATGATAATCGAATACAGCTTTCATGATCTAACCATCAGATTAGCCATATCAACAATGTAGACTTCAAAACAACATTTTGAGACTTCAACTTAGGTGCTGATCTTTGGATTATAATTTGGAATTTAAGCCTTTTAGGCAATCAAGATCAGTAAATAAAGGTTTAATTGTTGATTTTGCCACATGAGGCAATTTTTAGTATCTACCATCTTATACCATTGTAGAGATATGCATAGTCATTTATTATTTTTGCTCTAGATCTTTCCTTCTGAAGTTTATATACATGATGTGGTTGTCATGTGGCATCTTTCGAGCCATATGATGTGGGTGCAAACACTCACCATTTTGTACTATTGTAGAGATATGAGTCTGCCATTTTTTCTGTAAACATTTAACGACCAAGGCGAGATGAAGCAATGGCAAGCCTCATGTGATGGACTCTCAGTACATGAAATACCTCATTTGTAAAAAATAATTGGACCATCCTTTTTTTAAAAAACTGTTAACCAATGGGCAATAATCATTTATTCAAAACTATAGTTAAAGACAGGAACAGCCCATGAAGTGATAAATGAAATACATGACTTGAATCTATCACCATCAATTTACAAGCAAGCCTGGAATTTATTCTCCAAACTAGTTACATCCAAATACTATTCCTTGGACCATTCCATTTTAATAAGCTGATTGTCACAAAATCATTCTATCTATGGAATATTTTATAACATGAATCATGCCATCAGTGTCCCATTCACATTTTATAATAGGTTTTGGCCTTTTTCTTGCACCATAATCAGCGGGACCCATGATTGTTCTACATTCATCAGAAAGATCCAATTTGCAATACATGACAAGCTAGCACGTGATGAGCACTGAAACGTCTTTGTTCCGTACACTTCGGGTTCTGGCACGTTCCTAAAGTCCACGTGGACACATAAACATCAAACTTAAATCAAACCGTCCAAATAATGGGCTTTATATTGGTAGACCACATAACAATAATTACGCAGATCTGATATTATAGATAGTTTATTAGTGGATACCTAATAAATGGTTAAATTGAATATAATCAACGGTGCAATTTCAGTGAACAGCTGTTGACTATCGGAAGTATTTATTGTCCAAATCAATGTAATTGTGCTTAACAGTCCTATTTACCTTTGATCTCATGATTTGGTCGGTTTAGATTAAAGTGAATGGATGAGAGATGAACCATTTCTGAGTGCATGAGTATGAATCATCCTATTCTGCCAGAGTATGAAATAGGCCCCTTTATTAGACAAATCCAAACCATCCATAAGTCAAAACCGCGGGATGGAAAAAATTAAAAGTCCAAAAGCGTAACAAAGATGAGCAGGAAAATGATTTTCCCAGGTGCTGACAATTCCAGCTGGGACCATGTATAAATTATAATATGAGAGGAGTATGTCGTACTCTGGAAGAGGTTGGAGGATCATACACATGTTCTCATCCTTCAGACACATGGGGTGCATATACATCAATCCAGACTGTTCAAAATCTGACTATTACAGTGGATGGGTGACACCACGAAAATCAATTTGATTAAATAATCCTAACCATCTAATAGATGGCTGACCATTGAATGGTTGAAAACTAAATGGTTATTGGTCCGGATTCACCGTACATAAATTGGATGGTTACGATTGTCTAAAAAATGTAATTCTATCAAATGGATTGGTAAATTGCCGTGCATGTGCGCCACGTGTACAATGGATGCGTGTGGACAAGGATGATTTATCATACTCGACCAGATTACCATCCAGTTCGTTTCGCTTTTGGGGATTATTAGAATAAGATTACAACTCACGTAACATTTGACAAAATGATAGTTGTAAGCGCTCTGCAGGTGTCAACAAGCGCTACATATGTGCATAAAAATGGCATATTTTTACAAGATCCGAACCATTCATCATAAGAATAAATATTTTATATTCCGTGAAAAAAAATTATTACTCTCATAATTTAGCCAGGTGGTCCACAATTTTTTATTTAAGTAATACCGTTAGTTGTACATTTTTAACTGTCCTCTATATTCAGTTATAAAAGGAATAATATATTAAATTATTCTAAGTTAACAGCAAAGGAATGCTTGTTTAATGGCTCGGATCGTTTTAATCCATCATGCATGAGGACTTTTTTTCCCTGCGCTTGCATATGGGCGTGTGCGAGTAGGTGACTGTTGAAGGAAACATGTATATATTGCCTTTGTCGCGACATAGGATCCACCGTGTGTCGCTGACCACGGGGCTGACATGTTGAGTTTCTCGATGATCGAACCGTCCATCGTGCGGAATTTATTCTATTATAGGTACTTACTCTGAACAGATGATTTTGACCATACTATCTGAAGTTGAATTTAGAACAATGAAAATAAAACGTTGAATGGGTCAGATATAAATTTAAAAATCAAAGGGTTGAGATCATGGTGATGACTGGATAATAGCTTTTTTATGATAGCAGCTAAGATAGGATTGCCTATGGCCCAGTTATAGACAAACTCCGTTTCAACATTTAGACGATATGTGGTGGGTGTGTTAAAAAAGAAAAAAAAGGAAAAGGAAAAAAGGAAGAAGTTGGGATAGGTTTGCATGCAATGCCCTCCACCATGAAAGGTATTAATGCCATATCTAGGTGGGGCCTACCTTGATGTTTGCCATAAATTCATCTTAATTCATATATTTTTTCAATACATATTAAAACATTAATAAAAAAAAAATTGAAGCCATTAAAAAATGAGGCAGATTCAATATGTACGGGACACAAGACATGAAATAATGAGAAGATTAAATGCCCAGTGTTGTGGGTAAAAATGTTCTGACCAAGATAACTAAAGATCGGAGAATAACTTCCTTCGAGAAATCTACTAAGATGTGGTTCACTCGCCAATTGGCATCAACCATGGCAGCCCAAGACCACTATCCAACCGACCCCGAGCTCAGTCTATCCAACCCTGAGCTCAATCTCCACTCCAGATTGCCTTAAGTATAGGGACAAGCTCAGAATAAGTTCAAGGTTGGGCCCGGTCTCACACCTCAGCCTAAGTGGCCGACCACTCGCCAAAGAAGAGAGCCGGCTTATCTCAAGTCAGCAAGACCCGCCTTCTACCGGATCTGACCTAATCTCGACTGTGCTCATCCATGATCTTAACCAAAGATCTAGGAAGCCTACCGCAATACGGATCCGTCCTAGATCCTAGTCGAAAATCTAAGGAGAACCTCATGACTTATAGTAGGATCCGAATTCTATTACAAGCTGCTAAATTAGGAGACCCCTCCTACGCCACCACCTCTCCTCAACTATAAAGAGGAACATCTCTAATGGTGAAAGGTATGCACGATCTCTAGCTTAAAACTCATTGGTTGACTAGACTTAGATTCCCTACCTAACTTAAGTATCGAAGAATCCCCTATAGTAGTCAGGGTTTCATTTATTCGTCTCTTGTGTAGGTACATGGAGGTCCAGGGAAGGTCAACTAGATTTCTACATCAACACCTAGTGTTGAAACATTGTAGAGCCATTTTAGTTATGGATTACATTAATATTTCTATGTTTTAGCCTATCCTAATGGAAATGACTTTATGAAAAGTTATTTAGAAGGTATATAAATATCATTATGTAATTTTCCTCCCTTCCTTTTTCTATTGCACGGTTCATTTGAATTTTAGATTTGCGTCGTTGTTTTTTTACATTAAATTTTAAAATGAGCCAGATGGTTGGGTTGAATTTCGTATAAACAACTTCAAACCATTGGAACTTCTTGTTTTCGGGTGGTAGGCGTAATCCCCATTTGAGTATAAACTGTTGAAATCGAATGCTGATTGCATACTACACCATTGCTCACAGCTTGCCAGTGCTCTGTCAGCCCTACCATGGTGTATGTATTCTATTTGCTTCGTCCATTTGTTTTCCTGCTTATTTTATGGCATGAATAAAAAATGAAGTAGATCAAAATCTCTCATGAAATACACAGTAGGACAGAGTGTGATTAAACATCCATTATTAAAAACTTGTGGCAACAAAAAAAAACTTTTAAATCAAGCTATTATTTGATTGTTGATTTTTTTACTTGGTATAGGGTTTTTTTTTTAATCTAATTAATAGGTTGGATGGCAAAACAATAATTCTTTAAAAAAATAATAAAAATAATAAAAATAATTTTGGCCATTTAATTACTACTGTTTTGGTATGGTATGATCCACTTATGATTTAGATCTAACTTGTTTTTTAGATCATGCCCTAAAATAAATAGATTAATGGAGTAGATGAGACACATAGGGGTGTACGTCGAGTCGAGCTGGCCTCAGCTCGACCACTAGCTGACCTCAGCTTGAACTTGGCTTGGCTCGGTCCTCAAGCTTGACTGGCCAGCTCGGCTCGGTTCAGTCAACAGATCGGGCTAGTTCGAGCCAAGATTGAGCTGAGTTCACTTGTGCAGCATTTTCACAAACACCTGAATTGCACCTTCAAAATCTCACTATATGTAAAATAATAGCACTGGTTTTAAAGTTATTTTATCAAACACCTTCTAAAGCAACATAAAAATCAAGAAAAAAAAGGTATTTGTTTCATATACATACCTTCCTTGCCACCCGCCATACTTCGTTGAGTCATTTTATCACACACTCGGTGAGCAACATCAACATCAAAGTAACCGAGTCACCAAATTGGTTTGATCCGAGTTCGATTCAAGCTAGGTTCGATCTAAGTCGAGTTGAGCTGGTGCCAGCTCAAACTCATTTTCGAGCTCAAAAAATCAACTCAACTTAGCTTGAACTCAACTTTGAACCGAGTTGAATTAAGCTTTTTCGAGTTGAGTCGAGTCAAGTCAACTGAGCTAACCGAGCTAGCTCAGTTCATGTACACCCCTAGAGACACATACATCATGATAGAGCTGACATTGCACAATCCAATAGAGCATGTAGATCCAAATCTCAGGTAAATCATGTTATAGGAAACATGGGCAATATGTTATTAAAAGCTTACAATGGGACACAAAAGTTTTGAATGAAGCTGATATTTATTGTATCTTTTCATCCATGTCTCTACCACATTATCATTGAGTTGGATGGCAAATAAAAATTCCGGTGGCCCCACGGAGCTTTTAATGATATGGATTCAATTAATACTATTTTCTATGGTACAGGCCATCTTAAATTTGGATAGGGTTCATTTTCGGAATCATGCCTTAAAATGAGCTTTTAAAACGGATGTATTTTGATCTAAGTCATGTACAATATGACCCAATTAGGGGTTAGGGATCTATGGACGGAAATGGGATTGCGCTCAGTAGGCTCTTATTGTACTGAGTAAACTCAGTTGGGTCCACCTTGAATGTATTTGGTCTATCCACATTGTCCATCCATTTTTTCATTTGATTTAAGGAGTTGAGCCCAAAATTGAAGCATATCCAAAGATAAGTCGATCATGCCACTAGAAACAGTAGGGATAGTGATTTCCACCGTCAAAACCTTGCTATGCCCCCATAGTGATGTTTATTTGTCATCTAAGTTGTTTGTAAGATGATACATACAGGGATGAATGGAAAACACAAATATAAGCTTGATCCAGAACTTCTGTTGACCCTAAAAAAAATTTAATGGTAGAAGTTCAATTCAATTTTTTTCTATAGTGTGGTCCAGTTAAATATCGTAAATGCTTTATTTTTGTTTGGCTTAAGCCTTAAAATTACCTGAAGAAATGGAAGAACAAAGAGGATAAAATACATACGTAACAGTGAACTCGGTATGCTAATCGTACGCAATCCGCTTCCCCAGGGAAGTCGGTGAATCTGGGAATCCACCCAAACCGCGGCCGACAGAGGCAGAATCGGAAGCGGATTGGCCGGTGTACCACACATCAGCTATATAGTGGATCCCATTACGAGGGATGTGTTATATTCAAACCGTTCATCTATTTTTAGAGCTCGTCTCTTAAGGCTTGAGACAAAAATTAAGACAGATATAAAGATTAAGTGGACCATGCTGCAAAAAGCAGTGGTGGATTGAACGTTTACCATTGAAACCCTTCCGGAGTTACAGAAGTTTGAGAACGATATGAAATTTGTTTTTCCCCTTCATACAGGTATTTGTGACCTTATGAACCGATTGGATGGAAAATAAACGTTAGGGTCGACGCTACAAATTCTTTTTACGGTGAAAATCATTAGCCCGCTGATATTTTTGGTGTGGTCCATTTAAGGTTAGGGTCGACGCTACAAATTTTTTTACGGTGAAAATTATTAGCCCGCTGCTATTTTTGGTGTGGTCCATTTAAGATTTGAATGTGATTCATTTTTTTCCTAATGCTCTAAAATGATTTGAAAACATGGATTAACGGTGTGGATATAATAAATAAATCATTGTGGGTCCCATTTAACTTTGATCTCATTTGGACCGTTCGTACAACTCGGAGCTCCAGGAGCGTCGGCGCTCGTCTTGGCACATCAGCTATACAGGTGGTGTGTGGTACACCAGCCAATCCGCTTCCGGCAGAATCAACTCCAACAGCAGAATGGTATATCAGACACATGCAAATCAGAGGATACCTTTGTACGAATCTCAACCTAAACGGTCCATATGGCGAGGCTCAATGTTGATGTTGGAACGATATAAAAATAGGTTTGGTGGGACAGTTCTCTAACTCTTTGGTGGCAGTTAAGTGGACGGTTAAAATGAGAACTATTCAACGGTTCAGATTTAAGTAATCATCTATTACTCTGAGAATCATGGACAGTATCGTCTACCAGAATGATGTCCAATGCCTCATTTGCAATAGGAACCAACATTTGTACGGTTCAGATTGAGCTACACAAATAGCATGTGCAAATAGGTTGGTACATGCATGTGATGCACCATACTTGCTAGATCTACAAGACTCCTTGATTGGGGTGGCCAGGATCCTCTGACAAGTGGGAAGCGCACCACACGTTAATGGTGCGGTCCCGGCAGACGAACGTAGAAATTCGGACGCGGATTGGGTACTACACTCTGTCCTAGCCAAGAGTAGATGGGGACTCGATGGCCCACCTAAATGTATGGATGTTATCCACACCGTCCATCCATTTTTCCATGTCATGTTAGGATAAGAACCCAAAAATGAGACAGAACCAATATTCAAGTGGACCACACCACAGGAAACAACGGTGATAATGATACCCACCGTTGAGACCTTCCTAGGGCCACTGTGATGGTAATTTCCATCCAACCTTTTCATAAGGTCACTTAGACTTGGATGAAGGGAAACCAATAATATCATCTTGATCCAAAACTTCTGTGGCCCCAAAAAAGTTTTCAACGGTAAGTGTTTCATCCGACTGTGTGGTGCACTTAAGTCTTGCAACTAACTCATTTTTAGGATATTATTATAAAATGATATGTAAAAATGGATGGACGGTGTGGATAGAAGCCTTACATCACGGTAGCCGCTGTGAGCCCCTGTCCGTTACTAACTGGGGAAGGGGTAGTACCTAATCCGCGTACTGGAATTTCAGACCGTGGGTGATCTATACCGTCCATTTAATCATCCAGGCGTGCCTCACATAGGTAAATGGACCACCTAGATTCTTTGGTGGGCCCCACTCGTGATGGGTCCCAGTTGCTGAACATCCCCGATCCCTTGCACAAGCTTCTCATTGGCGCGTTGGCGCGCGTGGATTAGCATTCTTTTTACTCCCCCACGCAAATTCCACCGGTTGTCGTGATTTGGACGGTTTGGATTAGGAACACGTCAGCAGTGTCAGAGTACGAAAAATTCCTCGTGATTCAATTATGGCTAGGACACCACCCTGTTCACATGTGAGTCGCTCTCACGTCTCCATTTCCTGATTTTTAGGCCCTTCCTTTTGCTCTTTCACTCGCTTTTCTGTTTCCAATGGAGAGACGAAGCTTCCTTTACAATTCAAATCTTCATTCATTTCGGTGAGGTTTTCTTATTCTCCTTTCAATCCAAATCTCGTCCTGAGTAAGAGATGGAGAGAGAAAGGTGAGTTCTTTCAAGATTTGGGGGTCTTTTTTCATGTCTTTTCTGCTGTACTGTGTTTGGTGCATTTTCTTCGAAAAGATTTAGGAATTTTAGATTTTTTTTTTCTTCTTGTGGTTTTTTTAGTGTGGTTTCACAGAAACTGGGATTTGGGTTTTGGTTAGTGAAGGTTTTTGGTACCTGGGTTTTGCTTAGAATGTAGTTTTGGATCGGTTTTTGTTAGTTTGGTGAATTGGATTCTGTAGACAATGGAGTTTGGTGTATCGGGTTTTGCTCTGCAGAGGTCTTGATGAGTTGGATTTTGCTTAGAAGAGGTTTCGGTGAGTTGGGTGTTGTTCAGATTTGATTTTTGCGAATTGGGTTTTGCTCAGATTAGGCTTTTTTTGTGATTTGGGTTTTGCTCAGATTAGATTTTTGTGAATAGGGTTTTGCTCAGGAAAGGTTTGGTGAGTTGGGTTTTGCTTGGATGGCATTTTGGTGATTTGGGTTCTGCTAAGATTAGATTTTGGTGATTTGGGTTTTGCTGGGAATTGATTTGGGTCGGTTAGTTGGGTTTTGTTTGGACTAGATTCTGGTGAGTAGATTTTAGTGATCTGGTTTTTCTTCAGAAAAGAATTTGGTGATTTGGATTTTTCTCAGACAGAAAGGTTTTGGTGATTTGCGTTTTGCTCAGAAGAGATTCTAGTGAATTTAGGTTTCCCTCAAAGAGAGATTTCAGCTTTGGAATTTGGTTATACCCTATGTAGATTCAGGATTCACCTGATTTTGAATTTTGGTCAAAGTGGGAATTTTGGTGAAAATGGCAGCTTCATCCCCGTCTCCGAATTCTCCTCCTTCGATCACTCTGCCCCTGCCTTTGGACACACCACCACCTGCATCGGTTCTTCCCCCCACGCAATCTCAACCCAATGCAAATTCCGATCCGCCAACACCATTGACTTCTTCTAATCCTTCGCCGTCCCCTCCTACTCAATCCCCTCCACCGTCCATTCCTTTAGCTCCTCCTCCCATCCCTCTATCTCCCCCACCATCTCCTCCCAATGCATCAACTCCACCTGCTTCTCCGCCTGCACTTTCACCACCCCCACCTTCGATCCCTTCGCCACCTCCAGTTTCAGCTCTGCCACCACCTCTCTTAACCCCGCCTCCCATTTTAGCTCCGCCGCCTCCTCTCCTTTCCCCACCTCCTGTTTCAGCTCCCCCACCTACTCGAACATCATCGCCTCCTCCTCCTTCTGCTGGTAACCCTCCTGCACTTTCCCCACCTCCTCCTCAAGCGGCCTCACCTTCTCAACCTCTTGCCCCACCTCCTCCTGTTGCCGTTTCATCTCCACCGCCTGCCGCATCTCCACCGCCTGCCACATCTCCACCACGTGCTGCATCTCCACCACCGCCGTCAACAACCCCATCCAAAAGTTCACCTCCACCCCCTGTTCCCTCTGGTCGTCGACATGCCCCTCCCCCCTCAAATTCCCCACCAAACCAATCTTCGCCACCACCTGTAAATCAACCGCAGCCCCCTCTCCCCTCTCAAAGTAATTCTTCTGCTCCAGGGACCCCTTCTACACCAGCCCTGCCCTCTCCCCCAGCACCATCGGGGAATGTCGATCCTTCAGTAACTCCTTCACCAACGAAATCTTCTAATTCTAATCCAAATGTTGACGGGGGGTCGAGAAGCCCAATCTCAGCCGGAAGCAGTAATAATAAGATCGGAGTTGTGGTGGGAAGCATTGTTGGTGCTCTTGTAGTGCTTTTTGTCATCGGATTTCTGTGGTTTGTGGTGAAGAAAAAGAGAAAGACAAGGCGATTTAATGGTGGCTATGTTATCCCTACACCACTTGGAACTTCTCGGAGGTCAGGTAATACATATGCCCTTGTTCATCTTTTCATTTAGCATTTTATTCATTGATACTTCTCTGCAATTCAAAACTGCCACTGTTTATAATTGGGTTACTATGTGCTGCTTGATGGAAAGGAAAGGTGTATTTGTTCAGCCAGCAATCGTAGAGGTGAGTTTTAATGGCCAAATACATTGATCTGGTGGGTCCCACCATGGGATCGCCATGCTCTAATATCTCCCTATAAAATTGGTCCTAGTCATCATGAAAAGGGACAGTTACTAGCGATAATTCACCAATTTAAAAAGGGCCTGCTGACTGTTTGGATCATCTGTTGGGAGAGTTTTCTGGCGTGTATACCATCTATTGTGGGCCGACACCATATGCTTGACTTGGCTCGGCAAAAGGTGGCCCCACATATACAGTTTGTTGGACCTGGGCAGATGCTCGATTGAACATTGTATGAAAAACCTAGAATGTTTATCACTTTCTTTCACTGAACGTATCAGTGACACCTTTTCCTACTTGTGGCAGACATGCAAGACAATCAAACTGGTCATCTGGTGCCCCCTACCTTGGAAGGGCCATGTCCAAAAATTAACACTGATTGGACATCCTAATGCTTAGATTGGATGATTTTTTAGCACTGATAGGAAATCCTAACACATAGACGTGATGATTTTTTTGGAGGAAGAAAGGGATGGACAACGAAACTCTTTTTTATTTTATTTCAATAACCATGTATTTTCTTTCCCCAAAAATCCTCCGAGCAATGGTTTGGATTGTCAAGTTGTTGTGATTTTTGCGTATGGTCTGTTCAAGGTGCAGCTGACCTGGTGATTGGCTTGCATCTTATACATTTATGGCACGAGTGTGAAAGCATATCCTTGATAAGTTAAGCGTAAGAAAGTGACAAACACCACTTTCTAGCGCAACATTGTATATTTCCTCTTTACAATTACTTTTAGGTGGTGTTTGATTTTTCATTTATAGCGTAAATTCACTATAAATAGTAAATTATTACTCTTTTCTCCTGTTTGAAAGCTGATGAGTATTTCTGCCTCAAGAAGCTGTCCAAAAAGGACCAACGTAAACTTGTGGGCCCTTCTGTGATGTATGTGATGTATCCACGCCGTCCATCTGTTTAATGGAACATTTTAGTACATGGGCCCAACAACAAGGCTGGTCCAAAGCTCAAGTGGCCCACAAAACAGGAAATGGTGGTTGTAAAACGTCCACTGTTGAAAAGGTTTTTCTTCCTAAGGCCCACAAGGTTTTTTATTTGTCATCTAACGTGTTCCTAAGGTCACACAGACATGTATAAGGGGATTAGACAAATATCAGCTTGATCCAAAGCTTCTAGGGCCCCCAAGAAGTTTTTAACGGTAGGCGTTTAATCCCCACCATTTCCTGTGGTGTGGTCCACTTGAGCTTTGGATCTTTATCAAATTTGGGCTCATGCCCTAAAATTAGCTGACAGAACGGATGGATGGTGTGGATAAGCCACATACATTACAGTAGTCCCCACATGAAGTTCGCACACCTCTTCGGTTTTAGCATTTAAAAAGTAAGCTGTCAACCTCTACATTGAAAATGCTGCAGGAATTATGCTGGTAATTAATCATTACCCATTTACAGGGATTTACAGAGGTAAATAAGAAAACAAACAGCCTAACCATTTAAAAGCTCAAAAGCTCAATTCGACTCTATGTCTAGCCAGGTCAGGTTGACTCAGAAGGCTTGAATGGATCTTTACTTGACTCAACCCGATATTTAATAATTTAATTGATATTATTTGTAAATATTTTAAATGGTTATATATTGATAAAATTTGAAAATAATGAAGGGTAAGGAAGGTGCTTGGCTTGTTGGTTACAGCTTGCTCCTACTTGAGTTCTTGGGTTTGAAACCCAGTTACTACTACTACTTCTTCTTCATTTTTTTGTTATTTTTTATTTTTTTATTTAAATGTTAAAAAAGATTCTCAAGCGAGTGACTTATGTGGAGTCAACTCAACCAAGCCAGCGAGTTGACTTGACGAGTCATGCCTAGTCGAAGCCGAGTCAGGCTCACAACCGCGTTTGACAGTGACTTGGCTCAAGATCTTGCTGAGTCGAGTTACCGAGTTTTAGAACTACGCTTGTAACTGGCCTTTCCTTTTCCATTCAAGCTACAGTTTATAGTTGCATGTACCATGCGTTACTCAGAATCCTTTCTTGGGTACACTCGATTTTCTTTTAATTAATGTATGTGCATTAGGCCATTGATAGAACTTAATAAGAATGCTTTCCTGTCTTCAGATTCATCCTATTCAAAGCCGCTGTCGACAGTTCCTCTTGTAGAAAATGGCTCTGGTGGCAGTGGATACCCATATTCACCTCCAGAACCGGGCGGCTTAGGCAACTCGAGATCATGGTTCACATATGAAGAACTGTTACAGGTCACAGACGGGTTTTCTGAGCATAACCTTTTGGGTGAAGGCGGATTCGGTTGTGTCTACAAGGGATGCCTGCCTGATGGAAGAGAAGTGGCTGTAAAACAGCTCAATGTTGGTGGTGCACAAGGTGAACGAGAGTTCCAAGCAGAAGTTGAGATTATTAGTCGTGTACACCATCGGCATCTGGTTTCACTTGTTGGATACTGCATATCCGAGCGTCAAAGGTTGCTTGTGTATGATTATGTCCCTAACAACACACTCTATTATCATCTTCATGGTAAGAAATATTTTTCAGCTTTTTCCTTTTATATATATATATATATATCTCAAGTCCAACCGGTTGGACTATAACTTGCAGTCCACCCATTAAATAACTTCCAACTTGTGACATTTGTGCAACATCCAAGCCGTCTAATAGGTTGGCCCTATCATGAGGATCTCCTTTAGCAAAATCAGCTGCATCCACTTGCCAAATGGCATGCACTTGTAATTTTCCATTAATCAATGGCTAGAAATTGTTTACCATGTTGTGGTCTATCCAATGAGCAGATGGGGCTGATTTTTTTTAACTAAGCAATCATCATGGTTGTGCCAACCTATTCAAGGGCTTTGATGTCACATGCCCTTAACTGGTTGGAAGTTATCAGCCAGGTGGACTATAACTTGTGGTCCAACCGGTTGGACTCGAGAGTTATATATATATATATATATATCAAGCTTTGGGGACATGCTTTGTGAGCACGTAGTCGCTAATATCCTGCATCTCACTCTGCAAATTTCTAGTCCATGATCTCAAAGAAATTGCTGTGTTTGATACCCATGTTAGACATGCATCCCTGCTATTAGAAAAAACTCATACTTTTAGTTCTTGTATTTCATAGTACCTAGGGCCGTCAATGGATACTCGGATCTGCAGGTACCCTATGGATCCGACCCAATTTTAATGGGTCTTGGTCCCATCTTTTGGACCTGTAAAGAAATCTGGTTGGTTTAGGGTCTCACATTTTAGACCTGGTTAAAAATTGGGCCTGGTCGGGTCCAATTGAATTTAATTGTATAATTATACATATTTAACATATATTGATGATTTGAGCAATAAAATAAGGTTTCCTAAGCCACAAACATGTTAGAGAACCCGCTTACACTCTGCGCATGTGTCAAAGCGGTACATTTGTGTGCGACCTAATCCATACTTCGGGTGGGCTGATGTAGGACATGAAATTCAGACATGATGCACAAGATTTCAGGCTTAAGATCACATTAATTCAGAAACAATTATACAAATTCCATATCCCACACAAAAGTCCAAACATTCAATTAAGGGGAATCTATGTGAGTTCAGGCCTACACACGTTAGGGCTGGATCAATAAAAATTATGAACTAAACAATACTCAAAGGGAAATAGAAATCATCTATACATGTATGACAATCAATCCCTGCTCTAAGGAATTCACCAATTTCAAATTAAGGAACCCTAGGGTGAGAGAGGGTAGAAATTAGGGATTTAGAATAATCTAGGGCTAGGGTTTATAAAAAAAAGAAGAAGCATGAGAGAGTAAAAGAAGAAGGAAACCTAAACCAGAGGACAGTTCCTGCCCACGGATAGCAACAATGGCCTAGACGCACGTGCGTGTGATCACGGCCGCGCGTGCGTGTGGCCCACTATTCAGCAAAAGGCTACCTTAGTCCTGGTCGGCCAGGGATGAACTCCAAAATCCCCAAATCTCTGCTCGATCCGATGCACGGTTTGTGCATGGGCCGTGATGCTCCGTCGAAGTTTTAGCCCTCCTGCAGGGCCAGATTATGGAAATCTACTGTAGAGAGAAAAACGGCTGCAACTATTGATGGATTTGAAGATGGAATGCTTGTAAATATGGATGGAAGAAGGTGGGGGCGAATCGGGATAGATGTGGCTTCGCACCACGGTACTTAACTCTTCGAAGAAGGGAGGGCTTCGCACCTAATTAGGCTTCACAACTCAAAGAGTAGGAAAATACATAAATTTTTTTATTAATCTTCAATGAATCAAAAGAACTAGAAGGGGTGCCTATTTATAGGAAAATCTTATACCTTAAAACTCGCGCCATGTGCGTAACCTATTACTTGGCGATGAAGTAAATTAAAATAAAAACCAAATAAAGAAATCTAAAGCGTTCATGATGTTCTAAATAATAACAATAAGCAAAACCTACAATATGAAATCAATCCGACTAGTGGGCTGCGTTCATGAGATCCCATGGTGGGCTTTTCTTGATTGTCGGACCCACTCTTTTGAATCAAAACTTCATCTCCTAACTAGGAGGCCCTCTTTGGACGTCATCATCGATCCACATCGACGATGGGGTCCTCCTCCTTCTGGCGTATGTGCGTAGGGGGCGGCGTGTGCGCGCGTGATGTCCCCATCAATTCTCCTTAGCTGCGAAGATTTCGCCACTAGCGAAATAAAACTCCTGAACCGCTCCGGGATGTCAGGATCAAGTCTCTGAAGCTCCTCAGTGAGCCACATGCTATCTGAAGCTGGGCGTGACTTCCATTTAACCCGGTACTTCTGAAACCCGCCGTCCGAGATTGAAACATCTGATGGTCCAGGATATCCTCTCTGGGTGTGTGAAGGTTAGGTTTGGGAGGCAGAGGCTGGGAAGAAAAGTCAGGAAGAGTAGGTATGGTAGGTAGAGGCTGGGAAAATGGGTCAGGACAGGTAGGTATGGGAGGTAGAGGATGGGAAAATGGGTTGAGAAGGGTATGTATGGGAGGTAGAGGTTGGGAAGAAAGGTCAGGAAGAGTAGGTATGGGAGGTAGATGCTGGAAAAATGGGTCGGGAATGGGCAATGGTTCATGGGATAAATATGGGGAATCAAGATGGGTGGGCGAAGGGCCGGACAAAGTATCAGTGGTCCCCTGAAAAGTAACTAGATTCTCCACATCGAATGTGAAACTAATTCCCATGGAAGATGAAAGATCTACCTCATACACGTTGAGACCGTTTCGTTTTATAATTTTGAAGGGTCCAGCGCTACGCGCGTGTAACTTACGAATGGCCCCCGGAGGGTACCGCTCGGGCCTGATGCGGACCATCACAGAGTCCTCAATATTGAATTCTTTGAAACGTTTATGCTGGTTTGCAGAAATTTGTAATGTTCATTACTAGTAGTGATCTTCTGCCTAATTTTTTGATGCCATGAATGAATATGATGCACAAAAAGACTGCAGGCTCTGACAGCCCATGGGACAATGACATAGGGACAAGATCAATAGGTTTCTCAGGTTTATAACCAGTAACGACTTCATAAGGACTGAGACCTGTGGACCTATCAACAAAACTATTAAACGCAAACTCGACTGTAGGTATTACGGTGTCCCATGTTTTGGTGTGTTCTATATCCCTCTTAGGGGGAGACTCATCTGATAGATTATCACGAAAGACATCACGTAACTCATCCACTATCGGAATGGCCTCAGTGGGTAACTCTACACTAGCCTTTGGTGCACTCTCTCCAGCCACAAGGCCACACATGTTGTTCCCCTCAAAATAGTTGTCTTGATGTCCCTTATGGGGTGAGTGCACGGGTGCACGCCCATAATTGATTCCTTGACCAAATCCATTCATTGGTCTATCCTTTAGGCCACCTGCCTGAGATTGGACATCTACCCTAATGGTGGGGTTTGTCATGGCGATGGTCTTTAGTCGGGTAATGCGTACATCAAGTTGATCAAAGCGTTGGTCTATATGTTGTTCCCAGCGCTTACTTAAAACCTCGATCTTCTGGGACAGTTCGTTTAGTGACTCTAGCAGTTGCTCCATGTTTAGTGTAGGGTGCAAGCCAAAACCATAACCCGTACGTGTGGCATATGACTGCTAACTCCACCCAAGGACTTTCTACCACGACTATATGCAACTAAACGAGACTAAATGATCCTATGAGACTCTATATGAGGGAAACTACGCAGTGCTACCAAAATTTAGCAATATAGTTGTCAAAATATAAGAAGGTTTTTTTTTATTTTTATTTTTATTTTTATTTTAAATTTTAAAACGAAATAACCTAGTTTCTAAAAAGAAAAAGAAAAAGAAAGAAAGTTTCTAAAAATAGAAAGTAAGTTAGTTTCTAAAAAAAGAAAAAAGAAAGTAAACTAGTTTCTAAAATGGAAAAAGGAAAGGAAATTAGTTTCTAAAAACAGATTAAGAAAGTTTCTGAAAAATAGAAAAGGAAAGTTTCTAAACCTAGAAATAGAAAGCTAAGTTAATTTATAAAATAATTCAAATAAGAGTATAATAGAAAATTTCAGCAGCTTATGTCAGGGCTTATGGACCTCTAAACAGCCATATCTGATGAGAATTGATGCGTAATGGACATAAATAACTAAACCCTAAACATGTAATGCATTCCCCTATAAGAACCATAAGCTTTGATACCAAATTTGATGCAGGACATGAAATTCAGATATGATGTGCAAGATTTCAGGCTTAAGATCATGTTAGTTCAGAAACAATTACACAAATTCCATATCCCACACAAAAGTCCAAACATTCAATTAAGGGGAATCTATGTGAGTCCAGGCCTACACACGTTAGGGCTGGATCAATAAAAATTATGAACTAAACAATACTTAAAGGGAAATAAAAATCATCCACACATGCATGACAATCAATCCCTACTCTAAGGAATTCACCAATTTCAAATCAAGGAACCCTAGGGTGAGAGAGGGGGTAGAAATTGAGGATTTAGAACAATCTAGGGCTAGGGTTTATAAATAATAAAAAAAAAGAAAGCATGAGAGAGTAAAAGAAGAAGGAAACCTGAACCAGAGGACAGTTCCCGCGCGCGGACAACGACAATGGCGTAGACGCACGTGCGTGTGATCATGGCCACACGTGTGTGGGGCCACTATTCAGCAAAAGGCCACCTTGGCTCTGGTCGGCCAGGGATGGACTCCAAAACCCGCAAATCTCAGCTCAATCCGATGCACGGTTTGTGCGTGGTGTTTCGCCGAAGTTTCAAGCCTCCTGCAGGGCCAGATTCTGGAAATCTACTGTAGAGGGAAAAACGGCTGCAATATTGATGGATTTGCAGATGGAATGCTTGTAGGAGGAGAAATATGGATGGAAGAAGGTGGGGGCGAATCGGGATAGATGTGGCTTCGCACCACGGTAGTTAACCATTCGAAGAAGGGAGGGCTTCGCACCCAATTAGGCTTCACAACTCAGAGTGTAGGAAAACACAGAATTTTTTATTAATATTTAATAAATCAAAAGAACTACAAGGGGTGCTTATTTATAGGAAAACCCTATACCCTCAAAACTCGCGCCATGTGCGCAACATATTACTTGGCGATGAAGTAAACTAAAATAAAAACCAAACAAAGAAATCTAAAACGTTCATGATGTTCTAAATAATAACAATAAGCAAAACCTACAATATGAAATCAATCCGACTAGTGGGCTACGATCATGAGATCCCATGGTGGGCTTTTCTTGATTGTCGGGCCCACTCTTTTGAATCAAAACTTTATTCCAGGAGGCCCTCCCTGGACGTCGTCATCGATCCACATCGATGGTGGGGTCTTCTTTCTTCTGGCGTATGTGCGTAGGGGGCGGCGTGCGTGTGCGCGTGCGCGTGATGTCCCCGTCACGGGCCAAACGATGTAAATGCTCTTATTTGTCCAAAACTTAACTAGAAACCTAGATTCAAAGACCCAATGGGTACTCAAACCCGATTGGATCCAGATCTGATTCTTCATGAACTAGACCGGGATTTGGCGAGACCCAAGCTTGGTTAGCCCAGGTACGGGTACTATAGGACCCGACCCGGACCCAACCATTTGACAGCCCTATTAGTATCCATATGATGTTATTCATAAAAAATAATAATAATAAGATTGAGGGAAAAAAAAGAAGAAAAAGAGGTATTGATATGATGTCTACGGAGGAATGGTCGCTACAAAACATTGCATATGAACTCATGCAATGAGTCTCATTTGCCAATGTATCATGTGTTTATGACATCTGAACTGTGCAAAAGGTGGTGCACAACATGAAGATCACATGGTGCAAAAATCAGGGAAGTCCAATCATGTTAGGCAGGCTGCCTTGTACAGAACAATGGATGGTTCAAATCAGACCTGCTGACAGGCTGATTCCCACCACATGTCTAGCCCACCTGATAGCGGGCCAGCCTGATTATTGCTCCAGGTGATCAGCTTGTCCTACGCATGGGTTGAACAATCTTTGCATTTTAACTTCACATACAATGGGTTGCAGGTGCTCATTCCCCATATTTATATAGTTCTAAAGTGTATCTAGTTATGCAAGTATTCTTTGTTTGATCTTATGCCTCTATTAACTACTACGGGAAGTGAGTGCAATGCACTTACGATGGGAGAGAGAGAGAGAGAGAGAGAGAGAGAGAGAGAGAGAGAGAGAGCTGAAATGATGTGCGTAGAATCTAAGCCGTTGTAGACGTTTGCAGGTGAAATCTAAACTGTATCCTGGATAATAGCCGCATTTTTAGTTCTCAACATGCCTTCATTTAAAATGTCTTCCCACGTCCTTCGAATATTTGAAAGTTTTCCGCCTTCAGAAACTAAGTGCGGATGGAAAAAATGTCCAAAAGCTGATTGCTTTATATATAGTATGTAAGAACTCTATTTAGTGGGCCTCACTGATCAACGGTCTGGATTGTTATACAGTTGGACTGGATGATTGAGTAGTCCAGTGGGCCCCACTTCAGGTGATGCGCTGCGCAGTCTATCTGCGCAGCTCTGCGTACTAGGGCTGGAATGCTATAGCTGTCTTACGCAGACAGCAGTTTGAGTTGAACTAGGATGCTACAACGTGGAGCATGGGAGAGAGAGTTGTGATGGGTTTCAAACTCCCTCTCCACAGACTCTATAAAAGAGAGCTAGGTCCCCAATCCTACAACACAACAGAAATTCGAGTCCCATCTACTGATTTGCAGAAAGGGTGTGAAGGAGAGGAAGATCCTAAGTTCTACAGGTATTCTGGTATTCTTATCCGGCTTCCATGGTGGCGTCTCAGCTAGGTAAGTTATTCGACCCCTGATCGCCATGTCCCATGCACAGACAGATCCGTGGGCCTATTCCGCATCTAGATTAGATCCCACAGTTGGTACCAGAGCCAATGTGCATAGGAATGGATGATCAAATTCGTCAATTAGGGCTTTCAAATTCGAAACCCATACA
This sequence comes from Magnolia sinica, assembly GCF_029962835.1. NCBI lineage: Eukaryota > Viridiplantae > Streptophyta > Magnoliopsida > Magnoliales > Magnoliaceae > Magnolia > Magnolia sinica. The sequence goes on from NC_080574.1 coordinate 134,579,413, forward strand.
GCAATTAGGGCTTTCTAATTTGGATCCCATATCAGATCAGCATCAGGGATTTTTCAAATCTTTGAAACAGATCAACATTAGGGATTTCGAATCCCATATCAGATCAACATCAGGATTTTTCGAATTCCTGAAACAGGATTTCGAATCCCAAATCCAGATTAGGGATTTCAGTTCCAATAGCCCTAAAATCTGAGATTTTAGATTCGAACCCCTAAATGCAGACATCCGATTAGGGACTTTTGATCCAGTAATTAGGGATTTGAACCCCAATTACAGAATCCAGAGTTAGGGATTTCGAAATCCCCAAATCCGGTTGATTAATTAGGGATTTCCGGAATCAGATCCCCAAATATAGATTAATTAGGGATTTCGGAATCCAGATCTCCAAATACAGTTTGGGAAATTTCGGATCAGACGCCCAAAATTCTTCTCGTTAGGGTTTTCCATACCCTCACCTGTGTCTTTAAAGGAGGCAGCCATGGATACCCTATTCACCGCCGGAGTTATGCATCATCTTTGACTTCAGCAGATCCGAGGTTACAACCTCCATTGATGGCCGACTGGATCCTTGTATCCACCATCTTCCATCCATGGCAGCGTCTCAGCTAGTTGTGTTCTTCCCTGGCCACGGTGGCCATCATCGTGACTGGAGATTCTTCCCGTCGGTCTGGTGATGGACGTCGGACGTCCGGTCCCAAGGATGGCTGGCAGCGACGACTGCTTCGAAACTAGGGCGAGCAGCAGCAGCGGCTGTTTTTTCGAACAGAAACAGCAGCAGCAGCAGCTGTTTTGTTTTCGAGCAGAAGCATTAGAGGCAGGGATTTAACCTACCCGAATTTTGGGTGACGGGTTTGCGGACCCGATTGAATGATAGTCGGGTCTGCAATTCAGGACCCGAACCGGATTTTCTATTATCCAATATTTCTATTAGTGGGCCCTGACATCATTCAAGGCCCATTGGTCCGATAATCTGGTCCACTTGATATCATTCTGATATAATTTTATTTTTATTTTTGGCCTGGACCATATATGGGTTCAATCATGAGCGTATCATCTAACTCATTCAGGAGGATAGGGACCATTTATTATGATCTGACCGTTTATTAGTTTGATCAGGAACTTTCATCTGACTTTTAAACTCATCTATTCAAACTTATGGACGGCCATACACAGATCTACCCATCAAATTTATTCAATCCATAATATCGGTCCATTATTAGAATGTCAAGAGCTCGATTTAATCATGCTCATTTGAACAAGTACAGATCAAATGAGAGTCCTGATTCGGCCCTATTATTTGCCCATCACCCATATTTAAGTATTGATATGGACCGTTGGAATGTAAGGTGTGAAACCTATTTATATGTTTCACTTAAGGTCCCTTTATTTCCAAAAAGGTCAGTATCAACTAACTTATGGGCCGCATCGGACTAATTAAGATATAATCCATAGAGAGGCAGGATTATAATAGCAATCCTAAAGTCTATATTTGTAGTTTTGGATTCAGTTGTGTTAGCCACCATAGTGACCTCAATCGATGAAAATATTGCAAGTACAGACTTGTAACATTGGGATAAGTGGATTGCATACAGTTGCGTTCACATTTTCATGCATACGGTAACGAAAACACAGACGATTACCATTTGGCAGTCAAGTGAACGGGTGAAGTAAATGGTGCTGGTAATGTAAAGCTGAAAGACTCATCTCACCCACAGGTGTTGAGTGTCTCAGATTTACATGACTGACATCACTTAGCTTCATGTTCAGGAGAATCACTAACATGTTGTTATTACCTCCCACGGGAGGAATGATGATGATGTAACAGATTCTCACTAAGATGTGATGGTTGGGCCCATCTTCATCTTGGATGATTCAGTCAATGCCTCCCTTAGCAACTGAATTGATTAACTTTGCCTGATATTTATTTACATTCACTAAATTGCTTTGTGAAATAATGAACTAATGTGAGTATATGTGTATCTCTTATATTTCAGTCTCAATTCCAACTAATACGCATCAAGTCCCTGCCTTAAATGGGTCTAATTATACTCAATGGAAGAACGCCATTGAAGTTGTACTGTCTTCAATTAGATCTTGCCCTGATAATACCAGAACCGCCAAAGCCATCTGATAATGCCACTGAAGTTGAATATAATAGATGGGTTGCATGGTTTAGATCAAATGATACATGCCTGAAAGTCATTAAATATTCAATTTTTGAATCGATGAAGGGTGCCATGCCTGAAACAGATAAGGCTAAAGTTTTCCTAACTGAAATGGGAAAACGATTCAAGAAATCTGATAAATCTGAAGTGAGCATTCTTTTGAATAAATTGACTCGCTCATCTTACGATAGAAAAGGCAACATCCGTGAATACATTGTAGAGCGGATCGAAGTTGTTTCTAAGATCCGTGCTCTAGGACTTGCACTCACTAATGATCAACTGGTTCATTTGATCATGAACAACCTACCTCCCCAATTCGACACGTTCTTGGTAAACTATAATACTGTGGACATTGGATGAACTCATCACACAGTGCGTCCAAGAAGAAGACAGGATCAGACAGATGATAAAAGCTCAAAATGTTAATATGGTAACTTCAAGACAAGGGCATGGGCAAGGGAATAAAGGTAGAAAGAAGAGGAAACAAGGTTCTAATAATGGATTCTCTGGTCCTCCATCTGGAAACCATGAGAATCAATCTGGAAATGGATCTAAACGCAAACGGGTTAAAGGCAAACCGTGCTACTTTTGTAAAAAGACGGGTCATCTAAAGAAAGACTGTGAAGGTTTTAAGGAATGGCTCATAAAGAAAGGTAATCATTCTGTTCTTGTCTGTTTTGAATCTAATCTGACCGATGTGTCAGTGGATTCCTGGTGGATAGATTCAGGAACTACTATTCACATATGCACTTCTATGCAGGAATTACTACAGGCCAGGCGATGCGGAGCACTCAGTATACGTAGGCAATGGTGTCAAAGTTGATGTGGAGGCAATAGGAGTCTATAGGCTTAAGTTGAAGACTGGTCATTTTTTGAATTTAGTAAATACATTCTGTGTGCCGTCTATAAGGCGCAATTTAGTTTCAATTTCCTGTTTGGATAAGTTGGGATATTCGTTTCACTTTGGAAATAAAAGTTTTAGTATTTACTTTAATTCGATTAAAGTTGGAACCGACTCTTTAGTAAACAACTTATACCAGTTAGACTTGATTGCCTCTCACGTCTATAATATTAATACATTGCATGGAAATGTAGTGGGATCCAAGCGAAGACTAGACTATGAGAATTCCTCCATGTTGTGGCACAGGCGGCTATGCCATATATCTCGTGAGAGATTAGACAGGCTTGTGCGAGAAGGAATTTTGCATTCTCTAGACTTTTCTGACTATAAAGTATGCATTGATTGCATAAAAGGCAAACAGACTAGAACGAGAAAGAAAGGTGCAACCACGAGTGTAGATCTATTAGAGGTTATACATACAGATATCTGTGGACCATTCCCTACAGCCTCATGGAGTGGCCACAAATATTTCATTACCTTTATAGATGACTACTCTCGCTTTGGGTACTTATACCTTATCAGTGAGAAATCAGATGCCCTGGATGCTTTTAAAATCTATAAAGCCGAGGTTGAAAATCAACTCGATAAGAGAATTAAAGTTGTCAGATCTGACCGTGGTGGTGAATACTATGGCAGATATGACGAATCAGGACGCAATCCAGGGCCATTCGCTAAATACCTACAGGATTGTGGCATTGTTGCTCAGTACACTATGCCTGGTACTCCAGAGCAGAATGGAGTTGCTGAGAGACGTAATCGCACCCTTATGGATATGGTGCGAAGTATGGTCAGCAATTCAACATTACCAGAATCTCTGTGGGGTGATGCGATCAAAACCGCAGTTCATATATTAAACAGGGTTCCCAGCAAAGCAGTAAGCAAAACTCCTTTTGAGTTGTGGAATGTGAGAAAACCAAGTCTCCGATATCTACATGTTTGGGGTTGTTCTGCTGAGGCCAAAATTTATAACCCGCATGAAAAGAAGCTTGATCCTAGAACCATAAGTTGTTTCTTCATTGGATACCCAGAAAGATCAAAAGGCTATCGATTCTACTGTCCTTCCCACTCCTTCAGAATTGTTGAGACTGGAAATGCCAGATTCATTGAGGACACTGAAAACAGTGGGAGCACGAACATAAGAAATTTTGTATTTGAGGAACAAAGGACTGTTGACTCCTGTCATAGTCAATCCAGATCACGTGGACATTAATAATGCAGTCGATTCTGCAGTTACTGCAGAGCAACACGTAGAACCTCATATACAAACCACTGATGAGGAAAATCAAGATCAGACCCAACAAGCTGAACCATTAAGAAGATCTGAAAGAGAGAGAAGGCCTGTAAATCGAGACGATTACATCGTATACTTACAGGAACACGACTTTGACATAGGGGTGGAAAAGGATCCTGAATCCTTTACACAAGTCAAACAAAGTGCTGATCCTTCTCGTTGGTTTAATGCCATGAAAGATGAGTTGAAATCCATGCAGGACAATAAAGTATGAGATCTTATAGAGTTACCCACTGGAATAAGGCCGATTGGTTGTAAATGGATATTTAAAACCAAACGAGACTCCAAAGGTAATGTCGAACGATATAAAGCCAGACTTGTTGCCAAAGGTTTTAACCAACGTGAGGGCATTGACTTTAAGGAGACTTTCTCACCAGTATCCAAGAAAGACTCATTCAGGATCATAATGGCTCTTGTAGCTCATATGGATTTAGAGTTACATCAGATGGATGTAAAGACTGCATTTCTCAATGGGGATCTAAATGAGAATGTGTACATGTTGCAGCCCGAAGGTTTTGTAGCTACTGGCGCAGAACATTTGGTTTGCAAACTTAAGAAGTCCATCTATGGGTTGAAACAGGCATCGCGGCAGTGGTACCTTAAGTTTCATGAAGTAATTTCTTCATATGGCTTTGTAGAAAACACTGCAGATGAATGCATCTACATTAAAACCAGTGGGAGTAAGTTCGTTATGATGATTTTGTATGTTGATGACATTCTGTTAGCTAGCAGTGATACCAGGATGTTGAGCGATACCAAGAAATTTTTATCTCAAAAGTTTGAAATGAAAGACCTTGGTGAAGCTTCTTACGTCATTGGCATTGAGATTCGCCGTGACAGAACACTTGGACTGCTCAGCTTGTCACAGAGGACCTATATTGCTAGGGTACTCGAAAGGTATGACATGCAAAATTGTGCTTCAGGAAAGTCCCCCATTGTGAAGGGCGACAAATTTGGTTTATTTCAGTGTCCAAAGAATGATTTAGAAAAGAATCGAATGAAAGAATTTCCGTACGCATCAGTAGTAGGGAGCATCATGTATGCTCAAGTCTGTACGCGACCGGACATTGCCTTTGTCATTGGAATGTTGGGAAGATATCTATCTAATCCAGGAATGCAACATTGGATAGCTGCAAAGAAAGTATTACGGTATCTTTAGAGAACAAAAGACTTCAGACTCACATACAGAAGGTCTGATCAGTTGGAGTTGATCGGATATTCAGATGCAGACTTCGCAGGCTGCGTCGATACTAAGAAGTCTACTTCAGGATACATCTTCATGATGGTGGGAGGAGCTGTGTCGTGGAAAAGCGTGAAACAATCTACCACAGCCTCATCCACTATGGAAGCTGAATTTATTGCTTGCCATGAGGCATCTAATCAGGCACTATGGTTACAGAGTTTCTTCTCGGGTTTGCGGGTACTGGAGCATATCCCGAAACCGTTGAGAATATTTTGCGATAATTCGGCTGCTATTTCCTTCTCTAGTAACAACAAGCATTCGTCAAGGTCGAGGCATATCGACATCAAGTATCTTGTTGTAAAGGAAAGAGTTCAGAATCATCAAGTGTCCGTGGAATTCATCGGCACTAAGCAGATGATTGCAGATCCGCTCACTAAAGGGCTCCCTATCACGTTATTTCAGGAGCATGTAACATCCATGGGAGTCATTGATCCCACAGATGTTTTCAGTTAGTGGGAGTTGAGCGTACTTTGATTTTCACAGACACTTAGAGATCTCGTTTTATACAGTTTGTTTGGATGATTTTGATATAAAGATTTATTTCTGCTTATTTATATATATGCGCAAATTTTGAATAAGTGGAACTACAGTTGTGTCTCGTTGGAGACATGAAAAAGCTTCAGGACCTCTTAAGGATAGGCACATATTATCACACTAAAGTGTGTAATCCTTATACCACATTTCCTAGTTCGTGATCTATGTCGTGAAGATTGAAAGTATTTGTGATCGCGCTTAGACTCACTTCGCCTAAATTAAATATTGTGATGACTACCGCGTTTCGATACTGACTGTTTTGATGGACCAGATTGAATAGCATTACTCATATTGTCCAACTGTTTTCATTGGTTAACCATTTAGATATTTTCTTAAAATATCAAAACTTATTTACAAAATTATTATATATATGACTATCATTGACATTGCTCAATGAGGCCCAAGTGGGAGAATGTAAGAACTCTATTTAGTGGGCCTCACTGATCAACGGTTTGGATTGTTATACAGTTGGACTGGATGATTGAGTAGACCAGTGGGCCCCACTTCAGGTGATGCGCTGCGCAGTCTATCTGCGCAGCACTGCGTACTAGGGCTGGAATGCTATAGCTGTCTTACACAGACAGCAGTTTGAGTTGAACTAGGATGCTACAACGTGGAGCATGGGAGAGAGAGTTGTGATAGGTTTCAAACTCCCTCTCCACAGACTCTATAAAAGAGAGCTGGGTCCCCAATCCTACACCACAGCAGAAATTCGAGTCCCATCTACTGATTTGCAGAAAGGGTGTGAAGGAGAGGAAGATCCTAAGTTCTACAGGTATTCTGGTATTCTTATCCGGCTTTCATGGCGGCGTCTCAGCTAGGTAAGCTATCCGACCCCTGATCGCCATGTCCCATGCACAGACAGATCCGTGGGCCTATTCCGCATCTAGATTAGATCCCACATAGTATAGATAAGATTGGTATAATAATACATTTTTCCACATTATTATGTATGAAGTGTTATCGTGTCCTGTTCTCTACTAATGTAAGAAGTGTAGTTTCAGTTTTATTCTCATTAGTCAGCATGGTTGGTCTGTTAATGTACCATAACTGTATATGCATTTTGTAGGGGAAGGAAGGCCAGTTATGGATTGGGGGACCCGGCTTAGGGTAGCTGCTGGTGCAGCTCGTGGAATCGCCTACCTGCATGAAGACTGTAATTCTTTCTCTTTTTTTATACAGATTTACTGAGCTCCATACATTTCTATTATATTACTGACATTTGGGTTTTCATATTTATTTATTTATTTATTTGTTTTTGTATTATCAGGCCATCCTCGTATCATCCATAGGGATATAAAGTCATCGAACATTCTTATAGATAATAACTTTGAAGCTCAGGTACATTCGTATGTTTTGAAAACTGGACTTTCAGGAGTCTTAGGTATATGATTTTCATTTTTTTTTCTATTAATTTCGTTTGTAATTGTTTAAATCATTTCCCATGTAATAGGTTTCAGATTTTGGGCTTGCGAGGTTAGCGCTGGATTCATTCACTCATGTAACTACTCGTGTAATGGGAACTTTCGGGTAGGCAAACAGAGCTTAGTCCGGATATCTGCTAAACTTTAATGATTTTTCTTTGGGAAATGCTCCAGTGCTCTATGTAGTGGGCCTAAAGGATGTTGCTTTTCTTTTTCTTGGAGTCTAGTTGTTGATGGCCTCCTCGGCGATCTCTCTCTTCTGCCCTGCTTTGTATCCCATTTCCTTTTTCTTTTAATATATATATTCACTGACTTTTCAAAAAAAATAAAAAATGCTCCAGTGCTCTCAAAGCACTATAAGTTATAGTATCCTAGTTGCATTGGGACACTCAGTCCATCCCATTGATCCAAACTGTTCATTAGGTCCAAGGGACATTTCATGGGCCACAATGCAAACATCACACTGATCTGACAAATATAACCATTTGATCAACGTCCTTTTGTACGAGCGGTCAAGATCGTGTGCTCAAAAATAGGTCCAATCAACAACTTAATCCATCTCTTTGTTAGGAGCTGTCACGATTGGCTATGATTCCTAAAGAATTACTTTTGGTTAGGCAATTGTTACCGTCCTATCTATGGCTTGGAAAAGGATGGCTATAGAAATAAGGCCAAATCAAGGATAGATTAGATCATTCGATTAGTGAAAGTCTTGCATGGTAGACCATGAAATGTCTTCTGGACTTGATGCGCATTTCAGATTGATCAATTGGACTGTTCAAGTGAACCAATTCAACTAGGAGCACTATAACTTATAGTGTTCTCAGAGCACTGGAACATTAATCCTTTCTTTTCTGCAAAAATCCAGTTCCCAGAAGTGTGAGATCCAAGCCACTCATCAGGTGGACCCCACCATGTAGATGCACCGTGCCAAAAATCAGGTTGGTCTGCTCCTTTAGTGCACCCCACATGTTCATTGAATTTGGACCGACGGTCAAAGTCCCTGAGTTGTTCATCTTCTAGTACATGAGTTAGCCACCTGATGGCTGATGCATTTACATGGTTTGGACATCTTGCTCATGTGAGTTTTGCATCCCTTGGAAAACACGCTTGTGTGAGTGCACTCTCTGATGCTGTGGCTCTCTCAAGATCTGACAAACGTCTTGGTTTTTCAGGTATTTGGCTCCAGAGTACGCATCGAGTGGGAAGTTGACTGATAAATCCGATGTATTCTCTTATGGAGTCGTGCTGTTAGAGCTTCTAACTGGACGCAAGCCTGTTGATGGATCTCAACCCGTGGGAGATGAGAGTCTGGTTGAATGGGTAGGTACTTTTCCTTATTTGAACTTTTTTTTTTTTTTTTTTTGGAGTGTTTGGCTAGTTAAATTGGCAGAGTCAACTTGGTGTCCGTGGCGGGCTAAACAATCTGACCACATTGGAAGGGAGTCTTGTTGGTTTGGGCCTGGGGACGATTGTCATGATTGACATTTAAAATCAGGGCACACTAGCTGGTACCCGTGCCACCATAAGCTACAGTGGTACGGGACAAGTGGGGCCCACGTGATGTATTCTCCATCAGATGCATGACCTCAATTTACCCTTGCTACACAAAACTCAGCACAATCCAAGCTCAGGTGGGCCACACCACAGGGAACAAGTTAAAAGTGGATGCTTACTGTTGATTTGGACAGGAGGCCTACTGTGTAGTGTATCCACAATCCAGGCCATTCAGAACCTTAATCTGATCTGGATGAAGGGTCAGGCCCAAAATCAGGCTGTTTTGCAACTCAAGTGGCACCGGTGAAAATCAAGGGTGGGTGTTCTCTCCCATCCTGTTCCCTGTACTGTGGCCCACCCGATTGTTGTTCATCTAACATGGATGAAGGGTCGGACCCAAAATCAGGCTGTTTTGCAACTCAGGTGGGCGCTGGTGAAAATCAAGGGTGGGCATTCCCTCCCATCTTGTTCCCTGTACTGTGGCCCACCTGAGTGTTGGAATCAGGCTGATTTTTTATACCTAGCGCTAACACGAGCTAACACATCCGATGGACAGGTTGAACGTCCTGTATACATCACGTGGGCCCCACATCTGTTCCACTGTGGTTCTCATCCTTAAAACCATGGATTGAATTTGCATCAATCAAGTATAGACTTTAGAGTAAATGGCCAAGATGGCGTTGGGGCCATTTCAATTCACAATGATGATGACCGGACCTTAATTTCGATGCCATGCATTTCAAGTTGTAGTTGAAGGGGTCTGAATTGTCTTTCAGGGGGTAGTCCCTTATTATTAATGGAGCAGGTTACTACTAGCTAACCTCACTCAGGACATTTCCACTCTATTGAATTGGATCATCGCAATTCAATTCAATTCAATTGAGCATCCAAATGCTGCCTTTCCCAAGTTATTCATTTGCTGATTGACATTGGTAACTAGATCCTTTGAATCTCTTGGAGTGCCCATGTCAGGTATGCCACGACATGGGCATCGTAATGTGATCAGCGTCGGATATGGCTCAGATGTAGCGAATATACATTAAAATAAGAATTAAAAATGATAATAAAATATTTAGAAATTGAGTAAAATATTGAGATTAATAAAGATTTTCTTCTTCTTCTTTTTTTTTTTTTTTAAAAAAAAGATAGCTATGATTTGTAACACTTTCGAAGGAATGATAACGGGAAAAAAAACACAAAAAAGTAAACAAACGCACCAAAGGACAATTCAGAAAGAATGCTAATGAGAGACAATGAGACCCTTCATAACCAATGCCCAACCCACCTAACCTCCTTGATTTGGCCAGTGCTACACCTGACAAAAAGCTTTAATGCCTGTATCCCAACTAAGGATTCTGTTCCAAGCCTTCTAAAAGACCTAATCCTGTGATTGAGATTGGTTACAATATGTTCTGTTATTACCTTCCATCCAAACAGGCCAAGCTGTCAAGAGAGCAAGACACCACAAGACCTTTTATCAAAACAGCCCCCCTCACTGTGCCTGGAGGAATTCATCAATCTTCTCCGGCATCACCCAATCCATGACCCCATAAGAAAAAATAAAATTCGATAATCTTTTTACTGGTAAAGCTCACACGTCCCAAACCTTTTGAATGACACGTGGTATGTCCAATCATCGATCAGGACGGTTCATTCAATTGTACCAATTGGAGCAAGCCATGGTGCAAAACTCACGCCAATCGGTTGTTCCTAACCCTTTTGAGTGAGGCCAATTTGTTACAAATGTCTATTGTTTATGAGTCATAGATCACGTGGTTAGAATCATCAAACCAAAGTGCTACTACTTTGGAATCATAAGCAATTCAGAGTGTGATCTATCCAGTAGATGTTTCAAGATGATGTTGGAGTTAGTTTGTTTCTATGCTCAATCTTGGCTGTCCATTGTCCATGTTATTGATTGGACGCTTAGGATCATCTGATTGGTGTGATTTTTACACCATGGTTTGCTCCTAGTTGTATGAATGAATGAACGGTTCAGATCAATAATGTGTTACTCCATGTGCCATTTAAAAATATCGGGGATGTTGCTAACGTCCCCATGAAGGTGAGGATGTTGGCAAAACCCTACACATGCGCACTTGCACGCATAGGTGGAACAAGATTCATGTAGTGGACCCCAATTAATTGGGATAGGCTTACGATGACGACAAGGACGAGGACGATGACAATGATGATACACATACAAACATAGTAGCATATTAAACATAAAGCCATGTAGCCCCATCTTAAGATTTGTTGGTTAAGTGAGGTTGAACACTACCCAGGTGAAATAGGTCAATTAATGCAGGGATATTTTCATACCGGGCTCGAGTGGGGTAGCCTGTGGGATGCGGGGACACACTCGGGATGGACGACCTGTGTGAGGCGGTACCCATGTGATGTGAGGCCTACGAGGGGGGTTCGGCGGAGGTCCTAACCCATGCGATGTGGGACCTGGGCTATGAGATATAAGAATTGATTCGCCATGCTCTAATAGTTCGAGCTTTTAGAGCAAATGGTTAATTGTCCTGCATCAAAGTGGTATCAGAGTGGTATCAGAGGGTGATTAATGTAAGGGCATTTTCACACATATTTATCGACTAAAAAGGAAAAAAATTTATGATAAATATGGTTTCAAAAATGGGTTGTATTGGCCCGTAGGCCGACATGCCCCATATCTACGGGATGGACTTGATTTTTTATTATTTTATTTTTAATTCTCTCATTTTTCCACTTCTTCATTTCAAATATTATGAGGAACCTTAGGAACTAATTTCACACTAGATCTAAAGTGTATTTTGAGGATCAAAATACAAGATTGAGTGGGATTTGATGATTTGAAGCTGAATGGACTATTTTGGGAATGATCATAAGAATGTGGCACCACCATTTTCTTTTTCCATTTTTCCATCATGTTTTTGTAGTATTTATATGTAATGGGCTCAAATCTAACAATTCATGCTTGATTTGCATTCAATTTAGGCCTATTTGGTTGACTTTCCTTGTGGTCTGCTTCACCATTGAATACGTGTTAAAAACACAAGAAATGATAGATTCCAGCATTTTACATTTATTCCCCCCCCCCCCTCCCCCCCTCCCCCTTTTTTTGGGAAAAGTAGTATCGCTGATATGAGCCCATATAATATCATTTTTGCCCAGCTTACTGACTCATCATTCAGATAGAAGGTGGGACATTCCAACATCTCCACCTTCTGCCGAATAAGACAATGGCGGCATTCAGTGGAATGAACGCCACTCATCCCACCATATTGGAAAGGGTGCTAGCCTCACACCACATGCATTGTCTCCACATGCACCATTACATGCAGCACACGTGCCAACCTGGCAACGGTGTGTGACATCTTACCAGGGCATTAGGTGGCCCCCACCATGAAACTGAACCTCACAAAAATCAGGTTGGCCTAGTCATTAGTTGGCGACATTTCTTTACAAGTGTACATTCAATATACATGTGTGGCCAGCCTGATTTTGGTCCCTGGTCATCTTGACAGTGGGATGGGATCCACACCTTATGTACTGAGATGTCCGACAATCTTGCTAGTTGTAAAGGGTGCATGTGGGGGCTAGCAAACTTCCCATATTGAAACATCACAATATATTGCAATATAAGGTGTGTCCAAAAATCCAAACACACCTTTAAAATCATACATGGATTTTTATTTTCTTAATGGTAATGAGATGAAGATTCTGTAATAAAGAAAGGTATTGAAGAAATGCCAATTTATCTTTCAGGCTCGACCACTGCTGAGCAATGCACTTGAGAACAGAGACTATGAAGGTTTAGTCGATCCAAGGCTTGGAAAGAACTACGTCGAAAATGAAGTGTTTCGGGTGATTGAGGCGGCCGCAGCATGCGTACGACATTCAGCTGCAAAGAGGCCTCGAATGGCACAGGTAATTTCCGAGTACAACTACTTTTCTTCTGATGGGAAATTATATAGATCTCAAATCGGATGCTAATATGAATAGCATCTGCATGTTCTTTTGTTCAAATGGGGTCCATCGTATGGTGATCCAGAGTGTTAATATGATGGACTGCAAAGTTTATGGACCATGATCCATAAATGCCCTTGACATACAATCCTCATCATTTCATATGTGGCCTGCACATTGGCGGCTAAGAAATGAAACACAAAAACGGTTGACATTCAACCATAAAAAAATTGGAAGGGTGGATGGATTGTCTTCTGATCTGGGAGACTTTTGAGACATGGTCCATTTGTTGTAGTAAAGTTCCAAGGATGTCTTTCAGCTCCTCGGGTCAAGGATGATACAGTTCCTTGTCTGATTGGGGTTCAATCAACACTACAATGGTCAACATCCAACTGCAAAAAGTTGGAAGGGTGGACAGGGTCTTTGGATCTTGGTGACGTTTGGGATGTGGCCCATTCATTGCTAGGTCCATCAAATCAATGATCCAGATCCCAAACTAAAGATCTGTGGAAGCCATTCAGCTCCTTAGCCAAGGATCATACTGTTCCTCTCATCTGAATGTAGCCAATCAACCTGACAGCGGTTGACGTTCAATTGAAAAGAGTTGGGAGTGCAGACAGATAGGGTCTTCTGATCTGGGAGACTTATAGGACATATCCCATTCGCCACAAGGCCCATCGAATCAATGGTCCAGATCACTGGAACATGGCCCCCCTATGAAACCCAGCGATCCAAGGATGCCATTCAACTCCTCAAGCCTCATACAGTTCCTCTGATTGGATTGGGGTGCCAATCAACATGACAATGGCCAACATTCAACTGAAAAAGTTGGTAAGTGTGGATGGATGGATAGGGTCTCCCCATTGGGAGACATTTGGGACATGGCCCATGGAAATTGACAGTCCCAAATGACTGAAGCATGACCCCCCTATCATCACCACCACCACCTCCATCATCATCATCATCTAAGCCTTATCCCAACTACATGAATCCTTCTCTGCCATTCCATTCTACGAAGGGCCATAACTTTAGCTCCTCAGCTACATGGTCCTATACAAACTAAAGATCCAAGGAATGGCAGAATCCTTTTCTGCCATTCCATTCTATCAAGGGCCATAACTTTATCTCCTCAGCTTCCTGGCCCTATACAAAGTAAAGACCCAAGGATACCGTTCAGCTCCTTGTATTGAGGTTCATACAGTTCCTCTCAGACATTGATTGGGGGGCCAATCGACACAACTATGGTCCACATTCATCTGAATAAAGTCGGAGGCGTGGACAGATAAGGTCTCCTGATCTGGGAGACTTTTGGGCCGTGGCCCGTTTGTTGCGGGCCCATGAAATCAAATTTCTGGATCACTGAACCATGCCCCCCTTATCCAAACTAAAGATTCAAGGATACCATTCAGCTCCTCGAGTTAAGGATCATACAGTTCCTCTCGTCCACCTGATTGGGGCCCAATCATGATGTATCTCATCTCTTTTGCTCTTAGGTGGTGAGAGCTCTGGACTCTATATATGACTCTGCGGATCTAAACAACGGCATCAAACCAGGCCAAAGCGTACTCTATGATTCCGCGCAGCATTCAGAGGAAATCAGACGCTTTCAGAGGATGGCTTTTGGGAATCAAGATTACAGCTCTGATTTCAGCCATTCTAGTTGGAGAACTGAAAGAGACTTGTAACCAGGTTTCAGTCTTTCCCCTATACATCCATTTTTCCATATAATTCTTTTATTCCCTTAATTAATTGGGATGCTTATGTGGATGCCCTGTGTTTTTTTTTTTTTGCCCGCCTCTCACCGTTCTTTTTAGAACTGTTAATAAAACGTTTATTTGATTTTTCAAAGTTCCCAAAATGCAAGTCTTTATATCTTTAAACGCCATAAATTCCCTGTTGGGGCCCCAATTTATAACTAGGGGAATGATTGCATAGGTCCGACTGTAAGGTGATTATCATTTGTTCAAGCTTTTTGGGGCTCACCATGATGTGTGAGTACCATCTAACGTTTCTGTTAGTTTTTGCCCCATAAGTTAGGCCTAGATCCTGAAATTTTTTTTCTGATCCATGGCTCAGGTGGGCCGCATCGAAGGGAATAATGCCCACCATAGAAACTTGCAGATGGATGTGGGGTCCACTGTCTTGTGTATATGCCATCCAAACCAGTCATCAGGTTCTCCTCACCAGGACGAAGGAACACACCAAGTGGTCCATCTGCTGTGAATAGATAGGTTCTAGGGTTGATTGTACATTCGTCATTAGTCCCTGTCGTGCATCCTAGACGTGAGAAGGCTCACAAGACCATGCGGGCCCCACCCGTGTGACTCGGGTGGCTTGTGTGAGGCGGTACCCATGTAATTTGGGGCACACGAGGGGGGTTCAATTGAGAGCCTAACCCATGAGACGTGGGGCCTGGGCAATGAGATAAAGGGATTAATTCGTCACACTTTCGAGACTCCTCACCGGAGGTGATTAATGCGGTGAGGCAGGTGGCTCGTGAGATGCGGGCCCCACCCGTGTGACTCGGGTGGCTCGTGTGAGGCGGTACTTATGTGATTTGGGGCCTACGAGGGGGGTTCGATCGCGGACCTAACCCATGAGACGTGGGGCTTGGGCAATAAGATAAAGGGATTAATTCGCCATACTCTAACAGTTCGAGCTTTTAGAGCAAGTGGTTAATTGTCCTACATCAGTAGTCATCCTTCTGACCCAAAAATCTGCTGGGTCCACTGATTAGGTTGGTTACGGTTAATGAAATAAATACAAAGTATGGCTGAAAAATCTTTGTTGAATATTTCTAAGCTGACTGCATTTTGGCTCATCTGATTGGTGGACCAGCTAAATTCTGGGTCAGAACAATACGGTCGAACATGATGGACGTTTGGGATATTGCATTGGCTTCCCACATTGGCACGTGCTGACTTGGAGATGGTATGTCAAACCCTGATGTATGTGATTTTAGAACTTTTGTTGGCCCAGGTGCAAAATACCTATACAATGCAGCTCATGTATACGCAATGAGATCAATCCATCCATCAAGAGGTCCCACTATATGTGCCAGATGGCACATAACTATTGGATCCAATCTATCCATCAATGGGCCCAAGAATGAGATTGGTCCATTAATCATGTAGGCTATGGTTTTTCTGAAAATATGTATGGCTGAAGATTTCTATGTTCTCAAACTATTTCTAACATATTGGCTATCATGATGAGTGGACCAACCTCATTTTTAGCTATAAGATCTTTTAAGGTTTACCCTCTTATGATGAGTGGCCTAGATATTGTACGTGTTTGCTAGACTTGCGCGTTGGTGGGGTGGAGATTGCATGCATGCTCGGTGATACTTCATTGGAAATATTTCAACCGTTGATCATTTGACACATTTTCTAATATGGACCATCTGGTTTTTAGTGTTGTTTTCTGGGTTATTGAGATGATCTTCCAATCTTGAAGATTTCATTGGTTATTACCCGTCGATGGTGAGGCTCATTGCAAAAGTGATCTAGATCAATGCAGCATGATATCAGATCTAAGGTCTATGGCTCGGACATGAAAAATAGAAATGGATAGGGGGTGTATTGTGATTACAAAATGAAGAAATTGATGGCTGAGATTTTTCACCAGGTGTAAATTTTATAATAAACATCCACCAGATGGACAGTCCTGATGAAACGCTAACAAGCAAAATGTGCGGCGAAAATATGACTCTGGTGGGCGCGGCTTCGGTGGATCCCTGGATCCACCAAGTTGGGTGGGACCCCTGACCCTGGGGCTCACAGTGATGTATGTGTCTTAAATCCACACCGTCCAACCCTTTTGACAGCTCATTTTAGGGTATGATTTCAAAAATGAAGCTGACCCAAATCTTAGGTAGACTACACCACGGGAAACAGTCGCTATTGAATCATCACCATTAAAAACATCATGGATTCCACCGGAATGCTTATTTACCATCCAACCTGTTGATAAGGTCACGGAGCCCTAGACGAGGAGATCATACAAATATCATCATGATCCAAAGCTTTTGTGGCCCACAGTAAGTTTTGAATGGTCAATTACCACTATTTCTGGTACTATGGTCCAGCTGAGATTTGGATCTGCTTCCATTTTTAGATCCTGCCCTAAAATGAGCTTTCAACATGGATGGACGGCATGGATGTAGTCACATACATCACGGTGGGCCCTACAGTCAGGGGTCCCATCCCCAGGAGACACGCCCCACTCAGGTAGTGTTAAAATGTGAGGTATACATGTCTATTGAATTAGGCCAATTTAAGTTAAGTGAAAAAATGAAAAGAAGCTACGCAAACGAATTCGTTGAATTGCGATTCAGGTAACTATGGTCTTCATACTGGTCCATGATTAGTTGATCCAGACGGTTGATTTAATGGGCCTCAGCACTGAGATGGATATTGGAGAATATCCAGGATCTGATAATCCTAGCTCATTGATATTTCAGTCAACAGATAATTAGCAATGGTCAACATTCATTGTAGAAAGGCTGAATATCAAGGGCCTTGATCTACCATTCTAGGGAATACCGTTCAAGTGTGTGGCCCGTCTTATCAAACAGGTTGGATAATCGAGCCATGGCCCTACATCTACTTCATCCTGCTCGATCAGATAACTGTTCATTCGTGATGAGTAAAACATCTTCTAACCGGAAACGGATTGGCTACTCCCCCTGCCACCAGCTCCGTGGCTGATGGTTGGTGCTCCGTGGGCCCCACCATGATGTTTGTATTTCATCCATTCCGTTCATCCATTTTTACAGATAATTTTATGTATGGTACCGAAAATTAGAGGGATATAAATCTCAGGTGGACCACACCACATGAAAACAATAGTGATTGGATATCCACCATTAAAAACCTGCTAAGGCCCACTATACTGTTTATTTGACATCCAATCTGTTGATTAGGTCATACAGGCCCAGATGAAGAGAAAAAACAAAGATCAGCTTGATCCAAAACTTTTATGGCCCCCTAAATGTTTTTAATGGTCGATCCTCATTCGACACTGTTTCCTATAATGTGCTCCACTTGAAAATTGGATATACCTCATTTTTGGATTCATACCGTAGAATGATCTCTAAAAATAGATGGATGGCATGGATGAAACACATACATCATGGTGGGGCTCACATAGCTGCGACCACCAGCCATTGGCTGGTGTCAGGGGGAGTAGTCAATCCGCTTCCCTTCTAACCCACTTGCCTACGTACGGTGGGGGTTGGAAGGGGCGACCCTCAGTAACATGGATCTTGTATGGACGGTCAAGATGATGCCCAGCTCCATGTTCAAGTTTTGTGATGTATGTTGGAACTGGGATGTGGGCTGCAGCTCCGTGTCCCAAAAAGCATGGCTGGTCTTATATCCTTCCTATAAAATTTCCATTTGAGGTTTGAGTGGTGCACAAGATCATATAAAACTCTGGAGGCACAACTCCATTTCCTCCGCTTCACTAGATTTATATAAGCAAAAATCTAAAAAAAACTTGTAAATCTTTCCACTCTCATGAATTATCAACTCAAGATATCGGAAGTGATTATTTTGCAAAGCTTCTTTACTAACTCTTCATTTTTGCGCAAAATATTAATAAAATTATACTCCATATACTTTGTCCTAATTTAACTAATTTTAAATCTTATATATTTTAAAGTACCCCTTCATAAATCTAGCTTTGTATTAATTCTCTCCTTTATCTTATCAATCAAGCCGTGTTATCTATAAACACAAACATTATGAGACTTCTTCAAAACAAATGGTCCGTTACTTTCCCAGTAAAAGGATACAGGTTCAATGCCAACCCCGTGTGGAATCTTATATAAACTGGAAACTCCGCTTCTCTCCCCTTTAGTGGTTCTCACATTTGTTAATGTTCATTTGTACATATCTTTAATCATATCAACGCATCTTCTTGAAAGGTTTTTTTTCTTCTCAACACTCATTAAATTAACTCTCCAAGAACTCTATCTTAAGCTTTCTCCAAGTCAATAAAGGTCATGTAGATATCCTTCCTCATTATCTTATATTTCTCAGCAATTATCTAAGTAGGAAATCGGTGGTAGACTTTGTTTATATCCATTTTCGGCACCTTGACATGACCCAATAAGAAATTGCCACATGGTGGCACCACGTGTATAGCATACACAAGAAGCATACTCGCACCTGAAGAAATCTTCAGTTAATTTCCTTTCAGCATTACACATTCTATTATTAATGTGATGACACGGACTCATACGTATGCCTCAAGGGAGTGAATCATCACATGCCGTGTGGCCATGATCAACGTGCCTATTTACGAGGTAACGTAGCAAGCATGCCTATAAGAGACCCATCGAATAGTGTATCTATCATGAATTTGGCGATGATATCCAATGCAAAGTCATCTCTCATGATCTTTCAAGAATGTGAGATCTCCCTAGAAATGTTCAGAGAGGCAGCAGGAATCGAGAAGGTTTCAAACATCAAAAGATCGAATGAACCCATGTTCAAGCTAACCCGGCCTTTGACCGAACCTAAGTTAAAAGAAAATCTCATCGACTAATCTCAAGTCATTCATTGATTAGGCTAAAAAGGATGAGAGAGCTAGATAAGAAGGCAAGTCTGTCCGGTGATAACATATCAGGCAAATCTAATTCGTCCACCAATGTGGAAATAGGAAGAGATAGAGGAAGTACCTGGACACCCCCAGAATCGGACCTCAATCAGGATTAAGAATCTGAGAGGTCAATATGTGATGGATATTGTCCATCCATCTTTTCTAGTATTCGAAACCATCCCGTAATGAATGCTGAAAATGTCAGAGGAGGCCTAATGTACGCTACTCGACACCTCTTGGTTACATTTGGCATAACGGACCATCACTTGAGATTTGAGTGGCCGAGATTGATTAGGCCTAACCCCTTGACCTAGCTGTCTTGATCAGAGGAATCTTGACATATTTAGGCTTGATCTCTAGTGAACCATAGACACCCAGCGACGGATCAACTATAAGAAGAATATTCCAGAAGCCAAGGAATCCGAATATGATAGGAGTCCCAATCTAAGTTGCTAGTTTCGGAGCAATCGAAGGGTTCCCTATATCTAGAACAACGACATGAGCATAAAGGATGTAAAAGCAACAGGAACTAGTGAGGGTTTCACCGCCTCAACAATATATAAAAAGGAGCAATTAAAGAAGACCTCGACGCCTCATGCCAAACACATCAACTTATTTTTTATTTCATCTTTCCTTTATTTTTTCCGAGCGTAATCTTAGCTTAGTTTTACATAGCTACTGCCTAATGGTTTCTGCTACAATACCTTAAGAGTAGAAGTAAATTTTTGCAACCTTATGTTGTAAGACCGTGATAATTTAAGTTCCAATTTAGTTGATCACACCCGCCAAGTATTAATCATTTTCCTTTGTTTTGTTTATGCATTTGATTGTCTCGCAACTTGTCGATTCTAATAAGCATCACTTCCAAATGTTAATGAAATCAATAACATTTTGCTTTCTTTAATTTGTATGTGCATCATTATTTCTTTGAGAAATATATTGAACTTAAAGTGCTGGTGACAGAACAAGTCCTTGAGTTCATAGATTCATGCCTATTGTCACAAGGTAAAAAGAACTCTTTCAAAAGGATTAGCCTCATTTCCTTTTATAAATCATCTAAACGAATCACAATATCTACCGTTGAGAGGACTCTTGATCCTATGTCCATTGTCCAGTTTGTCCATCTTAGAGAAGGAGATGTCAACTATTTAATTAACTCTTGAGTCAAGTATACTCTGACATGCTGCCGATCTTAGTCACACCCGCCTACATTTAATATAAGCCTTTGCTCACACATACGATCTAATTTGAATGAATTTAGAGTAACATACTTTAAACTCCTTCGCACGGAACCTAATTGATTTTCTAATGTGTTTGTGTCGTGCCTTAGTCTTTTGCTCAATTACTCTTCATAAAATATTCATACCATACTAATGAATTTAATCCAGCAAAATTAGAGTATCATGTTTCCTTTATTCATATAAATAGGTAAAATAGATCTTTTGGTCACATTTTCTTTAATTTTACAATTTTCTTGAATAACTTTATCAATTAAAATAACCTCATAACTGTGGTACACCTTCATGGAAGCGGAATAGGTGCGGCTGGCCTCACCCACGACAGTGTGGCCCTTACCGCGGGTCCCACCTTGATGTATTTATTGTATATCCATGCTATCCATTCATTTTTTCATATCATTTAAGGTCATGATCTGAAAAATTATCCAAATCTCATATGTACCATACTAGAAGAAACAATGGTGATTGAACATCCCACCATTAAAAACTTCGTAGGGCCCACCGTAATGTTTAGGTAATGATTATTTTCCATCCAACCTGTTTATAAGGCCACACAAACCTGGATGGAGGGAAAGAACAAATATCAGCTTCATCCAAAACATTTCTGACCCACAATGTTTTTAATAGTCAATCACTGCTGTTTCCTAAGGTGTGGTCCACCTGAGTTTCGGATCTAGTTAATTTTTAGGATCATGCCCTAAAATGATATGAAAAAACGTATGGACGGCATAGATATAGAATAAACACATCAGGGTGGACCCCATGGTAAGGGCCGCACCTAATCCGTGCCCCACTTTCATACCACGTACACTTCCAGAAGTCTTTGGTGTACCGTACACTTCAGGCAATATACCACTCTTTGTGCTCTTACTACCGTTAGTGAATCCGTACACTTCGCACGACACGTATCTACACCAGCTATATAGCTGGTGTGTGGTACACCACCCAATCCGCTTCCTATAACTGATTTCCCACGAAAAAGCAGTCCTATCCGTTCCATCTGTGGCCTTCAAATGAACGGTCACATATAAAAGGAGAAATTATTCGGATCCAAACAAAAAATTAGTTCTAATACTCTGACGCCATAGAGTTCTTAATTCAGCGTAGATTTTGCATTGATCACCATCGAAAGACTATCTCACAAGATAGACGGTCGGGATTTGACAAAACCTTAAAGCCGTTCATCCATTTTCACAAATCATTTTATATCGTGATCCCAAAAACGAGAGGGATATAAATCTCAGATGGACCACACCACAGGAAAACAATAGTGATTAGATATCCACCATTAAAATCCTCCTAAGGCCAACTGTACTTTTTATTTGACATCTAATCTGTTGATTAGATTATACGGACCTAGATGAAGTAAATAAAATAAATATCAGCTTGATCCAAAACTTTTATGGTCCCCAAAAAGTTTTTAATGGTCGACATTCATTCAACACTATTTCCTGTAGTGTGGTCCACTTGAGTTTGGGATATACCTCATTTTTGGTCTCATATCCTAAAATGATCTAGAAAAATAGATGGACGGCATGGATGAAACACATACATCATGGTGGGGCCCACAGAGCACCGATCATCAGCCATTGGCTGGTGGCAGGGGAGTAGCCAATCCGTTTCCAAAGCTTATCCGCTGACACGTAGATGGATAAGGTGCATGCATACCAACCTCGTTCGACTATGTTTCCATCTACTTCGAGGAATTAATGCATACCAACCTCGCTCGAGTATGTTTCCATCTACTTCGACGCATGAATACTACAGTGCACTCGACCTCGTGCAGTCTTCCATCACTCCCCCTCACACGTGCAAAAATAGAACACGTGGGAAAGATCCCACATGCTTATCAGATGTATCCGGCTGTTCATATGCATTATTGAAAAAATTAGACTGATCTAATGGTCACATGGGCCATTCTTATACATCGAACAAAGATTGCCAGTGTATTCATATTAACCGTCCATTTCTTTTGCATATATGTGGCCAACCCAATAATCTAAATAGCGTGAATTTTATAATAACATATCTACACGGGGGTACGTGCTCAATAATTGGATTGGATCTCACGCATGTGCACTACATTGTCGCCACGTGTGAGAATCGAGTGACCTAGCATTCCACACCTACACTTCTTCACGCACGTGCTGCCAACCTACGTCTGCTCGGCTGATTCAAATGCCGATGCTTGGAGCATGAGAGATCCGTTGGAAGGATGAATGGTATCAGAGAAGGCGGTATTGTGGTGCCCGAGCCAATGCCAGTGTGGCCACCTTCATCACATGAGGAGAGATCATTGGCCATTGATCTTTCATCCAACGGCTGTAAAAAAGATAGAAAACTTGTGTGTGTCACGAGTGGGAATTCTTTCCTGGGCCATTTCATCGTCAAGGCGCTTTTGATTCGAGGGTACTTGGTCCGAGTCATGGTGCACACACAAGGTACATCTCTCTCTCTCCCTCCAGATTATTGGATGTTCCAAAATTCAACCATATCTAGAACTCAGATGGGCCACACCATCTGAACCATGTGAAATCATTCTAAATAACTGATGGAGCCCACCTAAGCCCACACCATCCTAATGAGATTCACACGATGGATGGTTGGAATGTCTGAACCACATGTCAATGGCCCTGTAAATAGAGGTGGGCATCAAGTCGAGTCAGACCGAGTTAGGTCTCACCTGACTCGATCTGGTTTTGAAAAAGGCCGGACCCAAACTTGATCCGACTCGGTACTGAGTCTAGTATGCTTGACTCAATCGAGTCCAGGTATGGGATGGACTGATCCGAACCGAGTCTGACCCGGTCAAAAATACCGAGTCGGATCGAGTTGGCACCGAGTCAAATCGGGTCGCCGAGCTGGGTTACTAGGGCAAGGCGGGTTTAGGTATCGGGTTAGGGTTAGGTTTTAGGTTTAGGGATTGGGGATTAGGGTTTAGGGTTAGGTTTTAACCCGGTCACACCCGAGTTAGGACAGACGCACCACAGCAAGCCCGACCACACCGCACGGTCCGCGCCCGAGCTAGGCTAGGCGGGACGCACCGCTGCACCTGATCTAGGCCAGGTGGGACTCACCAGCGAGCCCGGTCAGGTGGAGAGAGCTCCGCACCACACTCGATCCAACCCAGACCACCGCAACAAGCCCAGGCCACTCCATGACAAATTAGGAATTATTAATTTTTTTAATTATATTTTACTTCAATTGAGCTGAATTGTTGCCGAATTGTTACTGAAGCTAGGACGGACAGGTGGAGGGAGGAAGTGGAGAGGGGAGAGAGAGGAGGAGGAGGGACAGTCAAACGGGTGCTACTGTGCCAGAATTAGTTTCAGATTAGTTTGCTCGATCAGGTGCGGCGGGTACGTAGGGTTAGGGTAGAGGGAAAGGAAAGTTTACACACACACACACACACACACACACACATTGCTTGACAACCGGATTGAGTCGGGTTTTGGATCGGGTCAAGTCGGGCTGGATTGAGTTTCGGTTTGAGTTAGGTTAAGTTATAATTCGAACTCGATTTGGCCAGGTTTCGGATCAAAATAGGGCTACTTGATCCAAACCCAACTCTACCATTTCGGTTTGGGTTGAGTCGAGTCCACCGAGTCGGTCCAACTTGTGTACAACTCTACCCGTAAACAAACAGAAAGATTTCATGTGGCTCACCTAGATTGACCTGATTTCTATGGGCGTACTGTCCTGCCGACCAAGCCATGTAAGGTTGTAAGGCCTAAAAATAACCCACATCCATGGTTCTAGTGGACCACACCAGTGTAAACAGTGTGCAAAGGCATGCCCACCCTCCAAACTATTTTTGGTGTGATCCATAGCATAAGTTTTCGAGAGATAGCTGATGGTTGGAGTGGATTTCACATACTCATCACAGTGGGCCTTGTAAAAAATTAAGGGTGGATGCCGCATTCTCAACTATTTCCTTTGATGTGGCCACATGATTCAAGGCTCAATCTGAGTTTTGGGCACTAGGCCTAATGATGGATGATGCATTCGATGGTTGGAGTGGATTGTACATATACATCATGGTGGGCCTGTAAAAAATCTAGATGAGGCATCTCCCTCCCAACTGTTTCCCTCTGTTTGGCTCTCTTGAATCACAAATCTCACTGATTTTTTAGCCCCTAGCCTAAAATATGGTCATGCACGGATGGACAGAGATTTTCGAAACATATCATGATGGGTCCACTTAAGCCTTACACCCTTTGTCTCACATGCAACTTATGGTACGTCCAACTAGTTGAAATATGGGGCCACCATGGTGTTTGTATAACATCTTATCTATCCATTTAGGTTGTCCACCATGAAATTGGGATGCCCCATAATCAAGTGATCCAACCATCAAAATGGGATGCCCCATTGATCGAGGCATCTCATTTTTTTAATAGGACAACCGGATGGGCAAGATGTCATACAGACTATTTTAGGACCCACATGTCAACTAGTTAGATGCTGATGTAGAGTGGGCCACAAACATATTCTTGGTACAATTGGACTGAAAGTAGTTCAAACGGAAGTGGACGTAGTCCATCATACTCGGGCACAATCCTACATAGGGTATGACATAACCGGGCCTCAACGCGCCTGGTTTGAAGAAACTCATTTGGAGAGAAATAATTATCATTTAAAGTATGAACCATAAATCATTTATAACTTTTGATTCGGGCATCATTGTGGGATGCATGACCTATCAAACTTAACTGTAACAAGCCATCTAAGGTCAACTGACCTGCAAGGCAGGTCACGTTGGTCCATTTAATGAGAAAACACTTCATTCCGATTCAAAAAATGCGCTTTTCGTAAAAATTTACTACTTTTGTAGTTTTAATTTAGATATAAGTAGTTTTCTTAGGAACTGCTCATAACCATGCTAAGAATCATCGTACATGATTAGTTTAGGATTTTCTATTTTTGGTAAAATTTATTATTTTAGGATAAATTTTAATTTAGTTGATTTAGGACTTTTAATTAGGATTTTACTTTTTTCTATAATTAATGTAATTGGAAAGTTTGATGATTATTTAATAAACTAATTTTGAATTTTTCTTTTCTTTCTTGTGGATGAAAAAATAACCTTAAGATTCAAGGTTTTAACACGTGGGGAAGACGATGATCTTCCTTTTTTTTAACCTGTTCACGCTCTTCTCTCATCATATGTACAACTAGTTGTGTAACGACTTCCCACACACATAGACACACATATGTATGTATGTATATGTATCCATACATATATGTCATGTGACCATGTGTTCACACACATACATATGTATATGCATACATACATATATGTCATGTGTCCATGTGTACACACATACATGTGTGTGTGTGTGTGTGTATTCCAGGTGGATCAATTGCTCATATCTTGGGCTCTCTCATTGAAGGGCCATGGTCCAAACATTACTTCAGATGTATGATGTACAACATTGATTGTTGGCATTCAAAATGAATCATTAATAACTATAATGGGAAATGGTTCACATTCAATTCCAATTTAATGGTTGGAATCTTAATCATAAAAGTAGCTCGGATGGGAATTGATGTTTTTGACTATGACTCAACCAGATTTCACCAACACAAAATCAAATTGGGTGACAACTCAACCAAAACTCAAGAAAATCCCTACTCAACCCGAAGAAAAAAAAAAAAACAAGAAGAAGAAGAAGGACCTGAAAGAACTGGAACAAGTTTTCCACAAACTCATCCGAGTCATCGAGTTGACTCGGTTTTAAGTCGACTCCAGTCTTGTGTTTTTGCACCATGGATCATCCCACCTCCATAAGCTTTCGCTTCTCATTAGTTCAAGCGAAACGAATAACTTAAGAATCCAACCCAGTTAAAGCTAAGTATGAGTCTAAATCCTAAGGAAGTAAGTAAGGAGACTTGAACATCTCCTACTTTGATACTACTACTTGCTGCAGTGAGTACCGTCCAATTCATAAAAAGCTCAAGAGCTATTGGAGAAGCATTGAAATATCCACTCATCCTGACCCTCCTGGGTAACCTGACCAAGACCTCCCATCGGGCTATCTTGGATCTCATGGGTCCTGCAATGGGACCCACCTCGTGGCCATCCTGCCCCTCCTAGGCCCCACATCATAGGCCCACCCCACCCCAGTGTAGAGATGCACCCGCATCAATCCGAGTATGGTATACTAGAAGCTACCCAACTGAGACCCAATCCCACTTGTTGAAAGCCTTGCCCTTTAGGCACATGCAAGTCCATATCCTACATGATTAGTTACTTCCTATATAAGCCGGGCCATATCCAACCCACATGACCCAAGGCTCAGACTGAGCAACCCCAGCTCAGTTGCCACCCTACTTTCACCACAGCCAAACGCGGTTCCCACTTCCCATCACCATCCAATCTCTACCTCATATTAGAATAAAAAGGAAAAGTGAGGATTTTAAAAAATTAAGGAAAAGTGGTTTTTGTCTTGTGTTAACCCCACTTGCTTTAATTGTGTTTATTTTAGTCACACGATGTAAAGATGATGAGAAATTTGAGACTATATGAGAATCCATCACTTAACGTATTGGAATCTAAACGTATGTCATGGGGCCAACTTCACATACACACGGGCCGCAATGCGGGGAGATCGATGTGGTGTCTTTGACTCGGCCTATTTTTTTTTTTCTTTGTTAGAGTGTGGTCAATCATGTGCATGTACACATAGGCATAGAGCCTCTATGTGACTCAATATTAATTGAGCCGACACATACGGACAAATTTTTAATGCATTGCCCGCATGCACCTCAAGCCCCAATGGTTATATCTTCTTCTCTCTCTCTCTCTCTCTCTCTCTCTCTCTCTCTCTCTCTATAAAGGCTCATCATTTCTCATTCAGAAGCCACATTCCAAAAAATAAATCATATCCCTTATTCTCTTCAATTTTCTTTCTACAATTTTTCTTTGAGCAAATTAGTGCGAGTAGGTTTCAATTCATTTAACTGAGATCGTGTACGCACCTAATCAAAACAATCACTTATAAAGGAGAGTTGTTATATATGAGGACAGAATTGTCGAGACCCATTATATCGAGGTTCTTCCTTCGAGGGTAAATCTATCTTTAATATAATGATTGTAACGTGCCTTAGCTCTTCAGATTGCTCGTTCATTATTTTTTTTATGTTATAGTTGAATTTCCTACTTAATCTCGTTATTAGGACTAACACCCCACACACCATGATACATATTAAAACTAGAGGTGACACAAACCGAGCTAGTTCAGTTAGCTTGCTCGACTCGACTCAAAAAAGCTTGATTTGAATCGGTTCGAAGCTGAGTTTGAGCTGAGTCGAGCAGATTTTTTGAGCTCGAAAATGAGTTTGAGCCGAGTTCAAGTTGGCCCTAGCTCGACGCGACTCAGATAGAACTCAGCTTGAATCAAACTCGGATGGAACCAGTTCGGTGACTCGGTTACTTTAATATTGATGTTGCTTACCAAGTGTTTGATGAAATGGCCCAAAGAAGTGTGGCTGGTGGCAAGGAAGGTATGTATATAAAACAAACACCCTTTTTTTCTTGATTTTTATGTTGCTTAAAAGGTGTTTGATAAAATACTTGTAAAACCATTGCCGCTGTCTCAAATATGGAGAGATTTTAAAGGTGCAGTTCAGGTGTTTGTGAAAATGCTGCAATGGTGAACTCGGCTCGATCTCGGCTTGAACTGGCCCAAGCTGCTGTGTAACGCCCCAGAATTCGAGGGTTAAGCAAAGCTCAACTTCCGAGATTCAACGCATCACTTATGTAACATAGATAATGATATTTAAATGTTGTCCATATTAGTATATTAAACATGAGAGGGATTACACTAAATTGACATATCATACTCCAGAGTTAATATAATTAAGCAAGCGGAAGACTGAGATGGATATATAAAGTATATGTACATGTTTTACAACCTCCAGAGTATGAGTATATTATCGGGCCGAATATATACATGTGTTAACTCAAAATGACAAAATGTAAGTGTTCGAGTAATCCATGTATCCCTGAAATCCCATCGAAGCAGCACGAGGTTTACATAGACATGCCAAAGAGCTGAACATAGGAGAACTCTTCCTCCTCATCTGCGAAGTTCAACTCTGTTACATATGCATCCTCATCACCTGTATCTATAACAGAGTCTGGTTGGTGTTTTAAAACACCGTCTCAAAGTGAGAATGAGTGATCAACTCAGTGGTACTATAAGGCAAATGTTAACATGTTATCAATTTAATCAAGCAGTAATGAAAAGGCAGTACAACAATCATTTCCTAACTACTCTTATTAATGCAGGTATGGTATGCAGTAATGATGCATGCCCTCGCACGACACTCCCTCAAGCGACTACATCAACCATTCGCGCATGACAAACTCCATAAAGTATACTTCATAGCTAAAGCACATGCAATGCAGTGCATGATTGTGTTAACCGAGTACATAATTAGGCTTATTCATACAGTAAATTCAGGAAGCTAAGGTACCTTCTTTTTTATCATTTACCGAACCGAAAGATCCATCTAAGGTCGTCAATCCTAGTCAATCACATACGATAGGCAAGTTGTAAGACATTACTCCTAATGAAAAACAGTGGATAGGTAAGTTCGAGAGTTTACACTTGAGGTCACTACGGGGAGGCTCGTCACCTCAGCGCAAGCCGACAGCTCAAATACAGTGTCCCATACCACCATATTCGTCTCATGAGTTTGGGTTGCTCACTGGTCACTACGGGGAGACTCATCACCCTAGCGTATGTGTCTTATACCACCATACTCGGTTCAAGTCTTAGCGGATCGTGGTACCATGGTTAAAATGGGCTTTTACACTAGCAGGAATATCTTAGATTCAAGCAGTGGCGTCCATACATGGTGAACATACAATAGGCTGATCCGCTTGTTAGGGAAGTTCGATTGGTATGAGCACACGCTAATGTAATTGACATGGAGTGCATAAACACTCCGTGTGGCCTAACCACTGCCAACAACCCTTGTGTGACCTGGATTCGTTGAATTTTCCCGATGTGACGCAACTAATTCGGCCACCTGAACAGGGGCTGTTACTGATTGCCTGGACTACATTGTAGCCCCAATCTTACTCAGATGTAATAAATAAATACATGTGATAATCATTTCAGCATTTGGCAAATAATCCAAGTAAATACTTCATTTGAGCATTTTATCAAACACCTTGAATATGTTAACAAACATTTGCATTTTATTTATAAATTCCGTAGAAGCAAGTATGATCACATGAAATAAATTATACATACATACAAGGTAATGCAAAATACTATCTTAATACCTGTAATAAGTACGAATCATCAACATTTTCTCATTCAGACTATTTATCAAACACTTAGGCTACACATAAGCAAATATTTTAGCAACAAATATTTTAGCAATTCCATTTACAAGGATGTCATCATGCAAATAACAATCATGAATCCTAGCTTAGTAATCATAATAAATACAAATCATGTTTACATGTTCATTGAAACACTTCAACAAACACATAAGATGCATAGTTATACAACATAGTTCATACATCGAAATCGACGTGTCTAAGACGATATGGTAGTAATCAAGTCAGACATAAATCATTAGCTAACATTGATAGCATTGAAAACCATAACCTAAACATTTATAGTCTGCACCTTTTGTCGGAATACTTGTTTCGAACTCGATTCGAATCCTACGTTCCCGAATACAGAACAACGGGTACCTAAACATTGAAATAGGTTAGATATTTCGTCATTTACATTACTTGAATCCCTAAATTAGGATTAGGGTTAGGATTTCTTACCCAAATCATAGTTGAAACAGGTTGTGTAACGAAACGGGAGCAGTGATTTAGCCCGTGGAGTAGTGAGAGTGAATCCCAGCAACGATCTCCCTATCTCTCTCTCTTCTCCTCACTCTTTTCTCCTCTTTTCTCTCTTCTCTCTCCTAAGATTAGAGAAATTCGTATGAAATGGGAATGAGGTGGTTTAAGGGCATTATATAGGCCCATAATTGGTGTAAATGGCCCCAGGGCCATGGTATACTTAGGTTACAGCTAAAGGGTGCCTGTTTCTGACAAACAGGGCCCTTAAGAAGGTCCCTTTCTCACTTACGGCATAAGGTAAGTTCCGTAACTATGAATCTAAGCTAGGTTATGATTTTGGTACGATC
The DNA here is from genome assembly GCF_029962835.1 of Magnolia sinica. NCBI lineage: Eukaryota > Viridiplantae > Streptophyta > Magnoliopsida > Magnoliales > Magnoliaceae > Magnolia > Magnolia sinica. The sequence continues at coordinate 134,610,433 of NC_080574.1, forward strand.
GGATTAGCGGATTGACCGTGGAGGACCTGTGTTAGATCAACGGTCGTTGTCGCTTGATCAGGGCCACAAATATACAGATATGTGTAGGAAAATTTTCCTGATCCATGGGTGAAGTTTGGTTAGAAACTGACGGTCTGAAATCTTTAATTTCGCCTGCAAGAAAATGGCCCAATTCACTTAAGTTTCAATACCTTTTCTAAGGATATTCGCGTTTCTCACACACTTTACTTAGGGCTTAAGTTATGCGTTTCTGGATACTATTTGGCTCGATTCCCGCAATGTTCGTCAAGCCCTGTAAGACGGACATAACCCTATAGTTTTGCCGTCATTGGACTTTCGACGTGCGGTCTATGCTCCCGAGAGCAACTGGCTTTTGGAATTTCTCTTAGGTTATTAAGTAGTGTTGAGTCATTGCTTTTGATAGTTTTGGGTCTTGTCATTTGTATAGATAGTAGTTCAAGCTAAATTCACTGCCTATTTAGTTTAATATTTAACTAAATTTTGCTTAAATTTCTATAAGATACGATCCTTAGGGATTTCTGCCTGAGGTGGTACTCGGGCCCTTGTACGGATTTTTCTGAGACGTTATATGCTAACTGAACCGAGCCGAGCTGGCTAGTCAAGCTCGAGGATCGAACCGAGTCGAGGTCAGCTAGTGGCCGAGCCGAGTCCAACTCGACTCGGTTCGACTCCATGTACACCCCTGATGAAAACTAACTCATGTGCAACTCTTGTTCTCATAATGGATCACACATGTTTTACCGGCGTAAAGATCCACACCGAAGCACCTACAATGAAAGTTCGATATGAGCATATCTATTATCGGTCCACCGGATGGAAATTAAGAATGGACCCCACTTTCTCCCAATAGATCAATGATCAGTTAACGAGACGGATCGATAGATGGACCAGATAAATTTCTTTAATTTTTTAAATATATAGTGTATTTATTTATTTTATTTATTTGCAGAGGAATTAGAGGAATTTCAAAGAATGGAAGAATTCAGGAGCGTGGAGAATGTTGTGATAGCAAATATGGGGAACTTGTGTAGCCTTTGTGAGGCATTTAGAGGGTGCCATGCCATTTTCCATACCTCTTCCTTTATCGACCCCAAGGGCATCTCAGGATATTCGGTTAGTGAACTTCTCATACGATGTCTATGACATCCTATCCGTCCATAAGGTAGGGCAAGGTGGACCCCCGTGTATGAAAAAAATGGACGGTTTAAAACATGAAATTTGGACATATTAATGGTCTGATTCCATGAGCATGTGCATGTGGCCTGCCTGATGATTTGACTGGCCTGATCTTTGTGCCAGCAATTTTTGCAGTATGGCCCACCTTAATGCATGGAACGGATGTTGTTCACACGTGACATGTCGCCGTGTGTGCTAGCTGGATTGAACGGTTCCTGGCCCTTCTTGGGTGTATGGAGGATTTTTCATTGTTGTACGCATGCAACGTTGCATGGGGAATTTAGTATACAACTCATTTTTATTTTTGGCTAATGTAACACTTTGGGGGAACATCCACGCTGTGCAAATGGTCGGAGATACTGTAAAGAAGATCTGGAGAAAAAATGGGAAGAATCCACTCATTATTTGGGCTACACACTTACATTGAATCAGAGCATCATCTGTCCACTGATTTTGACGGTGAAGACTACCTGATGAACGGACCATCCTGGCTTTCTCCCAATGTATTCTTCATGATGCATCCCACCATTTTCACGGTTTGGATGTTATAAAAAGTTATGATTTAGCGGGAAAGAAGGCATTGTATGTGACTCCCATGGTGGGACCCAAAGAGCTCAGGTGTTTTACAGGTGTTGTGGAGGATTTGGGTCCCTCGTGAACGGATCCGATGATGCAAACGTGTGTAGCATTGGCACGTGTGAGGCGTGGGAGTAGCCTTCCACTTCAATGGAGATGATGTAATCTTACAACATCTCTTGCAGGAACGGATGGCGATGGTAGAGGCAGAAGGAGCAGCGAACGTGATCGAAGCTTGCAAGTGGGCCCCATGCGAGAAAAGATGCATTCTCACTTCCTCCTTACTCGCTTCTGTCTGGCCCAGAAATGTTGTTTCAGGAGTCTTGGATGAGAGCTGCTGGAGTGATGAAGAGTTCTGTAGAGCTAACAAGGTAGATATTTTAGAGGAGATTTTCATCCGTCCGTTATTGTGGGTCCATCATTCTTGGATTTTCATGATGGGTCCACTACACTGCATAATCAGATCATCCAAACCGTCCATCTGGTGGGCCATACCGTTGATAAATATGGACTGCTTGAAGTCCATTGGACAGACGAGTAGGATTATCAACTGATGGTGACATTTATGTATTTTTCGATTTAAATCACGGTGGGTCCCACATAACCTTTTTTTGCACAAGTGAGGGTTTTCAGATTGTACAAGTGAGGCCCATTGGTTCAATGATCCATACCATTGATTTGATGTGATCCACGGTAGAACAAGGCCCAAAAATCTTCCTATTCTATTTGCCAATTTTGTAATATTTTTCTCTAGTGAATGTGGACCGCTCTTGATCATCTATTTTCAGAAACCAAATTGAATGGTTAGGATCTTCAACCTCAATTACATTAGATTTAATCTAAACCGTCCATTGACCAAAATGCAGCTATGGCTTGCATTGGGTAAGACGATGATGGAGAAAGTTGCTTGGAGGAAATCGGAGGAAATGCAAGTGAAGTTGGTCAGCGTTTGCCATGGCCTTCTCACACATCCAACGGCTCATATCGCTCATCAATCAGCCTTGATACCCTATCTTAAAGGTAAACCACCAATCAACTTCATCTTTAAAACATATCAAACGCACAAGTACATCCGTCCATTGGCAAATGTTGGGGTGACCCATATAACGAGTGGATTTGGTATGTTTTATATCATATAATATTTATGGTAAGTCCCACCTTTTTGAACGGTTCAGATCTTCTGCACTGATGACGAGTTGGTGGGAAAGGACAGAATTGTATCTTTCATCCCAACCTATGGCTGTGTAGAACATCCAAACCCTAGAAAAGGTGGGCCACATCATGAAGAACACCTGCAGTGAGAGCCAAGATGGTCCACTCATCAGTCAACGTACACCGTCGAAATCATCAGACAACCAATGGTCTGATTTAATGTAGAGTGTGGCCCAGCCCTACATTAAGCTAGATTGGAAGAGTGGGCCCCACATATAGCCTCCCATAATGTGAACGTTTCTGATTTAACTGTAATCAAGTGTAGGGAGTGTGACCATGCTTCGACGTGGAGTACTGGCGACCGTCGATGTGAATAAAGTTGCAGAGGCCCATGTCAAGGTTTACGAAGAGATGGACGGTGGAGCTTGTGGGAGATATTTATGCTTTGATGGAGTGATTAGAGGAGAAGATGAAGTGATTAGATTAGAGCATGAATTAAAAATACGTGGGATATTATCAAGAGAGAGAAATCTACTACAACAAGAAACTGCTGTAGTAGAAAGTAATTACATTCTCAGTCATGTAAAGCTTACTAGGCTAATGTCTTATGACAATCGATGCTGTAATCGTAATTAGCCAGAAAATATTATGAGATTAATCTTAATTTTCATATAAACCCTTATTTCATCAGGAGAACTTTGATACTCTGGTGTAGTGTGATCCATGATATGCAGCCACCTGGAACAAACTTAGGAATTGCATAACTGGCATATAAGTAATTCAAACTAAACCATCGCAGGTTAGGAGTGGGTTACACAGTTTAATAATTTGAATTCATGTATGCCACGTGTACAATTTATGAGCGCCTGTGCATCAAGCATCATACGCTGCCAGAGTATCGATTATTAATTCCCCTAATTCCTTTTTCATAATTTCATGGATATTTTAATGTTGGAGGACATATGATGTCCCTGACCATAGATAATACTGTCATCCGTTTATCTTTTTACAGCTTTTACAAGTGGGGTAGCTTTGATCCAGACCGCTGAGATGATGGTCCCCACCATGGATTAAACCTGTCCTATTAATCTCCCACATTGGTTGATCCTATCCATCAAATCTTTGGTTTTTTTTACACAGTTGATGAATATAGGATGTTGCTATAATGCTTAGCTGTCTATTTGCATGTAGTGAATCGAAGGTTTGTATTTCTACATTAGGGAGAAATTTGGGGGATGGTCCATCTGGGTGGGCCCATCTAATCGTTGGTCCAAATCACAATAAAATAAAATAAAATAAATAAATAAAAACACGGCCCTGCTTCTTTAGGGTGGAGGATACTAGCACGATCACCAGTCAGACGGTGAAGATAGTTTTTAAAATCCGACCCTGACCCAGTAACAATTTAGATTGGGTCTAAACAGAGCCGGATTCAAAATGGGAAATTTACGTGGAAAAAGTAAGATTACAACACCTTCGTTGGAACTTACATGTGACGGTGTATCTTCGTTCATGTTAGGTGGGTGTCTCTATGCACGGTGCATGTGAGGACGGCTGAAATCCCACTTTGGATGTGGACCGAGTTTCTGTAGGGCCATACCACAGGAAACAGTAGGGAGGGAGACACCCACCCTCGAAACCTTCCTGGCCCACGGTGATGTTTAGATGCCCACCTGGATGAAGGGAAAACATAAATATAATCAAGATACAAAACTTCTGTGGTACCCTTTAAGGTTTAAACGGTTTTATTTAATAATCGGTCTTGTGGTTCACTTGAATTTTGGAACTCTGTCATGTTTTTAAAAATTGACTAAAATGAGCTCAGGAAACGGATGGACGGAGTGGATATAACAGAAATATTGTGGTGGCCCGCATAGAGGTTGGGGTTACAGGGGAGCCGTGTAAACCCGGCTTACAGGCAAGCGGCGTCCAATAGTCTAGTACGGACACGGCCGGATGGCGTCTCTAGCCACGAACGGGCAGTTCTTTGGGCCAGCCAACCGTAATGTATCTATTTATTCACGCCGTCCATCCACTATTCTAATACATGAGAACTAAAATGAAGCATATCCAACCCTCAAATGTACCACACCAAAAAATAAGCTTAGGTTGCATTAAATGCAAAAATCATTAAAGACCTGTTTGATTTTCTTGCTCAACTGTAATTATCTTATAAATGAGTAATCATTATTTATCAAAGTAATTACTGCATCTTTCCTAATGTTGACTTGACTGGATATTTTTTGGATACTTTTAAATTGAGAAATTTGCAAAATAAACATATAGTCCATCATAACATGTGTGGCTTATCCACACCATTCATTTATGATGCCAACTGAATTTAAGGTATGAGCCTAAAAATTAGGTAGATCCAAAGCTCAAGTGGATCATACCATACAAAATTGAGAGAATTGAATGCCTACCATTAAAAACTTCACGGGGGCTCTTAGAAGCTTTAGATCAAGTTTATATTTATGTTTTTCACTTATCTATGCTTATGTGATCCTATGAACAGATTCAACGGTGAATAGACTCAATAAAAAAATCAACTTTCAATGGTGGATAAATTACGCCCACTGCTTCCTTCAACGTCGGCCAGTTGAGCGTTGTATCTCTTTTTTATTTTTCGGCTCATGCCCTGTACATCACAGTGGGGCTATGGATTTAAGTCAAATATTTTTCGACCGGTTTTCTAAGTAAAATTACCCACTCATATTCAAACACGCAAAATAATAATAATTACTTATTTACCTATATCAGGGAAAATCAAACAGTCTCTAAATGCTTAAATGCAAGAATTATATGTGGTGTGGTTCACTTTAAAGTTGGATTTGCCTCATTTTTGTGTCTATATCTTTGAATGATCTGAGAATAGGGATGGACGGCACGGATAAATAGATATGGCCCTCCCGAAGAACTGCGTCCGTCTAATACTGACGTTGTACAGAAAAGTAAATATTATTTCTCTCGGTATTCTCTCGTTTTCCCACTCTCGCGACTGAGAGTCCAGCGTGTGTCGCTGCTCTGTGGGCCCGCATTCGGAAATAATCCAATGATTTGAACCGTTCATGCTTTATTTTATATCATGAATAAGCTATTGTGAGATAATAAGCTTCATTAACTCAGAGTTGAATGCGATCCATTGAAAATTTTATTCACTGTTATAATTTACCTGTAGATGATGATAAAAGAAATAATCATAAAATATTATTTTTAATTTATTGGTTCTTATCACGTAGATTCTACAAAATGGACAGTTCCGATCATTTCAGAACTCAAAATGTGGGCCATTGTAAAACGCGACACATATAGAATTCTATGTCGTTTCCATCGTATTGCAATAGAAGCATCCTTCCACCGTACACGTAGCAGGTGTCTGAATTAGATCAGAACCGTCCACATGTTGGGAACTTCAGTGGATGGACCGTTTTAAGTAGCAGCGTATGAGAGTCATATCAGCCAGAGTATCAAACAAAAGAGTGAAAGCAATCTTGACCGTCCATCTGATGTACAGATAAATATTCACCGACGCATAAACCAACGCGCTTTCTGTTTCTCTCATAAAAAACCAACCTACCCACATCTCAAACAAACCAAAGCCAAAAAGCAAGACTCTTCTCTCTCTCTCTCATTTCAACATCATCCATTATCAGATCATGGGCTCCATGCAAGCCGATCAGCTAAAACAGCTGAGAGACATCTTCGCACGCTTCGACATGGACTCCGACGGGAGCCTGACCCACCTCGAGTTAGCGGCCCTTCTTCGGTCTCTGGGCCTCAAGCCCAACGGCGATCAGATCCATGTCCTCCTGGCTAACATCGACTCAAACGGCAACGGCACCGTGGAATTCGACGAGCTGATCGACGCCATCATGCCCGAGATGAACCAGGAGACATTGGTCAACCAGGAGCAGCTGATGGAGGTTTTCCGATCCTTCGATCGCGACGGCAACGGTTACATAACAGCCGCCGAGCTAGCGCAATCCATGGCCAAGATGGGCCACCCCCTCACGTTCCGAGAGCTGACGGAGATGTTCCGAGAGGCTGATACTGACGGCGATGGCGCGATCAGCTTCACTGAGTTTGCTTCCGTTATGGCGAAATCGGCCGCTGATTTCCTCGGCATCGCCATGTCGTAGCTGGATATCTGTACATTGTTTTCATCATGTATCTGTTAACTACATCATCAACATCGTTAATCAATGGTATCAATCTCTTCATCAAATCTTTGCATTCTCATCCGTTCATCAGTTGGCAAATCTCTTTATCAGATCTTAACTTGGTTCTCTCTCTCCAGCGGACTGACCGAGAGGTATTTGACTTGATCCTCTCCCACTGATTTTTTAGGGATTTTTATCCGATTTTTACCAAACAATGCCTTGACATTTTCAAAACCCCAAAATGATTTTAGGATGAAAAGACCAAAATGCCCTCTAGTTCCGCAGCGGGGAGCGGATTGGGTGCGGACCTTAAGGTGGGGCCCTCATTGATGTATGTATTCTATATCCACACAGTCCATCCGTTTTTTCAGATCATTTTAGACGATGATCCAAAAAATGAAGCAAATCCAATTTTTAGGTGAACCATACTGTAGAAAAAGGTGGTGATTGACCATTCCCTAAAATTTTCCTACAGTATGGTCCACCTGAGGTTTGGATCTTTTTCATTTTTTGTCTCATTCCCTAAAATGTTCAGGAAAAACGGATGAACGGTGTGGATATAGAATATATATACATCAAGGTGGGCCCCACAGTAAGGGCTGCACCGTCTTTGGTGAGGCCGGGCCCGCACCTAATCTGCTGCCTCAGCAGTGTAAGACGTGTTTTTCAGCTCTGGACCAACCCGACTATCTCAAAATTTTGGGGAGCTGGAATCCAAGCCGAATTCTCCCATCTACCTACCTACCTATACATTTGGATTGGGTCCTTACTCTTGCTCGGGTGGTAGACTCTCAGGAGTTTCAACTCCCTATCGACGGTTCGAGTACCCATAGGTGGTGAAATTCGACCAGCGTGAGTGTGTGTGCGTGTGTAAAAAAAAAAAAAAAAAAGAGTCAGGTCTTTTTTCCTTTGAATCTGGATTGTCTTCCAGTTGATCCACGCATTTGCAGATGAGTAATTACACATGTTCTTGGGGGAAGCGGATTGGCTGGTGTACCACATACCACCATCCTTCAAGAAGAGTAATGTACGAATGGTTGAGAGGAGATTAAAGTTACATGAGCCTACAATGATTTATTTATTATATCCATATTCAAAGCTGAAGTGGACCATATCACAAAGATTAGTATAGATAATAATTTTCACTAGAGCTTATAATAATGTTTTTGTTCCATCCAATCTGTTCACAAGATTACAGAACTAAATGAAGAGAAAAAATAAATATTAAATTGATTCAAAACTTCTATGACCGCAATATATAAGATTTCAACGGTAGACGTTCAATCTCTGACTACTTTTTCTGTAATGAAGTCCACTAGATATTTAGATATGTCTTATTTTTTGGCTCATGCCTTACAAGAATGATCTTGCTGCTAAATAGAAAAACACTGAACTTAGTGATGTCAACAAACCACCGGGGTGGGTGCTGTGTGGTAGACCAGCCATTCCCTTCCGTTTATTAGAACACATTTGTTTCAGATTACGAGTTGAGTTAAGATCGGGACCCGATCATTCAATACAGGGGTTGGTCCGGATAGGGCTGGCTTAAATCCAAGCTCAACCCATTATTCTAAATAGCCTACTTTTTTGCCTGAGTCCAACTGGCGTCAGAACAATTGACTTGTTACCCCAAGTTGGGCCGGACGCGGTTTCGCTAATAATGCTGCAACTAGCTAGGTAGCTAGTGGTCGGTGCTACGTGGGCTCACCATGATTTATGTGTTTTCTCTACAGTCTATTCATTTTTACACGTCAATTAAATAATTTATCCTATAAATGAGGCAGATGAAAATCTCATGTGATCTATCATTTAAAAACTCCTACGGCCCACTTTAATGTTTATTTGACATCCATGCTGTAAAGTAGGTCATACGGACTTGAATGAAGGAAAGAAAACAAATATTACCTTTATTCAAAACCAAGAAGATTTTAATGGTCAGAGTTCAATCAACACTGTGTGGCCAACTTGGGATTTTGATCTACCTCAGTTTTAGGTTCATATAATAAAATTACCTGGAAAAATGGATGGCCGGCATGGAAGAGACGCTTAGGGCCTGTTTGGGAATGTGGATTTGGAACCCCCTGGATTCGCAACCCCCAGGATTGGAAGCCCCCTGGATTGACAATCCTCTCGGTGTGTTTGGCACCTGGAGTGTGAATCAACTTTAATTCAAAAATACCTATACATGGTATATTTACGGGGGTTTGAATTTAATTACTAAATCAACTTTAATATCCCCAATTAGTGAGATATATAATTTTTGACACTATGGTTGTGATAAGCCCGCTAAAATATATGCTTTGCCTAAAAATGATGAAATTCCAAGTCTCAGATGGACCGCAAGCACAAGATTATGTCCAAGTGACTAACCAACGATTTTTAGTCGTTGATTAATATGGACAATGTTTGGATGGTGCTGGACAATATTTGGACGGTGTTGATCTACATGAACAATGTTTGGACGGTGCTGAGCATCGTTAGTGGGCCATGTGCCTAGTAGAATGATAGTGTACAATGACTTACATTTACACGTGCAACTATTAAAATGATTTTAGGTGTAATCCAAGCTCTCACCTTGGATTACAAACCCCCTCAAAGAGGGGATTGGGAACCCCCTGGATTGACAATCCCCAGTTGCTTTATGCTGCCAAACAACCAAAGGGATTTGAAACCCCCTCTAATCCCCTCCAATCCAAGGTGCCAAACGACCCCTTACATAATGTTGGGTCCACAGAGGAGCCATTGGCTAGTCGCAGGGGAGTAGCCAATCCGTTTCCAGTTGGGGCCGTCCTTAGGGAAACTCGTCCATGGTTGTGTTGGGTTCCGACGTGGGCCATGTAAATGGATGGTTGGAAATAGAAATATCACAATGACCCACATTCAAGTGAAAACGTTCAAAGACCTATGACTAAATTTTGGATATTGGATATTTTGGGGATGCGATGCCTGGACCGTCGGTGACAACAGAAGTATGGTATGGGTCCCAAATGCACGGTTATGTTTGGGGAAACGGATTGGCTACTCCCTCTGACACCAGCCCTGGTGCTCCGTGGGACCCACCATGATGTATGTGTTTCATCCATTCCGTTCATCCATTTTTAAAGATCATTTTAGGCTTGTTTTTAAAAATGAGAGGTATATACATCTCAGGTGGACCACACCACATGAAAACAATAGCGATTGGATATCCAGCATTAAAATCCTCCTAAGGCCCAATGTACTGTTTATTTGACATCCAATCTGTTGATTAGGTCATACAGGCCCAGATTAAGGGAAAAAACAAAAATCAGCTGGATCCAAAACTTTTATGGCTCCCAAAATGCTTTTAACGGTCGACCCTCATTCAACACTGTTTCCTGTAATGTGGTCCAATTGAGACTGGGATATACCTTATTTTTTGTCTCATACCGTAAAATGATCTTTAAAAATAGATGGACGGCATGGATGAAACACATACATCATGGTGGGCCCCACAGAGCACCGACCACCAGCCATTGGCTGGTGTCAGGGGGAGTGGCCAATCCGGTTCCGTTTGTTTGGAAGCGTAACAACGCGTGTCGTGTGGAAGGACGAGAAAGCGGACGCGGATTTCCTGCGAAAGCCTTTCGCAGGAAGTTCCTGCGCAAGGATTCTCGGTGGGGCCTTCGCCATGTTTGCGGGACATCTACCCCGTTCATCCGTTTGGCAAGCTCATTTTAGGATATTTGACCAAAAATGAGGTGTATCCAAGACTCAAGTGGGCCACACGAGAGGAATCAGTGGATATTCAGTTAGAACCGTCGAAACATTCTTGTGGCCATAAAGCTTTTCTTCAGGCTAATTTTTTTGTATTTTCATTTCATCCCAGTGGTAAAGACCTTATAAACGGTTTGGATGGCATATAAACATCAAGGTGGATCCCAGGAAGGTTTCAATGGTAAGTATTTCTTTCCCCAAATTTCTCTCTCGTGTGGCCCACTTGAGTTTTAGATCCATCTAAAATTTTATCACTTGTTCTAAAATGAGATCGCCAAACGGATGAACAGGGTAGATTTTCAAAAAACATGGTGGTGGGCCCCACCCATTACCCTCGCGCAGGAACTTCCTGCGAAAGGCTTTCGCAGGAAATCCGCGTCCCCACTTCCAAAAGGTAGGAAGCACGAGAAAGCGTAGAAAAAGTAATAGTCTCTTTTCTCATTCATTCTCCCTGGCGACTGATGACTTGGCCTCAAACCGGGTTGGAAACGTGTTGGGCCATTTGACTTGCATCCGCTAAGTGGAACCTGTCCTTTACGTAAATCAGACCATAGTTTTGTTGGGTTCTGACGTGCACCGTGAAAATGGATGGTTAGCATCCATCAACGGTGGGTGGCAATAGAACAATGGTTTGGATCACCGATGTACGGATCCCATTTTTCAGAAACCCAATCAGCGTCTCTCACGTGGAAGTATCATAATCGCGGAGGAATTCTCGCGGAAAGATAACGCTCCCTCATCCCTTCTCCCTAAGGGATGAAATGACTATACAACCCTCGTTTACCAATTTTTTTTAATTTTTTAATTTTTAATTTTTATAAATTTAAGAGCATTTGCGGGACATTGTGTGCGTGACATCCAAACCGTCCAAAGGTACATCTGGTATGATGATCATAGTGGAACTAAAAATTAAGCCGATCGGATCATTAGGTGGGACACAAATGAATGTGGAGATGTTTGGGTGGTGTGTGTTGTCTTTTATGGTGTGGTCCACCTGGCAATTGAATTAGCCTGATTTTATTTGTGGTCATATAACCACGGTGTGGTGCACCATTGGAAGTGTTTGATGTCATAAACACATCTTGTGGGCCCCACAATACTCAACTTCACTTTTTAGAGAAAAGTTTATGGGGGCCATTTAAATCTCTCGTGAAACATATTCTACTGCCCAAGAAGGTCAAGAAAAATTATTATTTTTTGGGTAACCCAAACATATTTTAATTCTCAAAAGGTCAAGCAATTTTTTTATTTTTGGGACGGTTGAGCCATGTTAGTACGAGGGATCGCAATGGACGGTTGTCGTTGTTTTCTGTCATTGCTGGAGCGTTAATTTGCCTGTTTCGAGGTTATCAAACTATAAATAATTGAATTTGTTCTGCCTACATGTCTCTCAGGATAAACATCACCTGTGACCCTATTAGGACCCACATGTAAAGATGATCTGATGATCGGAACCGCCCGTGTTATGAGATTTATCCTAGAATTGCCACAGTAAGAAATTTAATCTAGACTGATGATTCTGACCATTGATATGGAAGACTGAATTTAGACCATTGGAAATAAAAAATTTCAATGAATTTCGTTCACCTTTACAAATCAAGCTTGATTATTCGGCCATAGGTTGTTCAAAATAGTGACCAGAGATTGGACAGTTGGGATGATCTGATCATGTTTCATGTGGCCCCCAACGGTGTGACACATGTTAGTGATACCGTGCAACCTCATGGACAGAACGAACCCTAACAATTCATTGAAGTCGACGCTAGGTATCTCTTCACATGTTCCACTTTAATTTAAGTGGACTCTAATTATTGTTAGGGAGAATTATTTGATACTGTGGCCGAGTGTGATAGTTGATACACAAGCACTCAGAAATTAAACGCACAGAATATATTGACTAAAATTTATACCGTCCAAACCGAGGGATGCCATTATTCAAAAATCACATTGGCTTGACAATCTCTGATTCGGGGACTCTTATTTGATGAACTTGAGCTTATGGTAATTTTTCATCTCAACCGTCCAATTTATGGGCCAAATTTGACTAATTCAGTAGATGATCTAGTCATCTATCCCATTAAGAATGTCCCTACAACTTTTCAACACCTCCCACTCAAGTGTCTGTTTGGTCAACTCAATCAAACACCATGCTGCACATGCGATCAAAAGCTTTTATTTAAATTTTGTGTGTAGGCACACCAGATTCATACTTGACTTAATGTTTGATTGAACATTAGTGCCCTACGTTAAATGAGCCACAAGCGTAGGATCATGACCAAACCTTTGGCCAATATTTAGACTTCTCGTATCATTCTATTGATGTAATTTTAGTGATGTAGTTGATAATCTAATTATTTTAGGACGTCATCAATAGGCCACTAACTTGTAAAATAGATTAATAGCTTAGTAACATGTGCAATTCACCTATAGTTAAAAACAATAAAAGGAAAAATAAAAATAAAATCAATAATCCAAGCAGAAGTAATGAAATAAAATCTCATCAAAAGTGAAGATTTAAAATTGCCGTTGAATGATGGATGTAATCCCAATACCCTCAAAGCCCTTCAAAGTATTGTCATGGTAGGCCATGCACAAAGAGTAAGAAAGTGGGCACGGGGATAGGTTTTGACCCTGATTGCAAGAGCTTCCTAAGTTAGGAAGCTAGGTGGGGCCCACTGTGATGTTTGTAAAAATTAAATCTCATTCATCTATTTTTCAATCTCATGTGAGTACATGAGCTCAAGAAAAACGTAAATCCAAAACTCACATAGGCCCCATGACATAAAGCAATGAGAATTGAACATCCACCATTGAAACAGTAGTGGGACCATATAAATTTTGGATCATACTGATATTTTTGTAAACTCATCGTAGTGGAAATGACCTTGTGAATTAAGGGTTTAAATGGCATATAAACATTAGGGTGGACCTTGGAAAGGTTTCACTGGCAGGAATTTCCCCTCTACTTTTTACTGTGGTGTGGCCCACTTCAGGATCTGCTCAATTTTGAGCAAATGAGCTGGCAAATCAGATTAATGGGGTGGATTTCTCGCAAACATCATGGTCGGTAGGCAATAGGCGTCCAAAAGCGGGCTACCTAGTGAACCATTGAGTTGTCTGTTGGTGTATTCTGAACCTTCTTGTGGTCAACAATCAAATGGAAATACAAAAATTAAAATTATTTTACCAAGATAACCCTCATAAACATGACATGCAATATTGCTACGAATTATAACATATAATGTCTTTATTTTCCACAAATTTATTTTTGACTTAGAGATTCCGAATTGTGAAAATCGTGTATAATCCGTCGGAGATGATGTGGAGCAAAATTTGAGACAATCCAACCACAAATGCAGGTACAACTAATACTTGAGTTATTGTCGAACTCGACACCTAATCTTCCCAATGCATCTTTATCTTGGATTGATCTTCCTAAGATAATGTCAGCTGGACTACACGATATGCAAATAAGGATACAACATATTGCATAACAATAATGAGTTCAGGCCAAGCAATTTCAAATTCATATTGAAACTTTCCACGGGTGGATGGCTAGTCAGATTAAGAGCTTGAATCGAATGATGACAATTTTTACCAAAAGAGCATATGCCGTGTCTCAGCAAATTGTGCCTCAACCAACTATTAGTATTAGTTCTGTTAAAAAATATTAACGATTAGGAATTTTAAGGAAAATCATAAATTCTTATATAAACACCGACAACTATATAAGATTCATGCAATTCATTTTAGAAAAACCTAGGTTAGTGTTCACTCCCCAAGTATAGGGTTGTGATGTAATAATAAACTCGGTGAGACCGAGGTCGAATCCCAAGGGACTGAAACCTATACGTTATCTGAAACTAGATAGAAATAGAACTAACCTAAGATGAAATATAAATCAAATATAAATTGATGAATAATGGTGAAATATTACTCTAAAACTTAAGGAATTCAGAAGAAGAAAACTAGGGATTCAGAGGATCCACTTGTAGAGATCAGGGAGATTTTATGGCTACATCAAGAATTATAGAAATTAAACTGAACTTACTTGATCTAGTTTTCACGAGATGAAAGGTATATGAATTAGAATGGATTCCATCACCAAACCATGCCTAGGAGACAAAGCAAACAACAGAATTAAACTAATTACCAACCAATCAACAATGCATGAAGGTTAGGAAGGGTACCGTCATCCGACCATGCCCATGAGACAATGATGAACAACAGGGCTTTCTGACGTCATAAACATAAAGAGTGGAAAGAAACACTCAAAGCCATCGCAGATCTATTGTAATTTCAGTCACAACAAACCCTTAAAAACTGAAAGCATTCCCTAAAATCAACTAGCATCAAAATCAGTTCAACATGAATCAAAACCATAGGAGTACTCCCATCACGCCACAAGCTTCACCTCTTAGCCCTAGCTAAGAGGTTTAGCCTGACATAATTGGGCTAGAACTCTCAAAAATCATAAGGAAAGGAACAAAATAAAAACTCTAAAAATTCCCTCTCTTTCTCTTTCTCTGAAGCTTGAATCCACGTCCAGCCCAAGCCCTTTGATCCCTGCTAAAATTCCGCTGGTTCTCTCTCTCTCTCTTGCTTATATGGTCTCCTCCGGTCAGCTGGGAACGTGGAGACTTCATGCAGAAGTCTCGGTTGGATGGTGAGGACGGAGGCTGGGTCGGTTGAAGCTTCCGCACCTTTTCTTGCGCAGCAGCGAGAGCTTTCTTACGTAAATTTTTCGGTGGGGCCCATTCTTAAGTTCGGACAGGAGATCCACTCCGTTCACCAGCTTCTCCTCAAAATTTCAGCCAGAGATGACTGGTTTTGGAATGCTTTTGACGCGGCCAAAGGTAATAATCACGCTGCAATCGGTGCAGGGCTATCCGTTTATGACTGTTGAAACCAGCACGTGTGCATGCATGAGTACACAAAATCAACATGGGTTTGACCAGATCGCACCCCTCTGCATTATGGACGACTCGGATTGATTATTTGGTCCATGATGATGGCCCACTGAGATCATCCACAGCCTCTGTTTCGCAGACAGAAACAGAGACGCGGATGCTATTTGAGTCAGTAGTGTCTGTGGGCCCACAATAGAATTCCAATGGGAAATCCATGCCGTCCATTAGATGAAGGACGAAAAATAACTCGGACGTGAATGGTTCTTGACTGATTTCGATGTGGCCCACTGAGTTTTTTTAGACTGCCGTCCGAATTACGTTCGAACGATTGGGTTTAGATCCTCGCAATATTCTACAATTCTGCCACTTAGGCAGTGACAAGAGGCTCGATGGGAGACCAATGGACGGTCCAGATCTGTAATTTGGATGATGATTGGGACCCACTATGGTCAACCGACGGATGCCGCTCGAACGCTGTTTGCGTTTTTAGAAATTTTGAAGAGGAAGTCGGTCTTCGCCTGCTGACCGTTTCATCCGTTCGGTGCACGGCGAGTCCTCGTGTACATGGTGTACATGCACTACATCTTAGGGTCCACTTTGATGTTTTTTGAAATCCGCTCTGTCCATCCATTCTTTCATATCATTTAAACCGTCAATACCAATTTTGAAGCATATCCAAGTAACAGATGGGCCCAAAATCAATGGTTTATGGGCTGATCCGTCCGTTGGGCCATTTTCACAGGGTTTCAACGACTGAAATTTGACATGTATAGTTAATTTATGGTCCTTAGGCCATGTACGAAGTTTCGAGCTGAACGGATGGTGGAAACCCTGTGATCTTGCATTCTGGCTGATTTTCGGGTCACTTGAGCTTCGGTTTCTCAATTTTCTTGAATTTCTGGCGTCGATCTTGGTCCCCTGGAGTCCCATCCATTGCCTTGGTGATTCCTAAGCGTTAAATCCATACTTTTAACAAATAACAACCCTTGAATTTTTAGATGATCTCAACCTTAATAGGTAAACTTTGTTGAGTATTCATTAACCTTATAAACCTAATTGGAACATGATAAATAGAGCTAGAATATGTACAAAGTTGC
The DNA here is from genome assembly GCF_029962835.1 of Magnolia sinica. NCBI lineage: Eukaryota > Viridiplantae > Streptophyta > Magnoliopsida > Magnoliales > Magnoliaceae > Magnolia > Magnolia sinica. The sequence goes on from NC_080574.1 coordinate 134,627,260, forward strand.
TGTAAAATATAGTCCAAAACACCTCTTTTTAAGAGGTTATCGATTCCATCGACAAACTATTGATAGGTCTGGATGACGGAAATGAAGACCTGCTCGATCCGATCGAAGAAACAATTTAGCAACCAAACTGCCTAATTCGTAGATTTTCTCGACGGGAATGACAAACAGTTCGATTTTATTAACGGACATTCGATTCAATTGAATGCTATTTCGATCCTATCAACAAAGTCATTAACTAGCCGTTTTATAACCGTTACAAATCAATTTCTTATAAAAGTGCATTCAGTTCTTGGACGAATTAATGAATTTTTAATACAATAGTCTAGGTGAATCCATGTTCACATCCATCATAAACTAATGAGTTCCAAATCATCTTATTTGACATTAACACTCTAATAAGAATTTCAGCATCCATTAAGCTTTTGTGCATAACTGTGGTATCCTATTCCATGCAATTTTACAAAAGTCCATTCGTACAGAAATCAAAGTACAACCCATCTTTGGATGAAGAACCCCAACCTCCAACAGTCACATGGTCATCTTATAACAATCTTGTGCGAGTAGTTGAGTATGCAAACGATCTTCTTATGTCTCAATTTTATATATTCATATTTAACGTATCTGTCTATTTTGGTGACTGGGGTCAAAGTTGTTCAATTTGAATCAAGCTACACAATCAAATGTAGCACACCTGCATACAACACACGAGACCAAAAACAAACAGAGAAATGTGCTCTAAAATGATGACTCTACCCTATTTATGTTCTCCTGGCCTCCACTGCATCATCTCTAAGGATGACATTGAGCTAGTCCAACCCAATGAGTCCAACTCAGCTTTGGGTTGGGCTTGGACCTACTAGCTCACCGGTGAGATTGCATGGGTCATGCATCATGACCCATTCAATTTTCAAGTTGGTGTTTGGGCTCTAGTCATTGCAGCTCGACCTGACTTTTTGTATACATATGTTACATCTTATAAATATATTATTCTAATTTTTAGTTAGGCAATCATCCATGTTCGACACAGATGGTTGGTTTCATTGCTTTTAAAAAAAATATCCCTAAACCTACGTGATAAATGGATATATTAGGAAAAACAATCATCTACCCTTTTGGAGACCCGAAAACAAAACGCAGGTGTCTCATGACAGCTTCCTCTCACTTCCACCCGCAGCGCATGATAGTGCTCCTCCTGGATGCTACGCCTACATGTCGCCTTACCCTGGATATTCAACCACAGCAAACCATTCAACCACACCCAAACGCTAAAACACCATATCACACAATTCAACCACAGCCAAACGCAAAAACACCTTAAAACCACTCACCAACTAAACCACAACCATTCCCATTCCACCCTCAACCAATTCAACCACACCCAAAGGAAATTCTACCACAACGAAACCCTCGCTATCCCCTGTCTCACCCCCTCCTCAACCTTCACATACAACGCCCTTCTCCGCACTTCTCTACCTAACCATGCTCTCTCCATTTATTCCCAAATGCTCCGATCCCCTGCCACCCCTCCTAACAAATTCACCTTCACTTTCCTCCTCAAATCCTGCCTCAAAAACTCAGCTCCGCATTTCGTCAAACACATTCACTGCCATCTCACCCTATTCGGCTTCGCGTCCGATCCCTTCCTTCAAACAGCTCTCGTCAGCCTGTATGCTGATACCGGGCTAATTGAAATGGCACGGCATGTGTTCGACAAAATGCCTCACAGAGACATCGTCTCTTACACTGCATTGGTCTCTGCTTATGCCAGTTGTGGCCTGGTAGATGCTGCTCGCCAGGCGTTCGATGAGATGCCTGAACGAAATGCCGTTTCGTGGGGTGCAGTGATTGCGGCCTACTCGCAAAGCGGGCAGCATGTGGAAGCCTTGGCTCTCTTCCGTGACATGCAGCGGGTTGCAGGAGTGGACCCCACTGAGGCCACTCTGGTCTCAGTTCTATCCTCTGCGGCGCATGTCAGTGCCCTCAAGGAAGGGGATTGGGTGCACAGATACATCTGGCGCAACCGCATCCCTCTGACTGCAAGCCTTGGCACCGCACTTCTGACCATGTATGCAAAATGCGGGTCTATAGTAGATGCAATGAACGTGTTTGATGAAATGCCTCAAAGAGATGCACCTGCTTGGACGGCCATGATTTTGGCACTTGCTACCCATGGGCAATGCAATCAAGCACTGCATTTCTTCAATAGGATGGTTAGTTTAGGATTTAGACCGGACCGCGTCACATTCATCGGGGTCCTAACAGCGTGCAGCCATGGTGGTTTTCTCGACACGGGTCGCTATCACTTTGCCTGTATGAAAGACTTCTATAACATCGCTCCGGGAGTAGAACATTATGGGTGTATGGTGGACATTCTTGGCCGAACCGGGCACGTTGAGGAGGCGTGGAATTTGGTACAAGCAATGCCTGTGGAGCCTGACACCTTGGTGCTCAAGGGCCTTCTAAGTGCTTGTTCTAACCATGGCTATGTGAGCTTCGCCGAGTGGACTTTTAAGAAGCTTATAGCACTAGATGCCAGCAATGCCTCTCCGTATGTGATGCTGGCGAATACATTCGCAAGCGTCGGTAAATGGTCCAATGCGGAGGGAGTGAGGAAGATGATGAGAGATAGAGGGGTGGCAAAGACGGCCGGGTGTAGTCTGATTGAGTTGGATGGGGTTGTTCATCAGTTTGTAGCTGGAGATAATGAAGATCATCCTGAAATTGAAGTGATCAGGGCCATGTTGCATGGAATGGGCCAGGTTTTAATAGATGGTCACGGTGAGCATGTATAGAAATGATGAAGTGGAGCTTTTGATCTAAAATCTTGAAGGTGGGCTCATGTATTTTTTGGGAAATAAGAATGAAATGAATAAACGACAACGAAGCTTAGAATATAAACCATTCCCATCATCTGATTGGAGTGCACACCCAATTGATCTGGACCGTCCATTCGATTGGCCACCTCTTGTGGGACATCCGTCGAAGCTATTACAAGAAGGATTTCTCATGATTATTAATCGGGGGCTATCAAGCCACAATAAATTCGAAAAATTTTACAAGAAATTTGTGAATTTGTATATGTTTTAATACCATGGCATCACCACCACAATACATACGACTTGAGGTGGGACCACCATGATGTGTATGGGAGATCCAAATCCTGCATCGAATGTACTCCGTATGGAAAATTCGATGCGGCGGAAATCAGCAGGATTCAGAACTCAGGTGGACTGTGTCATCAAGATTCAGCAGCCATCAAATCAAAGGCTTGGATAGACCAACCGTGGCCCCCACATTTACAAACTCCCTGCACAACAGGGAGCTCAGGTCTCCCATTTCAAATTGTACATATGGGTGTAGTAAGATGGATGTTTCTTTGAGTCCATATTCAACTCAAGATATGGTTGTGCTTTAATGGTTGAAGGTGGTTCAAGTTGAGGTTTTCAGTCTATACAAGAGTGACTGACCCATCGTTCAGTGACCCAAAACCGTCGATTCCATGGTCCCGCCGCGAACAGTCCACACACCAAAAATCTCCCCAGATGGGAAAAATCCTAAACAAATACAGAAAAGCAGTTCCCATTCAACCACTAAAAGGCCAAATGTTCAGTAGCAATCATCTTCCAATCTGACAGATTTTGGATCAAGGGTTTGTGGGTCCCATTATATCAGTGTTTTGGATCACTAAACCATGGGACCCCACTTTCTAGAAATTAATGCTCTCTTCCCAAACCCTTTGTAGTGGAAGTTCCTGATCATGGCACCATAGGATAGGTGAAGAGAGTTGGTCCTTTGCATTTTTTGTTGCATCCTTTCTTCTTTGGTCCACAATTTGGATGGTCCAAATTACTGTGCATTGTGCAGTGTACGGTAGATGGGCTGGCACACGTCAACCAAGTGCATGAAAACTGATGCTGGGTGAAAAATGTGTACATGTCATCACACATGACTGTAATCACAGCCACATGTAAATGCATGCATCGGATATTCACCCAAAAGATCCATATACTGATGTGCGATGTGCCACGCCTATATTAGCACGGCTGGACCAGAAAAGCCTAAAGAAAAGTGAAGCAGAAGTAGCCCATCACAACTGGACCTAGTCCTACGTACGGCATGACATAAGATCAAAGATATCCATTCTGAGCATGGAGAAATTGCCATTTAAATTGTGAACCGTAAATCAGCCATAACTTTTGATTTGGGCATCCTCATGAAACACATGACTTGTCCTATAGATATTTATGTAATGATATTTTTGAGGTCAAGCTAGCTGAACTCATTCATTCTGCCATAAAACACGCTGTTCTTCAACACCACAATTTTAGGAAAATTTTACTTTTCAAAAAAAAATCTGTTTTTATTGTATTTCTTATTTACTTGCAGTTTTAGGATTTCTGCCTTTCAAGTCGTGCTTGTAATTAGGCTGAGAATATTCCTGTAAGATTTATTTAGACTTTTATATTTTTGACAAATTAGACTTTGAGAGAGTTTTGCTATGAATTCAGGTTAGAATTTTACTATTTTGGATAACTTTTGAATTTAAATTAAGTGATATAATTAAAAAGTTTTAGGTTATTATTTAATAAAAATCACTCGAATTCTCTCTTATTTCTTGTGAACTTAAAAGCTACCTTGTGGATTCAAGGTTTTGAATGGTTGGCAAAGACGGTAATCTTCCTTTTCATTCATTGTTTAAGGATCTTCCTGCATCACATACATATAAACATGTGCTATGACACATAGGAGCAGATGGACTGCACATAATCTAACGGTGCAGCTTGCATATAGCAAACAGAACCAGGAGGAAAATACTTATGCAAGTCAAAGGACTCAATATCTGATTTTAATCCAAAAAATTGGAATTGATTTCTTCAGTATAATATAAATGCTTGATGTTGAAGTAACTAAAAGAAGCAACAAATACAAAACAAAAACAAAAACAAAAAACAAAAACCTGAGCTGCCATGAGCGCAAGAAATGGAATTTACATCTTTTGGGGGAATTTTCTGCCCATTGAACTAATAACACTAGGCACCCTCGCTTCTGAACTTAATCCACATAAGGTTATAGAAACCATGCTCCCAAATCCAATTCTTAGTTTCTGATAATCAAAGGAGATGGCTCATTCATCTTGGGCCCTTTTGATGGGGTTTTTAAGTCCTTTGGAATCAAACTGTACAATTGCCTGGCAAGCTCTATCAACAGTTGCATCCTCTGCTGAATTCTATCTTTTACATGACTGGTTTTAGCTCACACCCGTGCCGTAAAACCGATTGTGTTGGGCCGCAGCGATTGCTGCCGCACGATCTGGCGGTACTCTGGATCAACCAATCTAATCCACTGTATCATCTCATGGTACATGGGAAAGATCCACATTTGAAAAGCTGAGTATGCAAAGTACGGGAGGAGGGCGGCTATCACCACACAAAGGGTAAGAAGCCAGTACATAGGAGCTGGGCCGCAAGCTTCAGTGAAGACCATGTAGGCAGTGGTTGATATGGCAGGCGTGATTGCACCATAGATGAGGAGGAAGAGATACCACAATGCAATGCCGCCCCATATGAAGATGTGCTGGATCAATGTGAAGTAGCTGACCGAGAGCGCCATCTGGCAGTTCACGACCCAAATGACACATGTGTACATCGTTGCACCAAGGATCTCCATGTCTACGACTTGGCCGCCCTTACGGAAGGCCTGGTGATGCAATGCAGCCACACAGAGGAAGAAGATGACAACAGCGCTGATAATGCCATTGAACATCCAGCTGAGGATCCGAAACCAGCTGAAGAGAACGTTTTGCGTGCCTTCTTTGTACAAGAGAGGGAACTGCATAGGGAGCGAGAAGATAAATTTTGTAAGTAAACATTCTCAAGTGTGCTGCAATTTTATTTTTATTTTTTTGGGGTGATTTGAATGTTCTCAATCTCCATTATATATAAATGGGCTATAACTACATGCATATTCCATTATTTCATAAATGGTGGTGATGAGTTATTGACCGACCATACACGTGGCATAATGTATGGCAATCGAGAGTGACCATATCATGGGCCCATTGTGGATGGAGTGTAGCCAGAAAAAACACACCAACTGGATGATGTTAACCATCTGATGTCAACTTTCTTATTTTGATCACAAGCCATTTTTCTTTTAACCATCCATTTAAGGGTTAAGATTGCCCAATCAGTGCAAGTTTTGGGCTATTGGGCACGTGATGATTTGGACGTTCTTGATCAAATTTCATTTTCATGCCATGTGCTTGGTGGATGAGTCATGCTATTCAAGAATTGGTGGTAAGATTGGGTATAGATAGTGGTTCAAGGAAAAAAATAATCCTACAAGGAATTAGATTATTTAAAAAGCGGACCACGAATAGCTAGGACAAGGCTATGATGATGATGATGATGATGATAGTTTAAAGAGGCCAGTTCCCCTGCAAAGTTTTGTAGGTTAATTGTAACCTGTAATGCGATGTGTGGGGCCATCATGATGTTTTCATGACATCCAATCCATCCATCATGTGCAACCGCCGTGTGCTCCTTCATACAGGAAATCAGGCCAATCCAAAACTCATTTGGGCCAACCATGTAAAATCATGCCTAAAACCTCGCAAATCATATGGAATGACCCACCTAAGGTTTCAAATAGCCTGATTTTGGAGGTGTGCATTCATCTTGGTGGGGCACATTTCTAAATGATAGCATGTACAAAACAAAGTGGCCCCCACAAGTGGAAGGTTTTTTAACGATAAGCATCCCCATCCCAACTATTCCCAGTGGTGTGGCCCACCTGAGATTTGAATCGGCCTGAGTTTTGGGTGCCAAGGAGAACATGAGGAAGTTCACATGATGGACAGATTAGATGTCATGCATACATCACAATCTGCCCCATGAACCTCGACACAGGTTAAGCTTAACCCAAAAAGTTTTGCAGGGGATCCAACCCCCAATTTAAATATTTCAAAGGGCAGAATGCTGCATGACAGTCTCATCATGGGGCGACAGACTGTCACTTTTGGTTCCAAAAAATCATTTGACACCCTGACCATTTGATCGATCAAATGGTCCCGATTTGAACAGAACAACCACACATGGTAGTCAGTAAATGAGGGATGAGAGGCAGGCATACCTTCAGACAAAACCGTGCAGAAACGTCTTGGTCGAACACTCCCAAAGCAAGCACAGGAAGAGATGTGAAGAAGACATTATATAATGACATGTACCAATCGTTATATGCTGCTTGGCCCGAAAATGATGCGTATGCCTCGAACAAAAAGAGAGTGAAACCGAATGCAATGTTCTTGTAGAAGAAATAGCATATCTGCAGAATGACACGAGGAGAACATCAATCTCAATGTAAGATATGGAGAAGTAATAACAGTGGAGAGGTTGCAAATTAAAATTTCCAAGAGTGGAGATAGTACCATCGATGAGATCCTTCTGTAACACCAGTGTCCATGCACAAGCAGCAACCGCTCCAAAAATCGAAATTGAGCAATGGCAATATCGCTTGACATGACAGCCTGAAATCAAACAGTTGTCAAGAGAACTTAAAATAGTACAATGACAGAAGAATGGAAGTTACAGAGGAAAAAATTCTTGCTTGAATGGTTGCGGCTCATCCACCATGCATGTCAGCATGAACAAACGTCAATCCAGATTCTCAAAATCGTGAGACTCATTGAAAACAGCACTGATTAGATGAACCTAACCTCCCGCTGGTGTGCATCAAGTGAACCATGCAAATGAACATGGTCAGTGGTCCAACAACCGATATCAGACGGATCAGCTTGTCCAACTCTTTTGGTAACAGACTGTTCACAATGGGTCCATGATTTGGCAGTCTAGATTGAAATGCATGTATGCCACCCATGACGATAGATTTTTTTTTTTTTGAAAGATGCCACATGATGATAGATGAGTCACCAAAATTTAAGAAATGGCAGGAAATGAACTTAGTAGCCTAAGTGCAAAAAATCAATCATTAAGTTTTTATGTTGTTTACCTGCATTCCTTCGACGCCACTGATACCAACTCCAATGTCTGCTTCTTGAAGCATACCCACATCATTGGCGCCATCACCAATTGCTAATGTCGTCTTACCTGTACCCTCTTTAACCAATCTTGTGACCTGCATTTTTTTATACCCACTTTAGATTAATCAATGACAAGCATTAACATAGGATGCATTCTGGTGTGCTTGAAGTTGCAGTTGGCAGGGATTCCAAAACAGACATGAACACTTGTTCTTTTTTCTTTTTCTTTTTTTGCGGGGGGGCAGGGGGATATGATTCTAATTTCCTACTTTTGTTAGAATGTTGCCCTTTTAGTTCAATGAATTATATATATTCTTCATTAATACTTTGTTTATTACTTATTGTTATTGTGTATACATGGAACGGATATGATTGGGACAGATTCATTGGAGACTTCATTGAGGTCATATCCCTAAGGAATGATGTAGGGCAAATTCGATGTGAAATACATTCTGAGGCTTAACTTGTTCGGTTTTCCATAAACCTAGAATATTGTCATGGCCAACAGACAAGTTGGGATAGCTTAATCCACGATGGGCCACTATAAATGGTGTGACTGTTATGAATATAGTGAATCTCTACCACAGGACATCATCTCCACACATGTAGGTGTGTGCATGTGTACACATTAAGGGCTTGTTTGATTTCCCAGTGCATTGGTAAATACCAAGTAAAAGGGGCAATAATTATTTCCTCATGCATTTACAATATTTTCACCCGTACTTGATTTGACTACCTACTTTTTGGACACGGAAACCGAAAACAGTGCAAAATATTTGTGAGTCCCACTGTGATGCATTTCTCTTATCCACACCGTTCATCCATTATGCCAGATGAATTTATAGCATGAGCTAAAAAAATGAGGCATATCCAAAACTCGAGTGGACCACGCCATACGAAAAAGGGAATCAAACACTTACCATTGAAAGGATATATCATATACCTCACTATTGGGTCCAAAAAAAATTAAAGTAGCTCTTTTGAGCCAGTTTCCCATGCAAAAATTCGGATGAATTTTCAAACGAGTGAAACGGGAATAATTATTCATTTACAGGGTATTCACACCCGGTTTGAAAAATCAAACAGGCCCTAATGAATTGAGGAAGTCAAGCTAGATTTAATCGTCTAGTAGCATGCAATTCCTATGCTTATTAGGCTTAGGTTTGAGAGGACCTAGGGTCCTAGTTGGGATTTGATCAAGTGCTTTAATTCACCTATATGTGAGCCGCTTAGGTGGATCATGGTGAGTTGGGTGGCCGAGCATGTTCTCATGGGATTAAGATTCTCAATAAAGGATCTAAGATCCTTATGAGTTTAGATTTATATCAAGATTAAGAAAGATTAACCAATATGGCCAGCCAAATAATTTTGTAAATCATTTTAACTAAACAATTGATTTTGAAATCATCATATGCATCGTTTTATAAAATTAATGGTGCATATTTGTCTTTAGATGATCAATCATGGCGTTGGATATGATGGGCTTAGGACAATGGGCCTAAAGGCGATATGTAAAATATGAGACAGGGTAATCACATACATCCATGTGGTCTACATGTTGAAACGTCCAAACTTAGACAGGTTTAACACTATCAAAGTTCTTGTGTAGTTAGGCAAATATATTATGAGTGTTGCTTCTAGCTTAAGTAACCTTACAAGGATTACCTTAAACAGATCCCTCTATGACAATGAAAGCTTGGTGGCAAAGGCTTACAAGTCTATAAATACATAGGAGTGGCCTAGGAAGCCCCACAGAGTTCCACACCCTCAAGAAAGCTTCATTGGCTTATCGAGTAGAAACCCATTGGTGACTAGTTCAAAAAAAGAAGAAGAATGTAAGAGCGAGCACCGATCGTCTTCCATTCTCTATAAAAGGTATGTTTTAAGTTCATATTAATTCATGCATGCCTAAAAGTAAATCCAAATCGATTTGTTTCGCTTCCGTCACATGCAAATGCTTTGATTTCCACCAAACTCACAAGTGAAATATGAAACCCAATCTTTTCTTATCTAACTTGTGATTAGATGTGGTGCTTTCCGCATGCATTGGGAAATGCGACACCCACATGTAATTTCAAGAAACGAAGGGAAATTGGGACGAGAAGAGCTTGCAAACTCACTAGTGCTTTTTGTTTGGGTGATGAGCGGCAGCAAATAACAGATGCGCAGCTGACTGCCAGTTCTAGAAATGAGTTCTTGACATCCTTCTCTAGAGCAAAAGTGAGAGATTTGCCGTCAATGATCAAAGCAAACACACTAGAACTTCCGATCGCGGTGGTGAGTCTGGACTTCCCGTTAGTTATTTGATTGACAACACTAGCCTTTGATGCCTGAAAAGATTGACAATAAACCAACTCAACGTTATAATAATCCGTCTCAAAATCAGATGAGGTACAAGAATCTGATAAAAGAAGTTGAGAATAAATAGACACATTCTAATTCTTTCATATTCAAGAATTGGGTGATCTTCAAGGCGTGGAGAGATTTTATAAATCCAAATATTCATGCTATTTAATGAAATGAGGAGTCCTTTCCATGGTTGTTAGACTAGGAGACTTGCATGGACTTGTTCCGTCTCAAGTCCAGTCCCAACCCGCCCGAGTGGAGGGTGACTAGGGGTGTTGAACTAGTTTGGGTAGTGCTGAATCTGAGTCAACTCGTCCAAGAAACACCTGACTCAGCCGGGTCTTAAAACCATGCACCTTCCAATTTCTAAATTTTATGGATACTAACTTCTTTATTGAGCCGTCGAAGGGAAAGTCATTAAAAAGAAGTCGCCAAGGATGATTGGTTACGAATGAAATCACACTTTCAATTCCAAACAGTTGGAAATTGGAATGGGCATGTAAGAAGTTTAAGATCTCGGATGCCAGAGAGAGGACAAACACCAAAAAGATGAAGTACCATGTACCTTAGCAATGGCATTCTTGTCGCCCGCTTTCTCCAATGCTTGAATTTCTGGGGTCTCCAAATTGATAATTATCTGCTTCATTTCTTGCCTGAGTAAACTACATGCAAACCTTCAAAAAAAAAAAAATCAAACTCCAGTCAGAAATATGCAAATGATGAGGAGGAGAAACCACCTCAGACATCACAAAATGTAAAAATCCATGAAAGCTATGTCCTAGAAGCATACCCAATGTTGATGGCAGTCTCCATCTTATCTCCAGTCAAGACCCATATCTTTATTCCAGCTTGTGCAAGCTTGTCAATGCATTCAGGAACCTGGACCAAATGAAAATGATTTTAGAATACATGCGTACTTGATAAAAAGAGGGCATATGCAATGTTTGGTTCACTTTCTTGCCTCAAAAAAGTTCACGTGAGGCCCATATCTTTGCGATTTAAACCATCCATCTGGACACTATGGTGGATGGGAGATATCCCAACTCACCCATCAGATGGTAAAAACTATTTAATTGGGGCCCCAATAAATGCAGACTCCTGGTTGCAATTGTTTCATTGGATGGCTATGATCACCTGATAGGGAATAGCTCATCACATGATAAGACACACCAGATCAACAGCTTACGTCATCCCAAAAATTTGGGTCTGGTATTAAATGGTAGATTGGCAAAAGTTCTACGACTGCCAGCACAGAGGCTCACATTGAACTACTTCATTTTTATTTTATTTTTAATCTCTAAGCTTACCCCATTTTGCAGCTTGTCTTCGACAGCCGTGGCGCCAAGAAGGATCAAATCCTTCTCTATCTTCTCCGCTGCTTCGTCGACCATTTCATCCCGATCTGCACTGACTGAGTTCTTGGCCTCGCTGAACTCATCACGAAAGTCCTTGTATTCCTCTTCAGCGAGTACACGATATGCAAGCACCAAGGTCCTCAGGCCAGCATCAGCATACTCATTAAGGTGCTCCCTCGTCTGATCCTCAAAATCCCTTCCCTTCTTCGCAAGCCTTTCAAACATGACACTGGATAGAAGACATACGAGGATCAGAATACAAGCTAATTGAAGTTGAAAACATTAGATATAGGGTGTGCTTGGTTGCACTAAATTTCATGAAATTTTGCAGCATATTAGACTAATTAATCATGAAATATCGTGATTTTGGTGCAACCAAACGTGCCCATAAGGAATTCAGTCATGCCTAAGAGTGTTTAGTAGTATTTAGCAATAACGCAAGGCTACAAACCTGTCGGCGCCTTTGCAAAGTAGCAACAACTGGCCCTCCTCATTTCTTACAATCACAGACATCCGTTTTCGGGAGCTATTGAATTCTAAGACATTCAAAAGCTCATATGACCTGTAAAAAAGCGGGGAAACACATTGATTAGATGAAAAGACAATGTAGGTCATCTTAAGTTCTCTTGAATATATGCAAACACACAGCAGTTGAGAAATATATAATGCTTGATCGAGCATTTGCTCAGCCCAAAAACTGCATATGTGGGACCTGCCTTTCGGTAATCCCAAAATCATTACATGGTGGGCTAACATGGTGGATGCAATGGGAATGGCTCAGGTCTACCCCATGAGATGAACCTGACCATCTGATTGGACCCCATTAAAAGTGGACCATTTGTTGCAATTGTCCATTTTCATTGGATGGCTAGGTTCATCTTTTATGGGATGGCCTACCAAATGATTGGTCCCACCAGTTGAACAGCCTAGGTTACCCCAATGAAGGCCCTGCTGTTACTAGTGCTTGGTCGAACAAAGGAATGCGAATTCTTTTGACATGCATCATGAAATATCTCAGCAGCGAAGAACTCAGAATGCAGTAAATGTTCATACTCAAACAGAATGCAAAACAAAATGAAATCTGACCTTTCGACTTTCACTCCGGACACTGGATCCAACTCGTTCAATGAGATGCTTGTTTGTGTTCTTTTGTAGAATTCGAATCCAAGTTCTCTTGCTGCAATCACAAAGGCTGCCTCATCCGGCGATTCGGCTTCATAGGAAATTCTGCCCATCTGTTTGTCCTCTTCAGGTATAGCTGTATGGCAGATTGCCAACACCTGAAAGAACTTTTGAAGGATTTCCGAGTGGGGCTCATTAACCCAATTTCCGTTCATGACCCGTCTGTCCTCGAAATTAAAACCTTTAACAGATGATCTTTTATCCACTTGGTCCTCAAGATGATCACCATTTCCCACCTCCCGAACCAATGGTGATCCTTTCCTTCTAGCCATGGCCTGTTCAACCTCTGTAACACCATGGCCATAAGCTGTTCCTGCCACAGAACATTTGATGAACTCCATGGAGTTGCAGGTCAGAGTGCCTGTCTTATCCGTAAGTATTGTGTCAACCTGGCCGAGCTCCTCATTCAGGTTCGAAGTGCGGGCCCGTGCGGGCTTGTCAGCCTCCTCGTAATACATGTGCACATCTTGGTTGATGAAAATGCTCTGCAACACCTTGACAATCTCTATGGATACATACAATGAGATGGGAATCAAGTAGCCATACAACATCAAGGCTGTCAAAAAATGTAACATGGCTGCGACAAATGCATTTTCTGGATCAAAGAAGATAGTGGTCTTGTCCGGTCTGAGATACCATCGTTTCAATTTTCCATCCTGTAGATCCTTTCCAGTCCAAATCCCAAAGAAGATCGATCCAACAACAGACATTAAGACCAAGACGCTGAACAGGAAATAGATGATCTTATCCATCTTCATCTCAATCTTGCTTCGTTTGGATGGCGGCTTCGTTGAATTTTGCATGACTTTCGTGTCATGGCCCGTAAAGATCACAGCACCATATATGAAGTCAGTGTTCCGGAGCTTCGAGTCCCTAAGAAGAAGCTGTTGAGGTGAAAGAGGGTACTGTTGCTCTTCAAAATCCAAAGTTCCAATAAAAGAATAGAGACTCGCATTCGGGTCTTCGCATTTAACTATAGCTTTGAAATCCTTCAAGCTAGAATCATCGTGCAAGTTCGAAGTCACATCCAATGCTTGTTTCGGTTTCAAATTCGTCTCACCATCGAGATTCATGGTCTCAATGTAGCAAACAGCTTCCTCATAGCTAGAAGAGAGTAAGAGAAGGTCAGCAGGAAAGAATCCATCCTTCTCCACCTTCACTATATCTCCAACTCTCAGATTCTTCCATTCGGTGTAACCGAAAGTTCCATCTCCCTGGTGAACTTTGATTTTTCGATTGTTCACCTCAATATCCTGAAAACGTTTCAATCAATGAAGTTATTTTGGTGCATTGCATGGCCAAAATAATGGAATACAGACACTAGGAATCGGGATCAGTTGACAGAAATGAACAATTAAAACAAATGATCATTATTTAATGGGATATGATCACATGGTCAGGGTTGAAGATGGGTCCAATTAGACTTCATCAGAATCATTAGGGGAAGTCCAGTTATATGAATTTCATAGGCAGGTCCATGTAACAACTAACCGGAAGGGTGCTGAAGAACGAGAGAAAACTGTTACAGGTACTTGGGAGAGTAGGATTACCATATCCATGGGCCATGCCACTTGTGTCACAGCCCCAAAATTAAGCTGATTCGGTCATCAAGCAGACCACATGCAAACTGGATGTGGACCATGGATCAATTATTTTTAACTATTCCTTCGTTTGGTACGTGTGTGATGTAGAGTGAGTCGCGGACAGTTTCATGGCCAAGATGGATCAGAGAAGGCCCGTTTGGAGGCGGAAGTGATCCGGACCGTCAGGGCCTTAAAACAGGCGTATCTCGCAAACCAGAATGAGTTATCCAACGTGCCATATATGTTTTTGGGGTAGGACGAGCTACTTTAGCCACCCAACCCGCTACACCTGGTTGTGCAAGCCAAATTTGCGAAATACCATCAGATCAACGGTCGAATTACTGTCTTATTTCCATTTTTACTATTTATAGTAATTTTTAGTTAGGTTATAACTCTTCATCCATTGGGCTTTAGGAGTTGCACTTAACATGAAAAGTGCTTAGAATAATTAGGAGAACAACATTTTTGACCGAAAACCATTCACACAAGTAGGAATCACAACTGTCTATAAATAGTAAGTTTACTATTTATAGTAAGTCATGATTTCTAGGAGTTTTAGTTGTAGTTTAATTCCGAAACTTCTTCCATGGCTTAGTATCCCTATTTAAAGGGGTGTAAACTCGTTTATTCATACATCAATCAATTTACGAATTTTCTAGAATATTATTTCTATTTTCTTACTTTTTTCCTTGTGGATTCCAGAAGACTCTGTGAGGAGTCCAAAGAAGCTTCGTGGATTCGAAGTAGTTATCCTTGAGGAAGACGGTGATCGACATCATCATGTTCATCCCTGTGTCAGTGTGCAACCCAGCTATGACCAGAACAGCCTAATCTTAGGCCACAACACCTATACAGTGGTGGGGTCCAGCTTCTGCCATTAAAGATCTATGCAGCTCCTGCACAGTAGACCTGAAAAACATGTGTTGTGATTGGGACTGTTGATTTGGTGAGCCACATATGGATGGGCCAGAGGCCAAAATTCGCAGTGATCAGATGATTCTGCCCATCCAGTTGTTAGCTCTGGCTGTTGAATGTCAACCATTGCTCTGTTCTGAGCCAACCCTTCCTTTCGCAGACGATTGTTCAGATAGCTACAACACTCCGATCCAGGTCGATATGGTGGCCCACCAGATCAACAGTATCAATCACCCCACATATTTTCCATGTGTACCACAAAGACCGAGCTTCATATTAGCATCCCCTCCTTAAGTAAGGTTGTGCAGACCCACTTGAGAAAAACCATGATCAAGGCATTCCCCACTGAGATTATAAAGCAACGCTAGCCGTTGGATATTCTAATGTTTGTCAGAAACATCCCGCTCATGAGCTTCACACAAAAAACTAGTAATCATCTCTCCATCACTAACAGCAAGCATCAATGGCTACTGAATTATCCACTATCAATAGCAATGCATACAGATATATATTACAGATATACAACGAAGTACTAATAATATCAGAATTCAGAAAGGAAATTACCTGCGTTTTTCGCTTCCAATCTTCGATGGCCTCTTTCACCATGCTGACCCCGATCACGAGGATCAAAGGGGCAAGGGCGCTGACAGCAGAGTAGGGAGCAAGCGGGGTTAAAGCCAAGCATCCTGCAATTAGAAAGTACATGTTGGCGACTCTCCTGAACTGCTCGAACAGCGATTTCGGGAGGAAAGTAACCAACGTGTACTTAGTCGTCGAAACGTAATTCGTAGCATAGCTCTGAATTCCGGCTTCAAAACAATCCGCGTCATTGCAGAAGACTACCCGGGAGAAACCAGGCCCACCGATCCGGGAATGGTCATCTTTGAATGACGATTTTCCACATGTGAAGGAATATAACTTGCTGAAATGGAGCCTCTTTCTCCTTCCACCATTCATTCTCTAACAATTTCAGCTCAGTTCAAGAACACCAAATCCTAAAATCGAAACCCAAAACAAGACCTGAAAAGCCCAAGTTTAAAATAAAAAAATAAAAACCCACCAAATACTATAATCAAAGAAAGAAAAACAACTTCAATTCTCCAAATCCACAACCCAAAAAGCTCCCAAAAAAATTCAAACCAAAAACACTATTTTTCAGTACAATAACCACTACCAACTTCAAATCTCCACTTTCCAACAGAAACCCAGAAAAAAACTAACTTCAATTCTCCAAACCAACAATCAAAAACACCAAACGGACCCCAATTTCAGACAAAAGACCCCACCTTTCAAGCTAAAAACCTCTACCTTCAAGTCCCCTCTTTCTAACAAAAACCCAGAAACCAAACACCCCTTCAGACAAAAAAAAGGTCGAAAAAACAAAGATTCAGACAAAAAAACAAGAACTCCCAACTTTCAATGCCAAAAACCAAAAACCTCCACCAACAGAAAACCTCTCAACCAACTCTTCAAAAATCCAATCTTTCCCACATTCCACTCTCTCAAAGGCTTATAAAACATCAAATAAAGAACTCAAAAAACACAAACAAATCCAATCCCCTCAAGAAACAGCTTCTGTGCATGGAGTCTTTGACCAGACTTTCATTTTTCTTTACCATTGACTAGTCGCCACAAAGACGAGAAAAAGGCATCTATAGCTTAAAAGACATAAACCAAGATGAAAAAATTGCGGGAATTTTTCAAAGAAAAAAAAGAAAAAAAAGAAAAAAAAAACCAGTTCTAGAAAGTCAATCAGAAGGAGATGGGATCATCTCCATGTGCGCATTTTAACAGAAACCAATGTATCCAACTCCATCTCTATCTGAAGCCCCCTGCTTGGAGGAGAAGAAAATTCTACTTGGAAAGGTGAAATTTTTTTGTACTCTGGCAGAGTATGATTACTCATATGCAGGCACAAAAAAATGCATACGTGGAATGAGAATAACTTAAAATAAACCGTCCAAATTGTGGGGCATGAATTAGATTGGATGAGAAATAAATATCAAATTGAATTAAATGACTCAGTTGGAGATTGGTGTACAGTTGAAATGAAAGTAAAAAATAGTCCAGATTAAATAAGAATATTCCACTTAATCAGTGTTATCCGCCGTTCAATTGATTAGATCATGGGAAGCTGATCAAATCATAGTATCTCCCGTAATTTGGACGGTTTAAATTGAATTAGATTATGCCACACGTGCATGTTCGGAGTCCTATTAATAAAAAAAAAAATAGAAAAGAGAAGAAATAATTGAAATACATTACAAAAGTGGGGTAGATATTAATCATCAAGAAATTGAAAAGGAAAGGAGGGTTACTTGATACTCAGCGGTGCTGTGATGTTCATACGCATGCGCGTATGGTTAGACGTGGTATATAACTCAAGATGAAAGATCCAAACGGGTGGGACCCAGAGTAGATAGGCCATGATCCCAATCGGAACAATTAATTCCTTTTTTCATTTTTACCGTCCTTTAGATGTCAACCAATCGGGTAGGTAACGATGTAATTTCAGTGTAATTTTTAGTTTTTGGCCATAAAAGGGTGAGACCCAAGATACGGATGGTTCAATTTGAGTGAAATATATGAGAAGTGTACAAATTCATGAGTGCAAGAGTATGAACTACTTTGCTCCGGCAGAGTACCAAATCTTTTCTAATAAAGGAAAGACGACTCGCAGCCCACGTGCCCCCGAGCCACCAGTATCACAGAAGCGGTAAAATCATCAGGTGGGCCCACATCGATCACTACCCTGGCCCTATAATCATCTTATCCTATCCGACAATTAATACACACGTGTACAAAAAGATCCGACGGTTGGGAAGCTGTAATCAAGAGTATGAGATAAACATACATGTGTGGCCCACCTAATAAGTAAATCAGGTTGATTTATGTGACAGGTCTTGAGACTCACCTGATGAATGAACAGGATCTTGTAATAGGTGTGCCACTGTGGCACGTGTGAACGGCCTTGTTTGTTTCTATTCCACGCGAGATTCGCGCTGTCCTTTTTGTAAGAAAGGACTGCACTTGCCTGACCACACGTACGCATCCCGAGGGCGTGTCAACAACTAACGGAGCACCACGTGGAGAAGAATATACATCAGATCCAACACGTTCATCATTCTATCTGTCACATTTTGACCGTGGAACTAAAACATATGAATTATAAGAGACTTAGGTGGACCACACCAAAGGGAATAGTGCAAAATCATTCATAAAAACTCCAAATTTAGGTATTATGACCCACTTTAGAATTAGAATCTCCTTATTTTCTGGAAATCCATTCATCCTGTTGTTCAGCATCAGATGATTGGATTAGATGGTATATAAACACTACGTTGGACCCCACACAACTTGGACTATTTTAATGGCATAACTTCCCATCTCAACTTTTCTCGATGGTGTGGTACATATAAGTTATAAATCAACCTTATTTTTAATAATCTATTTCAGAAAATGGTGGCCTACCGGATGGACGGTATGGATCTACTCCTCATGAAGGTGTCCATCCACATCAACGAATAGTAACGCCCCTACACGACTACGCGTACTCACGCAAGCGTTGTCGGGTTAGAAATTACAAAAAGAATTTTCTTGATTATTGTATAATTAAGGCTAATCATATATTAATTAAGGGTTTGGAAAAACGAGTAGATGCCGTTAGGCGTGGCGGGAAGTAAATGCTCACGTGATTTTATTCCCTTTTCTGAATTTTTCTCGTGGCGTTATTTTGATACTCTGGCAATGGATGATAGTTGATACGCAGTCACTCACATGTTATATGATTGAAACTTATTAAATCAAATTAAACCGGATAAATTGTAAAATATATTGTAAATAAATCAAAATCCTAAAATTATATTATTTAAACAATCATATCCTTTGATTTGTGGTCACTCGTTTTCTGAAAAACAGACTGTTGGATTTTATTGATTTCAAAAAATCCAATGAAGCTCCACCAACATGATAACTTTGGTTTACAATACATCTAAGGTAGGAACCTTGATTTGGACGGTTTGATTTGAATTAATTTATTCTACGTGGACAATTTCTCAGTGCATGTGTATCATTTATCATGCTGAGCCAGAGTATCAAAATCGCTCATTTCTGTTTTCTACAACCGTAATATTGGATTCTGATCCTTACCGTCGGCACACAAGTACGAGATCGGAACCACTCATCAGGTGGGTTCCACAATGGATGTTACCGTATTGAAAAATCTGGTCCGTTGGACAAACCTAACTGCCGATTTTTGGAAAAATAAACGGTTAGAGAATGCAGATCAAACATCCCAGTCGTACACATCTCCTAACTTTTTGGATATGGTCACCTTCAAACAAGTGGGGCCCATGCCTCAGAAATTCGAGTATGGTGGGCCATGTAATGGAAGGTGCGTGCTCAAATTCTCCCGATTGAGAGATCCTACCAAAACTGAGTTCTTTGGTTGAATGTGGACAATTGCTGGGTCTTGATATTGACCAGTTTATGTTAAACGGTTAGAAGGACACGGATTGCCTGCCACCCCCACCGCACGTGCTGTTGAAAGATGGGCATGGGCAGCTTGATTTTGTGGGAAATCCATCCAGTCCATTCATTTGTTTTACTGGCTTATATGACAGCACACGACCTCCAAAAATGAGGGGATCCAAAAATTCTCAAGTGGGCCACACGCCCACTATTCAAACATTCGTGAGGTAGTTTTGGATCAGGCTAGCATCTCTGTCTTTGGTTAATCCCAGTAGAAAAAACCTTGTGAACGGTGTGGATGGCATATGAGTTTCATGGTGGACTTTGAAAAGGCTTGAACGGTAGGTATTTTCCTTTCTACTTTCTACTTTCTCCTATGGGAGTGGAAACAGTGTTGGTTGAAGCATTTATGGGGCCATATAAGTTTTGTATTAGGCTGATATATCTATATTTAGGAGATACCACAAAAAATGAACCGTATCTAAGACTCAAGTGGACCACATAAGAGGAAACAGTGGGCCACCATTAAAACATTTGCATAGCCACAAAAGTTTTGTTTTGAGGCTAAGAATTTTATGTTTTTAGATCATCGTAGTGGGAATGACCATAAAAACGGCTTGGATGGCACATGGACATTAAGGTAGAGCTGAAGAAGGTTCCAATGGCAATCATTTCTTTCCATACTTTCTCTCCTGGATGCAACTTATTTTTAGTCTTATAACTTAAAACGAGCTCACAAAATGAATGTTCAGGGTGAATTTCTTACAAACATCATACTAAATACTACATGAATTCTCTTATAAAAAATCATGCAGGAAATCTATATTCATGAAGGTCATAGTGGGCCCCATGAGCCACTGTGCTGTATTTTTCTTGTATCCACATTGTCCTTCAAGTTTGAAAACTCATTTTAGGTAGAGTCCTATGCGAGTTGAGCTTGGCATAGCTCGGCTTAGCTTGGCCAAAAGCTAACCCGAGCTTAAACTTGGCTCAACCTGATCCTTGAGTTAGCCTAGCAAGCTCCGCTTGGTTCAATCAGCAGCCGAGGCTAGATCTAGTCGAATTTAAGCCTGTGCAACATTTTTTCAAACACATAAAATACATCTTTAATTTTTTAAAGAATGCAAAATAAAAACAACATTTTTACATGTATTTCATCAAAACACGTAAAGAGCAAAATCAAAATGCACCACTGGGTGAGTAGCATCAAAATCAAACACCTAGTATATTCATTCCTTCGTCGCCAACGTTTCATTAGCTCATTCCATCAAATATTTGGTGAGCAACATCCATATCAAAATAATGGGTCATTGAGCTGATTCCATTTACTCAATTCGAGTAGAGGTTCAACCTGAGTTGAGCCGAGCTCGAGCTACCTCAAACTTAGCTCGAAATTTTTTAAATCTCCAAAAACTAGCCCAGCTAAGACCAAATTTAATTTCGAGCCAAGGTGAGTGGAGCTTCTTTGAGTCAAATTTAGCGAGTGACTGGACTAACTTGACTAGTACACGGCTCTAATTTGTGAACATTACCAAAAAAAAACAAAATGAAATATATCAAAATCTCAAGTGGGCCATGATAAAGGAAACAGTGGTAATCAACTATTAAAAACATTTCGATGGGTACAAATGTTTTAAATAGAGATGATATTTGTGAATCTCTTCGTCTCTGTCTTCAGGTCTCAACGAGCTTTTCAACTTGTTGGATGGCAAACCGCATGCCACGTCGAGAAGCGTTCTAGATGACACGTGGCAGGTTCAGAAATCCTCCATATGATAACAGTTAAATAGGAGTACAGACTATCCTTCGCGAGAGTGCACATTTTGAACACTCGCCCCCTACACGTTTGAAAATTGAACCACGTCCACATGATCCAAGCCGTTCACCATTCGATTTTTTCTAAAATTTTTTATTTCTATTCTCCACGTTTTGTAAATCCATACTCTGAAATTTCTCCATTGATCGACTTCTCCTAACATTTTATACTTCTAATCTCCACGTTTTGTATTGATCAGATCATCTAAAAGTTCTGCAGAAACTATTCATAGAATAATATACTTCTGATGGTCGTCGTAGATCCTCTAAGCACGTGTAATCATGTTTGATGTTTATGCGTGTGAGAGCCTAGAAACATACTCGAATGCACTACCCAGATTCCTTCTGAAAAAAGATCAGTAAATTTCTGTCAGAATCGCCTTTGCTTCTCGAGCACGGACTTTTAAGAGAGCGCGTTAAGGGCGGCCAGCCTCACCCAAGAAGGTGAGGCCCTTACCGTGGGTCCCACCTTGATGCATATATCCTGCATCCCTATCCAGTCCATCCATCCGTTTTTCGAGATAATTTTAGAGAATAAACCCAAGAGAAAGAGATCCAATTCTCAGGTGGACCATACTACAGGAAACGTTGGTGATTGAATGGTCTACCAGTAAAAACTTTATAGGACTCACTTTCATGTTTATTTCCATCCAACTGTTTATAAGGTCACACGTAAACCTAGATGAAAGGAAAATAAATAAATAAATATCACAACGGTTTATAAGGTCACATATAAACCATGGGAAAATAAATAAATAAATATCACGACTGTTTATATGTTCACACATAAACCTAGATGAAGGAAAATAAATAAATAAATATCAGCTTGATTCATGACTTTTGTAGATTATTGATGGTCAATCACAACTGTTTCTTATTTCGTGGTCCACCGAAGCATTGGATCCGCTTCATTTTTTGTTGTAATCTCTAAAATGATATGAAAAAACGGATGGACGGCGTGGATTTATAATATATACATCAATATGGCCCCCATAATAAGGGCCGCACCGTCTGGCATGAGTCTGGGGCCGCACCTAATTTGCCCATGGACTTTTGATCGGGAATTATTTGATACCTGACAGAGGATGGCGCTTGATACACTAGCGCTAAAAGAATTGTACACGTGGAATTAATAAAATTAAACCGACTAAATTGTAGAGTCTCGTGTAGATAATTCAAAATTCCAACATACAAATTGGTTAAAAAACCCTCATCTCTATTCGTGAAAATTAGTTTGCGGAAACCGTTTGATATTTTCACTTTTAACCATCCAATTAATATTCTCCAATCCAAATGGCCAGATTACTAAATAAGCTTAATTTCCTTTTCATGATACATCTATACTGGGACCCACAATGTGGACAGTTTAATTTTAATTCTTGCACTAAATTTCTTCGTGCCTGCGTGTCATCCGTCACGTTCTGCCAGAGTGTCGAGGTTTTGTCTTTTATCTAATTCAAACGTACTTGTTGACGAAAAAGAAATTTTTGGTAACTTGTGGCAAACGTTAGCGTGACGGGCGCGGCGGCAACGACTCAGACCCATTGGATAACCGTACGCGGAAATTATGTGGTCCACCATAATGTATGTGTTTTATCCACGCCGTTCATCCGTTTTTAAATATCATTTTAGAGCTTCATTCCAAAAATAAGGCGTAATCTAAATATCAGGTGACCACACCACGGGGAAACAACAGGGATTAAATGTCCACCGCTCAAAACCTTGATAGTAATGTTTATTTGAAATATAGCCTGTTACTTAGATGATAAAGACATGAATGAAGAAAAATAAATAAATATTAGCTTATCCAAAACTTTTGTGGCCTTAAGAAGTTTTTAAGGGCAAGTTTGGCTGGACGGATCCCATAGGATTTAAAGGGGGGTGTGTGATATGCCAATCGAGCCAAATAGCCCCGGTGAACTTGTCCTGTGATACAGCAAACCCATGGATCTTAAACTAATCTATTGACATCACTATCGTTAACTTAAAACTGATCCGATCTCTCTTAATACATTCAGTCATGCCTTCTGCGTGTTTGGTTAGATGGATTGGAAGAGATTGGAAGGTAAAATCCCGAGATATGCCGGGTGTGCCAAACAAACTCGATGGACTTGTCTTGGGATATAGCAATCCCATGGATCTTAAACCAATCCACGGACACCACCACCATTACCTTAAAATCCATCCCATCCCTCTTAATTCCTCTTAATTCGCCTGGCCAAACAGGCCCTAATGGTGTGCGTTCAATTAACACTGTGTGGTCCACTTGAGATTTGGATTTGACTCAATTTTGCACTCAAACTATAAAATGATCTTGAAAAATGGATGGACAAAATGGATGAAACACAAACATTATAGTGGGCCAAGTAGGGCCCACATAGCACTGACTACTAGCCAAACACTCGCCATTGGCTGGTGGCAGGGTAAGTAGCCAATCCACTCCGGCTATTATTTCACAGCTAATATTAGGATAAGTGGGTGGTCACAACACAAAAACAATGGAGAGGAAAATGGGAGCCGATGAGACCCTGGACTCACCTAAGATGGTGTGGCAAGGTGGGATACAGTTTTACCAGACCACATGGGTTTTAGAAGAAAAAAACAGGGAGGGAGAGAGAGAGAGAGAGGTGTGTTGTGTGGTGTGGTATCTGTGTCCAATTTCTTGCAACCAATGCATGTTATCTAGAATCACTTATTGGGAAATAGTCATGTCGGGGACGTTGGGTATGAATTTATTACACCAATGGCTAAAGATAGCAATTATGTATAGGCCTCAACCCAATAACTATCTTAAATCATCAGTGATTGTATTATTACTGCCATCACAATTCTCTAAAGCAAGTGTGAGATTCCATTAACCCTTGCATGTTTATTAGTATATTTTTCATTTTTCATTATAATATTTACAACAATAATCACATGATGAGATTTGATCGTGGCATGTAAGATGGTCCAAGTCATTTTTAAGGAAAGTGGTGAGGAGCTCATCACCCAACCCTATGGGCCTGTTTGGCTGGGCAAATCCCTCTTAATCCCATGGGATTAGGAGGGATGGGATGGATTTTAAGGTAATGATGGTTGTGTTAGTGGATTGGTTTAAGATCCATGGGATTGCTATATCCCGGGACAAGTTCATTGGGTCTGTTTGGCATGCCCGGCATATCCCAGGATTTTACCTTCCAATCTGTCCAACTAAGGGATGGGATTAATTTTAAGGTAATGATGGCGATATCAGTGGATTGTTTTAAGATCCATGGGATTGCTTATATCCCGGGACAAGTTCACCGGGTCTGTTTGGCTCGTCATGCATATCCTGGGATATCGCGTTCCCATCTCTCCTAATACCATGGGATCTGCCCAGCCAAACATGCCCTATAGGGAAATGATATGGCCAGATTTCATCAGTAGACCTTATGCTCTTAGAGAAGCTGGCTCCAAAGAATGCCTGTTTATGGAATGTGGACCTGTCATTAGAGACCCCTCCTGTACTCAGATCTGGATACTGGCCAGTGCTGTGGGGCCCACCAATATGTACGCATTTTACCATACTAGTGTCTATTTCCCAACTCAATTTAGGGCATGGGCCAAACAAAAGGCAGCAGATCTAAATTTTCTCGTATCACATGGCAAGAAACAGTGGTGATTGAACGCATGCCATTAAAAACTTACTGATGGGCCAGGGAAGTTTTGGATGAAGCTGATATTAGTGTTTTCCCTTCATCTAAGTCTGTGTGACCCAATCAACAAGTTGGATGGCAAATAAATATTACATTGGGCCTTAGTAAGTTTTTAATGGTGGGAGTTCAATCACCATTGTTTCTTGTGGTGTGGTCCTCCTAAGATTTAGATCCGTCTTAACTTTAGGATCATGGTCTAAAATAAATTAGTAAAATGGACAAAGGCATGGATTAAAAAAAACATATATCATGGTGGGCTCACAGAGCTTTCCCGCACCAATCAAGGGTCACTACCGAATCCCAATGAGTCCGGATCCTCTGTTTTCAGGTCAACAGAGAATTCCTGATACTCTAATTCTCATTGGTCCACGTCACCACTCACTAAAAAAATAAAAATAAAAATAAACAGCTTCGGACGCCAAACCATTAGGGTAACAGGAATTTCCTGTTGACCTGATAACAGAGGATCCCGTCTCAATCCCAATCCCTGTGCAACACGCCAGCGCAGTCCACTACGTAGCAGTGTGCAACATGGTTCATTTGATCAAAGACGTTGTTAGCCTGGCCCTGAGAGCGGATTAAAATAAAAATGGACGGCAAACGTGCGAGGTTGGTGATCCAACTCCTATTTTTTAGCGGCCAAGAAAGACACGTTAGAGGATAAATAAAGCAAGGGTCCGTGTTCATTGCGAAAGGTTCAAGTATCGAAGGGTTTTAATAGTCAAATATAGGAGATTCCTCAGGCGTTTCTAACCCATGATGGTTAGATCCGCCTTAACAAGGGCTAGGATCAATGAACCATGGACCCCACATATAGGAAATCCTAACCGTCAGTCTCTTGTACGGCCCGGATGAGCAGGAACCGAAACGGACGGCTAGGTGGCCTACCTTTGCCAGATCCAAGCCTCTTCTTAGATTCATCCAATCACGAAGATGAATTTTCCCCAAAGTTAAAATGTTGGTGCCATTAGATGGGCCACAAGTGTACAAAAAGAATGGACGGTTGGAGACAAATCAACAAAGGCTTGGATTAATCTACACGTGTGGCCCACCTTATGTTTCGATAACTTCATCTCTCAAATATAGAATCTATACAGCTGGGCCCAGCTGAGTTAGTGGTTGGTTGCACACGGACGTAAAATCCAAAAACTAAAGTACAAAACAGTTGTTAGATCCGACGCACGTGCGTTTACATTCATTGAATAAAACAAGAGATGCCGCGTCAGTCATGGGCCAACGCAAAGCACGTTTGAATACGTACTTGGGCTCTCTGACAGTCATGGTGCGTTAGTTACTACTGTTTCCAATGGTACGGTCAAATAATATTTGGATTTGCTTATCTTTTTGGATCATGCCCTAAATTAGTTTTTAATACGGATGGACGGCGTGGATTTAAAGCACATAGATCACTGTAAGCCCCACAGTCATGGGGTCCCACCCACTACGGTAGATCCTGGGTCTCACCTAAGGAAGCAAATTGCCTACTGAGTAATTAGTATGTTAAGGGAGCGTTTGGCACTTGTATTAAATGAATGGACGGTG
Organism: Magnolia sinica; assembly: GCF_029962835.1. Taxonomy (NCBI): domain Eukaryota; kingdom Viridiplantae; phylum Streptophyta; class Magnoliopsida; order Magnoliales; family Magnoliaceae; genus Magnolia; species Magnolia sinica. The sequence goes on from NC_080574.1 coordinate 134,654,183, forward strand.
TGGATAAGGTCCGTACATCACAGTGGCCGCTCAAAGCTCATGTCCGTTCCCAGCTGGAGACGGGTAGGACGCAAACCGCGTCCTCATCAATGAGGCCCACCTTATAGAATTTTTACACTCGTACACGTACAATATGTAGAATACGTGGTGTTGGACACTGTTCTTCTTTATCGTATAAGTAGATCAGGCCTACCAACGAAGATCACCCGAATGTAATTTTAGTCTTTCACTTTCAATTACACACGATGCAATCCAAGCCATTCATTTTATTTTAATTTTTTAGGAAAACCATGAAGGGGTCACAGACCAAAATTCATGTTGACTGGGCCATCCTAACCAATTAGAAACTGGTGTACAAAAAAAAATAATCTAACTCAATCAGTACTTTTATTTTCGATGCATGGTTAAGATTGTATGATCATCATGTTCTTGTTTGTGGTCCATTTACAAAGTCGTTGCTGATTTTCTAAAGACATTTTTACATGGTTAGGATTGTGTGACCGTTGTATTTTATGGTCTATGGTCTATTTAGGGAACCGTATCATTATTGTTTACCAAGGGCAACCATGAATGAGTCAGTCTAAAATTCACAGCCATCGAATTTTCCTAGCCATTTAAAAATGGTCCACCAAAAATATATAGTATTTTACCCGTTTTTGGAGGTTTTTGTGATAATATGTGCATGCTTTTTTGCTACCCGGTCATCATGGTGGGGTTCACATTGTGCACCTGTTGGATGGGATGTGGAAACCTATGTGGGGCTCACCGTGACTTTTTTGAGAAATCTACTCTGTCCATCCGTTTTGTGAGCTCATTTTAGGAATTGAGACCAAAATTGAGAAGGATCCAAGACTCAAGTGGACCGCACTAAAGAAAAAGGTGGGAAGGGAATTTCCTACCGTTGAAATATCCCTCGGATCAAAAGTGATGTTTACATGCCATCCATACCGTTCATAACGTCATTCCTAATGGGATGAACTTAAAACACAAATATCAGCCCGATTCAAAACTTCTGTGGCCCACAAATATCTCAACTGTGGATGTTCAATCCTCACGTTTTCAGCCCACTTAGAGTATTGACTCCAGCTCATTTTTGGCACCATGTCCTAAAATGAGTTCAAAAAATGAATGGACGAAGTGGATTTCTCACAGACATCACAATGGGCCCCACCCAGGTTCCCAGCGCAGGAACTTACTGGGAAAGGCTTTCGCAGGAAATTAATCTGCGTCCGTTTGGATGGCGTATACATATCAGGGTAGGCCCCACCACAGAAAATACGTACACATGTTGTGGGCCCCACTGCTTCTAATTAGACCTAAGACAAGTACACGAGTTTGGCCGGTCAAGTATTTGATTGGTTCAAAATGGGGAGTGGGACCCACCTTTTTTTCCCACTCTTTTTGAACCAATCAAAACATGTGGAACAGATCCACGCGTATGGCCGTCTGGGCCGAGAAGGAATTTCTTAGAACTTTCTGGAAACGGCAAACATAACCTGTCTGACAATGAAGATTCTCATTCCCACGTTGAGTTTCTACAATTAGTAAGAAGACGCGTGGGGCCCATGTTTGGGTTATCCAGACCATTGAATGTTCTGTCCATCTAGAAGCTTCCTGGAACCAATCTCGGAACTTTCTTCAGTTGAACGTGGTGGACCGTTGTTGCATTTCTCTTCGAACGGTCTATTTATCAATGGACCGAGATTGAAGTGGACGTCTAATTCATCAACGTCTCAACAGAACGACGATCTGATAAACGGAAACGGATTGGCTACTCCCCCTGCCATCAGCCCGGTGGCTGGTGGTCGGTGATCTGTGGGCCCCACCATGATGTATGTGTTTCATCCATTCCGTTCATCCATTTTTACAGATCATTTTATGGATTGATCCCAAAAATGAGAGGGATATATATCTCATGTGGACCACACCACAGGAAAACGATAGTAATTGGATATCCACCATTAAAATCCTGCTAAGGTCCACTGTACTTTTTATTTAACATCCAATCTTTTGATTAGGTCATACAGGCCCAGATGAAGGGGAAAAATAAAAATCAGCTTCATCAAAAACTTTTATGGCCCCCCCAAAAGGTTTTTAATGGATATACCTAAATTTTGGTCTCATAACATAAAATGACATGGAAGAATAGATGATACATAAAATGCTCTGGAAGAATAGATGGACGGCATGGATGAAGCACATACATCATGGTGGGGTCCACAGAGCACCAACCATCAGCCATTGGCTGGTGGCAGGGGGAGTAGCCAATCCGTTCCCTGATAAACGGCCATGGGCCCACTCATAATTGTTCATTCAACCATGGTCCACCATGATTCCAGGTGGGCCCACCTGAGCACCAGATAATAACAACTGTTATTAGATCATCTCTCAACCACTTTCACCTAACCATCGTCACTACGTAATTAACAAAAGGGAATGGATGAGATGCAGCTCATGGCACCATAACTTAGATTGATCACATGAATAGCGAGGTCAATTTATATAGACCGTCCATGTTACGTCTGGCTCACTCTTTTTGGACCACCATGTTCATATTGGGATGATCCCATCCATCCGAAGTATATATGTGTATATCTTAAACGTTTGTGATCTTTAAAAAGTTATTCGTGGAAACGATATAGAAATGCCAAAGAGTGATTTTAAAAAGAAATTCCGAGAAAGCATTGGTGGTGCATCAACGAACGTGGATTAGGTGGTGTTGTCCATGCCACCCCAGCAGTGACGTGTTGATGTGTTGGGCGCTGTGGGGCCAACCTAATATATGTATTTTATATGCATGCCATCCATCTATTTTTGCAGCTCATATTAGGGCATTAACTGAAAAGTGAAGCAGATTCAAAGATTTAGTGGACGACATTGTTGGAAACAATAGAGATATTGACACCCGCCATTGAAACCTTTCTAGGGCCCACCCTGGTGTTTGTAAGGTCACTAGGACCTAGATGAAGGGAAAACACAGATATCTGTCTGATCCAAAACTTGTGTGATTCTCCTCAAGTTTTCAAGTGAGAATTTAGTTACCACTATTTCCTGTGGTGTAGTCTATTTGAGTTTCAGATTGCTTAATTTCTGAATTCATGCCCTAAAATAAGTGGGTGCAACGTGAGGAGATGAGGAAGGAAGGAATAAGTAAAGAAGATGAAAGGAGGGCACTAAAAAACACTAAGCCCTTCCACACCTTATTCCATTTTCATTAAATAAAAAAGTAAAAAATAAAAAAGGAGAAATAAAACACACAAATGTTGCTTGTGCAGTAAAAGTCTAACATTTTAAACCTATTAATATATTATACGGGGCTCATTGAGTTGCTATGTAGTAAATTTATTTTATTGCGATAAGTTTTAATTTTATATTATTGTTAAAGTTTGATAACAGGCTCATTGAGTTGCTATGTAGTAAATTTATTTTATTGCGATAAGTTTTAATTTTATATTATTGTTAACGTTTGATAACAAAACTGATCGCTGCTGAATTATAGAGATGAAAATAGTTTAGAATTAATGCATAACATTAATGTAATGGTAGGTCGTATAAAGCTTGAAACAGGAACTTGAAAAAAATACTATTATGAGTTAAAAGCTAGCTTATTAAAATGAACTAAATGTTCGGTCCTGCATGAAGTGTTTTTAGGACAGTGCAAAATGCACTTACTAGATAATTCAATCCATCCATGATTTAGCATTATTTTCTTTGGCCATCTCTCTTTTAAAGGGATGCATGCGATGGTTATGATAGCCCAGCAAAAGTAAATTTTTTTAATTCACAAGCAGTCCAAGAGGGACCCTACAAGTGATTGGACTATTTTGTTTAACGTCTATTAAAGTCCACCTATCAAATGTTTAGTATTTATTAGATTGATTAGACATTTGTATGGTAGACCATGAGATGTTCATTGGACATAATGAACGGTCTGGATCAATGTATTGGAATTTCTGAGTGTCCAAACTCAACGAAGAACACTAACGTTTTAGAGTTCTGAGGGCATCCGAGCATTTTCTCTTCAAACGTATTCCAGGCAGGCAGGCCTCAGGACTACTGAAGTCAAATACTATTCCGGTCATCCCGGGCCACGAGGATCAGTGTAAGAACCACTTCAAGAGGTGGGGCCCACTATATAGATTGACCATTCTATGACTGTGGGGCCCACCTTGATTTATGCGCCTCAAATCTACACCGTCCATCCATTTCGACAGTTCATTTCAGTGCATAATCCTAAAAATGAAGCAGATCCAAATCTCAGTCTCGGTGACATTAACAAGCTGGATGGAAAAAGAATTTTTTAATGCTTTGTATTTAATCACCACTGTTTCCTGTGGTGTGGTCCACCTAAGATTTGGATCTGCTTCATTTTTGGGGTCATACTCTAAAATTAGATGTCAAAACGGATGGACAGCGTGGATGTAAGGCACATACATCACAGTGGGCTCCGCAGGCAGCGATCCACCGACCTCGGTGGATACCCGGATCCACCGAAGCCGTGCCCGGAAAGTATGGGCCATGCATCTTTTTCATTATTCCCAAAATACCCCACGTTGACCCTCACGATTTGATTAAAATAATCCTGTCCATTCATTCAATGCCCATTTTAACGTCAGCCTTTACGCAAAAACCATGTTCTCATCCTTAAGAAGGAATTTTGAGTCTCCTAAAGAAAAGACAGGTAAACGCTTCTAGAAGAGCTTCCTAGTGCGTTGCGCGATGGACAGTACCCTGGGTCGTTGCAGCTTTAAAGTACATCGAGCCCTATGATCCATAAATCTTCCCCGTCCAATAGGTGGGCCACGATGTGAATAGTCCAAGATACACAAAAAACCATTATAATTAGATAATTTAAGCATCCAATTTTTGGACTTGGGCCTGTTCATGGTGGGACCGGGTCTCGGTCAGGGGTGCCACATTGGTACATGTGGCACATGTGTACGAAATCCAGACCGTTTATCTGTTTTTTCCTACTGTAGATAGAACAAATTACAGTGGTTAGATAATCCTAGCCACTGATTGGTGGGCTTTTGCTCAAAGAGTGGTAACGTTTTTTTTTTCTGCCAGCTTATTTTTAAAGTGCAATACATGGCCCGACACATGAAGGGTCCAGATCTGGTATTAAACAGAGATTAAAATAAGAGTTAGATCTAATAGCTTAAGTGTAATTTCGACGTGTTGGCATTCATATGGCTTATCTGAACCGTCCATTAAGTGCATTCCCCCATTCTTTTCTATCATGCATAATCACAGCAAGAGGACGGCCCTAAACATCTTTGACTGGACCTATCTTCTGTAAACGATCTTGTACTTCCATCTTTTCATGCCAACGGCCCAGATGTTTCTTGCACATCAGCCACATCAGCAGGTCTTTGTGGAGGGCCTGTCATGAGCTTTCTCAGTGAGCCCTGTTGGTCCATCCATGGAATAGGTGGTGGTTTCTGTGCCGATGGGTTAGGCCAGCCTGATGGGTCTGTGGCTCATCAGACCATGTCGGGTCCATAAAACTACTAGTCGGCTCGGGTCAATCTCAATGATCCAGTGGGTCAAGCTAGATTGGGCTGGGCCTGGGCCTACAAGGGCGTATGTACGTATATATGTATATATGTATCTAGTTTTTCATGTATGGATATGTGTATTATATACATGTATAAACCTACTTAAGAACTTGGAGTATGGCTAGTGTAGACTCTTGCAGGCTTGGCCCATTGATCATTTTGGATGGCCATCATAAATCAATACCGGTTCAGATTAGCCATTGGATTTTTTTTTTTCTATTTGAGCATGATGGTGGGGTCCACTTAAGTGTGATCATGCATAACATGACTTGGGCCTTATTTCATTCTATATTTGTATAGGAATCACATATCCATGGTGTGGCTCACCAACTGGACCATTGAAAGGTGACCCCACCATTTTAGTGGTTGTTGTTGTCAGCTGATTCCTTTGGTAAGAGATGGGAGTATCAAACTCAATGTGGTGTGGTTTGCATGAGATTAGACACAATTGGATTCCACTTTTATGGTGCACTATAAGAACTTTTGTAACATGTCCTCTTCATTAAGCTGAATTTTCAAATTTGAAATAATTTGTGCATCCGAACACAATCTTAACAAGACAAAGGAAATGGGACCCACCATAAATGGATGATGCCTTGGAATTCTTCCATATTGGAAAATCACAACCCTTCAATATGTTGGCCTACAAATAGATGCTGCAAAAAAAAAAAAAAGGGTCAAACATTTAAGTGTTGGGATGTTCATATCTCTTAGATTTCTAAGATATTCACCATCAACAGCTAGGATTGTCAGATCAACGGTTTGGATTACTGAACTAAAGGTGTCACCGACAGAATCCCTGTTGTAATTAAGACACAACTATACATTTGTTAATTGAGAAGGAACCTCTCAGTTGGGCATCCAATCATGGTTCCAAACATGTCCACTTTTCAGGTGTTTGGATGCACTATCCAACTGAATTGCAATTTTCAGGCTCATAGAGTGGAAACATTCGGAATGGTAATTTTCTTGTATTCTGACTGGGGGTTTGGGCTCCAAATCACAAATACATCACTTTCAAGCTGGAACTGAAATCAAACATCATGGTGATTTGAATGAGGGCAGTCGATCAGCTGGGCCGGGCCCCAGTAAAATTGAAATTTTGAATAGGGCTAGTGGCCCAGCTGAAACCTACCTCAAGCTTGGCCAGTTAACAAACTTGACTTTTATGCTACTTTCTTGTTATGAATATCAAAACATAACATTAATGCCCTGTTTGGACACAACAGCTAGAAAGGATATATTCTTAAGAAGCTAATTTTAAAATTTTCAGTAACTCTAAAAATCAACTGAGATTTGGTAATTTGCATCCAGACATATGACAAAAAAAAAAAAAAGGATTTGGCACAAATTGTCATTTAGGCATCAAACTCTCATCTCGAGGGTGTGTCCAAATGGGCCCTAACATTTAGTAATTTCCTCTTGATTAAAACTATAATCGCAATTCGACTCACAGAGCACCCAAACGCACCCATCTTGTCCAAATGAGTAAATTGAGGAGAATGGTCTTCTTTTTATGATAACTGGTTTAGATTAGGAAGATCAATGGCCAGGCTTCAGGTTAGTAAAATCATGTGGGCTCAGTATGGGCTGATCCAGGCCCAGATCAAATCAAATTCATGAAGATTGAGATGGATCGGCTAAGGTCTGTCCGTACAGTTGTATTGATTATCATTGATAGTCAAATTGGTTAGAATTACTAATCGCAGCTACCCACAGATACATTGATTTTGTTTCCCTACCTAGCCCATTCCACCCTTAAACAAGTGGGGCCCATCATTTGTTGCCATTGATCTATCAATGTAGATAGAGATTAATGCAGATGGTCTCATGAAACCAGCTGTTTGGAGACATGGGGCTGCCCGAGCATTGATACGGAGCATTGGTTGGTTGGTTAAAATAGCTTCTCCTACCCCAAAATCATATATGATATGTCAAAAAACTCATTTTGATTTGCGAGATACAGTTGTTTTGAGGTTCTGATGATCCTGATCACTTCTGCCTCCGGGCATTCTCTAGTTCATCTTGGCTATGAAAGTGTCCGCGGCTCACTGTACATCAAGATTACAAAGCATTTTCTGATTTATTTATAATAAGATCGCTCACAGGACATCAAAATGAGATGAATTAGAAAGCATGATTTTGTGGGTTGAAACAAGATTCTTTTGATGTTATCCGCAAAACAATTAGATATTTCTATTTCAAGCTAGAGATTCTTTTACTAGCTCAAGGCCTTTCAAGTTTGAAATCAGTCCCTCATTACGGATAGTAATTTTAAATAAAAAAAACTTAATTAATGTAGAGCGGGTGCAAACACTTTCACGGCAAAGATAGACCAGAGAAGGTCCGATCAGATGTGGGAATAATCGAAACCATTAGAACTTTAAATCAATCATATCTCGCAAATTGGGAAAAGTTTTTCGACATATTATATATAATTTTGGGGTAGGAGAACCTACTTAAGCCAACCAACCATGCTATGTCAGGTTGCCCACATTGGATTTGCAAGCTTCCATCAGATCAATAGTCAAAAGTTCTGTTTAATTTCAATTTTTATTATAAATAGTAAGTTTTAATTTAAGTATAACTTTTGATTCTTTGAGTTGTAGAAATTGTGCCTAACATGAAAAGGGCTTAGAAAACTTATGAGAATAACATGGTTAGGCCAAATTGGACACTTGCTATTTTAGGCTGAAAACCATGAGGTCTAGTAGGAATAGAGGTCGTTTGTAAATAGTAGGTTTATTATTTATGGTAAGTCACATTTTTAAGGTGTTTGAATTGGAGTCTAAGTCTAAATCTCCGTCTTAGACTCCTAGGTTTGAGATCCTTAATTAAAAAGTTGTAATTTTATTTTTTTCATCAATCAAATTATTTCAAATTTATTAGGTATTATTCCTGCTTTTATCCTTCATGAATTCGAGGAAGCCTTTTGAGGAGTCCAGAGAGCTCCTTGGTTTCGGAGTAGTTATTCCCTGAGAAAGAAGGTGTTTGACCTCATCATGTCCCTTCTTGTGCCATTAATATATATTAGAGCTTCAATCAATTTAATTTGGATATTGCATGCCTAAAATTTTGTGAAGCGGGTGCATTTGCGTTGCATTAAATATTACAAAATTTCATGACAAATCGGTCTAATTTGGTGCAGCCAAACACACACTAAATGAGGAAATTTAACTGCAAAGAGAAGGCAATCATGGGGCATTTGTATAAAAACTGGTAAATTTTGTAAGACATTGGCTACTTAAAAAACATAAAATGAGAAAATCTTGACCAAGGCACTATAGAGGATGTCAAATGCATGAGTAAAAAAGAACAGAGTGAGAACAAGTACCTGTACAAAAACTATTAGGAAGGATATAATTTCAATATATTCATTTTCATTTTTTTCAGAGATCTGATTACGTTGTAATTAACTTAAGATAAATTTAATTTCATTATAATTTTCCTTTTTGAGCCCATTTCTCGGTATAAATTATAGACTACGCTCAATAAAATAATACAAGCAATTTAATCTAAGATAGATTTAATTTAACTGAAAATTTTCTTTTTTAGGCCATTTCTCCTGTATAAATTCTGAGTTATATACTTAATAAAATAATATAAGCAATTTTTTCATTTTTAGTTATTATAAAATAAAAGAAAATGAATAAAAATGAAGATATTGAAATTATATCCTTCATAGTAAAAACAGCTAGTAGGCTTCTCGATTTATGATTTATAGTCCATTGGGTTCTTTTTTTCTTTTTTTTTTTTGGGTTAGCTTGTTAGTACACACCCATGTCAGTACACACACACCCACCGTGTTAGCCACCCCCGCTAGGGATCGATACCAAGACCTCAAGTGTTGAAACGAGGTATCACCACTCAGTCCTTGCAGCTGAATTGTACAAGCAAACTTCTCATAGGAAGTTTGAAGACAGGATAAAACAACAATAGACAGTGTATTCCCAGGCCTTACCGTGAAAACAAGCTGAAATAGCTAACTTTGAGTGAGTAGTAAAACCTAGTTTTTGGACTGTGGGCATTTCCATCCCCACCAGATGGGCCCATTTTTGTATGGCTGGATATATGGTCAGCACGATAAGCCTAGTTTAAAAACATGTTTCTGCCCAGCACAAAGTCATCCTTGGGGGAGCGGATTAGGTTTTATCGGGTAGCAAGTTAGTTGGTGTTACCCTGACTGTGGGGCCCATCTTGATATATGTATTGTATATCAGCACTTTTTATCAGTTTTTCCAGCTCATATTCGGGCACTGCTCAAAAAATGAAGCAGATCCAAATCTCAATTGGACCACACCATAGGAAACAATGATCATTTAACTCCCACCGTTCAAAACTTCCTAAGGTCCAACGTAATGTTTATTTGCCATCCAAGCTGTTGATAAGGTCACAAAGAACTTGATGGAAGGAGAACATAGGTATCAGCTCGATTCAAAACTTTGGTGGCCACCAAGAAGTTTTTAATGGTGGGCATTCAATCCCTATTGTGTGGTCTACTTGAGATTTGAATCTGCTTCATTTTTTGAACCATTTCCTTAAATGAGCTGAAAAAACTAATGGACGGTGTGGATATATAACACATATATCAAGGTCCCCAGAGTCAATGAAACCCTCACTAATGTGTTACCCAGGTGACACCTAATCTGCTCCCCACCCCTATATGGGCCATTTCCTCTTAGTAATCAAAAAATTCAAAGTTTCTTACCCTTTGATGAAAGATTTTCAAGGAAACAATGTACTAGAAATGGAGTGTTTGGGTGACTATTTTCCTAAACCATTTGTTTTCTTCACTCAACAAGCCTCTGATTGAACGGCTGAGATGTGAAAACTAGCTCCATTTTTATCAATGGCCCCTTCATGATAAGTCCTTATAGTTGGACAGTTCTGATTTCATACATGTGCCCCAAATCCTATAACTTGTTTGCTAATAACATGAGCACGTGCGACGAAGAGGATGCCTGTATAAGAAATGAATCAAAGTGCATGTGTAGGAAACTGTACGTGCAGTGCCATACATACGGGAGACTGAGTTCAGTGTAGTCAAGTCCTATCTTTAATGTGATTTTTTAGAAGGCTAATTAAAATTAAATGATTTTTCTTAGCTTTTTTGAAATGATATTGTCACATGATGTCATTGTGAATTCGTGATAGAGATGAAGGAATTTTGAAATGAAGGACGCTTTATGTGTGACCTACCTATCACCTCATGTTTTTCTCATCAGTATGCATTATAAAATTAAGTTTGGTATGGTATGGACTTATACCTATGAGATAACTCAAAAATGAGTTATGATAGCCATGGAAAAATTTCCAAGGTAATTAATTTTATTTATAAAAAACATATTACATTTCGTAATGCAATTGGGAAATGTGTTTAATGCTTAATATACCCTTTGTCTATCACTATAATTAAATCAGTAAAAGTGAATTGCACTTGTATTTAAATCAAGTTAACAAAAAAGTTAAATTAGGTTTGGCAAGGGAGAGGATTCACATGAACTTTACTCTCTCATTTCATTTTGTTACTCTACAAGAGACCACATTGAGAAAATCGTCATATTTATTTTAATATATGTAGAAGATGTGAGAGATTTATAAAGATCTGCAAAAGGTCTTAACAGATATACATGAATCCATATATATATATATATATATATATATGACATTTACAATTATGCTATGCTAATGCATGCTATACTTTGACACAATTTAATTACATGATTTAATAATTACCTTGGTTTCATTTAGCTGAATAGAGAGATCACTACTATTTTTTTAGAATTAATTACATTTAACAAATATTATAAAATGTTCTTATAATGTATATTTTTTTACTGATTGTGCCTCAACTATTTGTAACAGTGTAAACCCACTCCAACAAATGAAATATGGGAGGAAACTAAAAAAGGTAACGTAAATATCAAACACTATAAAAATGTATTTATTATTTATCTAAGTTCAAATATAAAAGTTCTATCTTTACTAAGAATCAATTTTCAGGAATTTAACAAGAATTCACAAATGTAAATTCTTAAATGTACATTTTGATGCATTAACATCCTTGTCGCTATTGTTTAGATGATGAGAGAATGCTATCGCACAATATCTTGAGGACTTAAATTGTTGACAGAAAGATTTATCCACCAAAAGGATATTAGAGACTCGAAGTGCAGCAGGTATTGAAATATGAATAAAATAAAATTTTAATATTGATCATTGATACACACTAAAAAATTATGTTAACTTGATATTAGTATTGGTAGATTATTAGTCATTTAGTGAGTGGTCTTAATAATACAAAGACGATGGTTAAATTCAATTCACTGCATTCTAGATGATAATAGATAGTGTAGTCCTTTTTAATTCATACATATCAACTAATATACTCCAGCAAAATATGAAATAAGCTAATAGTAACATCTAATTTGTGACCCGCGTGGATGGAGCATGGCTTGATTATCTGATTATCAACAGCCTAGCAATCAGGCCCAACAGATAGATTCCAATGCCAACTCTTCAATAGAGACAAGGTGTCGTTTTATTGAGACTTCTGCAAATGGTTAAGTGGCTAATAGATAGAACCTAAGAACTAACTGTACACTCATCATTTAACATTTTTAACCATAAGATGATTGAATTGTTAGAAATGCACTTGTTTGGAGGATGAATCATCCCCACTTTCAAAATAATGGTGAACTATGGAATCAAGCCTCGCCCCATAATCACCACATCAAATCTAAATTTAAAAAGTTTAAAGTACAAGATTCATAGTAGATAGAGTCATTATTTCTAAGTAATTCACTTGTTTTATGTTTACCATTGATTACATATCATTTTAACCATTTGTCATGTATATACCAATATGCTAATTATGAACTAAATTGCAGAAATTTTTGTTGGCAAATTGCAGAAGCACACATATAAGAATCAAGCAAAGTATTACCAATCACACGACCAAGTCCAAACATAAACAATTCGAATTTTACGTAGAAAAACTCTATCAGGAAAAAACCATGACACAAAGCGACAAGTAATGGAATATGAAAATAAAAAATTACAAGAGATAGAGATTACCGATTTGAACAAGCCTCGAATCTACTCATCAAGCCTAAAATATGCCCTTGAAACCCTTACGAATGAATTAGAAAGCCTAAAACACCTTTATTGCTACCCAAATCCTGATTACACTCAATACATATAGCATCATATAGTATCATAGTCGGAATAGGAAACGAATCCCATACTTATGCAATTCTGTACGCGTGCTCGATGACACATTCGATGGGACTTCAATTGCATCGACGATCTGTCAATGACATCGAGAAAATACCAAACCGTTCTAGCAACAAAATATATATTTTTAAAATTTTTTTCAATGGCATCAATCACCACTAGATGGCATGAGTGGGATGTCGATGGCATCGACAGACCTTCTTGCTTTCAGATTTAAGACACGAACAACATTCTCCATCATGTCTTTAATCTTCATTCTCCATAGCTCATTTTTCTCATCTCTAAATCAGCTCCATAGCTCATTTTCGTCATCTCAAATTCTTCCATATATCATAGCTTCACTATTGCTTCTCGTGCACACTCCGCCTTCCATTTATGCCTTCACCAAGCCTAGAGAAGTTGCACAAAACTTAAACTTATCTGTGAGAATCACATTCATAAACATGTTAGCCGGATTCATGCTTGTATGAATATTTTCTAGAGTCACGCCTCCTAACTCAAGTACATGTCAGATAAATTGGTGATACACATCAATATGTTTAGTACGTGAGTGATAAACAGAATTTTTAGCCAAATCGATCGCACTTTTGCTGTCATAATTGACTTGCATGGCCTCTGCTGAAATCTTAACTGATTTATCGTCCTCTTTAACCAAACACCTTCCTTGAATGCTTCTGTCACCGTCATATACTCAACTTCAGTTGTAGAAAGAGCCACCACAAACTGAAGATTTAACATCCAACTAATCGCTCTACCCGCTAGCAAAAACGAGTAACCAAAAGTTGACCTTCTATTATTAACACTACCCGCGTAATCAAAATCCACATATCCTATTAACTTGGCCCATAATTTCTCAAATGATAAGACGTAGTCCTGCATACCTCGAATGTATCGAAGTAGCCATTTCACTGTATCTCAGTGTTGCTTGCTGGGGTTAGACATGTATATTTTACCAACACCCATTGTTTGTGAAATATCTGGTCTTGTACAGACCATGACATATATTAAGCTGCCTACCACACTCGAATAAGGCACACGAGACATATCTTGCATTTCTTCATCTGTTTTTGGACACTGTTCTGAAGATAGCTAAAGTAAGCTGTGTGGGGAACAATGATCACCTTTACCTTTCCATCCCATACTTAATCAATATTTTCTTAAAGTATTCTGCCTGAAATAACCATATCTTGCTCCTCTTCCTGTTTTTGTGTATATCAATGCCGAAAACCCTCCTTGTAGTCTCCAGATCTTTCATCTCGAATGTCCCTGATAACTGAGTCTTCAATAAGTTGATCTCAAACATCCTATGATTGACAATAAGCATGTCATCGATGTACAAAATCAGGATAATGAATTTTTCATCACTTAGTGTCTTATAATAGACAGAATGATTATATTCACTCTTCATAAATATTTGACTCATCATGAAAAAATCAAACTTTTTATACCACTGCCTAAGCAACTGTTTCAGGCTGTATAACAACTTTTTCAACCTGCAAAACTTGTTCTCTATTTCTTGTATTTTGTAATCTTTTGGTTGCTTCATGTTGATCTTTCATTCAAATTTCCGATGCAAGAATGCAATCTTCACATCTATACACTCCAGCTCAAGATCTTATTAAGTAATCAACACCAATACGAATCTAATAGATACTTTCTTCACAATCAGCACTAATATATTACTGAAGTCGACACCTTCTCTCTTAGCGTATCCCTTCGCTATCAACTTTGCCTTATACCCATCTTATTTCTTCTTGAAGATCCACTTACACCCGATAACTTTACAGCCGATAAGAAGCTCCACTAGCTCTCACGTATCGTTTTTGTATAATGAGTCCATCTCATCATCTATCACGGCTATCTACTTTTAGGCATTTGGCCTATCAAGAGCCTTTTGAAGAGTAAATGAATCCCCCTCACCTGTAATGAGAGAAAATGTAATATTTGAGTCATCCCTGTATTTCGCTGGTAACCTGTGATCCCTTGGCGGATTCCTTCTCACAGATGTTTGCTTCACTTGCTCTTGTACGTCTGTTTGCATACCTATATGAGCCTGTATCTCATCTCTGTCTACCTAAATGTCCATAATCAACTTTTTTTGCTTCCTTATGTTTATCCTTATAGAATAAGGATCCTTCATCAAATTTGACGTCACAATTAATGATAATTTTTCATGTGACTCGGTTATACAGCCTGTACCCCTTCACACTACTAACATAGTCGACAAAGATGTATTTCTTAACTCTTTGGTCTAGTTTATTTCTCTCAACTGACGATACATGAGAGTAAGTATCGCAACTAAATACACGCAGTATTGGGTAGTCTACCCGCTGACCACCCCACACTTCCTCTGGAATTTTACATTTAATAGTCATAGAAGGGGACCGATTTACCAATTAGTAAGTCATGTTAACGGTCTCAGTCTACAACTCTTTGCCCAACCCAGCATTACTGATCATGCATCGGGTCATCTCCAAGAGAGTCTCTTTCATCCGCTCAACCACACCATTCTACTCTGGTGTGTGGCATTTTATGTTATGCCTCATGATTCCTTCATCTTTGCAATACTTATTGAATTCTCCATAAGCGAACTATCCGCCATTATCTATCCTTAATACTTTTACCTTTTGCCCTAATTATTTTTTCACCATCGCCTTTCACTACTTGAGCTTAGTGAAAACATTGGATTTATTTTTTATGAAATAAACGCACACTTTTCGTCAATAGTTGTCACTGAATGCGACAAATTATGACAATCTTCCATCAGAAACCATGAGCGTCAGCCCCATACATCAGAATGTACATAATTAAGAACACCCTTACAAACATGTTTACCAGACTTAAAAGATAACATTAACTGTTTATCATATATACAATGCTCGCATGTACTAAAATTAATACTTTCAAATACTAAAATTAAACAACGGTCAAAAAGTACATTTATATCCCGCTCGCTCATGTGGCCCAAGAGTGCATTCACATACGTGCAAACGTGAAATTCGCTACAAACGTTACAGCTCCACCCGATTAAGTGTTTCCGATTAACTTGTATAGATTCTCGTTCTTCTGTGCTTTTATGACTATGAGTGTCTCCTTTAAAACTTTATGTACATGCTCAAACCCGATGAACTTGCACCCAATCACCTCGAGTGCTCTTAGAGATATCCGACTCTTCCTCAAATCAGGAATGTATCTCACTTCGGTCAAGATATGCTCCATGCTATCAAACATCTTGATATGTACCGATCTAATGCCTACTACTTTATAAGCATTATCATTACTCATAAATACCTGGCTACCATCATAATCACTATAACTGGTGAACCAATTTCGATGAAGGGCCATGTGGTACGAAGCCACCGCATCCAAAATCTATTCTACGTTGAAGTACCTGAATTTTGATACGGTCAGCACGTCACTACTATTTGCTTCATCGCTAGATTCCGCAATGTTAGCTTCCCTAAAAGAACTTTCTAAATTATCTTTTCTTGACTTAGGATTCTGGCAATCCTTCTTCATGTGCCCGGACATGCCACAATTCTACCACTTTAACTTGCCTTTGCCCTTATTCTCAAATTTGGACTTCGATCATGAAGATTCACTATCCTGCTCAGAATTTCTCCCCCTCGTAACCAGTGCATTTATAATTTACTCACGTTACTATTTTTATTTTTCATCACCTTCAACTGAAGGGCTAAGATAACAGTCTTCACACTAATGGTAGTTTTACCGGTGCACAACAAGTCCTTGAATGACTCATGCGAAGCCGGAAGAGATATTTAACAGAATGTATGCATGATCCTCATCTTTCATTGTTCCCCAACATCCAATAATTTATAAATTAATCGACTGAAGTTACTAATGTGGACCTCAACATCTACCCCTCTATTATCTTCAGATTGAATAGCTGAAGTTTTAAGTAAAACGATTTTTCAGAGATTTCTTCATGTAGATGTTCTCTAGTTTTGTGCCTATGTACTTGCTACAATTTTCTCACTTATAACATTATAGAGGATCTCATCCATTAAGTACAATTGGATAAATGTTCTTATTATCTTATCCATCTTGTTTCATTCCTTTTCAGTCACAGATTCCAATCGCTTTTCGAGGACATTGTCCAAACTTTGATAAACTAGGACGCAGGTCATCTTGACCTTCCATAGTTCAAAATTATTTTTACTGGAATATTTTTCAACATCGAACTTTGGGTTAGATGCCATTGATGTGTTGCTTTCAGATTCGATCTGATTCCCAACATTATCTCTAATACCACTTGTTGGGGAACGGCGGGAGCACACAGAGATGAATCAAGCAAAGTACTATCAATCACACAACAAAGTCCAAATACAAACAATCTTAATTTTATGTAGAAAAACCCTTTTGAGAAAAAACCATGGCATAAAGCGACGAGTAAGCATTATGAAAGAAGAAATTACAAGAGATAGAGATTATTGATTCGAACAAGTCTCAAATCTCCTTTGCAAGCCCAAGTTATGCCCTTGAAACCCTTATGAATGAATTAGAAGGTCTAGAACACCTTTCTTGCTACCCAAATCTTGATTACACCTGATATATATAGCATCACATAGTATCACAATCGGAATAGAAAACAAATCCCACACTTACGCAATTCTATGCGTGCGCTCGATGGGAATTCGATGGAATCGATGATCTATCGATGGCATTAAAAAAAAAACACCAAAACATTTCATCAACAAAACGTGAATTTTTCAAATTTTTCCAATGGCATCGACCACTGGTCAATGGCATCGAACCCTGTTGCTTACAGATTTAAGACATCAACAACAATTTTATATTTAAAAGCCATTAATATTGAACCTATAATCTGGATGGTTTATTTTAAATTAACTATATGCCAAGTGTGAAATATCTTAATGCGTGCATATCAACCTTTAAAATTTGTTAGATGATCAAAGTTTTTCTCAAAGATTAAGGGCTTTCTTTGACAGATGTGAATTGCCTACAGCCGATGCAGTAAGTGAATCATGTGACCTAAGCTTCATGTAGCCACCATGATGTATGTTATATATCCACTCTATATATCCATTTCGCCAGCTCATTTTAAGTCATGGGCCCAAACGTGAAGCAAAATCGACCACACGATAGAAAACAATGGGGACAAAGACTCCCATGGTTATCTAAAGAAAAATAGTTGAAGCATGATTTGATTTTGTCATGTCCTATTTAATAATTAATATGTTTGCAATTTAATTCAATTAAGCATCCAAACTCATATAGTGGGAGGTTTTTTTTTAATTATTATTATTTTTTTATTTTTATTAAATTTGATTTTAAGAGGGAGCATGTTTGATTTTTGGGTTTCACATGATTATGTTGTTGGAGTTTGTGTTTCTTCTACCTATGCTGTCCAAACATGAGGTAGAATCGACCAACCACAGGAAACAATGGGGACAAAGACACCTATGGTTATCTGAAGCAAAATAGATGAAGCTTGATTTGTTTTTATCATGTCCTCTTTACTAATTTGTATATTTCCAATTCAATTTAATTGAGCATCCAAACTTATCAAGAAAGAGAGTTTATTTTTGGGTTTCACACGGTTATATTGTTGGAGTTTGTGCTTCCTCTACTTATGCAATTTAGTGTTTACTTTTATCTATGTTCAGATGTTCAAGATTTTAAACTCGGACGATCATGTCAATTTTCCGAAGAAGAATAACATGAATTCTACTGATTATAATACATTGTTTACTAGGTTAGTGTATTTCTTTATTTTTGAAGATTTTGCTAACTTAACAGCATAAAATAAATTATTATTTTTTAATTTTATTAATAGTCGACCGACCCATGTAGAAAATTCAATTACTTTATACCTTTTTTATCAGTCGTATATGCCCTCTTATTCTTAAGGGCTTTCTTTAGTTGAATTACATTTTTAAAAATAGTTGAGTTATATTCATCCCCATAAATCTTCTGCATAGTTCTTTTGGCTCATTGATTATGCTTCTTTTTGCAGTGTCATATGTCTTTTACCAATCCATTGTCTTCCAGCCTTATTAAGATACCTGACTTTCACACAAGCCACTCGTATTAAAATCCCTAATAATGTAATTAATTTTTTTTGTTCTAACACATGGGTTAGTGGTAGACAGACTGTGGTGTATGTTTGTGTGGGTGTGTAAAAAGAAATTTATGCGCTAACCATTGCAAGTAGTATGCATGGAATCTCAAATAGTAAAAATGGAAGATCTTGTAAACCCAATTCTTTTGTATTTACTAATATTTTCTTCTTCTTTTTTCTTACAAAATTAAAGGAATAATTTATGCATATCAACTTTTACTTAGTTTGTATTAATTTGATACATTAATTACATTCTCATTTATTCTTTAGTAAGAATGGAGGTTGTGAAGTTTGTTACTTTCATTTTTGAGAAATCATGTGTTTCTAACAGTTAAATCAATAGATAGACAATATCGCAATTTGCCAAGGGTGCTTTTTTTTTTTTTTTTTTCTTCTTCTTAATTTGCCTTTTCTTTTATGGTAGTGTCCATGTGATTGATACAGTCAGTTCATCAGATAGTGCACATGCCATAGATTAAAATTCAGGCTTTTTGACTCCTCCGGTTAGCCACACTTGTACGAGAAATGAATGGTTGCAAAATATAAATGACCCTCCAAGGTGGGCAATAGGCCCCACCCATAGTCTTATTCAAAAATTTGCCTATCATGCATTACATGCTCTTTAAAATTCAAAAAAGTTTCAAGATATGTATTATTTAGTTCTAACCCATGCTACTTTACATAACTTGTACTTCACTCATACACATTCAAGCTTGTTTGGATGAAGATTAGTATTGGAATGGATTAGCTTTTGGGAAGATTAATCATATTAGGCTTTATAATTCAATAATTCGTAATATAGGTTTTTATCCACAATAAGCAAAACATCTGCATCATGGACCATCATATCACTAAATTCAAGGTAGCTTCTTCTGTACGATAGTTAATTAGTATTGTCGATGAGTAGGAATCTCTATGCAGGTTTATAGGTTTGGTTTTGTCATTTAAGTTGGGCATTCTTAGAAGGCATAGGTTTGTGATGCTACGCAAATGCCTTGACTTGCTAAGGATGTTTGCCCTTGAAAAATGTACCTAGAGCTCTACATGCTAGGGATATGCACCTCCGAGTTGTGCTTTGTCTTATCCTTCAGGTCGTCGAGAGTGTCATTTTTTGTCTTATCCTTCAGTTTGTTGAGAGTGGTGTGAGTGACTTATCTTGTGGAGTTTATGGAGCAATGGAACTGGTCCATGGTTGTCATTCCATCTTGGTGATGATCTGGTTGATAAGAATCATAAGATATAAGCACCAGGCTTAAAGTGAAGGTTTATGTCTAGTCATTATACTAGATTGAGGGGAACTTGCTAATTCCTTTTGAAAATTCTATGACGCCTCGATTATTAACTATTTTACCTGCCTTTTCTTTGAAATGGGGAGCCTGATATGGTTTTGTAATCAGTAGAGGTTCGCCGATCAAAGCTTAGAAACCAGTAAGAAGGATTGATTGTTTTTAAAAATAAAAATAACTAAAGGTGTGTTTGGTTGTAGCAAATATCGTGAAGTTTTATTATTAATAAAGTCTAATTTGGTGCAAGTATCATGATATTTCAGAAATTTTAGTGCAACCAAACACACCCCAAACAAAATAACATAGCATGGGTCAGCTTATGTCCTTGGTCTTACACTCTCATACCTGGTTACCGATTCGTTTTCTAATGAGGTCTCTCATGCCAACCCTTGTAGATTCATGTTTTAGAACCCACTTTATGTACGGACATTAGCAAGCATGATATGTAAGGAAACCATTATCTCGTTCACATGAGCAACTTCTAGTTATGTTCCTTTATATTGCCCAGCAAGGCATCTAACCTATCTGATATGTTTCTTATATTCATTTTGCAATGTGCTTATAATCATCTCACATGTAATTATACTACCATTTATTAGAATTAAAACAATATAAATGAGTGACCGGAAATAATTTTTTAAAAATGATAGATAAGCGACAACTAGGTCGTGTTCTCTTCCCTTTGCCTTGTAAAGGAATCGTGTATGGTCTTCAGTACAAGTTGTGAGTTAGTGTATTCCACTTGTATTTTGAGTAAATCCCCTTCAAAATATTCGATGTCGGTAGGCGTTGTTGATGGACACGTCAGAGTATTCACCAGGTTACAAGATAGTGTTAAGGGTGTCCATCGATCTTGGTCCACTTCATGAAAGATGAGTAGTACAATCTTCACAGCCCTGAATTTTTCAGCATTGGTTGGATGCTCATTCTCCAACTTAGAACATTGAAAATCTTGTTCATGAGCAAGTGGGTGCAAAGTGCATGTTACATACTTGCATGTGGAGCAACTTGGAAGATGGTGGTAGCCTATATTGCCCACAGATTATGATGATCAAATGATCATATTAATTCAACTGGGGGCCACCAATTGGACATTTGAAGAAAGACATGGTCAAGGTCCCAAGTCAGTGATTAAAAATAAAAGTTAAAAATAGTTAAGATGGTTAGGATCATCTGATCATTATGATATTTGGGTCGGTCTTTTTTGAAGTACATGAATGCCAATCAGCTGTCCGTTTGCATGTACAATATGTCATTGCAAAGCTATTGATGAGCTTTACATCTTAGCCAATTTCATTGGCCCTCAAACAGCTTCGCAATATTCAATTGTTGTAAGGATCAAACTTAGGTTTTAAGTTAAAACTACCTATTTTTACTAAGTTGCATTCTTGCTAATTTTATGGTTTAATGAGTTTGATTGTAGTCAAAAGTCTTTGTTTTTTTGTCATCTAAGAGTTGTTTTGGAGTCCATGTAGAATTGTCCTTTACTATTTTTAAGTATTTTTTTCTATTTTGTTTACGAGTCTAGCTTGAGTTGAACTAGAAGTCTAGGGCATCTTTTG
Source organism: Magnolia sinica (assembly GCF_029962835.1). Classification (NCBI taxonomy): domain Eukaryota; kingdom Viridiplantae; phylum Streptophyta; class Magnoliopsida; order Magnoliales; family Magnoliaceae; genus Magnolia; species Magnolia sinica. Next base: position 134,675,928 of record NC_080574.1, read on the forward strand.
CTTATATAAGGCCATCAGATACATTGTAAGCAACAATTTTCATCAATGATATCAATGATAAGGAAGAAGACAATGATTTCTTCTCTTTCATTGATGCACCCGCTATGTAAAAGATTCACACTGCATTGGTAGTGATTTTAAAGAATGCATTAATCTCCTACTATAAGGTTGGGTTCACATTTGCTTGATAAATTGAAGTGGGTGAATTTCATACCCGAACCACAAAATGCACCCACTTGCAATTGCATGTGAATATCGATGTATGGATCTGATTTTTTGTGCTTTCTTGTGTTTTCTAATTTGGGTCTAAATGCAAGGGTGTAATAATGGCCCAGTAATGAGAAATTGGGACTGGAGCTGTACACGAGCAACAGATACTCAGTAACTCACTCGACTCGGCTCGAAAAAACTCAACTCGACTTGGCTCGAAGTGAGTTCGAGCTGAGAACGAGCTGAATTTTGGTACTCGAAACGAGTTCGAGCCGAGCACGAGCTTGACCCTGCTCGACTCGGCTTGACTCGAATATTACTCAGAATTGACTCGACTCGGTATAGTGACCAGGGGTATATATACCCTTCTATTCCAAAACAAAAAACCCTAACCCCCCATCCCAGCGCCCGCTGCTCGCTCAAAAAAAAAACCCAACCCTTTAAAGAAAAAAGCTCAATTGGGAACAGACAACTGATATATTTTCATCTTCCTCCTTTCTCTTCTTCCTCCTTTCTCTTCTTCTTCTTTAGATCCGCCGCCATTTCTTCTTCCTCCTTTCTCTTCTTCTTCTTTAGATCCGCCGCCATTTCTTCTTCCTCCTTTCTCTTCTTCTTCTTTAGATCCTCCACAGCTGATGGATTTTCATCGAGCGGTCGCTTCATCTCCTCGTTTGGAAACAGACAGGGATCTCTAAAGGAGGTTTTTCTTTTTTCCTCTTCCGCTTCCTCTTTCTCCCCAAGTCTACCTTTTGATCTCCAAAAAAGGCTCGAAGACTCGAACTCAGACTTGACTCGAAATCTGCCCGAACTCGGCTTGAACTCGAACGAGCCAAGCATGAACTAGGACTCGAGCAGTCCGAGCCGAGCATGAGCTGGGCAATACTTGGCTCGGCTCGACTCGTGTACACCTCTAATTGGGACCGCTTGCATTTAGGTAGGCATTCAAATGGGCCGTTGCGGTTGATCTTAATTGGATGAAATTCAGTAAGTGATGTTGGGAAAGCTAGTTTACTTGTAAAAATTACATTGCCCGCTTTGAATTACTTTAAGAGTTACTAAAAAGAATCCAATTACTCTATTATTTGTAATTCTAAGTTAGAGTGAAGAACAGTCTGTGGCCATGCGAGCCTTAGAATAAGGTTCAAACCCTACAATAGCAACACATTAGCTATTAGAAGCTACCACAACTTCATGTAAAATCAGAAAAATTCCGAGCATGGCCTAAAATAACAATGCATTATGAATGATTTTGCATACTATAAACTCTATCATTAACTTTATCACCTTCAAATCATGATATGATGGTGATTGGGTGGTGGACCCAAGCATCTCATTATTATCATAATTATGGTACAAATCTTGGTAGGTGAGAGATATAAAAGGTTGAGAAGAAAAAAAAAAGAAAAAAAGGAGAGAGTGGAGGCTACATGTGGGTACATGTTATAGAGACAAGGAGAGAGAAGAGAGAAGAGAATGGCGGCAACTCTTCGTCACTGTTTCCTTGATGTGGCTCACTCAATTCTCTATTCTACTGAATTTTTGTGCCGACATCTTTGTTGGGGATTGTTCTGCGGAATCACATAGAGATGAATCTAGGATAGCAATCCAAGAGCACCAAGCAAACACAAGAGAACACAAAGATTTAACGTGGAAAACCCTTTCAGGAAAAAACCACAGCACAAAGCGACAGATCTTCACTATGAAAGCAAAAATTATAAAGAGAAAGGACTTATCCGATTTGAACAACGTCGAATCTCACCCTTGCTACACCATTCACAAACCCTAGAACCCTTTTAAAAACCCTTTGAATACTTTTAAGAAGCCTTAGCATGTATTAGAATGGCCCTAGGAACTCATATTTATAGATTAGGAAACCCTACTTTCGCACCGACTTGGAATAGTCCGGAATCCGGTTCACATTTACGCAGTCCGTGCATAATCTGCGTAACCTCCGACTAGTCGAACCAGAGCTCGAGCTAGTCAAAGCGCACAATCTGCGTAACCTCCGACTAGTTGAACCTAACCTTCAATTGGTTGAATTTCTCGGAAGTTTCAAAATACATTATTATTGGACTTTTAGCCGAACTTTCTCGGACTAGTCGAATTTCCTCAGATTTAAGACATCTTTTAAAAACAATCTCCACCATGCCTTTAATCTTCAAACATGTAGCTTCTTGCCCTCTTCTCTTATCTCTGCATCACATCATAGCTTCAATCAATGCTTCTTTTGCACACTTTCTTCCTTTTACACCATCACCAAGCCCAGAGAAGTTGCACAGAACTTAAACTTCTCCGTAAGAACGACCTTGGTGAGCATGTCTGCCGAATTCACGGTGGTGTGAATCTTCTCTAGTGTTACGTCTCCTTCCTCAAGCACTTATCAGATAAAGTGGTGACGAACATCAATGTGTTTAGTACGAGAGTGATAAACGAAATTTTTAGTCAAAGTTATAAAGCTTTTCTCGTCACAAATAACCAGCACAGCTTCCTGCTGAAGCCCCAATTGATTTATCATGCCTCTCACCAAACAACTTCCTTAAATGCTTCTTTCACTTTCATATACTCTGCTTCAATCGTGGAAAGAGCCACCAGGAACTGAAGCTTCGACATCCAACTAATTGCCCCACTCATTAGTACAAACGAGTAACCTGAAGTTGACCTTTTGGAATCCACACTACCTGCTTAGTCTGAATCCACATATCATACCAACTTTGCTCTTGTCTTCTCAAAAGTTAAGACGTAGTCTTTCGTAAATCGAATGTATCGAAGTAGCCATTTCTATGCTTTCCAATATTGTTTATCGGGGTTTGACATGTATCTGCTCACAATACCGACTGCCTGTGAAATATCTGGTCTCGTATAGAGCATGGCATACATTAAACTACCAACTGCATTTGAATAAGGCACATGAGACATAACTTACTTTTTCTCATTTGATTTAGGACATTGTTCTAAGGTATTCTGCATGTGATAACAAAGCTTGCTCCTCTTCCTGTCTCTATGAATATCTATGTCGAGAACCCTCTTTGCAATCACCAGATCTTTCATCTCGAATGTCCTTAATGACCGAGTCTTCAGTATGTTGATTTTAGACATATCATGACTGACGATCAACATATCATCAACATACAATACTAGGATGATGAACTTGCCATCTCTCAGTGTCTTATAATAAACACAGTGATCGTATTCACTCCGAGTAAACTTCTGACTCAACATGAAAGAATCAAATTTCTTATACCACTGCCTAGACGACTATTTCAAGCTGTACAACAACCTCATTACCCTGCAAACCTTTTTCTCTGCCTCTTTAACTTCGTAGCCCTCTGGTTGCTTCATGTAGATCTGATATTCTAACTCCCCATGCAAAAATGTAGTCTTGACATCCATCTGCTCCAGCTCGAAATCGTATTGGGCAACTAGCGCTAACATGAATCTAATGGATACTTACTTAACCACTGACGCGAAGATCTCTGTGAAGTCGATTCCTTCTCTCTGAGCATGCTCCTTCACTATTAGTCTCGCTTCGTATCTGTCTTGTTTTCTTTTAAATAACCACTTGTATCTGATCACTTTTTGATTCACTGGAAGCTCAATCAGCTCCCATGTGTGATTTTTGTGTAACGAGTCCATCTTATCATTCATAGCCGCCTTCCACTTTTCTGCATCAGGCTCATCAAGAGCCCCCTCAATAGTTAACGGTTCCCCCTCATCTATAATGAGAGCATATGCGATATTAGAGTCGTCCCTGTATCTTGTCAGTAACCTGCGATTACACAGTGGGTTCCCTCTCACTGATGGCTACTCCACCTACTCTTGTACCTCTGTCTGTGCATATATTTCTGTCTGAGTATCATCTGTGTCAATCTAGATGTGTACGATCAACCTTTCTGGTTCCTCTTGCTCCTCCTGATCATTCTTGTGGAATAGGGAGCTTTCATCGAACTTGACATCACGGCTAGTGATGACCTTGTGTGTGACACTGTCGAATAACCTGTAACCTTTCACACCAACATCATAACCAACAAAGATGTAATTTTTAGCTTTATAGTCTAGCTATCTCTCCCAACTGATGGTACATGAGAGTAAGCTTTACAACCAAATATGCACAAATCTGAATAGTCCAGCTTATTATCACTCCATACTTCCTCTGAGATTTTATATTCAATTGTCATAGATGGGGATTAGTTCACCAAGTAGAAAGTCGTGTTAATGGCCTCAGTCCATAAGTCTTTGCCCAATGTAGTATTACTTAACATGCATCGAGCCCTCTCCAAGAAAGTCTGTTTTATCCGCTCAACCACACTATTTTATCCGGGAGTGTGGTGCACTATATTATGTCTAATGATCCCTTCATCTTTGGAATATTCATTAAATTCAATGGAAGTAAATTCTCTATTATTGCCAGTCCCTAAAATCTTTATTTTTCACCCTGACTGTTTTTCCACCATTGCCTTCCATTGTTTGAATATGGTGAAAACTTTGAATTTTCATTTAATGAAGTAAACCCAAACTTTTTTGGAGTAGTCGTCAATGAATGAAACAAACCATAATGACCCCTTAATAGAAACCTCTGGCGATGGCCCCCGTACATCAGAGTGCACATAATCAAACACTCTCTTACATACATGTTTTTCAGATTTAAAAAATAATCTAGATTGTTTACCACATATACAATGCTCACATATATGTAAATCAGAAATTTTAAAAGCTGGAATCAAACAATGATCAGATAGTACCTTCATGATCCGCTCACTCATGTGGCGCAGACGAGCATGCCACATACGTGCAGACGTGGAATCTACAACAATCGCTACCGTTCCATATACTAAAGTTCTTTCGATCAACCGGTAAAGGTTTTTGTGCCTTTGTGCTCTCAGAACCACGAGTGCCCCTTTTGGAACTTTAAGGACACCATCAATACCAGTGAACTTGCACCCTATAGCCTCGAGTGTACCGAGAGAAATCAGACTTTTCTTCATATAAGAAACAAAACTGACATTAGTCAAGGTATGCTCCATCCCATCAAATATCTTGATGCTCACTATACCAATAGCCACAACATTACAGGCATTGTTATTACCCATAAAGACCTGTCCACCATCGCATTCCTTATAACTGGCGAACCAACTTCGATGATGAGTCATGTGATATGATGCTCTTGTGTCAAAGATCCACTCATCTTTAAGATTGTAATGCAAGTCTCCTACTATAGACACAGACAGAACATCACCTCCACTTGTTTCTTCGTCAAATGCAACAACATTGGCCTCCCTAGAAGAAGCCTCTGAGTTTTCTTCTTTCGTTTTAGGATTTGTGTAATCCTTCTTCATGTGTCCATTCATCCTACAGTTCCAGCACTTTAGTTTTCCTTTGTCATTGCCCTTGGATTTGGATCTAGGTCTTGAAGATCCTGTAACTTACTCAGAATTTCTACCTCTCATAAATAGTGTATTAGAAGATGTCCATATGCCACCGTTTATTTTTCTCATGACCTTCCATTGAATGGTTGAGATAACGGTATCCACATTTAGGGATTTATTTGTTGTGTACAATGAGTCCCTAAATGACTCATATGATGGTGGTAGAGTATTCAACAATATATATGCCTGATCTTCATCGTTAATCACTTCCTCCATGTCCAGCAATTTGCAAATCAGTTTATTAAAATTACCGATGTGGGCCTCCACATCTCCACCCTCTGCCAATTTGAAGGTGAACAATTGTAGCTTCAAGTGTAGGCGATTCTCAATAGATTTTTTAGCATAAATATCCTCTAACTTCGTCCACAAACCAACTGCAATTTTCTCCCTGAAAACATTATAGAGGACCTCATCCATGAGACATAAACATATCGAGGATAAGGTCTTCTTATCAAGAGTATTACATTCATCATCAGTCATAGTAGACTTTCTCTCCTCAAGAGCACCATCCTCACCTTGCTTGGTTAATGAACTGATCATCTTGATCTTCTATAACTCAAAGTTATTTTTTCTTAAGTACTTCTCAATATCATACCTAGTGCTTCTCATTGATGTTAATCCTATAGATTTAAGTCTGTGTCCCAACAATTGCTCTAATACCACTTGTTGGGGATTGTTTTGCAGAATCACACAGAGATGAATCTAGGATAGCAATTTAAGAGCACTAAGCAAACACAAGAGAACACAAAGATTTAACGTGGAAAACCCTTTCGAAAAAAACCACAGCACAAAGTGACGGGTCTTCATTATGAAAGCAAAAATTACAAAGAGAATGGACTTACCCGATTCGAACAACTTTGGATCTCACCCTTGCTAAACCCTTTGCAAACCTTAGAACCCTTTTAGAAACCCTTTGAATACTTTTAAGAAGCCGTAGCATGTATTAGAATGTCCCTAGGAACTCCTATTTGTAGATTAGGAAACCCTAATAATTTCACACGGACTTGGTTCGGAATCCGCCTCAAATTTACGCAGTCCGTGCATAATCTGCGTAACCTCCGACTTGTCGAACTAGAGCTTAGGCTAGTCGAAGTACACAATCTGCGAACCTCTGACTAGTAGAACCTGACTTCTGATTGGTCGAATTTCTCAAAAGTTTCAAAATACATTGTTGCTGGACTTTCAGCCAAACTTTCTCAGGTTGGTCGAATTTCCTCATATTCAAGACATCTTTTAACAACAATTTTAACACGAGCCAACACAATATATTTATGAATTGGATATCACACAGCCATTAAGGTGCGCCACACGACCTCTATCACATGAGCTTTCTAACAGATGCCTACATGCAAAGAAGAGGGTGTAAGAGGAATTGAAAGTATGAAAATGGCTATCACATGGGCTTTATAATAGATGCATTGCATGCAGCTACATGCAAAGAAGAGGGTGTAAGAGGAAATGTATGAAAATGGCCATAGAAAAAAGTAAACTAATACCTTTCCGCATATGTGAGATTGGCTCAAAGACTGGAAACATGAGAATGGTAATTTCCTTGCATTCCTAATAGGGTTTATGCTGCCAATCCTAAATACATCACTTTCAAGTTGGCCCAAAAACAAATGTCATGGTGATTTGAATGAGGGTAGTCGATCAGCCTGGCCGACACCAAGTAAAATTGAAATTTTGAATAGGGCCAGTGGCCCGGCTGAAGCCAACCTCAAGCACGGTTGTTGACCGCCTGACTTTTATGCTACTTCCCCGTAACATTAAGGACTTGTTTGTAACAAATATTTTTTTTCTAATAAGTCATCTGTGGGCTTTCCCCATTATGAATACTAGAAAAAAATATTAAGGGTTGTTTAGATACTTCTTAATAAATAATTTTTTAAATTTATATTAAGTTAATAAATCACTTTTTGTAAACTTTAGTTTGTTATACCTCATTGGAAATGTAAATTATGTAATCAAAATTACTTGTCCCCTTTAAGTTTTTTGTTCTTGTTTTTTAAACTTTTGACTTTTCTATTTTTTGTCTCCATGTGATGAGGTCCATATCAAAGGAGAGCTCACATTATAGATGGTCCACATCGAAAGTAGGGTCCAAATGATGAATGGTACGCATTAAAGGTAGGCCTCACATGATGGATGACCCATATTAACACGGGCCCACATAATAAATGGTCCACAACAAAGGTTAGTCCCTAATGATGAATGGTTCATATCCAAGGTGAGCCTGTCATTAGAGTTGTACACAAACTGATTTAGCTCAGTTAACTCGCTCGACTCGACTCAAAAAAGCTCGATTCAACTTGGTTCGAAACTGAGTTCAAGCGGAGTTAAGCTGATTTTTGAAGCTTGAAAAAATTTCAAGCCAAGTTCAAGCTTATCCAATCTTGAATCGACTCGGATCTAACCTCAACTCGAATCAAACTAGTTCGGTGACTCGGTTATTTTGATATTGATGTTGCTCACCAAGTGTTCAATGAATTGACTCGACGAAATGTTGTTTCGGGTGCATACATTCTCCGCAGGATCAACTGGTGGTGAGGAAGGTATGGATATGAAACAAGTCACTACAAATATACACACACACACACACACACACACACACACACACACACACACACACACACACACACACACACACACACACGGAAACGCTCACCTGCGAACCGGTTCGTACGTACTACATACGAACTTTTTTGAGAACCCATCATACGTGATGTGAATCCAAAATTTGAATAGTTCATGTGAAGCAGCACCTCGTGAAACCCCCCGGGACCAAGTTTTACTTTGATCTAAAACTTTGATGGGCTATGAAAAATGAAAACAGTTTCCTCACTTGATTTGCATTTCTCTTTGCTATGGCCCACCAGAACTTTAGATTTAGGTGAAATTTTGTCACAAAGGGTTTCATGGGATTCCGCATCACATGGACCATTCAGATTAGACACTCATGACACGTGTGCAAAGGTGCACACGTGCGTAGGTGGACAGGGGAGCATGACTCTATATATATATATATATATATATATATATATATATATATATATATATATATATATATATATATATATATATAACATTACATTCGGCCATGGGACTGGGGAGGTTTTTAATAGTGCACATTCAATCGCTACTGTTTTTCTGTGGTGTGGTCCACCTGAGATTTAGATCCCCTCATTTTTGGTACTAAAATCTAAAATTATCTGAAAAAAATGAATGAACGGTAAGGATAGAGCCAAGCTGGCCAGTCAGGCTCGAGGATCGAGCCGAGCTGAGTTTGAGCTGGGGTTAGCTAGTGGCCAAGCTGAGTCGAGTTGTGCCAAGCCCGACTCGGTTCGACTCGTGTACAACTCTACCTGTCATGATGGACAACCCACATTGAAGGTGGGGCCTACAAGATGGATGGTCCATAAGAAAGATGGGCTCCACATGATGGGCGGTGGAGGTTGAAGGTGGGCCCCATACAATGAACGATTCACATTAAAGGCTGGCTCCTAATGATGAATGGGTCACATCCAAGGTGGGCCTGACATGATGGACGACCCACATCAAAGGTGGGGCCCACACAATGGACAGTCCACATAAAAGAGGGCTCCATGTGATGAGTAATGGATATTGAAGGTGGGCCCGATATGATGGACAATTTATTTTGATGGTGGGCCCCAAATGATGGATCACCCACATCAAGGCGGGCCCCATATAATGGAAGGTTCACATCAAAGGTGTCGATGATTAATGACCCATGTCCAAGGTGGGCCCTGCATGATGGACGACCTACATGATATATATAGACGATCCACATCAAAGGCAAGCTCCACATGATGGGCGGTAGATATTAAAAGTGGGCCTCACATGACGGACAATAACATCGATTGTGGGCCCCACAGGATAGAAGACCCATGTCAAGGTGACCTACATGAGGACAATTCACATTGAAGGTAGGCCCCTATTGATTAATGACTCCACATCCAAGGTGGGCCCCGCTTGATGGATAGCCCACTTCAAAGTTGGGCCTTGCATGATGGATGGTCCACATTAAAGGGCACAATGGATGGCCAGCATCTAAGGTGGGCCCAACATAAGGAACAGTCTACATCAATGGTTCGGCCCTCATGATGAACGGTGGATATTAAGGGTGGACCAAACAAAATTAAGAGATAAGTACTTATGTGATATTAGAAACCAAACATACTTTTCAATTTTTGGTTGATGAGTATGTACCAAACATACTTATTTGCTCCCAACATACGTTTTTACTTTTGGCTTTTAAGTATATACCAAACATACTTATTTGCTTAATAAGTAAAAAAAATATGTAAAGTAACTTATTATCCTGACGCTCCCTGAGGACCCATTTGAATGTAGCTCCTAAATTTTAAAAAGAAAAAAAAAAGGAAAAAAAGAGGCTTTTTATAAGAAGCCATCCATGAGTTTTTTAGGTGGTGTTTGCATTGTAAATTACTTTAGATAAGCTATTTATGCCTTAAGTAGCTTATCTTGGTTTCTTTTTATTAAGTAAATAAGCTTGTTTGGTAAACAAAGTACTTGTCGACTAAAAAGTCACAAGCTTGTTTTGTTTCCAACATCACATAAGTATTTATCCTTCAGGTTTTATGGTCCGCCCTTATACTCATTGTCATGTGGGGTCAACCTTTGATGTAGACTATTCATTGTGTGGACCTCACCTTTGATGTGGTTGTCCATCATGTAAGGCTCACCTTGGATGTGAGCCATTCACTATTAGGGCCCGACCTTTAATGTGCATCGTCCCTTATGTACGACCAAACTTTGATATTGGTCATCCATCATGTGGGGCCCACCATCAACATTATTGTCCATCATGTGCGGCCCACCTTCAATATCCACCGCCCATCATGTGGAGCCCATCCTTGATGTGGACCATCCATCATGTGGGCCCCACCTTTGATGTGGGTTACCCATCATGAGGGGCCCGGCTTGGATGTGGGCCACTCATCGTTAGGGCTGACCTTTGATGTGGACCATCCATCATGTGGGACCCACTTTGATGTGGGTCATCCAACCTGTGAAGCCCACCTTTGATGTGGACCATCCATCATGTGAGCCCCACCTTCAATGCGGGTCGTCCATTATGATGTGAGGCTTCCCTTGGATGTAGGTAATTCATCGTTAAGGGCCAACCTTTAATGTGGACCGTCCATCATTTGGGACCCACCTCGATGTGAGCCATCCATCATGTGGGGCCCTACTTCAATGTCCACCACCCATCGTGCGGAGCCCACCTTTAAAGTGGACCGTCCATCATGTAGGCCACGCCTTTGAAGCGGGTTGTCCATTGTACTAGTCTGCTTTGGATGTGAGGTATTTATCATCAGGGGCCGACCTTTAATGTCGACCATCCATCATGTGGGCCCATATTAACATGGGGCCATCCATCATGTGGAACCCACCTTTGATGTCGACTGTGCATTCTGTGGGCCCTACTTTTGATAGGGACAGTTCATCACATACGGCCTTCTTTGGTAAGGACTGTGAGAGAGAGAGAGAGAGGCTCCTTTGACATCTATTGTAAATGAGGGAGAAAAGTAGCAAGTCAAAAAGCTATAAAAATTCAACATTAAGTTACTTTTAGGATGATGCTTACCCAACTAAAGGCACATTTGGATACTACCAAATAAGCTACTTTTTCTGCAGTTCAACTTAATAAGTAGAAACCGAGATAAGTTATTTAAGGCACAAGCAGTTTATCTTAAGTAACTTAAGATCCAAACGCCCCTTATCTGTAAAAAGTAATTTAATGACTTAAAAATAAAAAATAAAAAAAATAAAAAAAAGTTAAAAACTAACTTATTTGGTGGTATCCAGTCGAGCCCTTAGGGGCATTTGGATCCTAAGTTACTTAAGATCAGTTGTTTATGCTTAAATAGCTTATCTTAGTTTCTACTTATTAAACTAAAGCCATTAAGGGCCCGTTTGTATACCACCAAATAAGTTACTTTTCTACTTACAGCAGTATATAGGTTACTTATTTCATATAAGTTTAGCTTATGATTAGTTATAAGTAACTTTTTTACTTAAAAGTACTTAATCACTTCACTTAATCTTTTTAGCTTTTCTACTTTTCTTAAGTTGCCTAAGAGAGGCATGGGAGAGAAGAAAGAGACGAGAAGCTGATAAGTTGTTTACCAAACATACTTATCTTCTTAGTAAGTAGAAACTAAGATAAGTTCCTTACGACATAACTTATCTTAAGCAACCTTTGATCCAAATGGGCTCTAAGTAACTTTAAGTGAAGAAGTTACTTATAATTGATCTTAAACAAAACCTACTTTTCTCAAATAAGTTACTTATCTACTGCTGTAAGTAGATAAAAAATAACTTATTTGGTGGTATCCAAACGAGTCATAGGACCTGGCGTCGAGGGATCGATTGGAGTTTGGTAAAACGTCGGATGTGGATTTTAAGGGTGCATCCAAATTGGGCCCTATCATTTTGTTATTTCCTCTTGATTAAAACTATAATCACAATTCAACGCACTAGAGCACCCAAACGCACCCATCTTGTCCTATTGAGTAAGTAAAGGATAATGGTCTTCTTTTTATGATAAGTGACTTAGATTAGGAAGATCAATGGCCGGGCTTCAGCTCAGAAAAAAAAATTAGGTGGGCTTGAATGGGCTGACCCACGCCCACCCCAGACCTAGCTCTGATCCAGTTCCTGTAGATTGAGATGACCTGGATAAGGCCTGTCCAAACATTTGTTTTGATTATCATTGATAGTCGAAGTGGTTAGAATTTACTAATCGCAGCTTCCCATAAATACATTGATTTTGAGTCCCTACCTAGCCCATTCAAGTGGGGCCCATCATTTGTTGCCATTGATCTATCAATGTCGACAGAGACGAAGGTATATTGTCCTACGAAACCAGCTGTTTGGAGACGTGGAGATGCCCTGAGCATTGATATGGACCATCTGTTCCAGCCCACAGTTTGTGGGCCACTGCAAAAATCAACCCGATTAAGATATAATCGTTGGTCATTTCCGATATAACAGTCCATTTCACAAGCCATAGATCAAATGGTCAGCATCATCCAACCACCGTTTCATCACAAAGATCTTTCAAGTTGATGATGACCCACTTTCTCGGCTCAATCTTGCCCGTTTGTATTTGCTGGCTGTCAGTGCAACTTTTCTGCGATACACACAATCTACACGCAAGGTGTGCAGCACATCTGTGCAATAATCAAGACCATCAATTTGGACGGCCATCGCATAGATGGATCATACTCCAAAAAGCACTGAATGGATGATTCTTGCCGTTCTTGAGTTATGGCCATTGAATGTAGAGGCTTGCTTATTCTGCACAACTCTTTTCAACCATCCATTTGCAAACCTCCAGTCGCATTGTTAGCATAGTCCAATCCACTCAGGTTGCTCCACTCTTCAGGTGGGGTGCGTAAGTGTCTAGAACATAGGCGGTGATCATTTAATCCTGACCCTATGTTTTCCTCATACACATTTGAACCATCTGATGAATGGTTTGGATGGCACATGCATGATGGGTGTTCGGGGAATAAATCTAAGAATCAAAATAACCAATTTGCCCCTGCAAGTCACCAGCTGCTGACAAAGGAACGTTCACCTACATGAAATCACAGCTCTCCTTCCATACCAACTTGTCATTTCTACTCAACCTCCTGCCACCATCTTCCCCATATATAACCCCCATCACATTCTCACTATGTACTCACCTTTCAAATGATGAGATCTAGGTGGTGGGCCTGCATTGTGGCCTGCCTCGGCATTCTGATCGGTACTGTCCATGCGCAGGCACCTGCAGTAGCGCCTTCGATACCACCACCAGCAGTCCCACTGCCACCAACAAATGTGGCCCCCACATCCACTCCCATATCATCACCAACACCACCTGCATTAACGCCATCGTTGAGCCCACCTCCTCAAACTTCACCGCCACCAACACAAACTCCACCACCCTCAACATCACCGCCCCCGGCATCACCACCTCCAACATCACCGCCTCCGACATCGCCGTCCCCGGCATCACCACCTCCAACATCACCGCCTCCGACATCACCGGCCCCAGCATCACCACCTCCAACATCACCGCCTCCAGCATCACCACCTCCAACATCACCACCTCCAGCATTGCCACCGTCACCAGCTTCACCTCCACCACTAGCACCCACATCACCACCACCGCAGGTTCCACCAACACCAGCACCAGCAACACCACCACCCGCTCCTGCACCAGCAGTCAAGCCACCAGCTCCTCCACCGGCTGTGATCCTGCCAGTCCCAGCACCTGCACCAGCTCCAACGAAGAGCAAGAAGCGGAAGCACCACCACCACCACCACCACCACCATCATCACGGACCTGCTCCAGCCCCATTGGCAAAGAGCCCACCAGCACCACCTACACCTGTAACCTCAGATGATGTAATGGCTCCTGCGCCCCAACTGGATGAGGTAATGCACTCTTGCAGTCAACATTATTTTAATATGGACACTGCTCAAAACCAACGTTAGCTTTGCTACTGGTGAACTGTACAATTGTCCAGTCTTAAAATGGGCTCCAATTGATGACAATTCCTCTTAAAAGGTCAAAGTGAGTGGGATCCATTTCTCACTCTGCGTGATCTTGACCGGAGCGCAATGTGGTTCACCAACAACGGAGTGCTGTTGCTGGTGCACCTATTTGTTGGAGCGTTTCACTTTCGAAATCAGATTCCACCAGTGTATATTGAGTAATCTTTTTGTTATCTTTTTTCACAATTGCAGAATGAAGGGATTACAATTTACAGGAATGGAGGGGTGTTTGGGAGATGGGCGAGGATTGGGCTGGCCATTTTTGTGTTGTTTGAAGTCATGGGTTAGAGTTTCTTGCGACCTGCTAGAAAGAGATTTCTTTTAGCTATTTAAGGAATGTGGGTATGGAAGATGAATGTAATTGTTTTGTCCAATGTATTTCGGCAATGCGGCAATAGACAAATTCAAACCAAAAGCCCCAAAGATTGTTTTAAAATGTCTCTGTGATTAATGAAGCGGATGACTTCAAGTTTGAGAAATGGAAATCAATTATAAGTGTTGAGAATCAAAGTCACTTCAGCAATTATACTGTTGTTCTCTGCGCCTTGTTTTTGTTATCATCATCGTTGATGGCTGATGAGTAAAGTCTCTTTTGTTTACATGTAATGATGATTTCTCTTTTTGTTCTTGTGATTCTTTGTGCTTTGTTTATTTTATCTTATTTATTTTTCGGGTTAATTTTCAATCAACCATAGCTCAAAAACCCAAAAACTCAACTCGACTCTATGTCCAACCCAATCGAGTTGACTTGAAGACTTGATGAGTCTTTATCCGACTCAACTCATATATATATTTTTTTGAAGACACAGGGTGTCCCCATCTCTTTTTTGAAGTGAGACTAATCTATATTGAAGACTCGACCCAATATATTAATAATTAAATATAAACTATATGATTTGTTGGTTAATATTAAACTTTTTAAATATAGACAAAACAAACAAAAACAATAGAGTACACGACATAGCTGCCCGTTGTGCGGTGAGGGGCCCCTGTGCTTTGAAACGAGGCATGGGTTCAAGTTTCATCCAATGCATTTTTTTTATTGGAAATAAAAAAGAAAAAAGGAAAAAAGCATTTGAATGGGTGAGCTACATGGTCAAGTCATGTCAAGTCACGTAGACTCGACTGAGTTTACATGACTCGACCGAGTCATGTCATGTCGAGTTACATTGTCAAGTCATGTCGAGTAATGTAGACTCGACTGAGTTTACCAGCTGACTCAACAAGTCTAGTCAAGTTTCAACTTGAGTTTTTTTTTTTTTTTTTGGTTGAAAGATTCAACTGAGTTATGCTTAGCAGTTCCAAGAGATTAAATCAAAACCTTGTCTAGTCAAGTTGACTCGGCCGAGTTTCAAGTCGAGTCACCAAGTTTTAGAATTATGCATTCAACAGGGCAAAAGAAACACTATAATAAGATGCAACATCACTTACAATCCCTGAAAATATATTGTACATGTTACACTTGATTAGTGTCAGAATCCGAATCCTCTCGCAAATCATACTCAACAACAAGGCCGAGGTTGTCAACTAATTTATGATGCTGGAGACATCCTGCACACTGATGGTAAGCTCCATTAATACGCAAGAGTACAAAACATTTTCAAAACTTATTCATAATAAGATGAACCACGAGACCTCGAAAAGGAGATGAATCAGAAAGCAGGCTTTCATGGGTTGAAGCACGATACTTTTAATGCTATTTGCAAAACAATCAGATCTTTATACTTCAAGCTAGAAATTCCATGGATTTTTTACTAGATTCAGGACTTCAATTTTGAAATCAGTACCTCATTATGCACGGTAATGCCAAATCAAAAACTTAATATATCTTAGAGCTTTGATCAATTTAATTTGGTTATCCCCTGCCTAAAATTGTGAAGCTTATTTATTACTAAGGGTGTGTTTGTTTGCACCAAATATCATGAAACTTCATGACATGTCATGATAAATCAGTCTAATTTGATGTAAAAATTTCATGAAATTTGATGCAACCAAACACACCCTAAGTCAAGAATTTTAATTGCAAATGAAAGGTAATCACTGGTGCATTCATATAAAATAGTTCAACCAAATAATAAAATCAGTAGATACCAATAAAAACTTATACCTGAAGATTTATTTCTCACAGAATTTTTTAAAAATGTACGAAACTACTCGCCGTGACCTGCGCAAGTTTGACATTGACACAAGACTGTCTTGGACGTTCACATGTTGATAGAACTATACTATAATGAGCCAGTATTTACACCCATCACTTGATTTGCATACACACATTTCCATCTAGATTCCATGAAAGTTCCCAACCATTTTAGAAGTGGTTACAACTCGTCCATCAGAAACATCGCACACATCCAGCCTGTCCAAATTCTGACCGGATTGCAAATTAAACAACCAAAATCAGATTGAGAACACAATAGTAAGAATCTGATTTTGCCTTTTATTTTATTTACTTATTTGAGAAAATCGCCCATTGAAATATGACCATTTAATATTTTACTTCTTTCCATTTGATTGCCACCAATTGGAAGGTAGGAAGTGACCCCGATCATTCTGAATTCCGATTCATGATTCATCCCTGATGTGGCCCACAATTTGGATGTTTGGATAGAAGTAAAGGTGCACCACATTTAAGGATAAGGAGGGCCACAGGAGTCTTCTCCTTGAAATAGTAAACTTTTGTACCTTTTTGATAGGTGAATGGGAAGCTTGAATCCCTCACTTGGACTACAAATGGAAGATAGCTGTATATAAATCAGAAACCGAAGAGGGTTGGCGGAAATATCAATTGCCTATATAATCTTCTAAATCTTTTCTTCTTTTTTAATGGCAACAAAACTATAATCTTCCAAATATTAGATCATGAAATCATACAGTATGTAAGAACATAACCAGATAGGTTGAAATGCACTAATACCATATAAAGTGTATGAAATATAATACAAGACAAAAGAATGGATGGATCCAGAGTTTCCTTTCCTCTATTTGCACGTTGGTCACTGTTAAAGTAGATTGGGAGCGGATTAGGTGCGGCCCCGGCCTCACCCAAGACAGTGCGACCCTTACCACGGGGCCCACTTTGATGTATGTATTCTATATTCACGCCGTCCATCCGTTTTGAGAGATCATTTTAGGGCATTAGCCAATAACTGAAGCAGATCCAATTCTCAGGTGGACCATACCATAGGAAAAAGTGGTGATTGAAAATTAATGGGCCACGAAAGTTTTGGATCAAGCTGATATTTGCTTTTTCCCTTCATCCAGGTCTGTGTAACCTCATCAACAGGTTGGATGGCAAATAACCATTACAGTGGACCCTACGATGTTTTTAATGGTAGGGCATTCAATCACCATTGATTCCTATAGTATGGTCCACCTGAGATTTGGATCTTCTTCATTTTTGAGGCTAATTCCCTAAAATGATCTGTCAAAACAGATGGACAGCGTGGATGTAAAATACATACATCAAGGTGAGCCCCACAGAACGGGCTGCGCCATCTTGGGCGAGTCCGGGGCTGCACCTAATCCACTCCTGAGTAGATTAGGCTAATCTTCTAGATTAGGAAATGTTATCTTTTAGGATCACTCCAGATCTCTACATATCTCCCATGTCTTTCATATATTCATGTTATTCTCATTGAAATAAAATAAGCTTTCAAAATGTATTCTACGGTTTTACATATTATCAGAGCCATGATTAGGCCCTGATCTCAACTGTCCATCTTCCTTGTCCCGCCTCATCACCATTGTCATCCCACCTTCTCATCATTGTCTGTTGTTGGCCCTGAGCATTCCTGCACTCCTCTCTGCATCAGTCATCTTCTGAGGCACCAGTGTGCATCAACCAGATTGGAACCCATGATCATCAGCAGTGATATCTAACCTCCGGTATTGTCATTAGATCTACTTTGTCAGCCGCCGGAATCGTCGGTCTGCCCTACAACCACCGGCATCATCTTCATCTTCTCCTACAACTGCCACCATCTGTTGGTGATCTAATGAACCAAAATCCTGTTGTCGCTACTGCTCTACCATCGTAGTTGCAACCCATACCTGTGCTTCATCTTCTTCTGTGCCGTCATTGTCAGTTTGGATCCCTGCCACCATTATTGGTCCTCTGTCCCCATTTGCCCCATCTCCGGAAAGTACCAAACCCAGATCTGCTCCACAACCGCCACCATCACCAACTGTCATCATCACCCAGATCTGGCGAGCGCCCAGATCTTGTGTCTTCTCTCTTTGTCTTCAACATACCCAAAGAAAGAAAAACCATTCTATTCAAGAACCTTGTTTTACAGAATTGTCATCACCTCTGCCACCAATCCCAGGCAGATCTTGATCCATTGCCTGTTTGCTAGCATCACCAACTCCACCCATCTACCACCACACACGATGCCACTCCATCGTCACCATTCCTCTGTCTCTCCTCTTGCATTGGCCAAACCCATAGCCACCATCATCATTGCACTAGAGGTCCCACAGGGAGAGAGCAATTAGTTCTTCAATGTCACAAATAAAGACCTTCATTCTCCAATTACAGTATCTCTGAAACTTTAATGTCATTCGGGGAAAAAAAAAAGAAAAGGATTCAATGAAAGAGAAACCCTCGGCCCCTTTAGGCACTTGTAGCATCAAGAAGGGTGCATTGCTGCTTCATCCATTTTTTTAATTTTTTTTAATATGGATCGTTGACCCTTGTTTTGGGGCCTTTGATCTCATCATTTAACATCGTGCATCACCACAGCACCCGTCCATCACACCATCAATCATCTCCTTCATACATCGATGATGTATCTTCTTTGTACCCAGCCTTTTGACAAGATGTGTTTTTCATTTGAGTGCCGGGCGTTTTGGACCGAACTCGTTTTTGTGTTGAGTGTATGAACTAGACATGTTTTTGTGCTAGGCGTATGGATACTATGGACCGGACCTGGTTAATATGTTGGCCTTGTGGTCAAACCTGTTTTTTCTTTGTTGTCGGAACATCTAAGGCCACTAAAAGAGCAACAGTTGAACTCTCAGCTACCAAAAGTGTGTATCCACTGGAAGAGTAATGAGTGAAATCCCCGCCACTGAAAGTGCCATTAGATCGTTTCCCAGTTGTTGGAAGTACAAATAGTTCACATCCCAGAAGGTGCCTGCTCACTTGATGTTACTCGTTGCTTTGTCACCTCATGCCTGCTCATGTTACCGTTGCATTTTTTTTTCTTTTCGAATAATGTTCTTTGTATCTTACAAAATTAAGCTACTCCTTTCAAAGCACCTTGAGTTTAAGGATGTTAAATTAGATTAGGATAATCTTCTAGATTAGGATATTTTCTTTTATGTTGAGATGTATGTCTTTTAGGATCTCTCTGTATTTGTATAGATCTCTCATCTCTTTATATATTCATGCTATTGTCATTGAAATAAATAAGTTACAGTTTCCACAATGTAGTCTACTATGGTTTTACAAACACATTTCTAACACAAAATATTCACGAAAATGGAAATTCCTTGTTACATAAAGCATTGATGAAATTATGCAAAAACTTTGTAACAGCTAGCATGTTTTCTACAGAGAAATTTAAACCAAGTAGACAGCAGTTAAACAAAATCATACGAGATGTTCATAAAAACTGGAGGAAAAAAAGAAGCCATTGGCTAGTTAAGAAACATAAAGTGAGAAAATCTTGAGCAGGGCACTATGGAGGATGTCATATGCAGTAAAAAGAAAGTACCTGTACAAAAACAGTTCCCCGTTCATAAGCTGCCCTATTTATAGTCCGTTGTGTTCTTTCGCCACATGCATTGCAGGTGAATTGTACAAGCAAACTTCTCCTAGGAAGCTTTATATCAAAACTAGCTTCCTGTTTGAAGACAAGAATAAAAGATCAACACCAGCGTGGAAGCCTAGAAGGCGTAGCTTTGTAAAAAAACAGCATGGAACATACACCGCTCAATTCCATAGCATTAAGTTGCAGCTGTCATTCAATATAAGAACTACAAGTCATATAGAAATACAACAGTGTATTCCTAGGCCTTACCATGAATACAAGCTGAAATAGTTCACTCAGGGTGAAGAATCAAAACTCAGATTTGGACTGAGGCTCACCTGGGAACTGAAACCAGTATGATTCACTCCAACTCGGTCAGAATCAATGCATGTTTTTTAGGGGGCAACTCATTTCATTTTCCAACAAATCATAAATGACTCTGACAAGTCGAGTTAGATGATTTTTTAATCCATGCTTTGAGGATTATCTGTCCATTGAGTAAATAACAGAAGAAGCCACATACTCCCTCTCCAATATCGAGCAGGAGCTTCACTTTTGATAAGATGATCATATCATGAAAATGCCGGATTGAGTATGCACGACAATGGCACGACTTCGTGGTGGATACACCTTGGTTACAGTTCAATGCCCATTTCTCCAAAGCATTAGTTACACCCGGCATTCAAAACATCATTTGTTTTCACTAGCCCCATTTTTTAAATGGTGATGATTTTATTAAAAAGGGAGAGAGAGAGAGAGAGAGAGAGAGAGAGAGAGAGAGAGAGAGAGAGAGAGATTTGCAAAGATAAGAACGGGTGTAAGTGACCCCCCTGTCACTCCACTTTTAGCAAGCCACCTGACCTCCTGATTAGCCGATTTCAGGACGAGGGAATATTAATATAACATAGGGCCACATGGGCCTCAAAATATAATATATGATATCTGGAATGTATCGCATTACATTCCCTAGGCAATGCAAACAAAGCATTGAAAGTATTTAAGTATCTGCACATTCAGTTTTTCACCATTTTATTAATATTTTTATAACATCTAAAATTATATTATGCATAAAGTTCCATTAAAATTATAGTTTTTTCAAGGAATAAGGACATGGTGTGCCGTAAAGGCTGTTACAGGGCCATAAAAGCCATTACATAAAGGTTATGAAAAAAATGAGGGAAACTAAGGGAAGGAAAGGGAAAGTAAAAGTGCTTGGGGAAGGAAACCCTATGCACTTGTTTGCTTTCTTAACCAAAAAAAAAAGTCTTGGAAAATGCTTTTCCTTTGCATGGAAGTCAGATTCTTTGACATGTCCATGGTTCGGTGTAGAATCAAAGAAAGACATCGGTGCACGGAAGATGCTATGAAGCATGTTGGTGAAGAACTTCTGTGAAGTACGAAGGCCGGTTATTGCTATTAGCGTTGCTCGGACCAGCACGCACAGTGAACTTCCAACTGCGAGAAGTATATATACAAGAAAAACAATGCTCATCGACACAGTCGGCGCCGTCCCTGTTGTAGGAGGAGTAGCCCAAGCCATCCAGTAGTTGCTTGCTATCTGTAATGTCTGGAAGAGTGACTGCGCTATGATTATGATTGGTGCCAAAGCGCCACCCTGCACTGCAGTCAAGTAAGCCCAGTAAACGTCCTTGCCTATGCTCCCTTTCTCTCTTTCTTCGTCCTGCATTATTCTACCTGATTTATCTGTGATCTCTAGATCAGACTCGTGCCTGGTGCAATTCTCAACTTCAGTTTCCAAAGTAGCTTCCGCATCAGATTCATTTCCATTAGAGGATTCTGTTGTCTTTCTTTTGGATTCGTCGAATGTTCTGCTTGAATTTTCAGCTGTGACAATCGACTCTAGAGCTTGGCTGTGTGCACCAACTAACACCTCGAATCCTATATTCTGTCGTAGAAGCTCTTCGAACTTACCCGCCTGTGCGATCCTTCCATTTTCCATTACCTGTTGAAGAAAAGCTTGTCCTAATCGGTTTTGTACTCTTCAGTTAGAAAGGCTGTGTTTGGATGCTCAATTGAGCTTATTTTCAATCAGTCAATTCAACGAGTGGGGGAAAAAAGTTCCAGTGGGTCTAGCCCCACCCAACTCATAATAAGGGATCGACGCATGGAATTGCAATTCAGTCCAACGGAGCATCCAAACATTTCGAACGGACGACGCTGATGCTGATGCCGACGACGCTGACGCCGCCTGAAATGACGATGCTAATGAAGATGATGACCCTCGACGAGCCTTCTAGAAATATTGACTCTGTGTGGACTCTTGTGGAACCCAGAAACCAACATCGACCCTTGATGAGCAACAATCGCCGCAAATACTCCTCCTACCCCACTCTCTTCGTCAAAGGATACCCATTCGGATGGACCCCGCTCAACTTAGAAAAAGTTTTCGGCAAAGCGGGAGCTGTTATGGACGTTGTCATACCGCGCGACAAAGAAAGTGGGGCCTATTGAGGTTTTGCTCTTGTTCGTATGAGCAGCGAGGCTGAGCTGGCCAGGGCGGTGGCCATGCTTCATGGTGATAGCTATGACGGGAAAAAACTTTTAGTCCAAAGAGCTCACTACGGCCCCGAATTATTATTCCCTACTTTGACTCTTAAGAGGGCTAACCCATCTCAAGCAAAAGCCACGGACAACCGTCTTCCTCATCCTGGGACGAGCTGAAAGCCCCTTGCCCCCCCGGACCCCCCTACTAGGATGGATCCCGGCTCTTTTAGAGATGCTCTATTACATGGTAACTCAGCAGACACCCACGCGGAGCCGCTTCAGGATATGATGACCGTCGAGCACTGTTCTCCCCTTAGTAATGATGTCCCAGATGAACAGGAGGAATTTTCTCTCTCTGTTGATCAGGTAACATTCGAGAAAAGCTGCAGCGAATTGGCATCAACGGTTGTAATCATTACAACCGACGATGCTACCATTCTGGCAGTTAGGGAATGGATTAGAGACTGTACCGGATTTCAGTATGGGAACTCTGATAGCAAACCCTTGGGCTACAATACTCTGTGGGTTAAGAGTATGCCCAGGTCTAAACCCTGATATGTTAAAAATGGCGGGTCAATTGCTCGCGTCTGGACCGGTCATTAAAATCATGGCTTGGGAAGAATTCTCTATTTTTGGCAAAGAAAACATCTCGGTCCACATCTGGGACGTTCTGATGGAGTGCTGGTTCGATGAATTCTTCATCAAAGCAGCATCTCGCCTTGGATTCATTCTCGAAATTGATTCAAAGACGAAGATGGGAGTGGAACTTGGTGTTATCAGTGCTCGGGTGAGAAGATCGAAAGGATCCCCTCTTCCGACTCATCTCCGGGTCAAGGTTAATAACCGGATTATCTTGCTTCTGGTGTAGAAGGAACAGTCAGAATCCTTTCAACCCAGATGGGGAGATGTGTGGAGCGCTAGGGAATCGACGAACTCTCTGCACACGCAGCCACAGAGACAGGGAGAAGAAGGTGCACCATCCTCGTCCTCTGCCGGACTACCGAACAACCAGCCTGTATACGCTCCTGCCACCTTTTCAAATCCCGTCAGAGGCTGTCAATCGGAGGGTGTACATGGTAACTCCCTAGCAGCGCTCGAAAATTGTCTGACAGGCGATATCTCCGAATATGGCGGGGAGACATCGGAGATCGAGCCACGTGTCCCCGATATAGCTGCCCCTCCTCTGATGGTGATCGTTTCCCCTCAGCGATCGACAACCAGCACGACACGTGGCTGCAACATGCAACATAATCAATGTTGCACATTCGAAGACGACTCCTCCCTCGCAGCACCCACATAAAATCGACGACAGGCGATCTATCCAAATGGACGCTCAAGATTCTTCCCCTAAGCTAACGTCCCTCATCGACTTATCCTCGGTCCTCTCGGGTCCCCTCTCTACCCGGATCCAGATTCCCTCCTCTAAGTGGGGATCCATTATCATACCTGAATCCATCCCCCAACACCCCACCCACCCGCACCAGAACATTGGCCCCGATCACCCTCCCGAACCCAATCGACCCTCAAACCCACTCCCTTTCTCTTATTACCTGAACCCACCCCACTTGGACCTAGCCTCTGATCCTCTATTAGGGGAAATGTTAGAACACATCCTCTAATACTCGCTCCGCCTCCCCCGTCTCCTCACCCCCCATGATCTCTGATTCCCAAACCAGGGACTGGGCGGATTTGGGCCCCCTCGCATTGTTTCAGGAAGACTTCTCCCGCGAAGTGATCATGGCAGGACCTCTGCAGTTGTGTAAAGACATCCCCCCGCGCGCTCAGCCTCTCAACTCGGGAGACCACCCGGACGGCAAAAGTAGAGAAGAAACCTTTGAAGAAATTAGGAACAAGGGATGGATTAGAGATATGATGGGCTGTGTGGGACGCTCTCTGGGGTTATCGTTTGGGAACAAGGCCGAAGACTATACCGAACTCTTTCACTTCATCGAGAATAGGGGAAGACCCCTTCCCCCGCAAAAGATGCCGGTCAAGTAACCCGGTCTGTTAGCAACAGAGAGCTTCTCAGGCTTCAAACTTCTCCGGCTTCAGCCTCCACGTCTACTGCTAGACGCGAATGGAAGGGTACTCAGGGAAGCTCAGTTCCCCAATGATCATTCTCTCTTAGAACGTTAGGGGTGTCGGCTCCAAGCAGAAGCGGAGTCTGATCAAACGAGCAATCAGGCGAAAAAATCCAGAGGTCATTTGTTTTTAGGAAACCAAAGTCCCTTCCTTCTCTGGGTTGCTGCTTTCTACGATATGGGGCATTTCAAACAGGGAATTCGTGACTCTAGACGCGAAAGGGTCCTCAGGTGGTATCCTCATCGCCTGGAAGTCTTCGAAGTGGGAGTTACAATTATCGTTGACGGGATCCTACTCAAAAGCGGTCATCCTCAAAGATAAGAACTCTAACTTATCTCTACATCATCTCTGTTTATGGCCCTAACAATGATTCCTTAAGGCAAAAGTTCTGGGATGAACTGACAGCCACGAGACAATCCTTCACAAGTCCTTGCTGCTTCGCAAGCGATTTCAATGTCGTCGGGTTCGAGGAGGAGCATTCCCGCAAAAGGAGATCCACCTCTGCCATGCATTCCTTCTCTGATTGGATTCAGGACCAACAGCTAGTGGACCTCCCCCTCACAAGTGCTAAATATACCTGGTCCAACGACTGCAAATCGCAGATTCAATCTAGGCTCAACAGGTTCCTTTTATCTTCGGACTGGATTGAAATCTTCCCTACTGTAAATCAGATCGCCCTCCCTTGAACGACTTCTGACCACTGCCCTATCCTTCTTTCTGAGTCCGAAGTCAACTGGGGCCCCAAACTGTTCAAATTCAGCTCTGCTTGGCTTCGTATTCAAGGTTTCAAAGAAAATATCGTTGATTGGTGGAATTCCTCCCATTTTGAAGGATTTGCCGGTCATAGGCTGATATGCAAATTGAGATTCATCAAGGAGAAAATCAAAGAGTGGAAGATAACTGAATTGTGCCAGCGCGAAAGGGAGATGGAAGCTCTTTTCGATGAATTGCATGACATGGACTCTAAGGCTGTCGACTCTGATCTTTCGACGAACTTCCTTTCCAAACGAATTCAGATAATCCAAGCTCTAACGGCCAGATCTCTTGAAGATGAAATTACTTGGAGGTCGAAATCGAGATCGAGATGGATTTCGGAAAGAGATAAAGACACTCAATACTTCCACTCCATAGCTAACATGAAAACCCGGCCGAAGACCATTCTCAGCATCTCCAAAGATGGTATCCAAATCGACGACCTTGATGAGATTTTGCAAATGGCCGTGGACCATCTCAGATCCGTCCTCTCTTCCGAGGGTTAGAATAGACCTCGCCTAGATGGGATTCCTTTCTTCTCGTTGCAGGAATCAGAAGCTCATATCTTGGAAGTGGCGTTCTCGGAATTGGAAGCTAAAACAGCAATTGATGCCATGGAAGGTGACAAATCACCTGGCCCTGATGGCTTCCCCATCAGTTTCTTCCAATGTTTCTGGGATACAGTGCGGCCTGATGTCATGAATTTTCTCCATGAATTCCATTCAAGAGGTAAGCTTTCCAAGGGTATCGAAGCGTCGTTTATTGCCCTCATTCCCAAAGTAGCTGGTGCTACTTCCTTCTCGGATTTTAGACCCTTCAGCTTGATCGGCAGCCTGTACAAAATCCTGGCCAAAATTCTGGCTATCAGATTATCAGCGGTCATAGGGAAGTTGATTTCTAAATATCAGAATACGTTTATCAGGGACAGACAGATCATTGATGGAGCCTTAATTGCTAATGAAGCTCTCCACACCTGCCACTCCTCAGGAAAAAAAAAGTCTGTTCTGCAAGATTGACATCGAGAAAGCTTATGATCACGTTGATTGGGAGTTTCTTCAATACTTGATGATTCGTATGGGATTTGGAGATAAATGGAGAGCCTGGATCCAGTCCTGTATCGAGTCAGCTCACTTCTCCGTTCTTCTCAATGGCATCCCGAAAGGTTTCTTCCATAGTTCGAGAGGATTGCGGCAGGGGGATCCCCTATCCCCCCTCCTCTTCCTCCTTATCAGTGAGGCTCTTTCTCAATTGCTGCAAAAAGGCCAGCGCGCTAACATCTTTAGTGGGATAGCTATGCCAGGGATCTCTATGCCGATCTCCCATATCCAATTCGTGGACGACACCCTCATTATGATAAAGGAGGAAGCCGCAACCAATCTCCACACAACTCTCAGATGTTTCGAGGCAGTTTTCGCGTAGAGAATTAATATGGACAAATCTAAAATCTTTGGGGTGAACCTGCTGGACCAGGAACTTCAGAGCTACGCTGCCTCCTTCGGGTGCCTCCATGGCCACTTCCCATCCTCGGAAACGTAGGTATTTATCCTTCGGCGGCCATTTAACTCTTATTAAGGTGGCCTTTTTCAATATGCTAGTTTACTTTACGTCTCTCTTTAAGTGCCCCAAGGTGGTGTTGGATAGACTTGAGAAGCTGAGAAGAGGAAAGGAAAACCAGAAAAAATTTCACCTGTTAGATTGGAACGAGGTGTGCAGCCATTTTCAAGAAGGAGGCGCGAGTGTCAAACGGCTGAGGATCATGAACAGAGCCCTTTTGGGAAAGTGGACTTGGAGACTTGGCTTGGAATCTGCTGCTCAACAAACCACAAGAGCAGGTACTAATGGAGATTAAAGGTGAAGGATTCGTCAACTTACAAGACAAACTTCGGAGCAACCCGAACTGAAGGAATAAAGGCAAATACTGTCATTTGCATTGGGGAGGGGCAACTCCATCTGATTTTGAGAAGACTGCTGGATAGGAGACTCAAGCCTCGAGAACAGATTTCCAGCTATCTATCGTCTCTCCAGCAAAAAGGACAGCCCCATCTCCGACTTCTATTCTGTCTCTCCCTCAGGCGCTGTCTGGAGCATCCTGTGCCGCAGGGACCTTTATGACTGGGAGACAATTGATTACGCCAACCTTCTCGGCGTGTTGTCCACTGCTTCCCCCAACCACTCCGAATCGGATAAGATTATCTGGAAGATAGATAAGTCGGGCAAATTCTCAGTTAAATCCCTCTACTCCTTGCTCACCCTCCCCTCCACTTTACCCCGAGCTCCTGCCTTCATCTGGAAATATCCTACTCCCCCCAAGTTCATTTGCTTTGTGTGGCTTGCTGCAAAAAATAGGATCCTCACGATCGATAATTTGAAGAAAAAAGGCATGCAGATCCCCAATATCTGCCTCTGCTGTATGGGTAACGAGGAAACTGTTGATCATCTCCTAGTTCACTGCCCCTTCGTCACCAAGATTCGGGAAGAAATTCAGTCTCGATTCAATGTCAAAGGGTGTGTCCCTGCTTCTGCCCGCCTCGTCCTAGAATACTGGCACGGTTTTAAATTGGGCAAGAACTGCTCCTTGGTCTGGCGCATGGCCTTAGTCGCCATTTGGTGGGCGGTGTGAAAAGAACGTAACGAGAGATGCTTCAACAACTGTCACTCTTCGGCCTCCACCGTGGCATCCCGGGCTAAATCTTTTGTTGTCGAATGGGGTTCTAATGTTTCGGCCCTCAAGGGTTTTAATTTTCTGTTACAGGGCCATAAAAGCCATTACATAAAGGTTATGAAAAAAATGACCTGTAACCGCCATTAACAGCCCGTTACACCCCCTATAAAGGCCGTTAGATACAAAAAATTTGGATTTTTATTCATCATTACGGAGCGGATATAGGTTTTTTGAGTTTTTTTTTTCCTAGTAAAAAACTGTAACAACTGTTACGACCTATATCGTAAAGGTAATGGTGGTGGCTGTTACGGAATACCTTGGATAAGGACCAAATTTCCCCTCACATAAGTATTCTGGACCAACCAAGTTCTCCTTTTATTCTCACAGAAATAATCGAACCTAACCATTTTCCAGTTTTGCCTTTGTTCAAGCGGTAATGGCAACAGATTCCAAAATGAAAAATCCTTTGACTTCCTCCTTGAGAAATGCATGTGTACTTGCAATGATATGCAAGGGCACTCAGATTTTTACGTGTGCAACAGTGCAATATCCAAGCTGCTCATCAAGTGGCTCACTAAACTCTTTGGGCCTAGTCTAATTTTAATGGAAAATTTCAATGACCAAAATTGTCCCATCATCTCAATGTTAAGACTGCTCCATCACAAAGGGGTCCATGATTTGCAGGGTTGGATTGACACACTTGATGAACATATACCACTAATGGGGTTGCTTTCATGTAATCTCTCATGAATTGAAGCATACAACAATGTGGGCCTTCGAGCATAAATGTAGAGACTAACATAGTTCACCACTGCTTTAACTAGTTACTGGTTCATCCTAAATACAGGTGACAAGCTGAGTTTGGGTAGCACTAAGGTGTTTCGTAATGGTAACGGTGGCCGTAATGGCCACCACCATTGCCTTTACGATACAGGGCATAACAGTTGTTACAGCTACGTAACGGTCGTTACACTTTTTTTTTTTTTTAATTGAAAAAACCCCTGAAAAACCTATATCTGCCTCGTAATGTTGATTAAAAAGTATGAAAAACCTTTATATGTCCTGTAATAAACCATTACAGGGCTATTATGGCCTTAATAGGGGATGTAACATGCTATTAACGGCAATTACAGGTCATTTTTTTCCATAACGGCTGTTACGGCCGTTATGACCCTGTAACAGGTAACGGTTGCCACCGTTACCTTTACAACCCTGTAACGGCCCTTACGGCACACCATGGGTAGCACACCTAATGGACAGATTGGATTTCACATACAAAGCACAGTGGGCCCCATACAATATCAAGCTGTGTCACCAAAACTCAGCCTGCTATGCAATTTCTATATGTAATCTAGAAAAATAAAAAATAAAAATGGTCGCCTTTGGGCCTAACAAATCTTCATTGGGTCAGGCGCTGTATCGATTGGCTTGGGCTGTCCTTAAACCTGCCCAGATCTGCCGCATTGACACCCATATTTGTAGAAGAAAACATAAAGAATAATTTAGAATATTAAGGTATACTACTGAACTTTAAATGACTTGTTGATTGTAATCAACTTGTGTGCTAGACAACTATATAGCACTTAATTGTAATTAACCTATATAATAGTCTATTACATTGCACCTGTTGGAGTTTGAAGTCTTATTGCCAGTCCCAAGCCCAGATAAAGAAGGGTTGTGTTAGGTTGGCAGCTGGCATCAAACTTATGCCAGAACTTACATCATGAATCCGAACAATATGACATTCCAAACTCATGCATGCTAGGGTGTAGGTTTGGCCCTTGATAGGGTGGAATGGCAAAACAGGATTCATGTAGCCGACCCATAAGGCTCAGAAGATGATGATGATGACGACGACGACTGAACTGTAAATGAGTGATGAAGATTAGCTACACACCTACACCACAAAACAAATCTGCTAGGCTGGCACAACCAAAAGATATTAAGGGTTGGCATTTGATGATTAAAATAGTAGAAATGGTAGAAAGTTAGAAAGTGCCGTAACCAGAACATATCTTATAAAGAAGATGTCAAGTAGGAAGAAGAAGGCCATGAACCCAAAAATGAGGCAAATCCAAAGCTCCAGTGGACCACACCATAGGAAACAGTGAAAATTGAATGCTTGCCGTATAAAAATTTATGTGGCCCGTAGAAGTTTTGGCTGAGGCTGATATTTGTGTTTACCCCTTATCAATGTTTTTATGACCTCATGAATAGGTTAGATGATAAATAAACATTAATGTGGGCCCAATAAACAAATTAACTTTTAATGGCGGATGTTTAAGGCCATTGTTTCCTGTGATATTGGCAACTTGAGCATTGCATTTGTCTTAATTTTGGACTTGGGCCCTAAAATCTTCTGATAAAATAGATGGATGGTGTGGATATGTTATGCACATCATAGTGGGGTCCACAAATGTAAGTCAGCTTTTTCGGACCAATTTTTGAGAAGAAAATGCACTTTGAAAATTCAAACAGGAAAAAAGGTAATAATGACACTTTTCAAGGGTATTTCCCTATTCCCTCAAAACGACTGAACTGTAAATGAGTGATGAAGATTAGCTACACACCTACACCACAAAACAAATCTGCTAGGCTGGCACAACCAAAAGATATTAAGGGTTGGCATTTGATGATTAAAATAGTAGAAATGGTAGAAAGTTAGAAAGTGCCGTAACCAGAACATATCTTATAAAGAAGATGTCAAGTAGGAAGAAGAAACAAAAACATGTACAATTATTCTTGTAGGACGCAATGCCCATTCCTTTGCGGACTTTGATCAAAATGGACCATCCATCTGGCAGTCATCACCTTCCTTTGTTTGCTTCTGATAAAAAGAGTGCTGACCATCCAATCAAAAGCCCGCAAATGCACATTAAAAACTCCATGGTTCACATTCCACAGCAGAAAATCTGCTGATGGATAGGATCATATCTAATCAGAGCAATTTTTTGGGCAAATGGCAATCCAAGGTGGGGCAACTGGGTGGATGGTCCATGTGTCCAATACATAGGTATTGGATTAAGTATACATACATAAAAGTTGCATTAGATTATTCCTCAGCAACAAATTGACAGAAAATAAGCTTAAAAACCAATTAAATTAAGTGGTATACCGTATGAGAAGATGACGCGGGTTCTGACTCCAAAGGCAGTTCTGATTCCGAAGGCAGTTCAGAATTCATGTCCTCCAATCCAGCAGCCATAGAGGGACGTAGTGTGCATTTTGGTGCCAACAACATATGATGAGCAATTTGCAAACTGAAGAAGACAACAGGTTTTAGTTAGTGCCTTAGTGACATTAGCAGAGAGACAAAACGGTTTGTCAGTCATGAGCAGTGTTGTCAAAATCCTATGATTTACGATTTACAATTTGAGTCAAATCTTAAGCAAAACGATTCAAGTCCCACCTTTGAATCCCTTTTTATATGAAACCTATGATTTTATGATTTGAATACTAAGATTTAGGATTCAAATCCTGATTTACGATTTAAATTACACTTGTTTTCTTCTATTTCAAGCTTCACTTAGCTTTCATTTTATGTTTTAAAATTGGTGGGGGGCTTTAAGAATCATTTAGAAAACGCCCTTTAGAAAATCCTTTAGAAAAGATAAATTATTTTATTTTGTTCTTTATAAGAGATTAAATGATATATATTCTCTGCAAGGTTAAATTGTAGAGAGATTCTTTTTTTTTCCTTTTTTTATGATTTCCTATTTCTTAACTGGTCGAGATACCAAATTGACGTATGACTTATCTGGAATGTTTTTATGGATGGTTACGATTATGTTGACTTATATGTATTGTGGAATCAGGAATGATAGTTAGAAATCAAAACATCTTTTTTCATCAGTCTACAGAATCAAATGTCATTTTTCCAATGTGATTCTACATTCAAGAAAGGTAACAAGAACATAAATTATTAAAAGATCCTTTTTTGTGTTTTAAGAAAATTTTCTTGAAAGACAAAAAGAAGGAAAGATAAGAATCCTTCAACACTATCATGACATGGTATTACTTAGTACATATTGATGGCAAGAGGATGATTGCTGAGTTTTTAATTTTTTTTCCTGATTTATTTATATTTTTCATGTTTTTAAGAAAATCATTAAAAAAATTCTTACAATTTTATTATACAATTTGCAATTTGATGCGTTTCAACCCCTACTCGATTTGTGTTACGATAACGATTTTGACAACATTGGTCATGAGTGACTGACCATGGGTTGGTCACCCATAACCTCCATAGGTGTGGCGGGAAGGTTGAAGGATCAGGGATGTGGGTCCTACTATAGAAGGGCCCTTGGTCAAAATTACACTAAGTGGACAATCTGAACAGTGTTATACTAGACTTTTTCCCATTTAATGTGAGAGTGGATGATTTTTGTGTTTCTAATCGTTCATTTGAAGGTTTCCCATTGGATAGTCGAGATCATCACCAACTAGTGACTTTTTCATTGTGGGCTATCAGCTTTAGGGCCTGTTAAATGGTTGATCCAAACCAAAACAAGTTCAACTGAATACAAAAGCCGTGAAAACTTGTGAAATGCCCAGTTCCAAGTGGAGTAGACCTTGTGTGCATGAGTCGACCACCTGGATAACCCGACTGAACCAACAAACTACAAAGCTCACTTTCCTGTGGAACCTATAGTTAGCAAAACTCCATTTTAAACTCGGTATTTCGAAATAATCTTGTATAACTGCTTTAACATTTATATACTTCAAGAAGTCATGTGATGCGACATTGAACCTGTCCAATAGGTTGGCCTTACCATGGGGATCAGCTTTTGCAAAAATCTGCCCCATCCATTCATCACATGGACTACATTTGTATTTTCTTCTACTCTTTATTTCCTACTTGCATTTTGTTATTTATCAGCGGTTATTCTTTACTTTCTATGGTGTGGCCCACCTGATGAGTGGATACGACTGAATTTTGCACAAGGTGATCCTCATGGTTGGGCCAACCTATTGGACAGGGTGGATATTGGTTGGAAGTTATCTGCCAACTTATCATCCAACCCATTGGACCATAATTTATGGTCCAACCAGCAAATAATTTCCAACCTTATTGTGTGCGTGCAACATCCAACCCTTTCAATAGGTTGGCCCCGCCATGAAGATCAGTTTGTGCAGAAATCAGCCCTATAGACTCATCAAGTGGGACACACCATAGTAAACAAGGTCTGGCCATTGATAAACAACAAAATACAAGTGTGGTCCACTCGATGTGTCGATGTGGCTGATTTCTATACGTGGATCCTCATGACGGTGCCAACCTATTGGACGGTTTGGATGTCACACGCACATTATCTGCTGGATGGACTGTAACCTATGGTCCAATATAAGGATTATTTAAAAATAAACTGGCAGAAAATGTAACACTACGATATTTCCACAGCAAGTTATCAAACTAAAAATTATTGCAATTCAATTTGATAGTACATCCAAACACGAAAAAATAAAAAAATAATAAAAAAAATAAAAGAAAAGAAAATCACAGTGAGAAGAATCAAAGATGACAGATTGTAATAGTAAGGGAAGAACAAACAAGGAAAAGAGGGAGATTAGATCTCACCAGATATGGGGTTGCGACCTTGAGATTCGTACCGGATGCGACGACGGACGGTGGAGATTCGAACATGTAGGGTTAAAGGAGGGTGGAGGATTGTAGGGCTTAGGGTTTGAGAGAGAGGAAGTGAAGGTAGTTGGACTGAAGAACAGTACAGCCATCTGTACAGAGAGAGAGAGAGGATGGGGAAGAGAGGAAAGCAGGACGCAGATTGCCTGCAGCGGAATATCCCTGCAGCAAGCCGGACACGGATCGCGTAGTAGAACACAGCAAAGCACGGATCGTCCCTGCCATGTATACATCGCAAAATTATGTGGGCCCCACCATGATTTATGTGTTTTATTCACGCCGTCGATCCAAAGCTAAGTTGACCACACCATGGCAAGCAGTGGAGATTGAAATCCTACCGCTGAAAACTTCCAAGAAGCGGATTGCGTCCTGGACCCAAATCGGTCCAGGCAGGGGAACTGTGGGGTCCACCATGATGTATGGGATTTATCTATGCCGTTCATCTAATTTTCCAGATCATTCTATAATGCAATTCAAAAAACGAGATGGATCCAAGACCCAGATGGACCACAACATAGGACACAGAGGTGATAATGATGCCCACCGTTGAAACCTTCCTAGGCATATCATGATTTTTATTTCAAATCCAACCTGTTCATGAGGTCACGAAAAAACCGGATGAAGGGAAAATAAAATTTTCAGCTTGATCTAAAACTTCTGTGAGCCCCAAACAAAGTTTAATGATGGACAGTCTATACCAATTATATGAACCAATTAAGCTTCCTATACGCCTCATTTTTAGGCTAGGACTCTAAAATGATACGAAAAGATGAATAAAATGGTGTGTTTTACTTATCTTTGGGTCTGCCTAATTTTTTGACTCTTGCCATTGGAAAAAAATGAACTGATAGCATAAATAAAACACATACATCCCAGTGGAGCCCATGGAGTTTGCCACATATACATAGTACGGACAATCAATGCTGTATTTTATTTTAAGCAATCCAATTCCTACATGGTCCAAGCTCTACAGGCTGCTGTGATGTATGTATTTTGTGAATGATGTCCATATGTTTTTTTTCAAAACTCATTTTTTTAACATAGCCCCAAAAAAAGGGTTAAAACCAAAGCTTAAGTGAACACCCCAGTAAAGAGTGAGGAATAAGACATTTACAAAGGTTTATTTGCCATCCACCAACATGGATGAAGGAAAAAAGTAATAATCAGCTTATCTAAAACATCCATGGCCCCGTGGTGTTGGCCATTTGAGCTTTCTACTCATTTTTTTGGCCAATAAAATGTATGGACAGCATGAATAAAACACATACATAATGGTGAGGCCGACAAATCTTGCTCTACATCATGCCCTAGGATATTACTAGAGAGGAGGTTGTCAGTGTCTGGTCAGAAGCTACATGGGCCATAAAATGTAAGCAAGAAATTCACTTACATAGGACTATTAAGGTTTTGGATCAAGCTAATATTTGTGTCCTGTAGCTCATTCCAGTTAGAATGAACTTATGAACAATTTGAATGGCATATAAAATGTATGGTGGGCCTCAAGACAGTTTCAATAGTAGGCATATTCATCCCACTACTTCCTTTAGTGTGGTCCACTAGCATTTTGGATCTAGCTCATTTTTCAGTTCATATCTTAACATAAGCTGACGAATCCAAGCTGGGAAATCCGACAAGCAGGTGGATTTGGTTGTTGATGTCTTAAATCTGCAAGTAATAGAGTCTATCAATGCCATCGACAGATTGCTCAATGTCATTGAGGAGAATTCGATGCCATCGATAGGTGCTCAATGTCATTGGAAAAATCCAAAAAACTCATGTTTCGTTGCTGAAACATTTTAGTGTTTTCTTAATGCATTCGGTTTATAAAGATGACATCTTTACTAGGTATGATTTCTGTTCTGATTCATCTATCCCCATCTTTGATGCACAGTGCAATCCTTTCAATTTCGCAATTTCTAGTTCTATATGGTATTCTAGATTGTGTGATCAATGTTCAAATAAAAATGTAAAGTTTGACAAAAGTATGTTTAAAGTAACTTTAAAAAAAATAGAACCCTTTTTTTGTATTACGCTACTTCAATTTTACCATACTCCTTTCCCTCTACAATACCACTTGCTATTATATTATTTCCTACCATAATTTGGTTTTACAAGGGATATTTATAATCAAACTGCTAAACCGATTTAAGCAAAAATAATAACAAAGATTTTACATAATTTCATAACTTTCATATTTAATTAACTTATTGATATTGTCTCTTCCTCTTCCCATGCTCTTTAAATATTCAAATTACTCCATTTAAATTTCAAAATTATTTTCAACAAAACTCTTCAAAAATTTTCCAACAAAACTCTTCCATAATTTTGAGTTTTCACGATACTTCCACAATTTCAACGTCCAATTCATTCTTTTCCGCTGCTGCTCGAACACATGCTTTGAAAATTTTCAATTTTTCTTTTATTGTTGCTTCAAACATTTCTTTCGCTATTCCTGGCTTCTCATTCTCTTGTTTGACAAAACATGATCACTTGTTTTCTGTTTTTTTCTTCTTCTGAATATGCATTTATATCCAATGTGCTTCTATTAACATAATCAAACTTCGCATATCTTCTCATTTTAGTTCATTCAACACAGCTGATTGTTCCTTCGTTTCCTTCTTTGACTGTCTTGTCACACCAATGAATGTGTAGGTAAAATGGTCTCTTATGAATTTGAATGTTGCAACAAATTGGGGTTAGTGATTCGTCTAGTATTATATATAGTATTCTTTGGCTCACTAAGATGTACTTTGAAATTTACTTCATGTAACATTGTTAAACAGAATAATTACTCTAATAATAAAAAATTCATTTATGCATAAAATACAATATGATCATCCACTTTGAGTTTTTATAACTTATAACTATAACGATGAGGATTACATTTATTCAAGCCTATTTTCATATAACTGTATAGATTTGCTTACCACCCAATGTTACACACTTTTATTAAATGGATGATCAGATAACATTTCGAGTGGTGTCGATTTCTAATCATTTTCACACCATTCCAAATCTTCGATCGGGATCTTTTTACAATTTTTAAAATTTGGTATCCTCTCACAATTTTCTTAATTTAGCACCAAATTTTGTCTCTGTTGTTCAAAATAGATAGAAGATTTATCAAAATGGACATGAAAATCAGTATTTCTCAATGCCTACCGAGAAAAGGAAGTCTACATTGATTAACCAGCTGAATATGTGGAGAAAAGAAAAGAAGGTTGGGTATACAGATTAAAGAAGGGGCTAAAGTAAACTCCAAGAACTTGGAACACTTAGATTGAGTTCTTAAACATAAATAACATCGTAAGCGGGTTTAGAATAAATTAAAAAGAAAAGAGAACATTTTTAAAGATGTATAATCTATGACTGTATAAAGCTCTATAACTTTACTAAGTAGGCTTTTTCTAAATAATAATAATAATAATAACAACAATTCTTGTTGGGGAAAAAATACGACAAGTCCGGAGGCCCGGTTATGGAATGGACTAACTCTACCGACATAGTTCGAGGATCCGAAGTAATGGGTCTGACCGAGGCAAGACAGTAAAGCCTGAAGGAGAGACTTAGTTCGGATTGCAGGAAATGAATCCCGACCGAGACTCAAAGAGTTAAGAGCCATAAGCAGTTATGGGTCAACTATGGATGGACCACATTCCAGTTCGACTCGGTCCATAGGTCAGCCATATGTCGGTCTTAAGTTGATTACGGATTGATCATACCTCAACCGACAGCTGATTAAGGATCGGCCAACATCGGTCAACCGTATTACAGTCAACGTAAACGGTATCCCCGACAAAGTCGAAAGGAAGCCGTCTAGTATGACCGACGCTCAGCTAGCCGACGATCGACAAGTATAGTGAATATTGATCCAATTGGACGAAACAATCACCACTGGGTTCGACACAGAGCCGAGCTACAGACTTGGCTAAATCCTCAAGATCTTACGGATGTCTTTCGATATCTCCGGAAGATAACCTCGAATCTCGAGAATCACGAAATCTATAATCTCGGGATTATCTTGGATAATGATAAAATCCCCAAAATATCAGGGAAGGATCCCGAGACCGCTGAAGCTTCTCTCTCCTATAAATAGGAGAGACGCTTAAGGTGAAAGGTATGCACATTCTCTCACCCTAAACCCTTACAAACCATTAGACACAGATTCCCGACCTGACTTTGGCATCGGAGGGTCCCCTGCATTAGTCGGGGTCTCCTTTGTCCTCTTCCTGTGTAGGTACATGAAAGTAGCGAAAGGAGTGAGCCAAAAACTGCATCAACACTTCTCTACTACACTTCTTTATTTCTACAATATCACTTTCTACTCTACTTCTTGCTACAATTTGATTTTACGAGAGATATTTATAATTAAACTACCAAACTAATTTAAGAAAAAATAATAATGAAGGCTCTACAAGTTTTCATAACTTCTCTTATTCCATAACTCATTAATATTGTCTCTATCTTCCTATGTCCTTTAAATATTTGGGCCACTGTATTTATTTATTTTTAAATTAATTCCAACAATTAGAAATGATTTTGACGAAAGCAACATTGGTCTAATTAGATATGTATAATGACTTACAAATTGGATGCTCCATGTAAGAAATGGTCCGATAGCTTGGCTATCAATCCATATTGACCCCATTATGGATTGCTTGTCTCTGAAGAATAACTTTGATTCTAAACATCTGATGATCTTGGACCACAAACATTTTAGCAAAAAGGGACATTGTTTGGATGGTTAGTTTTATCTGATCAATGTGATTTTCACATGGTGATATATGAAGAGTGGGCCAAGTATATATATTAAAAAGAACCAAAAAAAAAAAAAAGACAAACAAACAAACAAACATGTATTAGACTCGACAAATGTCATATAGAACTTGTTTGCACCATAATAGAATGCCAAGTACAAATGTTTAAACTCTCAATATTAACAAATTGTTGCGAATGGTTATTAAAATTACAAGATGGTCCAGTAAGATATCTAATTTAGACATCCGAGCATGGGTTATGGAAATAAGTGGAGAAATTTGTGAGTCACAATGGGCATCGAGAAGACATGTACTACATACATCTCTCACCTCCTATATGGTGGCTAGGAATCTTGACACATTCTAAAATGGGGCTTGCAAAATTTACATTCTGAAATATTTGCTACCTTCTTTAAACAATAGGAGGCATGTACAGCATCTCTTGGTGCTTATTGTGTGCATGGAAGTTTTGTCCAAACATCATCATCACCATCATAGCCTTGTCCCAGCTATTTGGGTGGTTTAAGGGATTGATTCTTATAGTAGCCTGACTACTTAAATAACACATGCCCAGGTATAACTAACAGATCTCAGCAAAAGCCTATCGGGTCTTATTGATTATGTTTTTTTTTTTTCCTGCCATTTCAGTTTATGTATTGAGCACTGCATGTTGGATAGGTCGGATCTTCAATACACATGGGTTGAAATGAAAGAACTTGTAAATTAATTCATTTGTATTCATTAATATTTTCATTTTTTTTACAAAATCAAAAGACTAATTTATGCATGTTAACTCTTGCTTAGTGTGTATATCAATTTGATATGTTCCGTCCTCATTTGTTCTTTTGTATGAGTGGAGGTTGTGATTGGGACTTCAACTTAGGACCCAGAGGGGTGTTTTTTTTTTTCATTTGCCTTCTCTTTTATGGCACATGCCATAGTGCCCATGTAAGAGATCCAATCCATTAATCAGATGGTGAACATGCCATAGCTTGAAAATCAAGCTTTTGACTCGTTTGGTAGACCACACCTATATGAGAAATGAATAGCTGCGAAATATAAGTGACTCTCCAAGGAGGGGAACATGACTACTGGTAATCTTATTTTGAGCGACATGCTCTTTAAAGTTCAAAAAGTTTCACATATGCATTGGGTCGCCAAAGGATGTGTCAGATCCGAGGCATGGTTCACTAAACCGAGACAGAAGTTAAGTCGGTTCGGACGACACATCAACAATCCGGGCATGCATCGGGCCGATCTTCTTATCAGATCGGCCAGCGCAAGATAAAGCCTCATCCCGACTGACCCTGAAGCTCACGGGATCGGATGAAGACTGGAGATGGGCACGATCCTATCTCCGTGATACCAGGAGAGGATCCCGCACACGATATCAGGAGGAGAATCCTCGTACGATTAAATGCTCCAGCAGCTATAAAAGAGGAACCTCCATCGTCTTGTGAGGTAGGCAAAAATTCTTTCTCAAAACCCCTCAATACATTTAGACCCAATCCTAGCCCGACTTTGGCATCGGAGGGTCCCCTCAAGTCAGGGTCTCCTTTGTCCTCTTTCCGTGCAGGTATACGAAGGTCTAAGAGGACGAACCAGATTTTTGCATCAACAGTTTGGCGCCGTCTGTGGGAACCGTACAAAAAAGCCATCTCATATTTCTATATTGAATTCCATGGTGATGACTAGAAGGACGGTCCCAGAAGAAGATTTGAATGAGATTGCGATTACAGGGCCAGCGGGTCCAGTCGCGGTCCCCGCAGCCCAGAACCCACTTAACAACCACCAACGAGGAGTGACCAGAACAAGCAACAATCAGTAGGGTCGCAACAATGGGCGGTTGGACCAGGAGGTTCAAGAAATCCGGTCTGATATGAATATGATGAAACGAATGTATCCAGCAAATGCCGCCACTCCCGCATCCTCAAGGGGAGACAGAGCACGACCGCGGCGGTTGATCCTCAACCTTCGGCGCCACTCTTTCCGGCCGAGCCAACCCCAAGGCGAATCAGAATCATCTCCAGCGCAGTCGGGCAACGCTTCCCTGCCCCCGACCGATCTTCGACACGAGATAGAGCGAAGAAGGCGCAACCGCCCTTCCATGAAAGGCACGGCAGAGAGCAGTGAACCTTGGAAAGCCGATTTTCAAAATTTTAAAAGAGAAGTTCGGGAAGAAATGGCGAAAGAGATGGCGGACATGAAGCATGGCCGGAATATGTATTCGACCAGATCCGAAGCAAAGGCGTCCCCCTTTGTGGACTCGGTAATGAAGGCTCGGTTGCCCGAGAGGTTTCGATTACCTCAAATCACTCCTTTCACCGGTAAGACCGACCTGACGGAGCATATCGAATGCTTCAGAACCTATATGGAGCTCCACGATGCCTCGGATGCAGTAATGTGTCAGGCCTTTTCTCTTACATTGACCGATGTAGCTCGACTGTGGTTCAAACAGTTGAAACCAAAGTCCATCAGCTCATTCGTTGAGCTGAGCGACGCCTTCCTCACTAAATTCATCGGTGGAAAAAAGAAATTGAAGCCCCCTGCACATCTGAACAACATAGTTCAAAAGCAGGGAGAGCTATTGAAAGATTATATCAAGCGTTTCAATTTCGAATCCCTTCAGGTTCGAAAACATTCAGAAGAAACGGCTCTCAATGCGCTCATGCAAGGAGTTAGAGATAAGCCATTCCTAGCATCTCTAGACAAAACTCCGCCCGATACTCTGGCAGAATTTATGGCACGGTCGGATAAGTATGCAAACGCCGAAGAAACGCGAATTCTGCGTGAAACTAAAACTTTGGTCAAAGAGTCGGCCAAAAAGGAAGCCGACTCGGCCGGAGGAAGGAAATGCAAGGATGATCAAGCGCATGATGAGCGAAGGTCAGGCAAACGACCAGATCGAAGATTTTCCACATATACCCCCCTGAACAAGACTCAGGAACAGGTATTGATGGAAATCAAAAGCGAAGGCTTTGTCAACTGGCCCAGTAAGCTTAGGAGTAATCCTAATCGGCGGGACAAGGATAAATACTGCCATTATCACCGTGATCACGGGCATAACACAAGTGATTGCCGTCACCTAAAGGAAGAGATCGAACGACTCATAAAGGACGGCCGACTCAAAGAACATGTGGTTAAAGCTGGGGTAGCCGAGGGACGTCCGACCGAGAGTCAGCCTATGGAAGAAATCCGGACAATTATCGGCGGTCCGCGAGGTGGGGGCGACTCAAACAATGCTCAAAGGAATCATGCGAGAAAACTTAGTCAGCCTAAGTCCGAGCTTATGATTATAGATCGGCCACCAAAGGAGAAGAAAAGGGAAAGATATTGCATTTCGTTCACAGAGGAAGATGCCCGAGGTATCTATCACCCCCACGATGACGCATTGATTGTCACCCTGACTATCGCTAACCGAAAAGTGTTCCGGATACTCGTCGATACGGGGTCATCTGCAGACGTGTTGTTTACTCAGGCGTTCGACAAAATGGGGATCGAACGATCCATGCTACGCCCAGTTCGGACCCCGTTAATCGGTTTTTCCGGAGGACAAGTACTGCCCGAAGGGATTGTCTCGTTACCACTCACTGCTGGTAGTGCCCCACATCAAACGACGATAATGGTCGAATTCTTGGTCGTCGATCAACCTTCGTATACAACGCAATACTCGGCCGACCTTCATTGAGTCTCCTCCAGCCGTGGTATCCACATACCATCTTTCATTGAAATTTCGACCGAGTCGGGAGTAGGAATTGTCAAAGGAGACCAGAAGATGCGAGGCGTTGTTACATGATAGTAAAGGGAACCGCCGACAAAAGTCCGATCAACATATCAATGATCGAATCATTGGACCCTCGGGCGAGAGTCATGAACGAGGGCGGCCGGTCGAAGATCTTATCTCGGTCCCCTTGGTCGAAACAAATGGATCCAAGAGTGCTTTAGAATTGGCTCGTCTTTACATCCCCCTCGAAAGAAAAGCGATAGCCCTGCTCCGAAGGTACGCCGACGTATTTGCTGGTGTCATGAAGATATGCCCGAGATCGACCCTTCCGGTGATGAATCACCGACTCAACATCGATCCGTAATATCGACCGATCCGACAGAAGCGACGCTCGGCCCCGAACGATACGCCATCATTGAAGAATAAGTCAACAAACTCCTCCAGGCTAATTTCATAGAAGAAATACACTATCGAATGGGTCGCGAATGTCGTGCTTGTAAAGAAATCCAACGGAAGTGGCGAGTCCGTATTGACTATACCGACTAAAATAAAGCCTGCCCCAAGAATAGCTTTCCGCTTCCGAGGATAGACCACTAGTAGATAGTCACCGGACATGAGCTCCTTAGCTTCATGGATGCATATTCGGTATAATCAAATTGCAATGCATCAAACAGATAAATCAAAAACTACATTTGTCACCGACAAAGGCCTTTATTGTTACCGAGTGATGCCATTTGGTCTGAAGAATGCCGACGCAACTTATCAAAGATTAGTTAACAAAATCTTTGCTCGGTTTATAGGCCGAACCATGGAAGTATACATTGACGACATGCTCGTCAAAAGTATACACGCGGCAGATCATGTGAATGATTTGGAAGAAATGTTTCTCATCCTACTAAGTTTCGGATGAAGCTAAATCCGAGTAAATGTGCTTTTGGGGTGGGCTCAAAAGTTCCTCGGTTTCTTGGTTAGTCGAGGAATAGAGGCAAACCCCGAGAAGATAAAGGCTTTGATTGATATGGAATCCCTAAAACCATTAAGGACATCCAAAGGTGGACTGGACGAGTCGCAGCGCTTAATCGGTTCCTGTCCAGAGCCACGGATAAATGTCTCCCTTTCTTCAAACAATTGAAAGGAAGACAAACAATGGGTTGGACGGAAGAATGCGAAGCGGCATTCCAACAATTAAAATCATATCTCGGTTCTCCACCTCTCTTATCAAAACCCGAATCAGGGGAGTCCCTGCTCCTTTACCTAGTAGTATCCGAGGCAGCGGTTAGCTCGGCTTTGATACGAGAATCCGAAGGAAAGCAACTGCCGGTTTATTACGTCAGCAAAGCGTTATTGCCAGCAGAAACGAGATACCCAAGCTTGGAAAAAGTGACCTTGGCTTTAATAACTTCCTCTCGCCGACTCAGGCCGTATTTCCATGCCCATACCATCATCGTGATGACCGATCTTCCGCTTCGCCAGGTATTGCAGAAACCAGAAGCTTCCGGCCGACTCACGAAGTGGGCTATCGAACTGAGTGAGTTTGACATTCAATACAGACCGAAGGTAGCAATCAAAGGGCAAGCCGTAGCTGATTTTATTGCCGAGGGAACACCACCAACCGAACTCCCGGTCAACGATATGCCAAAGGATGTTGCAGTTCCAACAACAACCGCTCCCCCGACCCTACCCTGCCCTATTCCCTGGAAACTGTTTGTCGACGGTTCTTCCAACTCGAAGGCAAGTGGGGCTGGGGTTGTGCTGGAAACCCCCGATCATACCTATATACAGTATGCCTTACGACTTGGATTCCAAGCGTCGAACAATACAGCAGAATATGAAGCATTGTTACTCGGCCTCCGACTCGCCGCTAGCATGGGAGTCACGCACCTAAGTGTTTTCAGCGATTCTCAGTTGGTTGTTAATCAAGTTACCGGTGTATACCAGACACGGAAAGACCAATTAAGAGCATACATGGAGAAAGCGAAAGAACTTATCAATGGATTTCAACTCTGTCGTGTCACTCGGATCCCTCGTATAGAAAACGGCAAAGCCGATTTATTAGCAAAGCTCGCCTCCGCCGATGAAGATGATATACCCAGGTCCGTCCCTGTCGAATACGTCGATAAGCCGAGTATAAATGAACCAATTAGCGAGGCCGTCAATACAATCGACTCGGAACCATCCTGGATCGATCCAATCCGCCAATACCTTGACAAGGGAAAGCTGCCCGAAGATCGTGCCGAGGCTCGACGAGTTAAGATCCGAGCCTCCCGTTACACCATACTCAACGGAACCCTCTATAAGAAAGGTTACTACGCTCCGTTGCTGCGGTGCCTC
This sequence comes from Magnolia sinica, assembly GCF_029962835.1. Classification (NCBI taxonomy): domain Eukaryota; kingdom Viridiplantae; phylum Streptophyta; class Magnoliopsida; order Magnoliales; family Magnoliaceae; genus Magnolia; species Magnolia sinica. The sequence goes on from NC_080574.1 coordinate 134,720,361, forward strand.
AAACCCAGTGAGGCGAACTATGTATTACGTGAAATCCATGAAGGAATCTGCGGAAACCACTCTGGAGGGCGATCTCTCGCCCACAAGGTCCTACGACAGGGATATTACTGGCCCACTATCCAACACGACGCTCGCAAGCTCGTCCAAAAATGCGACAAATGTCAACGGTTCGCGGCAATTCCGAGGCAAGCCCCCGAGGCACTGACGCCGATGACTGGTCCTTGGCCCTTCGCACAGTGGGGTGTCGACATCATAGGTCCACTCCCTATGGGAAAAGGTCAGACCAAGTTTGCTATGGTAGCAGTGGATTATTTCACGAAGTGGGCCGAGGCAGAGCCATTAGCTAAAATAACCGAGCAGAAGATCACCGAGTTTGTATGGAAAAACATTATCTGCCGATTCGGAGTACCCCGTACCATTATTACAGACAATGGAAGGCAATTTGATAATAGGAGCTTTCGCGAGATGTGCGACAACCTCGGAATCGAAACGCTATTCTTCACCTCATCATCCTCAAACTAACGGACAAGTTGAGGCGGTTAACAAGATTATCAAGCAACATCTTCGGACCAAGCTTGACCGAGCCAAAGGAGCATGGGCCGAAGAGCTCCCGAAAATTCTTTGGGCTTACCGAACTACAGCTCGAACCGCCACAGGAGAAACTCCCTTTTCACTCGCGTATGGCTCGGAAGCCGTCACTCCCGTTGAAATCGGATTACCTTCGGCTCGAATCACTTCGTTCAATGCGGAAGAAAATGAAGAACTCCTTACACTCGGGCTCGACCTTCTGGACGAACAAAGGGAAGTGGCGCGGCTGCGCACGGAGGCACGGCAACGACAAGTGGCTCGGTTCTACAATACCCGAGTTAAGATCAGGAGGTTTCGAATGGGAGATATGGTTCTCCGAAAAGTATTTTCCAATACCAAGGAATTTGGATCGGGTACGTTGGGACCCAATTGGGAAGGACCCTATATCGTCTCGGGCACCATCCGACCAGGAACGTATCGGCTAGAAGATCTAAACGGACAATCATTGCCTCATCCTTGGAACGCTGAGCACCTCAAGATTTACTATCCTTAGCTCGGTACTCAATGTTTAAGGACTCCGAACTAAGAAAGATTAAAGCCAAGTCAAATGAATAAAACTAAGTGTTTTCTTTCATTCATCAACCACATGCGAGTACAACATGTGAATACATCGATTAAAAAAAAAAAAAACAATACAAGGGGCCCTGGTTACTGTCCTCAGGAAGGAATGGTACCCGAAGCATTCTCGCATGTACCGGCCTCATCCCCAGCAGCGGCGTCCGGATTCTCGGATTCCGAGGCTCCTCCACCCTCGATTTCTGAGAGATCAAGGTCAGGAAAAGATTTCTTTATGTCTTTGACACATTCCAGAAATCCGCTTTGGAACAAGCGATCCCTCTCATCCTCGAACTCCGCTGACTCAAGGAAAGCTTGGACGGCTTGGTCCCTAGCCTTCTCAGCCTCCCGAGTCTTCTCGTTGGCCTGCTGAATATGCCCCGCCGCCTCAAGCTTAGCCCGAGCCAAGTCATCTGCACAAGAAGCATGGACTGCGAGAACTCGTCGGTTCTCTTCTTCAGCTCTGGAAAGGAGAGCCAATACCCGAGTAACCTCGGCTTGCGCTTCATCAAGGGCTCTCCTGGAGAAAGCCGCCTCTGCTTTTGCGTCTTCGGCAGCTTTCCGGGCAAGGGCCGCCTCGCCTATCAGAACGCCGACCCGAGTTTCGTCATCCTCGCGTCGCCCTTCGGCTTCCGACAGAAGAGTCTGTAGCCGACGAGTCGAAGATAACTCTTTGCTGGCCTTAACCAAGCAGGGAGCGAGTTCAAAAAGCACCCTTGCTGCATGGCCGATGGTTTGCGATGAAGGAGCGTTGTAGAGACTGATGAACTCTTTTTCGCTCCCATGGGCTAAGGCCCAGGGAACCATCCCCGACACCACCTTCTGCAGGACGGACGGCCCTTCTTGGTTCGTTTCCTCCCCTCGGGAGGATGCAGTCCTCGTCTCTTCTTCCCCTTTGGAAGACGCAGCCCTAGTCTCTTCCTCTTGTCTCGGAACATCCGTCGCAACGTGTCCCGAGTCGGGTGCTGCCTGAGGTCCCGAGGCTGCGGCCACCGTCACTTCCACCCTTTCTTCCGGGTCAAAAATTACGACGACAGTAGGGGCAGAAGAACTCGCAGGCTCCTTCTCCTTCTGCACCACTCTTTGTCTCTTCGGCGGCCGAGGCTCCGACAGAAGAACTGATAGCGGAGGAGCCTTTAACTTCGAAACCGCCCTAAGAGGAGGACGAGCTCCAGTCATTTCCGAGGGGGCCGATTCGGGAACAGTCTTGAGATGGGGTCGAGCTTCGGGCAAATCTAAAAATAATAAAAAAAAAACGAAGTAAGTCAGGAAAAATTCAGAAGATACATGAAGACACATTTTCAATTACCTGTGACGGCCGAGTCAAGACCTGCGAGATGAAGACGCTCACTGTAAGAGCACCTTCCAGACCTATCTCCGGATCCAACGCCTCAACTCTTTGATCCGAGCCAAGCACGAGCCGAGACTCGAGCAGTCCGAGTCAACCACGAGCCCGGCCCGCTGACTCAATATTACAAAAATAAAGAAGGGCAAGAGAGAAGACCCAAGTCACCTGCTCTGGAACGCCCGAGGAACACGAGCCTCGCAGGACCCGGACTCGTCTCCCAACGACCGCAGGCCCAAAACCAACGTTCTTTCCAATGTTTGTTGGAAGTGGGAGGGTCGATTATCAGGGAACCGCCTCCGCCAAGCAGCGAAGACATAAAAGTCGGGGTAGTTCGGGTTCACGCGCACTTGGTATAAGTGGAGAAATTCGTCGACCGTTAGCGGCTGTTCCATCTCCGCCCACAACACCGCACACCCGAATAAGTTCCTCCACCCATTCGAACTATCCCCCGGGCAATCTGAATACGAGATAAAACTCCCTGGACAATGGGAAGGGGCCGACGCAAGCCGCATTGCATCGAGACTTGGTAGATCGCGACCGCCCACAGGAGGATGATCCGGCAAGTCATTCGGACGGGGGAGATAAGTGATAACCGATTTGGGGATGTGATACCCGATTCGGATTCTTCTAAATCCGCCTCAGTTAAAACTGAAGGAACCGGGCCGCTTAGATCATCCCCCGATCCTTCTCCTTCAGACTCAGCGTGTGCCGACTTATCAACAGGAACCGGCCCAGAGGTTCCCTCGGCAATCAATATTTTCTCTTCCTCCTCTTCCTCCTCCATGCCCATTGGAAGATTAGGCCTTCCCGGGCGGGTTATTAAAGACGACCCACCACGAGAAGGATCAACGGAAGCAGGGCGCTCCGCCGGAGCTTCAGTGACCCTCTCAGAAAGAAAAGCAGCGTTCGCATCAACTGCTATCTCTGTCAGTAAGGAAGGCGATTCCGCAACATTCCAAAAACATTGCGCTTCGCCTTCATCTCCGAAAACTCCCTCCTGGGGACTTCGAGAACCTCTAGCCGCCATTATCACTAAATAAAGAGGAAGGGGAGACTCACCGGAGGGAGGAAGGAAAACGGAAATGGCGAAAGGAGCCGCTGACAGTTAAGAAAGAGGAAAGGAAGAAGACGAAAGACCGAAAAAGCTCCAAAGGAAATGCAAAGCGGGAATGGCAGTAGAAGTTCGAAATGCGGGACCCCCACCATTTTATAAGATTGCCATGTGGCGGAAGCAATTAATGGGGAAATGATTCGACGCCTGCATCGACTCCCCCACTCGACACGTGGCGCACGTCGACTGACGACAATAATGCCCTTGCTACGTGTCCAACCCTCATTGGCGGGGTGAGCGATTTGACGGCTGTCGGCGCATGCGATGTCAGAAACTGAACCGTCTCCCGTCAAAGGCGACACAGAATGCATTAAATGACTACTTATTGTCTCGGACTAAGTTATGAACCGACTCAAAACTCGCTACTCCTAAGTGTCATATGAAACACACGGAGTAAGGGGGCTTACTGTTGGGGACAAAAGATACAGAGTTCGGAGACTCGGACTTAATGCCCAAAGGATGTGTCAGATCCGAGGCATGGTTCACTAAACCGAGACAGAAGTTAAGTCGGTTCGGACGACACATCAGCAATCCGGGCATGCATCGGGCCGATCTTCTTATCAGATCGGCCAGCGCAAGATAAAGCCTCATCCCGAATATCTTGGGATAAGATCCCGACCCCGAAGCTCACGGGATCGGATGAAGACTGGAAATGGGCACGATCTTGTCTCCGTGATACCAGGAGAGGATCCCGCACACGATATCAGGAGAAGAATCCTCGTACGATTAAATGCTCCAGCAGCTATAAAAGAGGAACCTCCATCGTCTTGTGAGGTAGGCAAAAATTCTTTCTCAAAACCCCTCAATACACTTAGACCCAGAATCCAGGCCTGACTTTGGCATCGGAGGGTCCCCTGCTCAAGCCAGGGTCTCCTTTGTCCATTCTCCAAGGAGGGGAACATGACTACTGGTAATCTTATTTAGAGCTTTGCATATCATATATAACATGCTCTTTAAAGTTCAAAAAGTTTCACATATGCATTGGTCTAGTCCCCTGTAACTTGCAAAACTCGCACTTCACTCCTAACCATCTTAAGCTTGTTTGGCCGAAGAGTAGTATTGGGATTGATTATCCTTTGGCAAATGCATCGACCTGCCAAGGGTGTATGTCCTCGAAAAATATGCCTAGATCTCAACAAGCTAGGGATATGCATCTATCCTTAGGTATTCAGGTCTTCAAGTGCAGTGTGGGAGACTTGTCCTTGTGGAGTTTGTGGAGCAATGGCTCCCATCCATGGTTGTCATTCCATCTTAGTGATGAGTTGGTTGATAAGAATCATAAGATGTAAGAACCAGTCTTATAATACCAAAGGAGAAAAGAAGATTGAATGTCATTATAGAGTGGGGGTTCATGTAGTCAGTATGCTAGATTGATGGGTTTTGTTTCTTCCTTTTGAAAATTCTGTGGCGCCCCAACCTCGAATCATAGGTATGAAGGGTCAGTCTACATTGACTTGATATAAATATTTTTTTAACACAAATTTACATTGACTGATATAGTATTGATGGATTCCAGATGGTGACTGATCAGTGTGGTCCTTGTTAATGCTTGCATATCAACCAAAATACCACACTAAAACAACTGGAGTTTCTAATTTAGGACTTGGATAGAGCACGACTTAAAATGGTATGAATCGGATGATCCCAACCATCCAATTGGGTGCAAGCCGATGGACTAAACATCAACCAGAAGTCTTGGATAGATCACAACTTAAAATGGTATGAATCAGATGATCCCAACCATCCAATTGGGAGCAAGCCAATTAACTAAACATAACCACAAGACAAAGCAATAACCATTAGTTCATGTTACCATGTGACCAAGTAAAAATAATGTTTATTTTTACTGAAACCCATAGTCTAATCACTCCAAATGAAGCCTAGCAGTGAGAAGATGACCTTAACAGTCTACTCTCATTTCACCTTACACCTTTAACCATTCATTTGATAGCTATCATTGGATTGTTAGGAATGCACTTGCCAAACCACCATGATATTATATCCACTTTGTTCATCTATTTCACATTTCATTTGAAATCATGGGCTCAAACATGAGGCAAATCAAAAGCTAAAATAGACATCACCAACAAAACAATATGGAACGCCCACCATTAGAACAATGAGGCTGATTTGGATCAAGTTGGTATTTGTTTTTTCCTTCTAGGAGTCAGGTGGACACTCTGAAGTTTTCGACGGTCGGTGTCTGTTCTTGTTGCTTCCTGTGGTGAAGTCTAATTGAGCTTTGTTTGAGCTCATCTCCCAAATTGAACTGAAAACCATGGGCAGAAGGGATGTCATGCATCACAGTGGGCCCTATAGAATATAAGTCTAGGTGATTATGTGTTGCCATTAAATTCGATTTCTAATCACCATTGGGGTCGATAGTCTGCATGATACTTCATCCACCTATATCCATATATATTTCACTTTTAAAAAAAAAAAAAAGTGAATTATCCACTACTGGTTATAATTCATTGTTTGTTATTTTGGATGTTAAAAACAGTTGTGATATGGAGTTATTTATGCTCGAGCAGATTAGATAAGACGCCTGATTTGTATTGTTAAAATATGATTAACTTTATCTAATTGTCCCAATCATAAAAATTACGGGAAAGTGATTGTAAACATATAATAAATGAATGAAATGATTGTATTATTTGATTTCAACCACCCACTCACTTGGATCAAGTTGAAGTCACTATATCTATTATTTAAAATATGAGATATATGAATGACTTGCGTATGGATTCCTATTTATGCACTACTGTGACTATCTGTTACCAACAGTTATTGTACAACACTAGGTGGGCCCACCATTATAAATGTGTTTTATTCATACTGTACAGTTATCTTTCTAGATGATTTTGGGGCATGAGTGAAAAAATGAGGTAGATACAAATCTCATATAGAATTGAATGCCCAACCTTAAAAACTTACTATAGGGGACAAAAGTTTTGAATGAAACCGACCTGTGTTTTCCCTTCATCCAGCTTTGTGTGTCCTGATCAACAGGTTGGATGGCAAGAACTTTTTAATGGTAGACATTTTCTTACGGTGTGATCTTGTATCAAACGGACGGCGTAGATAAAACGCATACATCACGGTAGGGCTAACATAGCACTGTACAGTAGCCAAGTCCCATGGCAATCCGCATCCCTTGCGCTTCCGGACGCGGTTTGGCTAGTGACGCTGACATCAGCCAGGTGGCTAGTGGTCGGTGCTATGTGGACCCCACCATGACGCATGTGCTTTATCCCTATAGTCCATCCATTTTGAAAGATAATTTTAGGGCTTGATCCCAAAATTGAGTCGATCTAAATCTCAGGTGGACCACATCATGGAAAAACAGTAGTGATTAAATGTCTACCATTAAAAACCTCCAAGGGCCCATTGTAATGGTTATTTGACATCTAACCTGTTGATTAGGTCATACAGACTTGGATGAAAGGAAAAAATTATATATCAGCTTGATCCAAAAATTTTGTGGCCCTTAAGAAGTTTTAAATGGTGGGCGTTCAATCAAGTGCGGTCCACTTGAGATTTAGATCAATCTCATTTTTTAGATTATACAATAAAATGATATTTAAGAATGGGTGGATGGCACGGATGAAACAAATACATCATAGTAGGGTCCACATAGCACTGACCACCAGCCATTGGCCCGTGGCAGGGGCAGTAGCCAATCCGTTTCCTGCGTATTCATCGTTTGTACCATTCTGCTGGATGATAGATCATCGATTCTCTCAAGTGTTATGGAGACTAAGTTTCCTCGCTCGCGTGAGAGAGGAATGGGCCTCGTACCACACCTTCAGAAGTGGCATATTATTAAAAGATCCATACCATTGATCCGGTCCAGTGTACCGTAATATTCTCCATCCAATCTGGTACAGTCATGTTGAAAGCGGCAAGTGAATGTGGGATATAAGCCGCAGGTCATTAGTCCATTTTCTAATGTAATATCTGCACCTGATGAGTGGACCAGTCTGTTTCTTTTCTGCATGGTATCTCTCCCTGTGACCTACCTGATGGGTGGACTAAAATCTCTAACTCATTCCAAATCTGACACGGGTGCCGAAAAAATCTCAAGCGAGCGAGAACACTCGGCATCGAAATTCTATCATTATCTCACGTGTTGTACTGGTTCTATGGAAACGTGTTCTCCACGTGTCAAAAAGAAAACACCGCTTTCCGCATGAATGTCGGAAACGGATATTTGCCATGAGTCCGGATCCTCTGTTACCGGGTAAACAGGGATTTCCTGTTATCCTGATCCTCATTGGTCCACGTCACCACTCACTTAAAAAATAAAAATAATAAAAGAAAGCTTCGATAGGGGAGCCACGGGCAAATCCCTTCCCTAAAACTTCTCTCTAGTGCGATCTATCTCCTAAATCTCTTCTCAAAACTCTCTTTAGCTAAAATTCATCTCTCCCTGTATAGGTGCTACCTAACTGCCTAAACAAGAGGAATAGAGGCAAGCTCTATGGGGCACATCATGATGTAGATGTGATATCCATTCATTCATCAGTTTTACAAGCTTGGGTTAAGACATGGGTCAAAAAAATCTAGGCATATCCAAAATTGGGGTGAGCCACACCATAGAAAACAGTGGGATGAAATGGGAATGCCCACCATTGAAACCTTAGTGGCGGCCAGCCTTATGTTTATATGCCATCTAACCCGTTCACTACCAAATCATTAAATTGTTCTGTCTATTGTGAAGTGAATTGACTCTATTATTTTGATAGTGGTATGATTGGAGATGCATTGATAGTGGTATGATTGGAGATGCATTGCGGACAGACCTCTCTCTCTATAGTGGTATGATTGGAGATGCATTGCGGACAGACCTCTCTCTCTCTCTCTCTCTCTCTCTCTCTAGGCATTCATAAACCCATGTTTATTGTAGATTTTTCCTTTCTCAATCTGCTAAAATTCACACTCAGACCACTCACTGAACTGAATCCTCTTATCTTATGGTTAACATTATCATAAACCGGGCTAATTTGTTGGGTTTCCCTATCCTCTGTTACCGGGTAAACAGGGATTTCCTGTTATCCTGATCCTCATTGGTCCACGTCACCACTCACTTAAAAGATAAAAAAAATAAAAGAAAGCTTCGGACGCCAAACTGTTATTAAAAAAAAACAAAGGAAAAAGAAAACCAGAAAAAGAAAAACGGAAAGGGAGGGAAAAGAAAAAGAAAAGAAGCTTCGGACTCCACCCATACATGCAGGATCTGAGAAATCTCCTGCAATTCCACCCAACTACATCTATCTTTCAAAACCCTGGGAAAAAAGCTATCAGAAATCTTCATTCTTGGTTAATTCGAGCTCGACTTCAGCAACCGATCGCTATCAGTCTTCATCAGAACCATATGTAATCCATCCATCCATCTTCTTCGTTCATGAATTCTGTTTTCTGCTTCCTTTTCCGTTGATCTTAGGATTAGTGTTTGGTTTTTGAACTTGAGCTCTTGAAATTATCCTGTTTTGGACGAGAATTAGAGAAAACATTACCCTTGTTCAAGAATAGGCGTGTATTTTAGCGGATTGGGAAAGGGAAACCCAACAAATTAGTCCGGTTTATGATAATGTTAACCATAAGATAAGAGGATTCAGTTCAGTGAGTGATCTGAGTGTGAATTTTTTTAGCAGATTGAGAAAGGAAAAATCTACAATAAACATGGGTTTATGAATGCCTAGAGAGAGAGAGAGAGAGAGAGAGAGAGAGAGAGAGAGAGAGAGAGAGTGGTCTGGGTGTGTATCAGAACCTGTTTAAATATCGTGCAGATTCACAGCCCAGATGGGCCACACCACAATCAGCAGCGGAATTGAATGCCTACTCTTAAAATTTTGTGGCTTTCAGAAGTTTTGGATCATGCCGATACTTGTATTTTCCATTCATCATGGTGGTTATGACCTTATGAGCGGGTTAGATGGCATATAAACATACGGCTGGCCCCCACTAAGGTTTCAATGGTGGGCATTCCCATTTCATCCCACTGTTTTCTATGGTGTGGCTCACCCCAATTTTGGATATGCCTAGATTTTTTTGACCCATGTCCTAACCCAAGCCTGTAAAACTGATGAATGAATGGATATCACATCTACATCATGATGTGCCCCATAGAGCTTGCCTTTGTTCCTCTTGTTTAGGCAGTTAGGTAGCACCTATACAGGGAGAGATGAATTTTAGCTAAAGAGAGATTTGAGAAGAGATTTAGGAGATAGATCGCACTAGAGAGAAGTTTTAGGGAAGGGATTTGCCCGTGGCCCCCCTATTGGAAGCTTTCTTTTATTTTTTTATTTTTTAAGTGAGTGGTGACGTGGACCAATGAGGATCGGGATAACAGGAAATCCTTGTTTACCCGATAACAGAGGATCCAGACTCGACAATAATATATCAGCCAGGAGACTCAAGACACGGCCATGGGCGGATACACTGAGAAAATCGTTATACGGCCAGTAGACTATCTTGGTTTCGACCGATGATTCCCCTTAAAAAATAAAAAAATAAAAAACAAAGGAAAAAAAAAAAAAGAAACAGAAAAAGAAAACCGGAAGGGAGGGAAAAGAAAAAGAAGAGAAGGGAGAGAGTCTCATCTCCTCTCTCTCTTCTATTGGGTCGTTTTCCTTCCTTGCAGAAGATTTACGAGGTTAGTATTTGAATTTTCATATATTTTAGTTGGATTTTCCTTTAAATTTAGACTCCACATTCTTTAAAAAGATTCACTGCTTTGATTCTTCTCTGTCATTTCACTGCCTTTCGGCAAAATCAATATAGTTACCCTGTAGTTTTTTCCAACCAACTATGGATGGAGTATCAACAAAATTTTAACAGGGAGATAATCTTAACTGTCTGATTTTTTTCCATTTTCTACCGGACCACTCACTTTTTTATTCTTAACCATCCATTTGGTAGACTTTAATTGGATGGTTAGGACTGCCTTAATCAGTGTAGTTTTAGAGATGAGATATGGTTCATTTAAAAAGGAACCAACAATTTGAATGGTCAGGATTGCTGTACCGGTACCACCATGTGACGGACAGGGAACCAGATTGGGTGGTGAAGCCAACAACAACGGGACGGCTTCGGTGGATCCACCGAGGTGGGTGGGACCCTTACTGTGGGGCTCACAATGATATATGTGCCTTAAATCCACACCGTCCAACCATTTTGACAGCTCATTTTAGAGCATTATCCCAACAATTAAGCTGATCCAAATATTAAGTGGACCACACCATATAAACAGTTTTGATTAAATCCCAACCATTGAAACTTCATCGATTCCACCGGACTGTTTATTTGACTTCCAACCTGTTTATAAGGTCACAGAGACCTTCATCCACGCAAATATCATCTAGATCCAAAGCTTTCATGGCCCACAGGAAATTTTTAGCGGTCAATTACCACTGATTCGTATACTATGGTCCATCTAAGATTTGGATTTGCTTCATTTTCGGATTATGCCCAAAAGTGAGCATTCAATACGAATGGATGGCGTGGATGTAGTCAAATATATCACTGTGGGCCCCACAATCAGGGATCCCACCCACCTCGGTGGATCCAGGGATTCACGGAAGCTGCACCCTTTCGCCGGCTCATTTTACGCGTGAGCCCGTAATTGAAGCGAGTTCGGATCCTTTGTTATCTAGTAAACAGGGATTTCCTAATTGCCTAATCCTCGTTGGTTAAGGGCGAGTTATTTTGGCAGATGGGCCCCAAATGATTCATGGCAAACCTCTTCGGGAAGATTTTTACAAGGTTGCGTCGAATTGCCTGGGCCAGACGGATATCATTCGACTTTAGGCGAAGTTGGAATTGGCTCATTTGTTGCATGGCTTTGAGTCATGGAGTTTTTAAAACTATAACTCAACACCATGAAAACTGTAACCATAACTCTCCATCAATAATTCAAAATCAAGCCCTTCTTTATTTTTTATTCTTTACATGTCTTGGGACGTACTTAACAAACATAACAAACGGTGTAAAACACCTTGTCTTTGGTGGGCCACAAAAAGTCCCTCTCGTGCCCATCTATTTTATACATTCATTCATGGAATTGATGTCTCCACCCACCTTAATTGATTTGATTGTGCCCACTTGTCACTTTGTGATCTGAAATATTACATTTCCATTCTCAAAAAATAGAAAATGGGCATACAAGAATATTAAGCGAGGTAAATTGAAATATTTCGAGCCTGATGCATTATAAGTTACCTTCCAACCACTGATAAGTTCCAACTAGCATTGTGTCTCAAAACCCAACCTGTCCCCATATGAAAGGAAAATTGCATATCTTTAGCAAGAATTGTTTAAAGAGTTGTCACATGTCAATTTCTGTTTCTATTGGATTTGGATGCTACCTTGTTTCTTTTAATTTTTGTTTTTTATTTTGCTAGAATATGGGCTTCAGTATGTTATGTTACATGAGTGCTTCAACTGGACCCTGGTACCTGCATCAAGGTACGGGTATGAGTGGTATGGCTCTTTTGGGTCCTCCCAAAGGTTCATATTCTCTTGTTGCTGGTTAAAATACATCACAGAGCTTTCTTATATTTTCAGCAAGATCCCTTTGTCGGGGGAGTCTGGATCCTCTGTTACTAGGTAAACAGGGATTCCCTGATTGCCCAGTCCTGATTGGTCCATGTCACCACTCACTTAAATAAATTTAAAAAAAAACCTACGGACTCCAAGTCATTATTAAAAAAAAAAAACCAGAAAAAGAAAACGGGAAGGGAGGGAAAAGACAGAAGAAAAGGGGGAGAGTCATCTCCTCTCTCTCTCTCTCTCTCTCTCTCTCTCTCTCTCTCTCTTCTGTTGGGTCGTTTTCCATTTTGGCGAAAAAGCGAGAGTTATAAAAATTGCAGAAGATTTACGAGGTTGGTATTTGAATTTTCATATATTTTAGTTGGGTTTTCCTTTAAATTTGGACTCCACATTCTTTAAAAAGATTCACTGCTTTAGAGAAAAGTGATGGCTGCTCCCGTTGGCAAGCTGTTGGATTCTTCTCTGTCATTTCACCGCCCTACCATAAAGATCACATTGCACAAAAATCAGGCTCTGAGTCAAACCGTAGATCGTTCATTGATTCCATCAATGTGGCCCATCTTATTAGAGGGCCAGCCAGATTTTTGTGTAAGCCGATTTTCATGCTGCGGCTTACCGTTTTTAACGTTACAGATTTCCTGCAGCCAGGAAAAAGCAGCGTCCTTACGGTTGTAGCTCATCAATTACTCTGTATGATGGTCCTACGACCAAGGCTTTGCATACTATTGCTAAGACTTTTTGTGTAAATAAGGCCCACTGATTGAAATCCCTACCGTTGGAATGATGGGCCTCGCCATGGATGGTGGATCCCCCAAGTCTCCCCGATGGAATATATCTGAATCCTTCTTTAATTCGCGGCATAAATGGTTGGGAATAAAGCAAATAGATTGTCCACATTCGATACAAGTATAATAATTTTTTTTTTTGAGTCCGGATCCTCTATTATTTGGTAAATAGGGATTCCCTGATTGCCTAATCCTCTTGCTTTTGGATGGCCTTTTTTGCCTGTAAATCATTTTACAGACTGTAAATGATTTGTGGCATTTACAGGCAAAAAGTTTGGATTTCATTTACAGGCTTGATTGGTTCTCCATTTACAGGACTTAAAATTTTTTACAGGCTATCCAAATGCACACAATCATTTACCTGTAAATCATTTACAACTTAAACCGTGCCGCAAAGGAAGGATGTCTCCTCTTAAAATGTTCACAAGCCCACTTTGATTGATCATTCTAAGACATTCATTAGGTCATTCAAAACTCTAGTGGCCCACAGATTATATAAGATTTGGGGATAATTTTCGTCAATTGCTCTTAATGGTGACCCCATAGATTTATTTAAAGAGTTTTTAGATTTATTTGAAGTGCTTTATGTTAGATGACGGATTATATATATATATATATATATATATATATATATATATATATATATATATATATATATATATATATATATATATATATATATATATATATATAACTGCTATCGGCACCCGCTTTCATAGAAAGTAACCCATTCTCCCAATTTTGGTTCTAGTACAAAGTTGTATGATCGTGTAACCAAAAGTGGAATAGATGGTGTATTTATCAGTCAAAGTGGCCGTAAACAATGGGTCCATCTCCCTCCTTTGATCATACTAATTGATGATCTTTTTTTAGGAGTGAAGCTAACAAAAACACTCGAGAGGAACTCATGCTGATGAAGACACAAGATATATGATACGTCCTTCAGAAAGTTTAGAGTGAGAAGAAGGTAGATGAATGTTGTCATCTAGGGATTTGAATGCAGTTCAGTACATTTTTTATCTCATTTTTGTTTAGTTCAATTGACAAAGCTTCGTTGTTTGATGCAGAAAATTGAAAGGCTAAGTTCCATGCTACATTCTCTTGATAATCAGCTACCAAACAAGCATGTTTATTATGCTGAAGACAGGTATGACTTTGCCAACAATTAGTATGCAACCTTGAGAAATAATATTTAGTTCCATGCGTAGATCACTGCCCAAAGCATCTATATTGTTCCTTTTAGAGCGTTTTCTTTTTCTAATGATGTAATGGTAAGCAATAGGGCATACAATTTTTGGGATGTATTTGTGAAACTTGAAGCTATTGTATTAATACTTGCAAGTTGTTGAAGATCAATCATTTAATACCATTCCATGCAGGGCACAATTGTATGCTACATGGTTCCTCTGCTTCGTATTGTTGTTAAAGGCTTGGTCTAGTAGTTTGTGAACTACTGAAATGAATCTGCACTCCAATCTGGGTGCCCTGTGCAAGTGGTTGGAACTGTTTAGGATTTAGGTCATGAATGTGTCATGGGAAAAGTATGGGCTGCCACAGGTGAACCAAGCCACTTAATTTTTGGGCAACCAAAAGCCTACAAAGGTCAACAGTTTACATTCATGTCTGTTATTTGAATGTTCAAGATAACTTCTATGTGGAAAGTATATATCCTCCATCGAGTCGTACCGTACATCTACATGCCCCAATTAGTGGATTGCAATTCCACCGAAACAGTCAGCAAGGTAGAGAGCGTAGAGAGTGTAGTGTGTGAGTTATCTAGGGTTCAATCCCTGGTAATGTTACCTTTATATTAAAAAAAGAAGAAGACATTGGTGGAAGATAAGAAAGTAAGTAATTGGTTGAAGAATGTTCCTTTCTTCTCGATGCTTCTTATGAAATCCATGGTGGATTGTCTCCCTCTCCATTGGTGAAGGCTTGGAAAGCTTCCATTCCACCCATCCAAATTTTCATTTGGGCTGCCATGGCTAAAAGGATCTTAACATTTGATAAGGAAGAGGAATATGGCAAATTCCCAATGAGTGCTTTTTATGCAAGGGGGACGAAGAGGCTGTCAATCACCTCTCCATTCATTGTAAAGTTGCAAGGTGGATTGGCATGGGTTTTTAACAGATCGTGTATGACTTCATGGGTGTGAGAAAAAGGGCCGTTTTCCACCTGTGGCTCTATTATGTGGGATATGATGCTGCTTGGTAATTTTTTTGTTCTTTATTTTTTGTCATTTCTTTACCAAGCCTTTAGAGAGCAGCATAAAAAACCTTGGTAATTTTATCCAACTGAATTTGTTGTTGCATATCTCGAAACATTCATGTATGCACCATAGTTTTGTTATTGCATATTGTTAAATGAAGATGCTTTCTTGATCATTGATTTGTTTTTTCAATGTAGTTATCACTTATGATTGCATTTGGATGTGCCCCAAATTGCTAGGTAGACATTTCAGCTGAACATATCAAATTCCTTTCTAATAGCAAGGACCACAATGCGCAGTTGTTCTTTAATGCATTTATTTCTTTGTGATCTTTGTTAGGGGCTTGTTTAAAAGCAATTTAATGATGCATCAACTAAATTTTGCAGGTTTCAAGAACTCTTGGTTTCTCTATAAAATAAGAAGGTAAGTCATTCAGTGGTGAGTATCCATGTGATTTCTTGCTTTACTTGTTCTTGGATGCTTGAATATGACTGTAATCTCTTATGGAAGAGCATCACTGCTTTATCTTTCATTATATTTGATTCTTGCACTGTTAGTTCATCGATAAGACCTCTTGAAAAGGTAACACTATTCCATTTCCCTTTTAAGAGGTAATCTGTTTACAAGTAAACAGATTGTGCATTTGGCTAGCTTGTAAAGTGTTTACAATGGATAAAGAATTTTATACAGTTAGGAATAACTTGGATGATCTGATTCATGAAAGTTGTTGTGCATGTTTCTTTTATTATTGAATTCAGAATTTTTAGATGAGTTGATCGATCAGGGCATGCACCGGCAATGGTAAGCCATTAATAATAATATTATTATTTTAAAGAAAATAGCTATGGCTAATAGCCGTAGCCTTTTATCTAAACACCGTAGCCATGGATATTTAGCTACGGTTTTTATCCGTAGCTTTTGACCCTTTTTCTGGTAGTATTACTTTTGCTTTATCACCTAAGATTATTATTATTATTATTATTATTTTTAACTTTTTGCTCTTTTTTTTTTGTTATTTATTTTGAGGGTTCTAAATGAATAAGGATTGAAAACTGAAAATAGAAAAATAAACTATAATCTTCGCCAAAATAAACAATCATATCACATTTCTAAGTGAAATCACTTCACACTCACACAACCATATCATATCCTCGAGTGTAACCTCATCATATAGTCTATCAATCGTATCACATTCTCAAGTGGATCCACCACACCAACTGTTAAACAACCATATCATGCCATCAAGTGCAACCTCATCACATAGTCCATAAAGTGTTTCACATTCTCAAGCAAAACCACATCACACTATTACACAACCATATCATATACATCCTCAAGTGCAACCTCATCATATAGTCTATCAACTGTATCATATTCTCAATTGGAATCACATCACACTATCGTCTCAACCATGTCATGCGCTCAAGTGCAACCTAATCACATAGTCCATCAACCATATCATATCCTCAAGTGTAACTACATTACATTATCATACAACCATATCATATGGTGAGGATCTTTGAATCCCAAACGCTAAGCCATATGCACCACAAATGATAAAGTGGATGTTTATTTTTGCAAAAAGAAAAAGAAAAACAAAGATGAGAAGTAACCAGTATTCAGTTCACAGGTTGCACTTGAGGATGTGGTATGGTAGTGTGATAGTATGATGAGGTATATATCCACTTGAGAATGTGATACGATTGATGGACAACGTGATGAGTTTGCACCTGACACTACTGTATCACATTCTCAAGTGGATCCACCGCACCATATTATCACACAACCATATTATATCCTTAAGTGCAACCTCATCACAGTCCATAAAGTGTTTCACATTCTCAAGCAGAACCATATCACACTATCACATAACCATATCATATGCATCCTCAGGTGCAACCTCATCATATAGTCTATCAACCGTATCACATTCTCAAGTGGATCCACTACACTATACTGTCACACAACCATATTATATCCTTAAGTGCAACCTCATCACAGTCCATAAAGTGTTTCACATTCTCAAGCGGAACCATATCATACTATCACACAACCATATCATATGCATCCTCAAGTGTAACCTCATCATATAGTCCATCAGCTGTATCATATTCTCAAGTGGAATCATATCACACCATCGTTTCAACCATGTCATGCGCTCAAGTGCAACGTAATCATATAATCCATCAACCATATTATATCCTCAAGTGTAACCACATCACATTATCATACAACCATATCATATCCATAGATGCAAACTCATCACGTTGTCCATCAATCATCTCACATTCTCAAGTGGATATATACCTCATCACACTATCATACTACCATACCACATCCTCAAGTACGACTCTATCATGTTGTTCATCAACCATATCACATTCTCACAGCAATGCCAGAAAGTTGATTTTAGCTCAATCGGTGAGTTTTAAACCAATTGCAAACTTTCTTCACAAACATTGAACTCTACAAGACATTATTTCAAAGGGAAACAACAATAACAAGAAGGACTATACCTCCACAAATTTCAATTTGAAATCGAGGCTTCCAAAATGTTGTGCAAGCTCATACTCATCTCGAAGGTATTCCAATATCTGGGCATAGTTTGCATCGTGCCAAGCAATTTTAGATTTGAACGATGAGAGTAGACAAGCATGAGATGCATCCAATTATGAGCTAGCTTATAATTCTAATTCGATATTTTTGGAAGTCAATTCAGAAAACTAGTATTTTGATTTTGCAGTCCAAGTGAACTGTCAGAAGAAATTTACTAGGTTGGTAATGTAATAGGTCAATTTTGGACTCAAGAGGCCAGGCCAATTGAAAGGACCTGGTTGAGCTGCAAGTAGATCAATGAGTTCTCAAGATTTTATATTACTTTGAGCATACACTTCTTGGAAAAAGAAATTATGTTAAGGACTCTCACTCTACGCCAATTTACTCTAATAATCGTCCAAAAAAGAAAATTAATATAAATGGCCATTGTTTCATCAATGTGTGTGCGGCCATCATTCCATTGTAGATCAATTGTACCTCTAATTTATAATACAATGAAGACTTGAAATTTTGAGACACTTTTTATAACCTCTAGTCGTTGATCAGAAGTAACAGGAATGACATTTTTTTTTCTTTTTAATAACCTACAAAGGAAAAGAGAAGAAGCCTATATGCATCATACCATCATAGCCCAGCAGTCCATGTCTAGTATGAGCATCTTCCAGTAATTCCAAGTGTTAAATCCCTCTATAGTTGCATTCCTAGAGAAAATAACTGAACCAAAAATTGTGAAAGCTCACCACTTCATTTGCACATTCTCCAGAAAGAACAGTAATATGATAGAAAAGCCCACAATTAATTAAAAACCAAGACAGTTCTCTATATGACCAGGCCTGGAGCATCCAATACCACAGTGGTTGAAATTCTTAGAAAAAAAGAAAATTTTAGCAGCATCACAACTTCGAATGGGAAAGGAAGCAGGAGTGGCATCTTGAGCAGAAAGTTCCTATAGCTAAGCTCATATCACTTCACAGGTTCTGCTTAGGACTAAAAAGTGGGCATAGAATCCCTGAAAATTCATCAATTAGCACCCACATTCGGTTTATACCATTGAAAACTAACCTTCCACTTTAATCTTGCCAACTACTTTCTTTGCCGCTCCATATATTCACTCATATCCAATCGTATCATGGCTGCCTCCTACAACAATGTCAGCAAAAAAATGAAATTAGCTAGTTGCCACTTCATGCATTGCCTGAACAGCTCTAATTTCTTGCCAATATTCATTTGGCGACTTTGAAAGTAGAAAATATTAAAAGTTACTAAATAGATAAAAAGTAGCGACATGCCAACCAATATGTGGATAGGGCTAAAGGAGGCTTGATGTCAAGTGGCATTGGTTTGCTGGATGTCAAACTTTTGTCCCTAGTCCACATAAAAGTGCTAATCTCAGGTGGCACTGGTTTGCTGGTTGTCAAACTTTTGCCAACCAACCATGATAATTGTCAGAAAGCCAACATCAAATAGATGGGACAAGGTTATGGTGATGATGATCATGATGCAACCAAATGTACCTTTGGCCATTTGATGCAACCAATCGCTATAACGGAGACTTCTACCAGCAAATTTTATTTTATTTTTTTTAAAAAAAAGAGCCCATCTTACTTACTAGATTGATTGGTTCTTATCAAATAGTTTTTTTACCTTGCTGATTTTTTATAGGAGTCGTCCACCAGCTAGCAACCCACTGTTACGGCCCGTATCATAACCGTTATGGCAGTGGCCATTACATCCCACTGTTACCTTTATTGAATACCTCAAAACCATGAAACTTTGCTGTTGTAGCCTATTCATAATGAAGACTTCCTAAGACCTTCTTGGGAATACGATGGTATGTTGATTTGGTTTCTCTCTGGAATTTGCATCCACCTATACTCGATTGATCTTTCAGTAAAGTGTGGCCTGCCTCACCTACTAGGGAGGTGTCAGGGCCCACCTGGGCTGATCCATGTCATGATTGCGTAGTTAGACTCTGTGAAAATTGTTTTGTTGATGATATACTGGTTTTGTGCATTTTCTGATTCATTTTCTTTTCTTGTATGCTTAAAGGTGGTTGGAAAAGTGTTACCGGCATTGAATGGAAAGCTGACTGGAATGGATTTCCGTGTTCCAACTGTAGATGTCTCGGTGGTGGATCTCACCGTGAGGCTTGAGAAGAGGGCTACCTATGATGAGATCAAAGCTGCAATCAAAGGGAAAATTAACTTCTTTATTATCCTTAATGAAGATGGTTAGCTGACTTCTTAAATCTAGGGATGAAAAGGTCACTCACTATTGATCACTCTTTGCTCCTTTTGTAATGCATTTCTGTTTTTGGATAAAAATTTCCCCATACAGAAGGAAATCCAAATCACAAATTATTTCTCTACTCTTGATGCAGCCTAAAGTTTCAACACCTTTGTTTTATTTCATATACTAAGATCTAGACTCCTGCCTTTTTTCTCTTGTACCATGACATTGGACAATAATATTTTCCAACCACCAGTGAAGGCTCTATTAGGCCTTCCTAACATTTTTCTACATCTATAGTCACTTAAAAGTTATCACTTAGGTGAGAATATACCTGTTAGATGAGACGATTTTCATTAAATTTACCTGTGTGTCAAAGTATCTTTTATAATTCATATTTTTTGCCATGGTTGGTTGTTCTGTTTGCATCTTCAATTATTTTCAGGTTTTGACACTTTCAATACAATTCTAGGCATAACTTGCAAGCATTTCATAGCTTTAAACAAACCATTTTAACAGTCTCTAGGATGCTTTTGTTATGACAGAAGCTGGAAAAACTTAAAGATGAGGACCAAGTTGAGAAGCCATTTCAACGGAAACAAATAAAGGTCAGGTTTCCCTGAGCATGGAAACAAGTGGAAGATCTGTAGTAATGATTAAGAATCTAGAATTTGGATATGATGACAAGGTGTGTAATTTTGTTCTGTGATACACATTTATTTAAGTACTATGGTATTTCATTTTATGACTGGGGCCTTTTGTGTTCAATCATCTTTACTTGCACATCCATGCACCAGGTGCTTTTTGATAAAGCAAACCTTATGATTGGGAGGGGAGAAAATTGCTGTCATTGGCCCAAATGGATGTGGGAAGACTGCTTAAATTGACTATGGATCTTGAGAAACCAAGAGGAGGTGAAATTTTGTTTGGGGAGCACATTGTCCTGCCAAACTATTTTGAGCAAAACCAGGTATGGTACTGTCTGCAAGAGTGTACTTTTGTTGATATAGTGAGTAGTTGGCTGCTTCTGAGTCATGTTTTACATGTCTGAATTTTCTTGTGACTAAAAAAGTTTCCATTCTTGCATCGAAGTAAACACATCATACATGTATAGTCTAGAATGGATGCATGCATCTATCTAGCAACCAAAAGGCACATGGCTAATATCAATTGTCTTGCCTTCCAAATACCCAAACATCTCCACGTGCCAATGTAGAGCACATTTGCAAGGTCCAGTCCTTTCATCAAGTAGTACATCAGTGAATTTGCTCTGATTAGTCCATTTTTTGCCACATTTTGTAGGTGGAATATCAATTATCCATTCATTCATACATGTGAGGCTCATGTATGATTTGACTGGCCCATTTTGGCCTAAGCTGTATTCATCATGGCCCTGCCTCATGGACTTCCTGAATACTTAGCAAGTGTGCCAAGCACATGCTTCTTTCCTAATTCTAATTTTCTCCAAAAGTCAGGTGGGCCACATTGCAAGAAATAATAGGGATTGGACACTCACCATTGAAAATTTATTGGGGCTCACAAAAGTTTAAGACAAGGCTGATATTTGTGTTTTCTCTTCATCCTTGTGGACATCACCTGATGAATGGGTTGGATGGAACATAAACAGAATGGTGGGCTCCATAAAGGCCTTATTGATGATGTTTCCATCCTCTAGTATTTCTTGTGGTGTGGCCCACCTAGGTTTTATTATCTACCTAGTTTTTTTATTAGCTCATGGACTACCATGACTTGACAAAACTGATGGATGAAGAGGATGTCACAAGGACATTGAGACTTTCTGATCTTTGTTACATCTAAAAAATGTATCCTCCTAATAACTATGGTCTAAAGAGATTGAGACTTCTTAAGATCCATCAGCAACAAGTATTCCATGTTGCAGCTTTCCTTTAACAATTTCATGCTTCTGGTAGGAATTATGGAGCTGCATCCAGGAGGGATCAATAGCATCTCAAGTAAAGCACGCATAGAAATTGGTATGCCTCTTCTCTTTGGTGAATAAAATTCAGTAAGACCCAGGATAATTTTACTATTTGTGATTTTGAAGGAGAAAAAAAAGATATGGGTTCGGTAAGGATTCCTTCATTGAAATTCTGTTTTCTGTATAAGATGCCTTTATTAATTATATGGTGATTAACTATCTTTGATTCCTAGCATAATAGTTAGTATGACTTTAAGTTCCCTATAAGGAAATCCTGTTGATTAGCTTGCAAGAACAGGCTTTTTCTAATTCTCCTGATTACCAATAGAAGCATAGATGATTCTGGTGATTTACTGCTTGCATATGCCAGTGTTTTCAAGTGCATTATCATTCCTCACATGTAACTTTAAAGAAACCAGGTCGAATCTGACTGGTCGAATCCCTCCTGCTTTAGGTAATTTGAGCAACCTCGCATCTTTGTATCTGTATGGCACCCAAGTTTCTAGTTCAATTCCACCAGAAATAGGGAATCTGGTTAATCTCAATGAGCTTGACTTGTCCGCTAACCTTCTAACAGCTTCTATCCCTTCCTCTTTAGGAAACTTGTCCATGCTCACTGTTCTTCATATGTTTGAAAATCAATTCTCTGTTTAATCTCGAAAGGTTTGACTTGTCCGTTAACTATCTAGATGGTTCCATCCCTTCCATCCCTTGTGAGAATTAGCTCTGACTTGTCCAAAGATTGGATGCTAGAAGCTGTCCGATCGGACCAATGTTGGACACTCAGATTTGTGCAAAAGTGGGCTTTGATTGATCATAGAAAGTGGCCCACACCAGTGATCCAATGTCCAAAGCTGACCATACTCGGACCATTCGTTCAACATAAAAAGGGGCTCAAACTAGACAATTGTTGGGGCAATGAAACGTATCAAATCTGGGCCATCACTTGAGAGTCTAGTACTGTCCATATCTGGACCCTGACTAACTGTCCCCAATCAGGACCAAAAATCAGATGGCCAAAGGCTGCTCAATTTGATCCACGATCGAACATCCAGGGAAAGTCCAACCTGGGCTGTCATTTTGACATGCAAACAGCCCAAAATCTGTCCACCATTTTTATGTTTTCAAAGTATGAAAACTGTCCAGTCGTAGCATGCAATCTGTTCAGGATTTTATATGTTAAAAGTATGTAAAATCTGTACACTATTTTAGGTATTCCATCATGCAAACCGTGACTCAAAATGGGAGCAAGTTTGAAAACAAAGTCTCACAATGCTATGTACAGAATAAGAATCCTGGCTATGTGACACTAGAAGGGAAAATTTTCCATTTTGTCAAATATTTGTACGATATCCACTATTTTATTTAAACTTTAAAGACCAAGGAGAATCCAGCTAATTGACCTTGAATGATCAAGTATTCTCATTATCTTGCACATTGCTTTGTTGGTTGGATATAAAGAGACCAGGAAAAACCAAAACAAAGGTGGGTTTTGATATCTCTTATCAAGCAATGCACAATAAAGAATGCAAATGGATAAAAATTTAGGGGATAGGAAAAGGGTATATGCTTAAGGAAACTTTGAAATCAGGAATATTTGTAACATTTGAAGTTTTAACTAGGAGATAATTTTGGCATGTGCTGACATCCAGATCTTGGCAGAACAGGAAAAAAAAAAAAAAAAAAAACAGAATAGATTTATTTTGGATCGGTTGGTTTATTTATTCAAGATGAAGTGGAAGTTTGTTTACTGAAATAAATGGTCTTCTCCTTTAGCTTACTCCATTGAGAAACAAATTCCATGGTGGATGATACAAGTCAAATTGGATGTGGCTAGTCCTGCTCTATTTGCGTTGTGGCTAACAGTGGGGTGTGTGTACTAACATGCTAACCAAAAGAAAAAAAAGTCCTGCTCTATTTGTTGTTGCCTCTTATTATTTATATCTTGAAAGGATATTGTCCTGGTTTCTCACCTTCCATGAAGTTGTTGTTGCTGATGTCAAATGTTTTAGAATTTTACTTTTTGGATGCCAGTTCGGACTCCGCCCTGCGTATTTCATTCTGATGAGATTCTTTCTCCTTTGGCAGTCGAAACCAGTTAGTGTGGTCATCGATTTCACCAACCCATCAATGGTTTATGACAATGTGAAACAGGTTGGTTTTGTTTAGAACTTGGAACTTGAACTTGTCATGAGGCATGTTATTAACATATACTTACAAAGATAGGAATTTCCTGAATAATCCAACATTCAATATACATTGTGCTATGTAGTTGTTTGATTTGGTGACTTTCAATCGCGGGAATTTCCCTTGTCTTGAATTACATTGATTTTTTCTCTATTTTTCTTATTTTATTATATTGCAATTTGTCAATTGATGTCATTTCATCATCCATACGATTGTGGTCCACAACATAGAATAAGAAATCCCATTTGATATCTTCTATCAATTTAACAAAAGCCTTAAAAATAACAACAGCCCGAAAAATCCAAAATCATAAATCACGGTTTCAATAAAAACCCAAATGGCAGAATCCACAACAGTGAGCAGTTTGGAATTGAATCAAGGCGCTACATCTAAAACCAACAAAAACCCTAGATCAACATACCATATATCAAGTGCACACACCATACATCAACGACATTTCAATCAACAGCCAGATGGCAGAATACACCAAACAATGAGTTATTCTCAGATTAAATCAAGACCATTGATCTAAAAAAACAACAACAACAAAAGAAAAAAAAAACACTACAGAATCAGCAGAGCCTCATAAAATACTTCAAAAGATACACATTGTTGGAGAGAGAGAGAGAGACATTCGATGGGAGAATGCCTGTCAGCGTGGAGGGGAGGGAGAGAGAGAGAGAGAGAGAGAGAGAGAGAGAGAGAGAGAGAGAGAGAGAGAGAGAGAGAGAGAGAGAGAGAGAGAGAGAGAGAGAGAGAGAGAGAGAGGATGACTGATGTGTTTTGTTTGGTTTGTGTGCTGCAAATTGATATTGGTTTGTGTCAAGCAAATTGATATGCATGTGTTGAATTTTTGTAACCAAAAACATGATCTTTGCACTAAAAATAACATGCTTTATAACTTGTAGGTGAATAAGTATGCTTGTCTTTGGATAGAAATTTCACATGATAGTAATTGTTATCTATTGCATACCAAATTTTAAGAAAAAAAATGGAGGTTCTTGATTTGTACGTTTTATAGTTACAGCCTGCAAAAAAAAGAAAAAAAAAAGAAGAAGAGGAAATGCTAGGTAGGCTGGTTATCTAATTTTTAAAATTATTTATGGGGGGTTTTTTTTTTCAAGTCGTCTTCTTCTTGCATTACTTGCTCTTGAAAGATTATTGTTATTTGTGTCAATCTCATTTTTGGGGCAAATAATTTGTATTATTGTAATATGTGAATTTTATTATTTGCATTAAATAAAACAGGATGATCAGTCGATTTAGGGGACTAAAATACCAATGATTATTTATTATTGTAATTTTGTGGCAACATCTTCTTTTGCAGGTTGATAGAGTGGCAAGCATGCTCAATTACTTCTTGCGGATGATCTGGAGGTCGTGTGGATCGACGAGGAAGTGACTGAAATCCATGGCCACGATGCCACGATCGTTACAACTAATGAGAAAACAGTAAGAACTTCTGATCATATTGATTTTCTTATTAAAAATTCTGTTAGAAACAAAGACAACTGTGGATGCTTTTTTGCACACTTGTATCTGCAATTGGCATAGCTGGGAATGTTATTTAAACTGTGGATGACCACCATATGAGTGGGCCAGTCTGATTATTTTTTTATTTTTTATGTTTTGCATATGCTCTTCTTCCATATGATTGTTTGCTCTGTAACATGTGTTCCTTTTGGTGGCAATATTCTAATCTTTTCTTGTTAGCAGGGAACACTGATGAACCAAGAAGTCTGAACTGTGCAGTCAGTCCAAACCTTCAAGCCAATACTAAATGAAAATGGTGATTTCATATCTAGGATAAAATCTGATTTGCATTTGTAATTTGTCAACAATCTCACAAGTTCTCATTTTATTGGATTTATAGTGTGGATTATCACTTGCCCCATTTGGATGGAATGAGTACAACATCACGGTTTTTGCATTTACGTATTTCTATTTTGTTGATGAATTACTTTACTATGAATAATTGCACATCATTTTTAGGCTTTAACCAGAGATTTAATTTGTACTCTCTAGATTTTATAGGTGATGCTGCTTGCACATTTCAGGCGATTGATGAGAGAGTTTACACATATGCATGACCAAGCTGCTCATCCAACCTGATTCTTAGACCAAGCATAGGTTGTGGGTAAGTTTCACTAACATGTGTGAAGCATTGCCTAACCAAATGCAGCCACATGCACCAGTATATTTTTCAATAATTTGGATATTTATAGGATAGTTATAAGACCAGCCATGCTTTATGGGACAGATGTTGAGAAGTTAAGAAACAACATGTTCATAAGATGTGTAGCTGAAATGAGGATGTTGAGATGTATGAGTGAAAGACAAGGATAGACTTAGAAATGGATGCATTTGTGGGAACTTAGGAGTAGCACCAATATGTAATAAGATGAGGGAAAGTAGACTTAGAAGGTTTGGTTATGTGCAACGGAGACCAAGAAATGCGTCGGTTTGGAGTGAGTTGTTGCAAGTTGAAGCTCTAAAAGGAGAAAGGGAAGGCCCAAAAGGATGTAGGTGGAGGTAGTAAGAAAATACTTAATGGCCTATGGTCTAACTGAAATTATGGCCCTTGATAGAATGGAATGGCAGAAAAGGATTGGCTAGCCGACCCCAATTAGTTAGAATAAGGTGTAGATGATGATGTAGCCATGATTTATTTGACTTGGTTTTCCTAGGAATAGTTAGCTTGTGTAGTTGAAATGGTGATATCTGAGTCCGGTCTGTCTACTTGGTTATGTCTTGCTCTATTGAAGATCTTCAGAGGAAAAGATGGAGACTCGTATTGGTGGCAACTCTGTGGTTCCTTTGGGGAGAGGAATGATTAATGCTTTTGTAATAAAATTATTGTGGTTGCCGGGGTTCTAAGCAAAGTCATTCAGCTCTTTAGGTATTGGGTGCCTAAAAAATGCATATTTCTGTGATCATGGTTGTTGGTGCTCAGTGGAGATCTTTGTTACCTGGAATAATCATGTACAATTCAAATATACAGGAAGAAAGGACTGCAGCAATCTCACTGGCCAGCAAAATGGTTGAATCTCTGAAGTTTCAGCCTGTTCAGGTATTATCTTCTATTGTATAGGATGTCTTGCTTGATATTTTAAAAAATAAAAAACAAAAAAAATCTTTTAGAATTTTTTTATATATTGGTACTTCATGTTTCCTGGATCTGCATTTACAGGCTCGCATCTTCGAAGGCAAGGAACCTATTCAGTTCTTTTCTATCTTTCAGAGCTTTATGTTATTTAAGGTTTGTTAAAATATTGAGATGTACAATGTGTAAACGGACTCCATTTTTATTTTTGTTTCTAGATAGGTCTTTGATGTTTGTCAAACACTGATAGATTTGAAACTTCACAGGGTGGTGTTAGCTCTGGATATAAGAACTACATGAAAGTGATCCTCAAAGTTCTTGTGGAATTGTTCATTTCGATCATGGATGCCTGCATCTTTCTCATCTTTCCAGCACTTATGTTCTTTATCATTTATATTACATTTTTCCTGTGGATCATTCAGAGTGTGGTATAAGTCTAACGTGGGCTTGATCTATCCAATGGAATGCTTGTGCCTTTTTCCCTTCTGTAGTTTATGCTCATATTTTCTTCAATGATGCATCCCATTTTAAGCAGAGAATCATTCTAGAGATTTTTTATTTTTATTTTTATTTTTATTTTTATTTTTATTTTATAAATGACAAAGCATTTTTCTGTTTTCTTTGAATTTATTTTGTTTTTTGAATGTCTTTTTGTTTTTTTTTTTTTACAAATTATTTACTGAATTAGAAATTTGTCACATGATCAGAAGCCCAAAAGGCGAACACCCACATCACATGGAGGAAGGTCTAGCGTGCCAGACAAATCCCAGCGTTCCAGAAGCATGTCCTTCAGTCCTGATAGAGTTCGTGTAAGAGGCAGGTCCCCTGCCTTCACCGCGCTCGCTGCCAATTTCGAGAGTCCAAATGCAAGGAACCTTTCTACTCCACCTCCAGTCGTTAGAAAGCTGTATCCAAAATCTGTGACACCAGACTCTGCAAGCCTGGCTCCCAGATCAGCAGCAATAGCAGTCCTCACTTCTACTTTCGAACCTGCAGCTGCACGGGAGAGTCTTATACCACGGTCAATTAAAGGTATGGATTGGTATGGTTTATTGATGGAACATGAATATAAATCTTGGCATATGGAAACTGAAAATTTGAACATTTTTTCTAATGTGTGAAGTGAGCCCCAACAATTATGTTATTTATATAAAAAATTCTCAAACTTGATTGTTTTTACAGGGTCAGTTGACACTCTCCACTGTTGAACCTCCTAATCCTACAAGTGATCCTGAACATGAACAAAGAGCAGACTAGGAACGGTTCCTATTTTTTCGTGACACCTCATTTAGGAACGGTTTTAAACTGTTCCTGAAGCATTTAGTTCTTGACGATTTTGGTGTAGTGGGAAGAGCATAACCGCTTTATCGTATCACATTTTCAAGTGGATCCACCACACTAACTGTTAAACAACCATATTAATCATCAAGTGCAACCTCATTATACAGTCCTAAAGTGTTTCACATTCTCAAGTGGAACCATATCACACTATCACACAACCATATCATATGCATCCTTAAGTGTAACCTCATCATATAGTCCATCAACTGTATCATAATCTCAAGTAGAATCACATCACACTATCGTCTCAACCATGTCATGCGCTCAAGTGCAACCTAATCACATAGTCCATCAACCATATCATATCTTCAAGTGTAACCACATGACATTATCATACAACCATATCATATCCTCAAGTGCAAACTCATCACACTGTTCATCAATCGTATCACATTCTCAAATGGATATATATCTCATCACACTATCACACTACCATAGCACATCCTTACGTACAAATTCATCACGTTATCCATCAACCGTATCACATTCTCAAGTGGACACATCACACTCACACAACCACATCAACCATAGATCATATCCTTAAGTGTAACCTCATCACATAGTCCTTTAATTTCTTTCATTTTCACATGTAACCTCATCACACATTCCTTCAATTTCTTTCGTTCTTAAGTGTAACCCCATCACACTGTCACTACAATATCATATCCTCAAATGTAACTTCATCACAGTCTTTCAATTTCTTTCAATCTTAAGTGTAACCTCATCACACTATCACACTACAATATCATATCCTCAAGTGTAACCTCATCACACTGTGATAGCATGATGTGGTTATTCTATTTGAGAATATGATACAGTTGATGGACTTTGTAATGAGGTTGCACTTGATGATGTGATATGCTTGTGTGATACTATGATGTGGTTCCAGTTGAGAATATAATAGGGTTGTTTATTTTTCAAAGATTATAGTTTATTTTTATATATCCAGTTTTCAATCTTCATTCATTTAAATCATTCAAAAGAAATAACGAAAAAGAAATAAAATAGAAATTTAGAGGTCCTAAAAAAAAAGTAGCAACTACCTAAGTAGATTCAAGTGACAAATTTTAGTTAAATGCAGGGTCATATCACTTGGTGAATAAAATGCCATATTTGGATGTTCAATTGAATTGTAACAACATAATACAATAAAGTAAATAACGAAAGTGGGTTCCATTCCATTCACAATCGATGTTATTGTGGTTACTAAACAACAAAGTTAAAGCTACTAGTTAGCTCTATTCCATTCACATTCAAGGACTTACACCTTACTATGGTTACTTGCATGTTCAACTACCAAAATGGACTAAACTATTTAGCTTACCATTTTGCTAAGAACCATTCCATATTAACATCTTAACAAACATCACCCTCAGCTTGCATCAATTGCAATTCAACACCTAAGCATTGAGATGTGTTTGTAAATCATCAAAAGTAGGCACCGACTAATTGTAAGAGCCTCAAGAGCCTCCAACAATCTCCAAACTTGTCACTTGCATAACTCAACTTCCTTTGTCATTATCACATTTCAAAAGTAAAATTTCAATATATGGATGACATTCAAATGCATCCATAAGTAGAATTTTAATATTTAATTTCATCAATTTTCAAAATTACTATACATAAATTTTTACAAACCCACAAAAAAAAATAAGCCTCACTTATCATATAATGCACCTAAATAACACAAAATGTACATGAATTCAAGCGAGCCTAATTAAAAAACAAATGGGGTTCACCTTTCTCGCTTACCGTATTATGTACATAAAATACACATAATGTACATGAACTAAGAAATTTTTTTCTTTTCTTTTCAATTATTTATTTTGAGAGAATTAAATCAATGAATATTGAAAATTAGATATATAAAAATAACCATATTACATCCTCAAGTGCAACATCACCATGTAGTCCATCAACCGTATCACATTCTCAAGTGGAATCATGTCAAATTGTCACAACCATATCATATCCTCAAATGCAACATCATCACATAGTTCATCAACCATATCACATTCTTAAGTAGATATACCTTATTGCACTATTACACAACTCTATCATATCCTCAAGTGCAATCTCATCACATAATCTATAAACCGTATTACATTTTTACGTGGATATACTCACACTATCACACAACCATATCATATCCTTAAATACAACCTCATCACATAATCCATCAACCATATCATATTCTCAAGTATAACCACATCACACTATCACTCAACCATATCATATCCTCAAGTGTAAAATCTTCATATAGTTTATCAACCGTATCACATTCTCAAGTGGAGCCACATCACTCTCACACAACCATATCATAAATCTTCAAGTACAATCTCATCACATAGTCTATCAACCGTATCACATTCTCAAGTGGAACCACTTCATATTGTCATACAATCATATCATATCCTCAAGTTTAACATCGTCATATAGTCCTTCAATCATATGATATTATTCAATTTGGAACCACTACACACTGCCACACAACCCTATCATATCCTTAAGTACAACCTCATCACATAATCCATCAACCATATCATATTCTCAAGTGTAACCATATCACACTATCACTCAACCATATCATATCCTCAAAGTGTAACCTCTTCATATAGTTCATCAACCGTATCACATTCTCAAGTGGAGCCACATCACTCTCACACAACCATTTCATAAATGCTCAAGTACAATCTCATCACATAGTCCATCAACCGTATCACATTCTCAAGTGGAACCACTTCACATTGTCATACAATCATATCATATCCTCAAGTTTAACATCATCATATAGTCCTTCAATCATATGACATTATTCAATTTGGAACCACTACACACTGCCACACAACCCTATCATATCCTTAAGTACAACCTCATCACATTATCCATCAACCATATCATATTCTTAAGTGTAACCATATCACATTATTACTCAACCAATTTATATCCTCAAGTGTAACCTCTTCATATAGTTCATTAACCATATCACATTCTCAAGTGGAGCCACATCATTCTCACACAACCATTTCATAAATGCTCAAGTACAATCTCATCACATAGTCCATCAACCGTATCACATTCTCAAGTGGAACCACTTCACATTGTCATACAATCATATCATATCCTCAAGTTTAACATCATCATATAGTCCTTCAATCATACGACATTATTCAATTTGGAACCACTACACACTGCCACACAACCCTATCATATCCTTAAGTACAACCTCATCACATAATCCATCAACCAGCCACATCACTCTCACACAACCATATCATAAATCCTCAAATACAATCTCATCACATAGTCTATCAACCGTATTACATTCTCAAGTAGAACAACTTCACATTCTCATACAATCATATCATATTCTCAAGTTTAACATCATCATATAGTCCTTTAATCACATGACATTATCCAATTTGGAACCACTACACACTGCCACATAACTATATCATATCCTTAAGTACAACTTCATCACATAATCCATCAACTATATCATATTATCAAGTGTAACCATATCACACTATCACTCAACCATATCACATCCTCAAGTGTAACCTCCTCATATAATTCATCAATCGTATTACATTCTCAAGTGGAGCCACATCACTCTCACACAACCATATTATATCCTCAAGTGCAACTTAATTACATAGTTCATCAACCGTATCATATTCTCAAGTATAACCTCATCGCACTATCACACTACCATATCACATCCTCAAGTGCAATCGCATCACGTAGTCCATTAACCATATCACATTCTCAAGCACAACTACTTCGCACTATCATACAACTAATCATATCCTCAATTGTAACTTCATTTTATAGTCTATCAGTTGTATCATATTCTTAAGTGTAACCTCATCACACTATCACAATCATATCATATTCTCAAATGTAATCTCATCACATAGTCTATCAACTGTTTCACATTCTCAAGTGTAACCTCATCACATTACACACTTATGAAAATGTGTAATTTATATAATATTATCTTTTAAATTTTAAATATGTAAAAAAAAATGTAGGTTACAATAAAATATTATAAACATTGGCCTGCACATATACAGACCTTTTACCGGCTGTTCCATAATCGCCTTTACTAGCGCTTATAAAAGTGATGGTAAATCTTACCTATAGGGGTGTCCAACACAATCGTCGATAAAAGTCTCTGGTCGCCAGTAAAGCCTTTACCGACAACACTTTTGCTGGCGCTTGCCTGATCGCCGGGAAAGGCTTTACCCACGGTTTTCTAGGCCTTTGCCGGCAGTTTTAACTGTCGAAAAAGGCCAGTTTTCTTGTAGTGACTCCTTTTACCGAATGCCTTGATAATTGGTGAATGATTTTTGAATTGGGCTGGAATTGAAATTTTGAATATGCTAAATAGATTTGAAATGCACATAAAAACTTTTATTTTTCCAAGTTAACTTGTAGAAGGTATTCTAGGGTGAGTAATTTTTATCATATTTATCAATATTCTTGACTATTGAAATTTATTTGCTTTTAACTCTCTCCCTTACTCATGCACTACTATTACAATTCTAAGGGAATGCTCCATAGCAAGAAAAAGAAATTCACTTCCGAAAGGCCTGGTCTTATGTTTGTAGGAGCAAGATGTATGATGTTTGCATGACAGCCTATGAAATGTGTACTAGAACTAATAACTGGTTGAGATTGATGACTTGGAATATTAGAAGGCATCCCAATATAAATGAAAGAGGTGACAGATATCATGTAACAGAGTACAATCTATATTAGAATAGGTACATGCATATGTGGAAGTGATACAGTTGATGGACTATGTGATGAGATTATACTTAAGGTGTTGATATAATATTGCCCCGGTATGATGGGGTTACACTTGAGAATGTGAT
The DNA here is from genome assembly GCF_029962835.1 of Magnolia sinica. Lineage (NCBI taxonomy): Eukaryota > Viridiplantae > Streptophyta > Magnoliopsida > Magnoliales > Magnoliaceae > Magnolia > Magnolia sinica. The sequence continues at coordinate 134,753,745 of NC_080574.1, forward strand.
ACAGTTGATGAACTAAGTGATGAGGTTATCTTTAAGGATATGATGTAGTTGTGTGATAGTGTGAAGTGGTTCTACTTGGGGATATGATATGGTTGATAAACTATATGATAAGGTTGTACTTAAGGATATGATATGGTTGTGTGACAGTGTGATATGGTTATCGTACTATGTGATGAGGTTACACTGGAAGATATGATATGGTTGTGTGATAGTATGATGTGGTTACATTTGAGAATATGATATAGTTGATATACTATGTGATTAGGTTGTATATGTGACAGTGTAAAGTGGTTCCAGATTGAAGAATGTGATACGGTTGATGGATTATTTGCGCTTGAGAATATGATATGATTGTGTTATAGTGTGATAAATGATCTCCACTTGGGAATGCGATATGGTTGATGGACTATGTCATGACGTGGATAATCCAAAGTTGTATGACAGTGTGATCATGTTACACTTGGAAAATATGATATAATTGATGGACTATGTGATGAGGTTATGCTTGAGGATATGATATTGTAGTGCGACAATGTAATGATGTTACACTTAAGAATGAAAGAAATTGAAGGACTATGCGATGATGTTACACTTGAGGATATGATATGTGGTTGTGTGAGTGGGATGTGTCCACTTGAGAATGTGATATAGTTGATGGACAACGTAATAGATTTGTACTTAAGGATATGGTATATATCCACTTAAGAATGTGATACGATTGATGGACAACGTGATAAGTTTGCACCTGAGGATATGATATGGTTATATGATAATATGATGTGGTTACACTTGAGGATATGATATGGTTGATGGACTATGTGATTAGGTTGTACTTGAGCGCATGACATGGTTGAGACAATAGTGTGATGTGATTTCAATCACTTGCATGACTCAACTTACATAACTCAACTTGTCCACCATCCATGGTGAGGCCCATCATTCCAACAGTAGGGATTTCATTCAGCAGGCCTTATTAGCACAAAAAAGCCTTATCAATAGTATGCAAATCCTTGGCCGTAGGACCATCATACAGAGTAACTGACGAGCTAGAGTCGTAAGGATGCTGCTTTTTCCTGACCGCAGGAAATCCGTAACGTTAAAAACGGTAGGCTGCAGCATGAAAATCGGCTTACACAAAAATCTGGCTGGCCCTCCAATAAGATGGGTCACATTGATGGAATCAATGAACAATCTACGGTTTGATCAGGGCCTGATTTTTGTGCAATGTGATCTTTATGGTAGGGCGGTGAAATGACAAAGAAGAATCCAACAGCTTGCCAACGGAAGCAGTCATCGCTTTTCTCTAAAGCAATGAATCTTTTTAAAGAATGTGGAATCCAAATTTAAAGGAAAACCCAACTAAAATATATGAAAATTCAAATACCAACCTTGTAAATCTTCTGCAATTTCTATAACTCTCTCCTTTTAGACAGAAAGGAAAACGACCTGACAGAAGAGAGAGAGAGAAAGAGAGAGAGAGAGGAGATGAGACTCTCACCCTCTTCTTCTTCTTTTCCCTCCCTTCCCGTTTTCTTTTTCTGGTTGTTTTTTTTTATATATAATGGTTTGGAGTCCGTAGTTTTCTTTTAGTTTTTTTTTAAAAGTGAGTGGTGACGTGAACCAATCAGGACTGGGCAATTAGGGAATCCCTGTTTACCAAATAACAGAGAATTCGAACTCCACTTTTATAAGTGCTAGTAAAGGTGCTTATGGAACAGCCAGTAAAGGCATGTGGAAGTGTCGGTAAAAGGTCTGTATATGTACAAGACAATGTTTATAATATTTGATTGTAACCTGCATTTTTTTTTTTTACATATTTAAAATTTAAATGATAATATTATATAAATTCCATTGTCAATTTTGTTGCCACACTCGAATCAACATTTTCACAATTGTTAAGCTTTGTCCTTCATAAAAACTAATATTGATGGAAGATAGTTTCGGCCATGCATATAGCCTCTTGTATATTCATTAAATTACAGAAGTCAAGCCTAGCAATTCCTGTAATTCTGGCCTAATCATGGCCTGACGCTTTCGCTGGCTGCTTGTATTTCTAACAGAAGCGCTGCAAAAGTGAAAAAAGCGCCAGCAAAAGTCTATCCAAGTGCCGGCAAAAGAATGGTTTCAAGACACTTTTACTCACGAAAAAGCGCCGCCAAAAGTCTATACAAGTGCCGATAAAACTCTTTGTATAGATTTGTAAGGGCCCAGTGCAAGCCAGTAATTTATTATTATTATATATAATTCAATTGAAACCTGTATTTTTTTAATATTTGAAACAAAAAAATGATGCAATACAATTAAAACTAATATTAAACAAAATTTATATTACTACACAATAAAAAAAATATAACATTTATTACAATAAATTGAAAATGGTCTTGAATATATATAAATAAATAACAAATCTTCTATATGGTCTACTCCTAGCAAGAGTGGTGTCAAAAGGCTAAAGTGCTTGTAGGCCTAAATTTAGGCACAATTGATTAAAATCCTGCACGAGTGGCGTCCAATTTGATGACTGATAATGGCACTTCCTTCTCTTTGCAATGGTTTCAATTTCCACAACTCCCCAAAAACATCTGTACTTTTCTGGTCAGTAAAATTACTGGACACGGTAGCAGCATTTTCAGATGGGGCATCTTCATCTTTATCAGATGTCACACTTAATGCAGATGCTTGTATGCTAGTCTGCTCTTTGTTCATGTTCAGGATCACTTGTAGGATTAGGAGGTTCAACAGTGGAGAGTGTCAACTGACCCTGTAAAAACAATCAAGTTTGAGAATTTTTTATATAAATAACATAATTGTTGCTGTTGGGCAACAAACACATTTGAAGTATTCTGCCCATAAGCAAATAAATAAAATGAAAGATAGGCATTTAAATACCTTCTCCTTTGATTTCTCCCTCTTGGCTTGAGTTTCTTTACCATTGGAAGCTTATTTGTTGCCAGAAGAAAACAGAGAAAAGTTAAAGTAGCAGACAACCACACAAAAAATTAAAAAAATTTAAAAAAAAAAATTTTAAAAATTTTAAAATTAAAATTAAAATTAAAATCCATGAAAAGCATGTGTAAATGCTCAAAACAATGGTGTTCCCCCTCCAGGTACAAACGAAACACATTGTTAAATAGAAAACCATTAAATGCATTGGGATGCATACCTGGTGGCTGTATGGACTGCTCATCTGACGACTCACTCGCAATTAGCTTTGCTCTTCGATCAACGACTTCGAATAAATCTGATAGCAGCTAGTGATTTTAGATTCCCAAAAGATCATCATATTTGAATATTAACCTCTTGCACTTAGTTAACATGAATAAAGCCTCACAAAAATTTCATGAAAAATGCCCATGTGAAAAACAAAACTAGATCAAGCCATCACATATTTGGTTGAGGAGCAGATAATTCCTCTAGACTCCAATTCACGTGAAAGAAGTATCTGCATTATATTCAACCACAACAATTCAAGTATAAGCATAGATCAAACCCTTTAAACCGATTAGGGAATGATAAGCCCCTTGCTGAGCTCTGACTCAATACCTATATCAGTAGATGCAAGGTCACAAAGCTCTATAACCCACTGATGATAGCTAGACGCGGGAAAAGGTACACGATATGCAAGGAAGGGAAAGGCAACCACAACTTGAAGAAAATTAACTACCTCACTCCGTCTCTGTACTTTTGCTTCTCCTTCAGCATCAATGCTATCCAAATTCAACAATTGCACCATGAATAATTCAGTCAACACCACAAACTCCTTTTCAGCAACCTTGGTCCCACCATGCATGATTGCCTCCAAAGAAGACGCCTGCAAAATCTAAGCCACATCATTTCTAAAAAAAGGAAAAGCACATGAATCTCAACCATAGTTCTAAAACTCGCTGACTCGACTCGACAAAACTCGGCAAGATTTTGAGCCTAGTCAGTGGTAAACTCGAATCTTAAAGTGACTTGACCCTGACTCAGGGAGACTCCGTCAACTCAATGTGATTGCTGTGACTCAGGCCTTTTTAATAAAAAGTAGAATAACATAGGTGTAGGCGTGCAGCACATTCAACCAGTGAGCTATGTGATCTTTAGTGGCTTGGTTTCTCATTCTATAAGACTAATAACAAAGATAACTAATTTAAATGTTCCTTCCTATTCCTACTATTTTTAATTTATTGTTACTAGCCACCAAGTCAAGTCAGGTAGAGTCTTTGAGTCAAGCTGAGTTTTCGGGTTTTTAAACTATGATCTCAACTACAATGCAGTCAGCATGTTGTTGGTAGAATTTTAGAAGTCACCTTTTGTGAGAGCTTATCAACCTCTGCTTTGACTAGGGCAACTGAATTAAGAGCTCCAGAGATCACTTGATCTCTCTTCATCTCCTCAAGCTTCCTCTCCTTGCTGGCTGCATCCTCCATGAGGACCACCTTTGACATGTCCTTCACACCTACCATGTGCAAAAACTCATCATCATCTTTCTCTTTGCCCCTGAACAAAAGCTTTTGTTCCTTTGGCTCCAAACCAGTCTCCCGAGCAAGAACCCCCTTCAGATTCCCTTTATTAAAAAATAAAAATTCATGATTAACCAAATTCACCAAAAGAAACTTTAGCAAGCACTGTTACTAGTTAATGACTTGTAGAAAGAACGACCCACAAAACTCAAATGCACAAAGATAAAAACAAAATAATATAATATAAGAAATGCAAAAGTACATGGTAAAATCACCAAAATATGCCAAATAAAAAATAGAAAACCTAAGAAAGAAGTGAACTCACCTTGGGGATATTCATCAATCATGGGGAGCATATAAATCCTAGAGTCACACAAATGACCTTACTGAGGTAAGAATTGTTAGCATTGGTTAAAGACAAACAATTTCCAGTATGATTAGCTTCCGTGTCATTAGGATAAGCTTCCTTCATCTGTTAAAGTCCTTGCTGGACTTGATTTTGATTTATCTACGACTCGCATCGGGATTTTGAATGCATATGGAATTAAAGAATAAACTACCACTACTGGAATGAAGCATAAATGGAAATTTTGCATTTGTAAGATAATATTAACCATTTGACTTTTCCCTTCAAATTTGGACCACTTCCTACTTATAGCCATCCATTTGATGGCCATTAATTGGTGATTATTGTGATTTTAGAGATATGCTTCATCCACAATTTGGATGGTCTAGATGTACATTAGTATCACATGCGAGGATGGTCAGTCAATACATAGCTAGCCTAATTAAAACATTCATATCCAAAACCCCAAGAAATTGATAATAAAAAAAGAGAAATAAAAAGAGTTTCTGTGTGTTTGGAAAAAGTAGATGGTTAATGAGAAAAATTACAACATTGAATGGCATAATTGGTGGGATGTGGCCATCAGACACCATAGAGATTCATGGAGACTGTACAAGAGAAACCGTGAGTATTACCACATATTTCAAGAAAGGGTTTGAATTTCTTGTATTCACCACCACCGGTGGCTTGAATACTTTTGATTATACACACTCGAAGATATTCTCAATATTCAATTTTAGTCTTTGAAAAAACACAAGTGCATACCGTGCAAAAATACCATGTAAATCTACTAATATCAATGAAATGTATCTAATAGCAAAACCAAGTACATCCCCAGGTATCAGAAACTATCAATTCCAAAAGTTTATTGCCTACGAATATATTATAAAAAAGAAGTTTAAGACTTCTGCCCATCTAAGAGGAGGAACAAGAGTTCACAGATTTATCAATGGAGACGGGAAATTGAAAGTGAGAAAGCTGATAATGAACGTTGGATGATAAGCACCAGAAATTTGCAGTTGCCTCTAGATATAAGTCTCCTTTCCTCAAGCTACTCGGAAAAAATCTCCTGTATCGATGTACCTTTGCAAAGAAAGCATAAAGTGAATACCAATTAGCCAGATCCTAACTTGGATGTGAAATGCATCTGTATGCATGTGAAGGCGGTATAGCTACAGTATACTATGTATACACTATGGGTGTGCTATTTAAAACACTGGTTTGTACATGTATTTGGAGAATGATAAATCTATGATGATCATCAGCTAGAATACTCAGACATATTATGTCCATAGAGTGCTTGCCAGGAATATCATCCAGTGAAAAGAAGCACCTAAAACCAAAAATAAAAAATAAAAAATTGGCAGTACTGTAGCTAAAAGAATTCAGTACCAAGGTGGATGGTCAAATAGAACAACTAGCAAAAGGAAGAAAGTTACCGGCAGCCAAAAACGCCCCTAAAAGTTTAAAAAACCACCCGTAAAGGAATTACCGGCGGTTGTACTCGAGCCGCTAAAGGGGGACGTCGTTGTATCTTTTACCGGCAGTCGCACATCTTTACTGGCGTTTTTTATGACCGCCGCTAAAATAGATACTTTTACTGACGCTTATTATCCTTTACCGACGCTTGTTATCCTTTACCGGCGCTTTTGATGAATGCCACTAAAAACTGTAGAAGCGCTGGTAGAAATTGTAAAAGTGCCGCTAAATAAAAATATTATGCATGCATGTCCCTTGATAGTGGAATGATGGAACAAGATTCGTATAGTCAGCCGAATTAATTGGGATAATGCTTTGATCTCGGAAAGGTATCCCTTTTCATGTGTGTTTCGGGATTCTAAGGAAGACTACTAGTCCCCCCGACAAAGGGATCTTGCTGAAAATATAAGAAAGCTCTGTGATGTATTTTAACCAGCAACAAGAGAATATGAACCTTTGGGAGGACCCAAAAGAGCCATACCACTCATACCCGTACCTTGATACAGGTAACACGGTCTAGTTGAAGCACTCATGTAACATAACATACTGAAGCCCATATTCTAGCATAAGAAAAAACAAAAATTAAAAGAAACAGGGTAGCATCCAAATCCAATAGAAACAGAAATTGACATGTGACAACTCTTTAAACAATTCTTGCTAAAGATATGCAATTTTCCTTTCATATGGGGACAGGTTGGGTTTTGAGACACAATGTTAGTTGGAACTTATCAGTGGTTGGAAGGTAACTTATAATGCATCAGGTTCGAAATATTTCAATTTACCTTGCTTAATATTCTTGTATGCCCATTTTCTATTTTTTGAGAATGGAAATGTAATATTTTAGATCACAAAGTGACAAGTGAGCGCAATCAAATCAATTAAGGTGGGTGGATATATCAATTCCATGAATGAATGTATAAAATAGATGGGCACGAGAGGGACTTTTTGTGGCCTACCAAATCAATTAAGGTGGGTGGAGATATCAATTCCATGAATGAATGTATAAAATAGATGGGCACGAGAGGGACTGTTATAGTTTATCTATGTAAAAGAAGATCGAAGAGATCAATACCAAGTACCAAGAAGCCACAAATGAACATTGTCGAGAGAAGATACAAGGAGACTGTTATAGTTTATCTACGTAAAGAAAAGTTTCAAGGGGGGAGTCCTAACAACTTTAATAAGATCAGGCCATGTCGAGTAAAGAGAAAGTTGGACAACTACGCCCATGAGATTGAACTACCAGATGACTTAGATATCTCAACATGTCTGATTTGTTTAAGTGCGATGCAAAGTATATGCGATGGCATTGCTTGTGTTCATAGTCTTGATGAAGCAAGGCCAAGGGAATTAGTAGAATTTGAAGGGCGTACGTACAATAGGCATTGCTCTTAATTTGGAATCAAATAATGTTGGCTATTCCACTTATAGTATCAAATGCATTAATTTCCTCTGCATAGATCCTAATCTATTGGGTGGGGTGGCTCAGTTGGCAAACTTCACATGCAAAGGGAAAGGTTGAAAGTATGGAATTTAAAAGTATTATGGGGACTTGAGATCCGCCAAGGCAAACCTCCATAAAGATTCATTGATTTGGATCGAAGCAAAGAAGAGTCCAAATCATTGCATGTGGATTTTGCCTCTAAGAAGCTGCAAGGTGCAAGAAGCTTTAGATGACTTTTCATGTTAAGAATCTGGACAAGGACACCTAAATGCCTGTGACATTCAAACCGCTCATAAGGTTATTCCCACTGGGGTGAATTGAAGATACAAATATTAGCCAGATCTAAAACTTTTGTGGCCCCCACAGTTTCTGACTGTGGGCGTTCAATCCCACTGTTTCCTGTGGCGTGCCCCACTTGTGTTTTAGAACCGCCTCATTTTTTAACTTATGTCCTAATACAAGTCTTTGAAATTGATGGATGGAGTGGATGTTACAAGGAAATTGCAGTGGGCCCCACATAGCGTACACCTACAGGAGCTTCCAATAGGGGGGCCACGGGCAAATCCCTTCCCTAAAACTTCTCTCTAGTGCGATCTATCTCCTAAATCTCTTCTCAAATCTCTCTTTAGCTAAAATTCATCTCTCCCTGTATAGGTGCTACCTAACTGCCTAAACAAGAGGAACAAAGGCAAGCTCTATGGGGCACATCATGATGTAGATGTGATATCCATTCATTCATCAGTTTTACAGGCTTGGGTTAGGACATGGGTCAAAAAAATCTAGGCATATCCAAAATTGGGGTGAGCCACACCATAGAAAACAGTGGGATGAAATGGGAATGCCCACCATTGAAACCTTAGTGGGGGCCAGCCTTATGTTTATATGCCATCTAACCCGTTCATAAGGTCATAACCACCATAATGAATGGAAAATACAAGTATCGGCATGATCCAAAACTTCTGAAAGCCACAAAATTTTAAGAGTAGGCATTCAATTCCACTGCTGATTGTGGTGTGGTCCGTCTGGGCTGTGAATCTGCACGATATTTAAACAGGTTCTGATACACACCCAGACCACTCTCTCTCTCTCTCTAGGCATTCATAAACCCATGTTTATTGTAGATTTTTCCTTTCTCAATCAGCTAAAAAAATTCACACTCAGACCACTCACTGAACTGAATCCTCTTATCTTATGGTTAACATTATCATAAACCGGGCTAATTTGTTGGGTTTCCCTTTCCCAATCCGCTAAAATACACGCCTATTCTTGAACAAGGGTAATTTTTTCTCTAATTCTCGTCCAAAACAGGATAATTTCAAGAGCTCAAGTTCAAAAACCAAACACTAATCCTAAGATCAACGGAAAAGGAAGCAGAAAACAGAATTCATGAACGAAGAAGATGGATGGATGGATTACATACGGTTCTGATGAAGACTGATAGCGATCGGTTGCTGAAGTCGAGCTCAAATTAACCAAGAAGATTTCTGATAGCTTTTTTCCCAGGATTTTGAAAGATTGATGTAGTTGGGTGGAATTGCAGGAGATTTCGCAGATCCTGCATGTATGGGTGGAGTCCGAAGCTTCTTTTCTTTTTCTTTTCCCTCCCTTTCCGTTTTTCTTTTTCTGGTTTTTTTTTTCCTTTGTTTTTTTTAATAACGGTTTGGCGTCCGAAGCTTTCTTTTATTTTTTTTTATCGTTTAAGTGAGTGGTGACGTGGACCAATGAGGATCAGGATAACAGGAAATCCCTGTTTACCCGGTAACAGAGGATCCGGACTCATATATATATAAAGCTTCTTAAATAAGCTCACTGTTAACATCAATCTCGAGACTGATGCTGTCATTACATGGGGAAAACTCAATCACGCTGCCCACCAAAGAGTTCAAGGAAACAATCGACGGACGTGGTTGTGTGGGCCACAAACCATATATAGAAGTGGAGAGGGTTGTGCACCATTAAAACACATTCATAATTATTTATTGAGCTCACCGAGATGTGGTTTGCAAATTCACCATCCATTATGTGTGTCCCACTTGTATGAGGGTTCGGACCAAGTTTCAGCAGTAAAACTCATGTGGGCCTCATCAAGTGCTTTTATATGTTTTAATGGTGTTTTCACATGATTTTAGATAGTGTAGGTTGACTTGAAAAAGCTCTATTCGACTCGGTTCGAAGCTGAGTTTAAGCCGAGTCAAGCTGAATTTTTTAGCTCGAAAATGAGTTCGAGCTAGCCCCAGCTTAACTCAACTCGAATCGAACCCAGCTTGGATCCAACTCAGAACAAATCAAATTAGTGACTTAATTACTTTGATGTTGATGTTGCTCACCAAGTGTTTAATGAAATGACTCAAAGAAGTGTGACTTTTGACAAGGAAGGTATGTATATGAAATCAACATCTGTTTTTTTATTTTTATTTTTATTTTTATGTTGCTTAGAAGGTGTTTGATAAAATATTTGTAAAACCATTGTTATTGTCTCAAATATAGTGAGATTTTAAATATACAATCTAAATGTTTGTGAAAATGTTGCAATGGTGAACTCGGCTTGAACTGTTAACCGAACTGCGCCAAAGCTGGCCAATCAAACTTGAGGACCGAGCCAAGCTGTCTTCAGGCTGAAGTCAGCTAGTGGCTGAGCCGAGCCCGGCTGAGGCCAACTCTACTCGATTCGACTCAATGTACACCCGCACATACAAACACACATACATGTATGTATATTTGCGCGCGCGCCCGAGTGTGCCCAGTCAAGTGGTCTTTGCGCGCATGGAGTGTTGGTGGGCGTGCGTGCTTTTTGAGAAAGGGGATTGTTAAATCACCTATCTTGACCGTACATTAGGTTCAAAAAACCTTAGCAGGCTATTGTAGTAAAATACAAACAAATCAGAGGAAAATTTCTATCCAATCGGTTAAAAAAATTGCTGACCTGATAAAGAAAGGTCCAGCGATCAATATCAATGGCCTATTCAATATAGTCCACTTTGGCTGGGAAAACTGACGGCTATGAAAATAAAGTCCAAGGTTTGGATGTTAAAATCCTCGAATCACTACAAAAATTTCGTGGTAGACCATGATCAGTAGGCAAAGCCGAATGAACGGTTCAGATAAATGAGTACACTGTCCACACGTGCCATGTGCTTCTAGAGTGCACCAAAACGTCATTCCACACCCGAGTCTTGTCAAATCCACTCCGTCTGTCCATCTGTTTTGAAAAGACCACAGTAGGACAGGATTCTAAAACTCCGGCGGATCCAAAACTCATGTGGGCCACACGAAACAGTGTGGATTTCTTGATCAGTTTGACTAGATATTCTCTATTCCCAATCAGACCCACAATTGGACGGCTTGGATGACTGTACACGAGTGCCACGTGTGAGGAGGATGAGTCACCACCCTTTTTTAAACAGTACAGAACTAACATAAAAGTCTTATCAGTAAAAAATTTCATTTTTATTTATTTGAGCGTTTTTGGATATAAGAAAAAAGACTCGTCATTTCTCCAATCGATCCGATCCGTTGAATTTCTCCGACAAAATCATCAGTGCTGATTTGGGAAGATTCTTTTCGGAATTCGATCATTCAGAGATCTCTTGAGCTCTCAAAGGAAGATCTCTGATTTCTTTTCTTTTCTTTCTCTGTCGTCCGATCTTTTATTTTCGAAGATTGATTGGAATTTGATGAAGAAGACTGGGGAACCGAAGATGGAATGGCAGATCATTCCGAGCGTGAGGTCGAGCAAGTTAGTTCTTCGCTTTCTAACCTTTTTCTCCTTTTCTTCCTTGTTTTTGTCCAATCGTAATTCATTCGAATTGCATTTGTTTATTCATGTTGGAATATAAGTTTTCTCAACGGATGGATCTGTTGTTCACATGCTTATGTTGTGTTCGATGATTGGATTGCGTTTAATTGCAATGATCCAATTCAATATTGAAGAAATGACGAAAGTAGGGTGGGACGGCTTTAATCCGTAATGACAATTGAACCCAGATTCCAATTCGATGCGTTTCAGGTTGGGCCTGAAAGGATCTTGATTTTGATTTGTGGGCTAGCCCCGCTTTTGTCTTTTCTGCCCTCATTCTATTGAATTATTGTTATTCAATTCGATTGAGCATCCAAATGGAGCCTTTGGATTGCGAACAACAGTTAATAGAGAGGAAAGAACAAAAATGAATGAGCTTCCATTGATTGGTAGTACTGTTCCTTGTGGGCCCACATTGAAAGTAATGTAGTTAAAATATGGAGCCTAGACTCTTGATATGTATTCCAAGGAAGGAAATTCAATTTGGTTATTCACTTTATTGGTATCATTAGACCAATGATTGCAATTCGTGTCGAGGGTGCATTGGTTCGGAACAATGTTTTAAATAGCGGATTGCTTGTAACGTAGCGTTCACCCCTCTAAAGTATGAGGCGTGAGCTACATAGTGTGTAACATAAGCTACACACTACTTTTAAGTTTTTAATCAAGGTTGCGCTTGGTTGTATCAATTTCATGATATTCTGTACTAAATTAGACCAATTAATAATGAAATTTAACAAAATTTCAGGATATTTGGTGCAACCAAACACAACCTGAAGTAATAGAACAAGCGATGATTAAATATAAAGGTAAAGAAAGAGCAAAAAATAATAATTTTGATTTAATGTACTACTTATATTATTTTACTAAAAGCATTGAAATGGTTAACTAATTTTTATTGAAAATAGAAAAAATGTAACAAATAATTAAAATTGTTAATTGATTTTAATGGTATAGTGAAAAATAACTTGTAATGTGAGCTATGTAGTATGTAGCATATGCGAATTAATCATGGAGCGTATGCTACACGCAACTTAAGCCATTTTCACGAGCTACGCTGTGTAGTGTTAAGGCTAAGCTACACTACATAGTGTTTAGGCTAAGCTACACTACATAGTGTTTAGGCTAAGCTACGCTACATAGCGTAAGCTATACACTACATAGCGTAGTGATTTAAAACACTGGTTTGGAATTGCATATGAAATCGTGAGGTGGTGAATTTTCTTGTATTTGTTATGCATGGATTGTTTCCTTTGGAACGGCAATTGGTACCATGGAGAAGCAGCCATAAACTGGAGAGTCTTGACTGTCCTTTGGAAAGCCCTTGATGGAGGTCTGGTTGAATTTTATCAAACATGATCTGAAAAAAATTGATTGGCTTTTTGTGGCTGTTCATATATTCTGAGGTGCATTATGTATATTTATTTTTTTTTACACATAATGATATGCATTTAAAGTTGTTCATTATTGACTCAAGTTCCACCTTTTCTGGTGCATCTGAACAATCTATTCATGAAAAATGGAAATGATTGAATCACTTTTGAAGTTGAAAGTAGTCCTTTTTTGCATTTTGATGTGCCATATGCACTGAATTGATTGACAGTTGTTGATCAAGATTGACTTTCTCTTTCATTGCTGATATATATGTCAAAAGAAAATGAAAATTTCATACTGCTAGCATGCAAGTAATTTTTAGCTTTCTAGTGTGTGTGTGTGTGTGTGTATTTGCATACTTTAACTAGCAGGGTTTTTCTCTCATGATTTCTGGATGCTTTTGTTTTGCTTAAAATATTTTCATTTGTCTCTTTTGAAGGGACTCATTGCTTTGAAGAAGGGTACTCAGTTAATCAAGTATAGTCGAAAAGGGAAGCCTAGGTTTTGTCCGTTCAGAATTTCTCTTGTGAGTACCTTCCCTTTTTTCCCCTTCAATTAAGAGATTTAAGTTATTTTGCAGTCTGTAATAGTTTTCAGTTTCTGGCCTATTTTGCTGAGACATGGATGCAAGGCATCATGTCCACAATACGTAGACTCTGACATGATTGACTTGGAATAAAGAGGAGAATGGAATGCGGACAGACATACATGTGTGCTGATGCATATATAATGCTACTACTACCGTTGTTGTTGTTGTTATTTTGAAGATAGGTATTGAGTTACTTTCATCATTTTCTGTTTCTTTTTTCTTTGTTTTCCCCTCCTGCTTCCTTTTCTTCCATGTTCCATTTCCACAATAGTCAAGATATTTTCTAGTCATATGCATGGACTTGGTGCCTGAAGATTGGCATTCTGAGTTACTTATAAAAAAAACAACATTCAATTGTTTGGATACATCTAAGAGATTTTTATTTGAGTAATGCTAATTCCAGACACCACATCTTCAAAAATGAAATATAAATGCACCACATGTGTCAAGGTGACACATGGGTGTGTGTTTTAGGACATTGGCAGGGTGGTTCCCACATGGAATGTTCCTCAGCCCAAAAATCTGACAGATCAATTTATCAGGTGGGAAATACATGTAGAATGAAATGGACATTTAGAAAAATGATAACCGATGGTAATGTGTCACTCACCTGATGAGTGGACTACCCTAGTTTTAGGATTGGACACATGCACCGGGGGACCATCTGATGGACATCCCAGATCCTGCACACGTGTCATGTTGGTGCATTACTTTCTGATTCAAGAAGATGAGGCATCTTGATTGAGCATTCCTGTATATTTAATTGCTTAATCAACAAGGTAGATACATTTATTCTTTCTCAACTCATTGCTCTATGGTAATGTTTCCTTTAACGACATGCATCAGGCTTTGATGAATCTTCTATTTTAGACAGTATTTCTCTCATGCATACAAATTATTTTTCGTTTATGTTTGTTCGATATTCCATTTGTATGTGGCGGTTGCATCAAATACAGACATTTGATTGATGTCCGATATTTCAAGTTATATCCCAACTAAAACTAGCAGTAAACACCAACTTTCAGTGTATATGATTGAAAATTCTCTGCTAAACTTATGCATAATTTTGCTAAGCATAAATGCTTCAAGGCATTTGAATTCTCTTCTAGATATCTGGTCAGTATGTGTGTGCATGCTCTGGCGTTGTTGTAGCATGGCTTAACCAGTTCTTTTTAATGTACTATTATATTCACAGGATGAAACGACACTGATTTGGTATTCGCACGGAGGGGAAAGGACTTTGAAGTTGTCTTCGGTCTCACGTATTATCCCGGGACAGAGAACTGTGAGATTAACCTTGCTGCAGGCCTCATGATTTTTTATTTTTTTTAATGATTGTAAATGATTTCACCTGGCTTTTTATATGGTGCTCTATTGGCTTATCCTACTCTGCAGGCTGTTTTTAAGAGATATTTATGCCCTGAAAAGGACTATTTGTCATTTTCTCTTCTCTATAATAATGGTGAACGATCTCTTGATCTGGTAAGTGAAATTATAAGCATTTATCCTTTTCATATTCTAATATGAAAGTGAACATTGACTAGTTGATGATAAGTTCTAAATTATGATAATTCCCTTCTATTATCTGTACTCACTAGATTTGCAAAGACAAAGCTGAGGCAGAGGTCTGGATTGCAAGTCTTAAGGCATTGATTTCTACTGGCCGACATAGATGTTCTAAGACTCATGGTCATTTTGACGTGAGCTACCTAACTTACGAACCATTTGTTACAGAATCTCTTATTCGTTTATCCAGTTATCTTTTCTTTTTAAAATTTTTTATGCATAACAATTTCATCATCTGATAAAAGTCCCTATGTTTTTTGTTATTGTAACTATAGCTCTTTTTTTTTTTCTTATCTTCCCTCCAGGATGGCAGGAACTTCATTCAAGATGGTCATCCTTCCAGCGTAAAAGTAGAGGTTCCTTTAAGTATAGCTCGTAGTCCTAACGCGAATTCCTTCGTTGATTGTTTTTCTCGGGAACCTACTCTGAATTTGGTGAGTTCAGATGTGGGGTCGGACCGTGCAAATATGCAACCAAGAGCAAGTAACGCAGGAGATGGCCGTCTTAGTGTTTCAAGTGCTGCCCCTAGCTATTCTAGTCAAGGATCTGGACCTGATGACTGTGAATCTTTAGGTGATGTTTATGTCTGGGGAGAGGTTTGGTGTGATGCGAGTTTAGCTGATGGAATTGGAAATCCTATCTGTTCAAAAACTGATGTGCTACTTCCTAAGCCCTTAGAATCAAACGTGGTTTTGGATGTTCATCAGATTGCTTGCGGTGTTAGGCATGCTGCTCTAGTGACAAGGCAAGGTGAGGTATTTACTTGGGGTGATGAGTCTGGAGGACGTCTTGGCCATGGAATAGAAACGGATCGTGTCCGACCCCAACTTGTGGAGACTTTGGCAGTCAGTAACATGGACTATGTTGCATGTGGTGAGTATCACACATGTGCTGTATCGGTGGCCGGTGACCTATTTTCTTGGGGAGATGGTACCTATAATGCTGGACTTCTCGGTCATGGAACCAGTGTCAGCCACTGGATACCTAAAAGATTATGTGGTCCTTTAGAAGGATTTCAAGTGCTGTCTGTTGCATGTGGTACATGGCATTCGGCCTTAGCAACTTCGAACGGAAAATTGTTTACATTCGGCGATGGGACGTTTGGTGTTTTGGGCCATGGTGATCGAGAAAGCTGTTGGTACCCGAGAGAAGTTCAATCCTTGAGCGGACTAAAGACCATTAAGGTTGCCTGTGGAGTATGGCATACAGCCGCAATTGTAGAGGTTATAGGACAGAACGGCGGAAACATTGGATCTAGAAAATTGTTCACATGGGGTGATGGTGATAAAAACCGTTTGGGTCATGGGGACAAGAAAGCACAGTTGGTTCCCACTTGCGTCTCGTCACTTATTGACTACAACTTCCACCAGCTGGCCTGTGGACATAGTATTACTGTTGCCCTCACTACATCAGGGCATGTTTTTACAATTGGAAGTAACATTTATGGCCAGCTGGGCAATCCAAATTCTGATGGTAAGGTACCTTGCTTAGTACAAGATAGATTGATGGGTGAATTGGTCGACGAAATCTCCTGTGGTGCATGCCACGTTGCCGCCCTAACATCAAGAAACGAAGTATTCACATGGGGGCATGGTGCCAATGGAAGACTGGGACATGGGGACATCGAAGATCGGAAAACGCCTACACTTGTTGAAGCTTTAAAAGACAGGCACGTTAAAAGCATATCTTGCGGCTCGAATTTCACTGCTATTATATGCATTCACAAGTGGGTTTCTGGCGCAGACCAATCACTCTGCTCAGGGTGTCGTCAGGCATTTGGATTTACTCGGAAAAGGCACAATTGCTATAATTGTGGACTTGTTCACTGCCATGCTTGCAGTTCCAGAAAGGTTCTTAAAGCTGCATTGGCTCCTACTCCGGGCAAACCACACCGTGTATGTGATGCTTGCTTTGCAAAGCTTAAAGCATCGGAAGTTGGTGCTTCATCGGCTGTCAATAGCAAGATTGTAGCCCCCCGCCGCTATATTGACACCAGGGAGAGGTTGGAAAGGGGAGAAATAAGGTTGTCGAGGATTTTGTTATCTCCTAACACAGAACCTGTACAGTATCTTGAAGTGAAATCGATCAAGCAGGGGCCTAAAACTGACTCGCTTTCCCTATTACGAGTGCCCCAAGTTCCATCGCTGTTACAGCTAAAAGATATTGCTTTTCCAAGTTCCTTGAGTGTACTTCAAAATGCTTTGAAACCAATCGTTACATCAGTGACGCAACCAGCAGTCAGTTCGAGTTCTGCATCACCTTACTCTAGGAGGCCAAGCCCTCCTCACTCTGTAACTCCTGTATATTCTAAAAGCATCATTGACAGCCTCAAGAAGACAAACGAACTTCTAAACCAAGAGGTCCTGAAGTTGCATGCCCAAGTAAGTAACGAATTCCTTTCCACCCACAACTTCGCTGATACGTTTCAATGTTCCTGGAAGTACAGGCATGCAGGATCCTTTTCTGCCTGCATTAATATCTGATGCGTTCTTGGCAGGATCTAAAACACACTGTGATATTGATTTGGTGTGGAAAAAAGGTGGAAAAACCATTTCCCGCATAATGCTATTTGGTTTTCTGTGCTGCCACAAATGCTTGGTTGAACAGATAACCATTTGTCTTGCCAAAATTTTCATTTGGTGATCCGTTTGGGTACATCCAAAAGCATCCTTTACTTTCCCAGATGTCTTCCAATTGATTCATGGGGAAATGATATGTGAGCACAATTATTAAATTACTTTGTGGTAGTAATTTAGTTTCTTCTTGATGTACTGAGTGTCTTCTAGGTTAAAAATCTGAGACACAAGTGTGAATTTCAAGATGTCGAGCTGCAGAAAGTGGAAAAGAAAGCTAAAGTAGCTGCTTCATTTGTGGCTGAGGAGTCGTCTAGGCATTCTGTTGTGAAAGAAATTCTCAAGTCTCTAGCGGGCCAGGTATTTTACTCAGCCTTTGCAAGTCATTGAAGTTACAGTCATTACATCATTGAAGTTACAGTCATTACCAAATTATCTATTTTGAATATATAATATGCATTTTCTAAGTTATGGTAAATACATGCATACACATTGATATACATGTGTGCACGTGTGTGAGTGTGCATGGGTGTGTCTATGTGTGTGCGTGTGTGTGTGTGTAGGGGAGGGCACAACTAGTGAGACATTCTTATTCCACTAGTGATTCATGACACAAAGTGCAGAAAACAGGAACTTGCCTGGTGCAGTTCTCATTTCCTGAGCTGCCCCAAAATAAAAGTTGAACCATCCCAATCTATGGGGACATCCAAAGCAGATCAGAATGGTGGTAGCATTATGTATGGCAATGTTGCAACTCCATTGCTTTCCCTGTGTTAGCTATCCGCACCTTGTATTCCAAGTGTTTTCAGATGACCTTTTTATGCTTATCTTTCACTTTGTTTTTGTACGGTGTAATTAATGTTAATGACATTCTGCAATGTCTCATGCATTGAGCATGAATTCAAATCATCATCATCGTCATCATCTGAGCCTTATCCCAATTAATTGGCTACATGAATCCTGTTCCACCATTCTACTCTATCAAGGGCCAAACCTTCAATTAGACCATAGGTCATCAATTCTTTTCCTACTACCTCCATCCACATCCTTTTAGGACTTCCCCTTGTCCTTTTAGAGTGTTCAACTTGTACCAACTCACTCCTAACTGGCTTGGTTCTTGGTCTCTGTTGCACATGACCAAACCATCTTACGTGTACTTTCCTTCTTCTTATTATCTGCTGGTGCTTACTTCTAAGTTCCCTTGAATGCATTCATTTCTAATTCTGTCCTTGTCTTGCCACTCATCCATCTCAACATCCTCATTTCCACTACACTCATCCTATGAAAATATTGTTCTTTAACTGCCCAACATTCTATCCAATAAAGCATAGACGGTCTTATAGCTACCTTATAAAATTTCCCTTTCAGTTTGAGTGGTACATGACAATCGCATAAAACACCAGAGGCACAACTCCATTTATTCCAACCAGCTTGAATTCTATGGGCAACATCCTTTTCAAGCTCTCCACTCCAATGAATTATTGACCCAAGGTGTCAAAAGTTGTCATTTTGGGAGACTTCTCAGTCAACAATCTTAACTAATTCCTCATTTTCACTCCTATTATTACTAAAATTGCATTCCATATACGCTGTTTAGCCTAACTAATTTTAAACCCCTTAGATTCTAAAGCATCTCTCCATAAATATAGCTTTGTGTTTACACCCTGACCCTCCTTTGTCTTGTCAATCAAAACTATGTCATCTGCAAACAACATAGATCTATTCCCGCTGAGCATGCATTCAAATGAATACATTTAAGAGCTTCTGTGGAGCCTAATAGTTCGGTGCAACATTATTCTATGCCTTTATGCTTTGTATTTTTACAAAGGATGCCAACACTTGCTAATTATTCCATTCCGTTGTTACTTTTTTACCTGGTATTCAGCTGGGTGAGATGACAGAGAAAATACCCCCAGAGGTTTATGACATTCACAACTTAAGTGCCACACATACCCAGTTAGAAGATTTACTGAAGAGCAGTGAGAGCCGGACATTGGAAAGCTCTTCCTTGGCAGCTGATTGTTCATTAGATAAATCTCTCTTGATCAATGATAGGACAGATCATTGTAGTGATGGTGGAGGGATTACAGACTTACCACAGAATGCCGATGAAGACAGATCGAGTGTTTCTGATGCCAAGGAGGATATGCCTAACCAGAAGATGGAGAATGACTCGAGATCGCCTAGAGTGTCAACGGTGAGCTGTGGTAATGAAGGAGAAGTTCAAGTGATTGAGCAATTCGAGCCAGGTGTCTATGTAACTCTCATTCAACGTCGAAACGGGACCAGAGCTTTCAAACGAGTCAAATTCAGGTATTCACCTAACCAGGCTGTTTCTTTTTGAAGTTTCATGAATAGATGGCTAACCTAACATCTTGCATTTTCCGATTTTCATCTCTTTCGTGAGAAAATATGTGTTTGTTCATTTGAGCTTTGCTAAGTTCACACGCATGTGCATAAAGCTCATGTACATGCCACACGTGTCAGAATGGTATGATAGGTTTGAGATCCAATCCATCCATGAGAAAGGAACCACTATGTTGATGCCCTAGCCCAAGAATGAGGTTAATCCACCGATCAGGGCCATAGTCACAGTTTGCAACCCATCCACCTGATTCCAATGTTGGGGATCGCATACTGAGTTGACCGGATTTATTATTGGAAAAACATGTAGAAGGTTGAACCAGTGACACGTGGATTAGATCTCACATCTATGTGCCATGCTGGCATGTGTGGGGTGTACATGAGCTTTATTGCACAAGCGTATGCGCTTAGCAAAGCTCTCTTCATTTATGTGCTTTAGTTAATTGGAATTCAACCAAATCTTTAAGGAAATTGTTATCGGCACCTAGTCTGACTACTTAATACATCCATCTTTTCTATTTTTTCGTTATACAATAACACAATTTTGTGCCAATGAAGGTTGTAATTTTAGATCATATTCTTTCCAATGGAAGATGAGAAATGCCAAGGAGATTAAAGAAGCAAACCACCTCACATGTTTAAGAAATCCAGGCCATTCATCATTGGCACTACCCGGTTATCGAGTCAATGAGATCTCTATACCTAAATTGAAAAGAAATTAAAAAAAGAATACTCACAAGAACAATAGAGTAGAGAGGGAGATAACTTTTATTAATACCAACCTTTTCTCTTACAAAGCTTAAAGAAAAAACTACTCTTAAAAAAATATTCAAATCTACCAGCTCCAACACCACTATCCCCTTTTATAGATCCTAAAGGAATCTTTAATTGAAATCTTTACAACTAAGAGAATTAATCACAATTTATTACAAACTAATCCAATCTTTCTTCATATGACAAAAGTCTAATGAAAAGCAAATATGAAAAGCAATCAAATCTCTAAATCTAGCCAAGATCTTCAATCATATCTTTAAATCAACCTCCCATATCTCCCAAAAATAGTAAATTATAATATCCGAATTTGTAAATAATCAGTCTAAAAATCAGCATATGTTGGGCCTACAGTGGGCCTATGTTTTGTTGGGCTATACAGTGGACCTTGATGGGCCTAAGTGGGTTGTCGGCCTAAGTGCGTCATGGGCCTGCATCAAGTCTCCCTGGCTTCGAAAGAACTCATCCTTGAGTTGGAAACCAATATCAACCTTTGGATTACAACAAATCATGTACTTCTTTGGTGGAAGTTGATGATGCTTGGCATGACTTTTGTTGGAGTCCATTGTAAATGATGTGTTTTTTGCCAACACTTTTGTGGGTGCCAACTCGTTTGTTTTAACTTTAAAGTTCTTTGTGGATCCTGAAACATTTGCCCTATTTTTCATGCCATTGTCATCTTTTGCAAAGATGGTTCAATTTGAGTATTGAGACCTACTTGCATGTCTATGACTGTCATTATCATTGGATCCATCGATTCATCCATCGGTGAAGTCAAGTGTAGGTCTAATGTTAATGCATCGATCACTTCATATGTCAACTTTTCATTTGACTACGTGGATTGCTTCATTTTTTCCCCCTAAATTTCTACTTTAATTTTGGGTTCTTTGTCACGTTCCAACAATCAAAGGATTCGATCATTGGTGCCTTCATAAGGTGGGGCAACCTATTGTCGGTTAGGACTTTGGTGCGGACCTTCCCCTATGTGTCCACATGCTCCAACTTCGGTCTTCGAATTCCCTCCACGTTGGAGCTCCTTGATTTTACTAGTGAGATTGCCTACCACATGTGTGAGTTTATCTACCTGTTCTACAAGTGCGCGGATCAATTGAGCTACATGTGCGAACTCTTCCTGTGTCACCTCTTTCGATACCATTAGGAGATGACGTGGAGTTGAAAATTCCCAAAGACAATCCGCTCTGATAACAAAATGGTGCAACCTGGTTATCGAGTCAATGAGATCTCGATAGTGGGTTTGCAAAAAAAATAAAAAAAATAAAAAATCACAAGAACAATGGAGTAGAGAGGGAGAGAACGAGAACTTTTATTAATATCAATCTTTTCTCTTACAAAGCTTAAAGAAAAAACCACACTTAGAAAAAAATTCAAATCTACCAACTCTAACACCACTACCCCTTTTATAGATCTCCTTAACTGAAATCACCACAACTAAGAGAATCAATCACGATTTATTATAAACTAATGTTTTCTTTCTTCATATGGCAAAAAGTCTAATGGAAAGCAATCAAATCTCTAAATCTAACCCATATCTTCCATCATATCTTTAAATCAAAACCCCATATCTCTCAAAAATAGTAAATTATAATCTCCAAATCTGTAAATAATCAGCCCAAAAATCAGCACATGTTGGGCCTACGGTGGGTTATGGGTCTTTGTTTTGTTGGGCCATACAGTGGGCCTAGGTGCATCGTGGGCATGCATCAATCAGGTAGGAGGCCACCATGAACATGCCCTGGCTGAAAGAATCAGTCGGCTTCACTCAGGTGCACGGGACTAGGGCTATCAACAAGTCAGGTGTGGGTTGAGTCCTATGATACTCATACCAAGTCTTGTCGGGTCGGGTACTCATTAGGTCTTTTGATCTAGATTTCATGTTGGGTTCTAGACAAAGAAGAGCATTTACATGTTGGGCCCATCCGATGGATGGATTAGATGGGACACATATGCCACTCTAACACATGCATGGTGCTTAAATAGTCCCTCTTACGTGTGTGGCTTGTGAAACCCCATTTGTTTTGCTAGAATAATCCATATCCATGTCCATATCTATATTATCTCTCCACACACACAAAAGAAGCATAATTTTACCATTACAACTAATTGGATCTGATCGAAACACGATCCAACTGGGTCCAAAAGGTGAGATCCAAACCCGACCTGATTTCTTAATGGGACCTAGATCCCATTAAAATCAGGTCAGGTCCATCAGGTACCCATGGTTCCAATTACCCATTGACAGCTCTACGTGAGATGCCCAGAAAATATGACCAACAGTCTAATATTCAACGTACAAGTATGGCTTGCCCCACCTGATGAGTAGCTAGGATCGTGTGCCTCATTGCCACGTGTACGGTGAACTGCCTCTTCAATCCCTCTTTGTGAATTGCCTCGACATTTTTGAAGGTGAAATTGTAAATTCACCAAGATCATACTCTCTACAAGACATTAAAGACGGGAATTATTTGATACTCTGGCTGCGTATCACACTTGATATGCAGGCACTTAGACGTGGTATATGTGACATATATTAACTCAAATTAAACTGACTAAACTCTGGAATCCACTGTCGCTAAAGTTTAAATAGAAAGGCCAGCTTGGTTGAACAATCCTAACCTCAGATTCATGGATGCTTGTTTTTTAAGTGCGACCATTGGATTTATTTCATTTTAACCAACCAATAAATGTCCATCAATCTAATAGCTGGACAACCAAATAAAAGTAATTTTTGGTTCATGATGCATCTAAAATGATATGTATACATTTGGGGCAGTTTAGTTTGAATTACTTAGGCACTACCTATGCAATTTCACAATAGTTTCCAACCGCACGTGTTCTCACGGCTACTGTGTTTGATCTGTTTCCAATGCATTTTGCAGCAAGAGAAAGTTTGCAGAGAAGAAGGCAGAAGACTGGTGGAAGGAAAACAAAGAGAGGGTGTATAAGAAGTACAATTACAGGGGGGCAGACACTGGTGAGACTGGATCATCAATGACTGTGGGGCCCACCGAGGAAGATGATGCTGCTGCGGCACCTTAGCTTCCTAAACTGGATTATAAAATCACCAGCAGAGCGAATTTTGACACAGGCATTAACAGTCTTGATTTGTGCGACAGTTTTAGCGGGCCCACAATTTTGCCATTTGCATGAATGCCGAAAGTGTAGATTTAAGAAGCAGCTTTGTCTAATTTTTGGAAGGATGGTGTGGATGGCATCCTTTGTAACCAATAAAGAGAACCTGAATTTTATAGTGAGAGGGAGAGGTGGAGTGCCGAACAAAATCATTTGATCATTGATGTATTTTTTCATTCTTTTATTTGTTTTGTACCAGTCTTTTCTTCTTCTTCTTAATTGAAATGTGCTTTGTTACTGTTATGTACTGGACACTAGATGGTCTTTTCCAGCACAACTTCTACGCATTGTAAAGCTATTCTCTTGACCTTGAATTCTTTGTAACTGAGAAAAGTCATTGAATCACTACTACAAGTACCAATCTGCAAGATCCAAATCTGTGAGATGCAGGTCGATCGTCAGGTGGACCATATAGATAGTGTGGGACTTAAATCAGGCTTGTCTGCTCATCTGATGGTCCACAGAAATGTGTTCAATCTGGATTTTGTGTTGTACTTTGAAGGATCCTATATACAGAGTACTTTGCCTTTATTTTATTTGAAGGATTTAGATTTTCAACTGGGATTTTTTTTTTTCTTTTTTTGCATGAACTATACACGGTGGGCCGCAATATTAACAGTCTGGATCACTGGAAAAGGGCCCCACTTAAACAAACTGAAAGCTGATTGTTGTAAAATCTCTCTTACAATATTTTAAAGACAGGTCCTGGCAAAAATCAGGTAGAATTCGAAGTGTCTTTTTTTTTTTTTTTTGGTAGAACTAGAAACGAGTTATGTGCAGTTTTCTAGCAGTCATTCTCAAGCATGCTAACTTGGTTTGAGATCCAGACCACTCATCAAATGGGCCCCCCAGTGTAGATTCTTCAGGTTAAAAGCCAGTTGGTTCTGCTCATCTGGTGGGCCACACGTGCAGGTTGATGAGAAAATCAATCTTGTTTTTGGGTCAATGTAACTGTCTCGTGGCCCATTCGAGAAGCTTGGATTCCTCACACGTGTGAAAAGTTGGCTTGTTTGAGGATGCCCTTGGCAGCTTTCATTTGAACATGCAGATCATCGTCATAGAAGCTTCCCGTTTAGAATATTAGATTCTCTAAGGGTGTGTTTGGGCGTCCACATGAATTGAATTGCAAACATGCATTCACAAGAAGACAATAGAAATTTGATGGCCTTTGATGTCCTCAAATTGCCATTGCATATTCTTTCATGTCCTACTTGAAAAGTGACTGAATTGCAATTGGGTTTTTATTCAAAGAGGGATCCCTCCTGTGAAGGTATGGGACATGGGCAGACAGTCCACGTATAAAAAATACTGTCCGTTCATCAGGTAGTCCGCACTGTAAACATGGGTGGACTTTTTTTTACTGTCCATTTTTCTCATACAACTTTGGCTCACCTGAACAGTGGACCAACGTTTTCCTTAATCCATGACATGTTCCAGTGTACCCTACCTGATGAATGGCCCGGTTCTCAGACATATGTTCCACATCCTCGCATGAAGAGCCCACATTGAATTTTAATTTGGTGGTTTGGACTTACAAGGGACACTTCGATACTCTAGCAGAGTGTGATGGATGATACGCATGTGTGTAGAAATGGCATACGTGGCATTGAAGTAATTCAAATTGGGGTCCCTGCTTAGATGTTTCGTGAATCAAATATGAAGATTATTTGATTATCTGACAATGGGATAGGTGGATTTTTTTGGACAGTTAAAAGTAAAAAATATGCAATATTCCTAGTTCAAAAAACAAGTGTATGTAAATAAGAGAATAGGATTGTTCAACGAATCTGATTTTGGAACTGTGACTAGCGACAATGGATTCAATAATTAAGCTGGTTTAATTTGAATTAATGTATGCCACCTTTACAATTTCAGAATGCCTGCATATAAAGTGTAATACCTTGCCAGAGTATCAAATAACTCCCTGAATGATAATTGCAATTCAATAGATATTCCATCCAAACGCACCCCACAGATTGAGTACCTCTACCAGTTTCATTCACCACTTATAAAGTCTATCTAACATATCAACCGCTCATCACCACTGTATACGTAGCACAGGATGATCCATGCAGCCCACTATCAGTAGGCCATAGTAAAGGACCGTCACAACTGCTCATGTGTGTGCTGGAGATTGAGCGTGGCAAATTTCCAACCCTCTCGAGGGATGACTTACGTTTTCCCTTTCCTTTGACGCTCGAGCAGAGTGGGATAGATGATTTTCAGGCATTCATAAATTACTAAGAAATTGCATATGCTGCATGCCATCAATTCAAATTAAACTGTCCAAAATATGGGTCCTTTCTCTTGCTCCGGTGGTAGACTCTCAGGAGTTTCAACACCCGGTCAAGGGTTCGAGTTATCCAAAGGTGTTGAAATCACCACCTGGTCAAGGGGTATCCATAGGTGATAAATTGAGAGTATTCACTATGGTTATTTCAAACATATGCATCATGTGTATAAAGGATGAGGAAACCGTGTACCATCTCTTAGTGCATTGCCCTTTATTAAATGTGATTTAGTCTGATATGTTGAGTCACCTCCAGGTGATGTGGGTTGCTCCAGATTCGGTTGGCCATCTTTTAGTGGGTTGGGGTTAACCTAGGGAAAGTTAAATCCAGGCAATGTAAAAAGGGCAATCCTTGCTATTTGGAGGACGGTTTGGGAAGAAAGAAATGTGAAATGCTTCAACAAATTAAGCAAGCCGGTTGAAAATATTTTCCTCTATGCAAGGAAATTGGTTATTGAATATGCTTCTTATGTTCTATATTTGAAGGATTGTAACATGACTTTCGTTGGGTAGTTTTTGGACAGCCTCATGAAAGTCCTTTATATTTGTATCCATTTCTTTTGCTTTTCAAATAAAATATAGTCATCTTATATTTTATTTTATTTATTTATTTATTTTTTAAGATAGAGTCTATGATTTCTTATCTAATATGATTTTTTATTTTTTATTTTATTTTATTTTTGGGATTTGTACTTAATTGTACTATCCTACATAATATAGTTGGTTTACTTTTGAGTTAATGTATGCCATATGCACATTCATTTAGAGTTTGCGGGTATCAAAAATCATGCCATGTCAAAAATCAACTGCTTGTTTTACCCCACGTTGTATAACGGTCATGATTGTTATCTATATGTATCAACTTTTCCAACCATACCACATCCTAATGAATAAGGAAAACCTTAATTATGAGTGACTGACCATATATTAGTCACCCATAATTTCCATACACATGGCAGAAACGTTAAAGGATATGTGATATACATCTGGTGGGTCCTGCTATAGACGGGCCCTTGGTCCAAATTACCCAAGTAGACAATCTGAACAGTGCTATACTGTACTTTTTCCTACTTAATGTGGACCATGGATGATTTTGTGTTTCTAATAGATCATTTGAAGGGTTCTCAATGGATGGTCAGGATCACCACCACCTCGTGACTTTTTTATTGTGGCCCATCAGCAGTGGCCCTGCTAAAAGGACGGTCCAAATACCTGACCATGTAACCAAAACAAGTTCACCTGAATACAAAGCCATGAAAACTCGTGAAATATTGCCCGGTTCAGAGCTGAATAGGCCATGTGTGTGTGAGTCGACTCAAACGAGCCACTTGTCCACCTAGATAACCTGACTGAGCCAACAAACTACAAAGCTCACACTCTCTTAAGGAATCTAGTAATTGGCAAAACTCCATTTCTAACTCTGAATTTCTGAAGAAATTTGTATAACTGCTTTAATGTTTATATACTACAACATGCCATGTGATGCATCATCCAACCTGGCTCTACTATGAGGATCATCTTACGTAAAAATCAACCCTATCCACTCATCATGTGGACCACACTTGTATTTTGTTCTGTGGCCCACCTGATAAGTGGATGGGGCTGAATTTCGCACAAGATGATCCTTATGGTGGGGCCAATCTATTGGACTAGGTGGACGTTGGCCACATGATTGGTTGAAAGTCATTTGCTGGGTGGACAACAGCTTATGGTCTAACCAGTTAGACCATAAATGACTTCCAACAAATGACTTCTAACCAGCTCATGGTCCACCCAACAAATGACTTCCAACCTATCATACACTTGCAACATCCACCCTTCCGATAAGTTGGCCGCTTTGTGCAGAAATCAGCCCCACATGCATGGAGCCGAATATGTGTTAGTCGGGTAACACCCTTACCCATGGGGTTCACTTTGATGAATGTGTTGTATAGTTATGTCGCCCATCTGATTTTTCAGATCATTTAAGATCTAAATCTTAGGTGAACTAGATCACAAGAAATAATAGTAAATACGGATTATTATTATTATTTTTTTATAGGCCATAAATTTTTTAGCTTTAAGCTTAGCTTTGCATTTTCCCTTCATCTAAGTCTTTTTCACCATATAAACTGGTTGCATGGCAAATGGTGCGCCTTCAATCACAATTATTTCCTGTGGTGTGATCCAACTAAGATTTGGATCTACTTAGTGCATGTTTGGGATCACATCCTAAAATGAGCTGAGCTTAAAAAATAGATAGAGAGCATGAATATACAACACATCATCAAGCTGGGCCCCATGGCGAGTAACACATAATCGGCATCCCCATACACTCATCAAGTGAACCACACCATGGAAAACAAAGATCTAGCCGTTGAGAAGTGTATTGGCCCCACCACTTCAGCTTTGGATGTGCTTCAACTGATCTGAAAATTTAGACGGCATAGATACACATAAAGAAATACATACATAATAAACTGAAAACACAAAGGTTTTAGCTTTTACCCAACATTGGCCCCTCACGAATGTTTCAACGTTGTACGTTTAATCCTCACCCTCACTTCAGTTCTGCACATGCCTATTTTTTAAAATGGATGGATAAGATGAATTTCTCACAAACATTACACGATAAGCGCTGCACCGGAGCCGCACCTAATTCGCTGACAAGTTGAGTAGCGAGACTCGCTATGAAGTGACGTCACCAAGTTCTGTGGGCCCACCATAATGTATTTGTTGCATCAACACCGTACATCCATTTTTAGAAATGATTTTAGTACATGAGAAAAATAATAAGGCAGATCGAAAGCTGGAGTGAACCCCACCACTGTTGAAACCTTCCTAAGGTCCACCGTGATGTTTATTTGAGATCCCACCTGTTCATAAGTTAACACAGACATTAAAGAACGGAAAATATTAATATCATCTTGATCGAAAGCTTTTATGGCGCTTAAATGTTTTTAACGGTGAGCGTCACTCTCTCTACAGTTTTCTGTGGTGAGGTCCACTCGAGCTTTTGGATTTGATTCATTTTTGGGATAACGCATTAAAATGGTCTCTCCAAAAGGACGGACGGTGTGGATACAAAACATACATTATGGTGGAACTCACAGAATTAGGTGACGTCACTTCAATAGCGAGTCTCGCTGCTCAACCTGCAGCTCGTCAGTAGCTAATCCGCTGCCAAAAGCCCTGAGACAATCCCCGTTTGCTTGTCTGCGAGAAAAACCCTGAGCCTGAGGGAAGGCAATCTCTGTCTGTGTGAAAAACCCTGAAGGAACTCAATCCTCGAGGAGAGGAAATTCCCATCTGCCGCGAGTAGAGAGAGAGCAGCAAAACCATGGTTCGCCAAGAACTGAAACGAAAGAAGCGAGAAGCGGAAGAAGAAGAGGAAAACAAAGTAGAGAAAAGGAATGCACTGGAAAAAGAAGAAGAAGAAGAAGAAGAAGAAGAAGGAGAGGATGAAAGGAGAGCAGAGGAGGCCGTACAGGAGCTTCCGGGAATTCCCATTTTGCCATCCGATCAGAAGCCCAAGGCAGGGACAATCTTCGTCCTTGAAAGAGCTTCTTTAGAAATTGCTAAAGTTGGGAAGGTATTAAAAAAATTACTTCAGACTTATAAATTTTTAGGGTTTAGGGTTTTAGGATTTTATTATTTTGATGAAATTTTGGATTATTTATTTTTGTTTATTTTTTATGTTTTGCCAAACGAATTGGGAGCTCAGGGTTTTTCTACCATCTTGGCATTAGCCTTTAACATGGACGGTCAAGATCATTCTGACAAAAATATGTCCAACAAACAATTTTATCAATCTATTTGTTGCGGACCATCACAGGTTGCCTAAGGAAAATCCTAACCATTGCATGTATGGCTCAGAAAAAGGATGGCCGCAAAAAAAAAAAAAAAGAAAGAAAAAAAAAAGAAAAAAAAAAGAAGGAAAAATCAGGGATGGATTGGCTCATCTGATCAGTGTGATTTTTGTATGGTAGCCCATACAATGTGTTCTGGACTTGATAGACAGTTCAGATTGATTGATTGGACTGTCCAAGTGGCCAGATGTAACTAGAACACTAGAACTTGTAGTGTTCTGAGAACACTAGAGCATTTCTAATTGTTATTATTGTTGTTGTTGTTGTTATTATTATTGCTATTGTTATAGTTATTAATAATAGCATACTTCATACTTATATGGTTAGTGTTTTTTAAATGAAATTTGGGTTCATTGTTTTATATCCCTCTATGTGATTATGGATCTCTAGAACCCCTAAAACTGTTAGCTCCACTCCACTCCCATAAGGGCAATTTAGTCATTGCGAGATTGTCGTGGACACTCAAAGAAATGTAGTCTTCCCCTATGCTGCGATGCAGTTTCAATTTTTCATGCTGTTATGCTTTGCACTTTGCTTGTTCAATTTGGTCCTATGCAGTTTAGATTATTTTAGGTTGTGTTTTTATGCACAGTCGGAAGTCATTCTCAGCCTGATAAAGTGAAAATAGCTGAAGTGTGATTTTCTTCCCCATTATTCACATAGAGGGTCTTGGCTCCAACGTGCAATTGTGCAACTTTAAAGGCAGACATGAAAAGCAATGTTACCGCAATTTAAGGATTATTTTCTCATCGTGAGTTCTAGGAGCAATGAAACATCGTTAGATTTTGTCATTTTTCTCTTTACTAATCTGAATGTTTGCAATTAAATTCAGTTGAGCATTGATGAGTTATTTATTTATTTTCTTTCAATTCAATTTGGTTTTCTTTTATTTTCTGTGCCTGAGATGCAGATTGAAATTGTCTTGATTTCATGATTTGCAATTTTAGGTTCTTCTATG
The DNA here is from genome assembly GCF_029962835.1 of Magnolia sinica. Taxonomy (NCBI): domain Eukaryota; kingdom Viridiplantae; phylum Streptophyta; class Magnoliopsida; order Magnoliales; family Magnoliaceae; genus Magnolia; species Magnolia sinica. The sequence continues at coordinate 134,784,735 of NC_080574.1, forward strand.
AAGAATTCTTTATGCTAAGAGGGCTAGTTAGACTTAGGGTTTTATTTCATCACATGCTTATATTGTTGGAGTTTGTGTTTCTACTGTCTATGCAATTTAGGGTTTATTTTTCTCTATGTTCAGACGCCCCAGATTTTAAACTCAGATGATCATGCCAATTTCCTGAAGAAGAATAACAGGAATCCTGCTGATTACAGACCTGACATTGTTCACCAGGTTAGTGTATTTCTTCATTTTTGGAGGTTTTGACTTTGCTAATTTAACAGTAGGTAATAGGTTTCGTAAATTTTGTTGGTAGTGGAACAAAATTTTATTGGTAGTGGACAGACCTGTGTAGAAAACCCAAATGCTACAAGTATTTATAGCTTTGTTTTATCATAGTCATATATCCCCCTCTTGTTCTCAAGCACTGTATTTTGTTGAGTTACACTCTTCTTCTTCTTCTTCTTCTTCTTCTTTTTAATGATTAGTGGAGTTACTGGATCCTAATCCTTTTAGGTTTTGGTATGCCATCAGGTCCTATAGTCTAACTTTGAGCATGAATTAGAATTGATTCAGAATCAGGTCCAGACTCATGTTTGGTTGTGTCCAGTTCATGTTCCTACAAGAAACATGCCTTTTGTATGGTTTTTAAATAATAAATAATAAAGGATAAAACTGAAAAAAAAATCATAAATTGGGGGTAGCTGACTAGATTTCTAATTGGGTCCCAATCAATGGATCCGAATCTAACCCGATTATCGTGCCCGATCAATGTTGTCAAATTGCATAAAATTGCATAAGCCATCAGCCTGGGCTAAATGCCTATGCCATCGCATAATTGCATAAGCGATCACTCAGGCTGATGGCTTTTTTCTTTTTTGAAAATTAAAAAAAATTGAAAAATGGTAAAAAATAGAAAAAAATTTCTAAAACTATGTATAATTACTGCAAGTGATTGGATTGGGTTTATTTACCTATTTCATTGTTGTTTGACTATTAAGCCATCTATATGTTATATATAACAAAAAATAAAAATAAAATCAACAAGTTACACTAAGAAAGAATTAATTATTGAAAACTACAAATATAGAAATTGTATTGATGACTTATCTTGATGAGTTGATGCATACAATACAACTTACAACTTACAACTTATTACAATCTGCAAGAAATTTGACCGTTGGCCATTATGCCATGGCATACTAAAGTATGCCATGAATGCGATTATGCTATCGCATAATCATGGCACACTTTAGTATGCCATGGCATACTTCCTGCATGGCATAAGCGATCTGAGCCATTGTATGCGATTATGCGATCGCTTATACTATTGCATAATCGCATAATAAGCGATTGCATATGACAACACTGTGGCTGATTTTTTATTTTTTATTTATTTATTTATTTTAATTTATTTATTTTAATTTATTTTTTAAATTTCCATGCGATTTAATAGGGTTTAGAACTTTAGATACTTTGGGTATCAATTTATTTGGGTAACTGTTGTCAACCCTATCAATACCTTTTTCCGAGGGTTTATAACTTAAAAGTTTGATAAGTGATCCGCACCATTTACATGAATCGAATCAATTGATAGTGCTGCGTTATTCGGATGCCTATCTGACGCAGAGATGAACGTGATGAGGATAACTACTCCGAATCCACGGAGCTTCTCTGGACTCTTCACAGAGACTTCTCGAATCCACGAGGAAAGAAAGCATAAAATTAGAAATAAATTCTAAGAAATTCGAAATTGATTAATTGATTATTGATAATTGTCTAATGTGTCTCCTTACACCATTAATATAGAAAAAAAAAACTAAAATTCGTAATTACCAAAAATAGCAAAATTCGAACTCTAATAAAAATCCTAATTCTAATAAAACTCTTCTAAGGCCTAATTTCTAAAAATAAAAATTGCAAATAAACTTTCTCTAGAAGAGTCCTAGTATAACTAAAAGTTATTTCTAAAAGGAAAGAAAATCTAAAACTCTAAAAATATTAAAAAAATCGGAATTACTAAAAATAGTAAAATTTTTCTAAAAATTCTTTTTTGAGCTGAAAACGCACATTTTCTGACGAAACGGACAGATGCGACCCACTTTGTGGGTCAGTTCACCTCGGATGGCCCGTTTCAGTAAAGATTGATAGGTTGTACGCCCCATAACGATACCCGGATCAAAAGTTATGGTCAATTCGCGGTCCATCTTCTTTTGGCTCAACCATGCTGGGAACGTATCTGTGACACGTTCTACATCACTATCCCGTGGCCTAATACTGATTTTGGAGTAATGGCTTGATCTCTGCCACGTGACCTACCCCACTAGGCATGCTGCGACCATCAATGCGGGCCTCATTTATTGGTGGACAATGACCTGAATGTCTTGGCCGGATATATAATCCACTAGTCACCTATGTTGCACGTGCTCCTTGTGCCACTCTGTTATTGGGCCATGGGAATGTCTTTCGTACCCTCACTGATATTATGAAATGTTTTAACTGCACGCGTTCTTCATATTTTTTTGTATTACACTTGGAATGTGTACCAACATTCGTCTAAGGTTCTCACTTATATGAGTTTTGTCGGTTGACTAAGGTTGCTTTTGAACCTTGTCCACAACATCATGATCCTGACATTTCCGTGGATGAGGGACCATAAGGTCCTGATGAATGGCCTGGATATCTAACATGTGTGCTGTATAGTGTTCACATGGATCCCGGACACACGTCCACCCACGTACATGAGGGGTTCATCATTGAATCAAGGCTGAAGTGGGAGACAATGCCTTGTGGGAAACGTGTCTAACCTACTTATGAAGATAGTTCTCATTTAAGTAATTGCTTTTTAAAAAGTAGTTAATGTTCAGTTCTTGTGGGAATCCTCGCGATATGGTGGGCAATTTGGGAAGAAAGAAACCAAAGATGCTTCTCGGACACATCTTGTTCAGTTCTTGTAGTCTCTTCTACAGTAAAGCGCATGCTAGTGGAATGGGTGTCTCATTCAGATAGGTTAAAGGGCCATGATTTATCTTTCATAGGCGTGTAATGTGTTTTCTTTGAGTTTCTGCCCTCTCAGTAGACTCTCTGTTTTTGTTTTTCTTCTTATATATATATATATATATATATATATCTCATTGCCTTTCAAAAAAAAAAAGTAATTAATGTGGAATTTAATCAAATGCTAAATGCACTTATTTAAAAGCTTTTGGGAATTACAATTGCCAAAAGCACTTAGACAACGTCAAACAGGACCCTTAGCTTTATTCTTCATTTATTTTTTATTGCAAGATTGAGATATTTTGGGCGAATGATTTATGTGGACCAATAGGCTTTTAGAATCGGCCTTTTTTTTAAAATTGTTAGTAGGGCTTTATAACTTGCCCATAAAGCCAATCATATGGGTTATTATGGAGACATGTTGAAACTTCATGAATGGATAAAAATTAGATTTCTTTGTTTCATGCAATGGGATTCAAAACTTTACAAGAGGGATTCTTCCAGCACCATTTGATATGACTCTTAGGCTCTTTGTAGAGCAATTCCAAGAACTTATGCTTATTTACTGTTATATGTTATTTGCTTGCCGATTATTGGATCGATTGAAACATATTGGAGCTAGAGATATAAGTAATCTATCATTTGGTGTGGACTCGAATATAAAAACTTCTAGTTCAATTTCGTCTTAGAATCTTAGTCCCACATTACCCTATTGTTTAGAAACATTGCTTAAACCTTAAGATTGTGAGTCATAGACCCTAAAGTGGGTAGGGAAAGAGAAGATGAATCTTCTCAATGGGTTCCACAATACCTGCCAATAGTCAGACTACTCAAAAGGAGAGTAATAGATTAGAGGAGAAAGAACTCTATAAAGAATTGAATAACATAATCAATTATCATGCATAGCTTTATTCCCGTTAGGGTCATATTTCTGAGCACTTATGCAACTCTGAAAGCTTACTTTCTAAGATTAATGGACTCCTGACTCAAATTTATTATCATACTAGGACTTCTGAACTTACTGCATCTCAGAAATAGGCTTAAATTTGCTCAGGACTTGCTTAACAACTAAAATCATCAATAGTTTCCTAATCTACTTAGAAACCTACTATAGGTAAACATAGAAATTTGATTATGGAACCCATTTTCCTAACCAACTTTGATTAGCTTTGACTGGACCTAACAACTAACCCAGCCATGAATGGTTTCTAATGCTAGTAGGCTCCACTGTGGGTTCATTTGCACTTGTAGGGTCCTCTTTTGGCTGTCTTCTTAGGTTGTGAGTGGTACCCATTCTTGGGGCTGTTGACTTCCTTTGTGGGGTGGTGGGTTCCGGGGTCTACAACATTAGTGTAGGATCCTAATGACCCTTAAAAAAAGGAAACAAAAAAAAAAGAAAAAGAAAAATGTAGGATCCTAATGTTGGACTGCCTTGAATCACCGGCCATAAACTTCATCATCTATTGTTGTAAAGGGAAAAATGGGGATTAAATTGTTTTGGACTAGGCTTGTACTTATCTTTCTGTTTTTGTTTTTTATATGATACCTGATTTTTAACTATGATCGGTTGCACTGGATGATTCCTTTAGGCCCTCCTTGCAATACTAGATAGTCCCCTGAATAAAGCTGGAAGGCTGCGAGCACTCTATGTGAGGACAGAGAAAGGGGTACTTTTTGAAGTTAAACCACATGTTCGCATGCCAAGAACATTTAAGCGGTTTTGTGGGCTCATGTGTAAGTGATTGATTTCTCTACCTATTTCCATGTGTAAAATTTGGAGATTTTAAGGATTCGTTGCTAGTTTCTTTCTTAACCATGCATTGTTTTCTCCAACAATTATTGCAGTGCAGCTACTACAAAATCATTCAATCACTGCTACTTCTAGTCGGGAAAAGCTCCTTCGTGAGATTAAGAACCCAGTCACTCGCCATTTACCTATCAATTCCCGTAAAATAGGTGAGCACATGATTTTGTGTAAGCGCATTTCCCCATGTCATCACTACTTGAGTATGAGGATCCAGACGATACACACATAGTTACTATACATATGGCATCAAAGTATTAAAAAATGGTTACGTAACAGTAATGCTGGGGAACTAGTATGCCTTACGGGGCCATAATGGGGGTTATGGAAAAAAAAAGGCCTGGAATAGCCCTGTTATGGTCCATTACGAGGTCAATACAGGTTCTTATTAAAAAGAAAAAAAAGAAAAAAGAAGAAGAAGGCCGTAGCGGCCATTATCACCAACCGTTACTGGTAGTGAATACCTTGTATAGCATGCATGTGCTTCAAATTAAACTGTCCAAATTATGGGCCCCTCTTTTGGTGGGTAATAACCCAAAAATTACATCTTATGTTGATTAAAATAAAAAATAGTCAATGTTCTGAATTCAACAAACAAATGTGCGTTAATCTGAATGCACAGTTTCTGATTTATGATCTATGCCTATCTACAATGGGTCCCCCCTATATGGATGGCTTGGATTTTGGGTACATGTATGCCGTATGTAATGTGTGAGTAAATGCATATTGTTGTTTCCTAATCTTCCAACATATCAAATAATTCTAGACATGTAACTGAATCTGCCGACATTGCAGGCCTCTCATATAGTTCAGAAAAGTTAGTTAAATTGCAGGACTATGTTGCTGCTGCTACTGATGATGTTGACCTTGTTTTCGTGGTATGTCCAGTTTTTATAATTGTGTCTTTCTCATATTTTATTCTTCTACATGGTGGTTTAGTACATCTTAGCTAATGGAAATGCTGTTATCTCATTTGATCATATGTTCAGGTTGGTGCAATGGCCCATGGAAAAATAAATCAAGAGTATACTGATGATTTTATATCAGGTAAGTCATTCTTTAAATTAAATAGGTTGGATATATTTTTTTGTTAGGAAAATTGATTGGCTTGAATTCGTTAAGTTCTATTTATTTGTTTGTTTGTTTGTTTTTTTGTTTTTTGTTTTCTTTTCTGTGTGCATGGACATTAATTGCTAATGATGTTTAATGATTATATTCAATGTAGAAGACAAAATGACATACCCTGTATAATGTGTCAGTGTAGTACAAAGATATGGACTGGTGGACATGGTGGTTTTAAAGTTCGATTTGTCGACATCGTCCAGACAAATATCAAAATGATAATATATTATGTCTTAATACTTAATAGTATATTGCAATCACTTGTATGTACAAAAAATCTTAACATAAATAATAATGATGTTAGCCTAACATCAGTTATTTATATGTAATGAAGCTTCCCAAACATACATAATAATAATTTGTTTTGAATGTAGAGAATGAGTTTCTTATATCTGCCTTGTCTAGAAGTGTCGGACATGTCCACCAGTGTAGATCTTTCTTTTCTTGTCTCTTAAGGGACTGCCATCTCAGCAGGTTCCCTCTTTTGTGTTTTTTTTTTTCCTTATCAATGCAAGTTGCCTTTCTAAAAAAAGAAGTGTCGGACATGTGTACACAACGCAATTTAAAAAACATGCTGTTTCTGTGTTATGTAAGTCATCCCCAATCTGTTATTGAAGTTTATAACCCTTTACTGTCTGGAGAATGTTCTGCACCATAATTATCAGCCAAGAAACAATGCAGGAAGCAAGATTATCTTTCGTGTAACTATGGCTACACAATTAAATTGGAATGATCCCGTACATTATCCAACAAGTTGGCATTACAATGCAAAATATATGTATTGAACACATGAGTAGTCTAATTCAAGGTTGCTTGGATTACCAGTTGCTCCAGTAGATGTTACCGGTACATAGAATGGTATTTTTTCCAGTGCGTGGTATGGTATGGTAAGGGTTAGGGTTAGAGGTGGCAGTGGGTCGGGTCGGGTCGGCCTGTGGGTCAATTGGCCCAATCCACTTTTGATGCAGGTTGGGACCAAGCTTGGGGTTGTTAATGCGTCATGTTATATAGTATCCACACCCTAGCTAAATGGGTTTGGGTCCTCTTTGGTCGAGGTCGTGTTCTTGAGCGTCTGGACCCAATCGGGTTCTAGTACACATTGAGTACACATCGTGTCCTTGGATCTAGGTTTTAAGTTAGGTTTGGTGGGTCAAATAAGATTATTTATATGGTTGGGCCCTCCTGATGGATGGTTTAGATTGCACATGCATGTACCACTTTGACACGTGCGCGGTGTGTAAACAGGCTGTCTTACATGCACATGGTTTAGGAAACCTCATTCTATTGCTAGAATAATAAATATATATTAAATATATATAGTAATGCTAATAAAACTAACTGGACCAGAGCCAATTGATTTTATTGGCCAAGTTGATGGACTTGGCCTGGACTTGATCGGACCCTTTCTTTAACTAGGTCCTAAAAAGTGAGACCGGAAGCTGACCTGATTTCTTAATAGATGCAAAAAGCAAACTGGACCCAAAGATTGGGTCGGATCCATCCGGTACCCATGGGTCTGGATACCCATTGATGCCCTTAGCCAAGCTAAACAGGACCCTAACCGACCCTACCCATGTAGCTCATGGTTTTGAAAAACATTTACATTACAACCACATAGGTTGTTACATAACCATATTGGTCACTCCCTTTAGTTCGTTTTGCTCTCCATTATGAAAACAAAAAGAGTGGTATTGGTGGATGCGCCTTATTGACACCATTATGTGTGATGTGGCCATTACACCCTCAATTTTTATTTTCAAAATTCTCTCATTTTTCCACTTCTTTATTCATTGCAACCATGAAGCTTAGAAACTAATTTTAAACTAGATGTAGGCCTATTTTGAGGATCAAAACATTAGATTTAAGTGGAGGTCGATGAAAACCAAAGCAGAGTGAAGTATTTTGGGAAATATCAGAAAGTGTAAACCATCACTTTCTTTCAATTTTCCATCTTTTATGTTTTATTTGTATGTAATGGGCCCTAATTAACCAAATCATGCTTGATTTGTGTTTGATTTAGGCCTACATGCCAAGCTGACACTGCCCAACAAACAACAGTCTTACCAAATAATTTGCCTGTAACACCATCAAATACATGTCCAAAAAAAAAAAAAACCATATTCAAGATTCCTCACAATTTAAGACAATTCCATTTTTTGTTTTTTGTGTTGGAAATCTGTCTAAAGAAAAAAAATCGATTGCTGCGGGGCTGTATTGGTTGATATGAACCGAATCATATTCGAGGCCAGTACTGATACTCGATACCTTGGCCTCACCTAGTAAAAATTATAGACAATAAGTATGATATATACACATGATGTATGTATGCTTGTATCTACTGATTGGGTCAGGCCAGACTGAGCATGCCTTTAGCCCCAAGTTC